>NW_028076720.1:0-633346 GCF_014824575.4 Sturnira hondurensis
TGCGTGGTCCGTCTCACTGCGCGCGAATGTGCAACCTTGGTCAGTCTGCCCCACACCCCGACTAGTTCTGGGCTGCCTGCGCTCCTAGGTCTGTCCTGCCCAACCCAGCTCCGCTGCTGGTTCTCTTACCGTCCTCGTTGAACGGTTCGTAGCTGTGGGACTTCCGTATAATTCCATTTTCTGGCCTCTGGGTGTGTCTTAGTTCTCCAAAACTTTTGTTGTATTGAAACTTGGTTGTGGGAGAAGGCACAGTGTTTCCACCTATGCCTCCATCTTGGCAGAAGTCCCCTGACTTGATTGTCTTACAGTACGTAGATGACCTGCTTCTAGCGGCCCCATCCAGAGAACAAAGCTAGAGAGGGACTCGAGCCTTGCTGCGGCTGCTCACTGACTGTGGGTACCGGGCATCATGGAAAAAGGCACAAATCTGTTAAAAACAAGTGAGATACTTAGGGTTCCTTATTTCACAAGGGAAGAGAGCCCCAGGGAGCAAAAGACAGACTGTTATAGCCAAATTCCCGCCCCCCAGGACCCGACAAGAACTTAGGGAGTTCCTGGGGGAGGCTGGATTCTGTCGAATATGGATACCGGCTTTGCCTCTATGGCCAAGCCCCTCTACCAAGTCTTAAAGGGACCCGATGCCCCGCCTCTAGATTAGGGACAAGAATAAAAGGAGGCCTTCCAGAGAATTAAGAGGCACCTCGGTGAGACCCCTGCCCTTGGCTTACCAGACCCCGGGAGGTCTTTCGATTTATATATTCATGAAAAAGACAAAATTGCCTTAGGAGTTTTGACCCAGCCCATAGGACTGTGGCAGCGCCCAGTAGCTTACTCATCTAAGCAGCTAGATAATGTCGCCGCCGGGTGGCCGCCTTGCCTGAGGGCAGTAGCTGCTGCGGTAACTCTCCTGCAGGAGGCAGATAAACTGACGCTGGGGCAGGAGATCAGCCTCCACGTTCCCCCTGCAGTAAATAGTCTCCTTGTGGGGCAAGGGCACAGAGGGCTCTCAAACCCCAGGTTGACGCAATACCAAGGCATCCTGCAGGGGAACCTGAGAGTGCAGGTCAAAACTACTAGACAGGTCAATCCTGCCACCTATTTGCCCACGGAGCTTGGAGAACCGGACCATGATCGCCTCGAAGTGACCGAGGAAACACATGCCAGTCCACCGGATCTCCAGGACCAGCCCCTGCCTCATCCTGATGCTGTTTACTATACGGATGGCAGTAGCTACGTGTCCAACGGGAAGCAAGTAGCAGGATACGCTGTCATAGGCCCCCAGGGAATAGTAGAAGCTAAGGCACTGCCAGCAGGATGGTCAGCACAAAGGGCTGAACTATGGGGACTAATAGGAGCCCTGGAGCTCGGCCAAAGGAAGAAGGTCAATATTTACACAGACTCCAAGTATGCCTATGCCATCCTTCACATCCATGGTGCTATCTACCGGGAAAGAGGGCTATTGACTCCAGAAGGAAGAGAAATAAAGAATAAACAAGAGATACTTCGGCTATTAGAGGCAGTGTGGGCTCCTACTGAGGTAGCAGTTATGCACTGCAGAGGACACTCAAAGCCTGATTCTGAGGTTGCAAAGGGGAGCCAGAGAGCGGATCAAGCTGCTAAGGCAGCAGCCATTGGCTTGGAACAAGCTGAAACAACCGCCCCGTTGATGGGCCCCCTCTTAGGCATACAAATCAACCCGCGGGAGTACGCCCCAGCTGAAATAGAGTGGGCAAGACAGGCTGGGGAATAGGAAACTACTGAAGGGAATTGGAGGCTGCCTGACGGGAAAATATATGTCCCCCAGGGGCAAGCAAGCAATCTAGTGAGGCAGTGTCACAGCCTCACTCACATGGGCAAGACGTCCCTAGAAAACTTGTTCAAAAGGTACTTTTACTTCCCTATTCTGGCTGTGCTCTCACCTCAGCGGCAATGCAGTGTGTGACGTGCACCAGGGACAATGTGGCAGGGCACCCGGGAATAAACCCAGGAATACAGCACTCAGGGAGGCAGCCGTTTGAGGGTTTGCAGGTAGACTTTACTGAAATCAGACCCAGCCGAGGGTATACGTACCTCCTGGTTTTCATCTGCACCTTTTCCGGGTGGGTAGAGGCTTTCCCCACCTGGACGGAGAAAAGCCAAGAAGTCACCCGAGCTGATGAAAGAAATCATCCCGAGGTATGGTTTGCCCCTGACTATTGGGAGTGACAATGGTCTGGCATTCGTTTCTAACAGTACAGGAAGTGGCAAAGCTCCTCCACACCACTTGGAAACTACACACTGCATACCAGCCGCAGAGCTTGGGAAAAGTAGAGCGCATGAACCGGACCCTCAAGGACACTCTAGCTAAGTTTCACCAGGAGACTGGATTGCCTTGGACTGATTTGTTGCCACTGGCGCTACTCAGGGTTAGGAATGCTCCTAACTCTTCGAGCTATACCCGTTATGAGTTAGTTTTTGGGAGACCCCCTCCCATCCTCAAGATACACAAAGGGGGGAGCAGGTTGCAGGGGGAGTTAGGGTAGACTCAGTACCTCCAGAGGCTAGGAGAGACCCTAGAAAAGATAATCCAGGCTGGACTGAGCCAAGGGCTGCAACTCCGGGGGGGGGGGGGGGGGCAGCACACTCTTTTAAGCCAAGGAATTATGTATGGGTAAAAGACTGGGAAAAGGAACCACTTCAGCTGGTATGGACCGGGCCCCACCTAGTACTACTAACTACCCCAACTGCCCTCAAAGTTGCAGGTGTCGCCCCTTGGATCCATTACAGCTGAGTCAAGAAAGCAGCTGAGCCAGTCCAGGTCTTGGGGGCCCCCTGATGAGCAGCAGAGGGTGCCAGCCCTGAGAATCCAGCGATGGCAGGGAGGAACCGGGACATCAGAGGAGTGGACCCTCATACCCGCCGCAGTTTCAGAAGCTCCGGAGGTCTGATGGAGACCCAGAGCCGCCAACAGACTCCAGCGCATGCATCATTGTTCCTGGGAATGCCTGGCTCTTGTTGGCCTCATTGCAGTGATCCTGGGAACTGGACTGGTGACTGTAGCCCCCTCAGGATGGAGTCCTGGGGAACGGGCCACTCTTGGAGCAGCCTACCTCTGTGTTGTCTGTATCTTCAGATACTTAATATGCTTTGCCTAGCCTGTTCAGCCCTGTCTCAGCTCCAGTTTGCAGATGCAGCACGCCATGAGAAAGGGTAAAGGTAGGAGACGGTGTAATGACCCGGTACACACTGCCAACAAGCTTTATGTCAAGCATCTCCTCTATACCCTCGGACTGTGTTAAAGGCTCAATGCTTTGTAGCTGGGGAGAGAAATTATATCGGACAGGTATTAGGGTTGGGAGTTCAGGATACCAGAGCTGGCGGTGTGCATCTCATGGGCCCCCGGGTAGACAGTCTGCTGAAGCTACAGTCCACAGCTAAGTACCCTAAACCACACAGAGTTAGAAGCGGTAAGGAAAAGGCAGTAAAAGAAGTGGTAAGCCGTGCAAACCATGTCAAACAAGTAGAGGTAGAGTACCGAGGTGCCAATCTCACTGAGTTCCAGGAGGTACAGCAGAAGATAAGCCCAGCAGTACAGATTGAGCATCTAGTAGAGAAGCATCTACTCGGTCTACCAAGCCTCCAGGAACTCTACCCAGGGACGCTGGATATGCTTACCCCTCAGAGAGAGAGGATATATTGGGACTCCAGTCCCCCAGGGATGGAACCATACTAGGAGATCTATGCCTATGCCAGTTAATCAGACTGCAGTCCTGGATCCGGTAGCATCTAGAGTTTACTTAGATGTGAAAGAGAGTAACCTTACCCCTCTAATAGCTGATAGAATCTCCCCAGCTGGAAATGATATAGGCTCCCTTAATCCCCAGCTTTGTTCTAGCCAGCTCCGCATTCCCGATCATGGCAGCTTTTGTACAGAACCAGGCCTATTCCTGGTATGTGGACAGGCAACCTACAAAAGTGTCTCCCTGCAAATTGGACCGGAATATGTTTAGAAGTTTTCCTAGCACCTAGGTGAGTGTGCAGACCCCACAAGAAATGACAAAGCTACTCATGGAGGGGAGATGGGGGTCTGCCCGAGTTAAGAGAGGAGCAGCAATAGCCGCCACAGCAGGGGTAGGAGTAGCTATAGGAGCTGGAACAGGTATTGGAGCCCTAGGTATGTCTGCAACCTCCTATTATAAGCTCTCAGCTCAACTGAATGATGACATGGATAAGGCAGCAGATTCTCTCACTACCACACAACAACAAATCAACTCCCTAGCAGAAGTCACCCTTCAGAACAGACGAGCGATAGACCTGCTCACCACAGAGAGAGGAGGAACTTGTACATTCCTAGGTGAGGAGTGCTGTTATTACATAAAAGTCAGGAATTATTGCAAAAAAGGTTGGAGAATTTTGAGAGAACATAAACCACCGTACCAAAGAAGCAGGAAGAGAGGGGTGGCAGAGCTGGGGAATAAACCCTCATGCCTGGCTCCAGTGGTTGCTCCCCTTCCTGGGACCCCTAATCAACATTTTCTTAGGCCTGAGTTTTGGCCCCTGTATACTATGGACCATAGTCCAGAGTCTAGAGGCCACAGTGACCCACAGAACAACCACCAAGATCCTGTCCCTCCAGAGGCATCATTATCAGAAGATACCCCAATTATAGACCAGCCGTGTAGTGGTGCTAGTCCAGCTGACAGTGCTGCCAAGCATCAAAGGGGGGAATGTTGGGGAAATTGATAGCTATTTCAAAATACAACTCAGTGCATAGGAAGTGACTCACTATACAGCAAAGCAATTAGGGAGTTGTTTTTACAGCCCAGTGATTCACCATGTTTCTTCTAGCTTATCGTCAACACACCAGAGATAACGAAACGCTGTGCTTTCTGCTTCTGTAAATTGCCTTGTGCTTTCGGTCCAAAGGACAGACCCTCCCTTGCTCTATAAAAACAACTGCTTTCCCACTGTTCAAGGCCCAGAATTTGGAGACTGACTCCTCTGGGTCCGCACACGTGAAAATAAACTTCCACTCCGTACACCCAAAAGCAGCTGAGTTGTTTTCTGTAACAGTTTAGCTTCCATTCTGTAGCTCTAAGGGATTCAAAGCGTGAGACCTTATGCTCTTGTTAGAGTCTGTGTATACATTAATTTGATGCCTGCAGTGTGTGCGGGGGTGGGTTTGTATCTGTATCTATGTGTGTGTTTACTTTGGAAGTACGTCTGTCCTGTGCTTCCTTCAGTATTGGAAAAACCTCACATACTGTTTGAAAACCTGACATATTTGAGGCTTCTGGCCAAAATGAAGGCATAGATGGAAATACTGTGCCTCCTCGCGCAACCAAGTTTAAAGACAACAAAGTTTTAGTAACAAAAATGCAACCAAAACACAGAAAATTTAACTGGATGGAAGTCTGACAACAAACCATTCAGCCAGACCGGTAAGAGGGGCAGAGCCAGTGGCTGGCAGAGTGGAGTCGTGCAGGAAAAATCAGCCAGACCAACCCAGGTGCACAGGTGGCAGTTGGCAGATCCCAGGCGTGGGGCAGCAAGAGGCAGACCCAGTGAGGGCACAAGACGGCTGGCTGAGCACGGTCACACATTCTCGCACAGATAAACCAGGCGAAGGAGCGAGCAGTGAGCTTACGGGAAGCAGCAGAGGGGACAGCCATTGCCCCTCTCTGACCCCACCCCCACATACAGCATCACAACCCAGAGACTTGGGTTGCCCCACCCTGGTGAACACCTAGGGCTCTGCCCCTCATACCTAACAGACACCAACAGACCAAAACATTATGGCTCAAGAACAGCTCAAAGCCCCAAAGCCGATAATTCTAAGCGACCAAGACTTAGCCAACCTATCAGATGCACAGTTCAAAACACTGGTGATCAGGATGCTCACAGAACTGGTTGATTTTAGTCACAAATTAGAGGAACAAATGAAGGCTAAACTAATTGAAATGAAGGGAAATGCACAGGAAACCAATAGTGATGGAAAGGAAACTGGGATTCAAATCAATGGAATGGACCAGAAGGAAGAAAAAAATGACCAAACAGAAAAGTATGAAGAAACACAAATTCAAAAAAATGAGGAGAGGCTTAGGAACCTCCAGGACATCTTTAAATGTTCCAACATCCAAATTATAGGGGTACCCGAAGGGGAAAAGAAACAGCCATGAGTGGAAAACTTATTTGAACAAATAATCAAGGATAACTTCCCCAGTCTGGCTAAGGAAATAGACTTCCAGGAAATCCAGGAAGCTTAGAGAGTCCCAAAGAAGTTGGACCCAAAGAGGAACACACGAAGACGCATCATCATTAAGTTACCCAATATTCAAATGAAGGAGAGAATTCTAGAAGCAGCAAGAGATAAGGGGACAGTCACCTACAAAGGAGTTCCCATCAGACTGTCAGTTGATTTCTCAAAAGAGACCTTACAGGCAAGAAGGGGCTGGAAAGAAGTATTCCAAGTCACGAAATCCAAAGACCTACATCCAAGATTGCTCTATCCAGCAAAGCTTTCATTAAGAATGGAAGGGCAGATAAAGTGCTTCTCAGATAAGGTCAAGTTCAAGAAGTTCATTATCACCAAGCCCTTATTGTATAAAATGTTACAGGGACTTATCTAAGAAAAAGAAGATAAAAAATGTGAACAGTGAAAGGACAGCAAACTCATAGTTATTGACAACCACACCTAAAACAAAAGCAAACTAAGCAAATAACTAGAACAGGAACAGAACCACAGAAATGGAGATCACATGGAGGGTTAGCAACAGGGGAGTGAGAGGAGAAGGGGGAGAAGGTACAGAGAATAAGTAGCATAGACAGTAGGTAGAAAATAGACAGGGGGAGGGCAAGAATAGTAGGGCAAATATAGAATCTAAAGAACTCGTGACATGTGGACATAAACTAAAGGGGGGGAATGGCTGAGGAGGGGGTGTGCAGGGTGGAGGGGAATGAAGGGGGGAAAATAGGACAACTGTAATGGCATAATCAATAAAATATATTTAAAATATTTTTAAAAACCTGACATATTTGTTTCTCTATGAGTACAATCTGCTTTTCAAAAACTATTTTCCTAATCCTCTGCACACCAGTAAAAACATATTCTACTTAATGAGGTTTTATTTACATTTTTTATAAAAATAGTGAGCAAAACATTAAAGTCTTCCTCTAACATTTAGCTTGCTATATTTTCTCTTTTGCCTTATTACTTTACACTGAGAACATATTCATAGACTATGTTTCATGTGTCATAAAATGTTTAAATACTCATTGAAAAACAAAAATATATAGAGGACACTGAGTGTAAAGCACACCCCCCGCCCCCAATTCTACTCTCTATTTCTTGAGTCTCCCTTCAGATCCTTAATTTTTAAAAATTTTTATTTATTTATCTTTAGAGGGGAAGGGAAGGAGAGAGGGAGAGAAATATCAATGTATGGTTGCGTCTTGTGTGTTCCCTGTTGGGAGCTGGCCTGCAACCCAGGAATGTGCCCTGACTGGGAATTGAACCGTGGTTGTTTGGTTCCCAGGCCCATGCTCAATCCACTGAGCTACACCAGCCAGGGCCCAGATCCTTAATTTTTTTAAATATTTGTCTATTATTTACAAACATGGGATTATACTACCACACTGTAGACATGTCTTTTCATTTAATATACTTTCACAATCTTTGCACATTAGCAAGTGGAAAACCATCACATTGTTTTCAGCAGATGCAGTGCAGATGGGACAGATTCACCAAAATGTACTAAGCCAGCTCCCTGCTGATAGCCCTTTGTTTACGTTGCTGACTACCGGACAAGTGTGGCAGGCAAGGGAATGCTCCAGATGGAACACAGGGATTTAAGGAAGAAGGTGGCACACACATTACCGAGCAGGTGAATATAGACTAGTTACGCTGATCTGAGCTTAGAGAGTAGTCTTGCTTGTGATGCCAGGCAGTACCAGGGGAGGCCAAGGGAGGCCTCATCCCAATCCAGGTTTACCCCATCCAGGTTCTTGTCATGGAACGAGAAAGGATTCAAGAGCTTGACAGAAGGATTTAGCAAAGCAGAGTAAGTTTATTAAAGTGATAGTATACACTGGAGAAGTGAGAGTGGGCCACCTCAGAGAATGAGACATGCAGATGGGGTCTGGGTGGGAGGTTTTTATTAAATGTGGGCAAGTGGGGGATAGGGTGGTCTTCTGCTTCTGACACTAGTGGGTGACTTGACTTGGTTTGTTCTGGTCGCCTCTCCAGATAGCAATTTCTATTGGTCCTCTCAATTACAGGAAATTGGAGAGGGGAAACAGGTGATCAGTGAAGGTCACAGCTGTGACGTTCCAGCCATGACAGCAAAGGGGAGGGGTAAAGTTTGAGGCCTTTGTTTCCTATTCTAATTTTCCTGCTTCAATGGGAAGGACTTAAATAGAATGTGTAACTGGAAACACAGACCATCTAGCTGGGTGTTCCACCACCCTTGCCCCCCACCCAGTACACTTCGATCAAAGAAAACCTTGCTTGAAGATGAGATATGCAAAACAGTGAAAAAGTAGGGGCTGCCCTGGCCGATGTGGGGGTCTATGCCTAGAGTTCCCCCTGCTAGGTTCCCCCAGGTGGACTTTAGGACTTCCATGAATATCCTTAAATGATAAACAAAATTGTAAGTGCATATACTCTTTTCCACCATTATCCTTAAGGAACATGGCATTTTACTAGATTTTCCCAAAGGAATCATGATTCAGAGAAATTTAAGAATCTGTACTCTAGGGTTCCTAGGGACAGTGTTTGAAAACCGAGAAGATGGCAGAGCTGGTGTTGGTATAAAGCAGGGGTCCCCAGCCCCCGGGGCCACGGACTAGTATCAGTCGACGGCTTGTTAGGAACCCAGCCACACAGCCAGAGGTGAACGACCTACACGACCCGCCAGAGAGCCAAGTGTCATCTGTTCAGATAGCCGCTCCCCATCGCTGGTATTACTGCCTGAGCTCCACCTTCTGTCAAATCAGCGGCAGCGTTAGATTCTCATAGGAACACAGACCTTACTGTGAACTACGCACGTGAGGCATCTAGGTTGCTGCTCCTAATGCGGATCTAATGCCTGATGATCCCAGGTGGAGCTGAGGCAGCGATGCTAGCACTGGGGAGCGACTGCAAATACAGATTACCATTTAGCAGAGAGGCTTGACAGCACAGAGACCATAATAAATCAATTGCTTGCAGACTCATGTCAAAACCCTATCAGTGAGTGCCAAGTGACAAGCTGTATCTCTCTGGTGCCAGGCTTTAAGTCAGAATCTGACACTTGGTTTAGTCCGAGGTGGCTCACCCATTATTTTATTTACCACTTGGTGGGTGCCTCTTTCCTGCACTGTGTACTTGTCTCAGCCACAGTTTTGGTAAGCCCAGTGCTAAGCCTAGAATGTTGTGGGTTGTGTGATTATTTCATTATACATTACAATGTAATAATAATAGAAATAAAATGACAATAAATGTAATGCACTTTAATCATCCCGAAATCGTAGCCTTCCCCTACCCACCACCTACCTGAAAACTTGTCTTCCACGAAACCAGTCCCTGGTGCCAAAAAGTTAGGGACCGCTCGTATAAAGGACCCATTTCTTTCACAGCTCTTATCATGACTGGAAATTATCGTTTACTCCCCTCTCCCCCGAGATGAGCCCCCTGGGGCAGTAAGCTTACCTGACATGACCACCCTCACCCCTAGCACAGTGGTAAGTGGTTACATGCTACACCCTCGGCAACAGTCTACAGGTTCCTAAAGGTCGGAGGGATCTAAGGATCACTGCTTCCGCACAGGTCGGAGGCGGCAAGGACCAGCGGGATCCAGTCCCCGGGGCTCTTCTGGATTGTTCTGGATACGAAACAACCGCTCCTCCTTCGCACCCAGCGCGAGCCCGCTCTGATGAGAAACCGCGCTAAGGTGTTGGGACTGCCGGGGGGGGTGGGGNCCCCCCCCCCCCCCCCCCCCCCCCCCCCCCCCCCCCCCCCCCCCCCCCCCCCCCCCCCCCCCCCCCCCCCCCCCCCCACAAGGAGGCGGCCTAGCGCCCTCTAGGAGACGCAGGCCCGAGTGAGCCCAGCCTCCAGTCCTCTGATTTATCCCGTTCACTCCCTGAATCCCTTGGGAGTCACCGGAGCATCTGCATTCACCGCCGTGGAAGACCGAAGCAGAGGCGTGGCGACAGCTTCCCCTTACCTTGAGGAGACCCTGCAGGGCCAGAGGAAGTGCGCGGGGCTGGCCTCGGCTCCAGCGCCTGCCTGCCTCTTGGGGCTCTGCGCTGACACTTCCCCTTTTATCTTCGGGCCTCTTCCTGTAAGCAACGCCCCTCTTACCTCAAGCCGCTTCCCCTCGGAGCTGTGGCCCCAGGAAGATGCTGCTGAGCTTGACACGTCACCTAGATGGTGCCTTCCCGTCCCCCACGCCTCGAACTGAATGTGCAGAGGGCGTCCAGGAGGTGACGGTGTACTGGGGCAGGGATCTCCTGTCCACCTTCAGGGTGGACACAGCCTACGATGTACCAGGCACTGGTACACCAAAGAATGAAGGTGACACTTACCCATGGTGACAGGCACTTTTGCACACATTATCTCATTGAATTCATGACACAACCCATCTGACAGGGAACGAACTCAGGGAAGTCCAGTAACTTGCCAGGTCACACAGGTCCTAGACCCTGGAGTCCCATATTTCCCCACTACTTCATGAAGCTGCCAAACTCATTAATAGTTTCAATATGAGGTGGTGAGCGGGAATGACAGAAGCATCGGGCAAGAGGGATCAGCTCTGCCAGCAGTGGCAGAATGGCTAGGTGAGTGGGGACAGATTATGTAAACCGAACTTGAAAAGGTGTGGCAAAGGAAGACCCGTCACCTTCTGGGTGACTGTGTTGTCCCCCTTCACTGACCTGTAATCTTTTTTCGTTCAAGGACTGGGTGCCCAAAGCCAGCGTCCTAGCAGGGTCCTTATAGTGGTAGAGTAATTTTTTTTCAATTTTTTAAACTATAAAATGTTTAAATACATAGAAAAATTTAAAGACTTAAATGAACACCCACTGACCATCTAGATTTAACAACCAGAATGCGATGTGTATAACACTTCACAGCTTATAAAGCCTCTTGCTAAGTGACCAAATTACAAATGAAGCTCTCACTGATGAGCGGGTAGAAGACCTGTTCAGATCTCATTACTGCAGCACCTCGACAGGTCGCGTCGCCCACTGAGCCCCACTTTGGGAAGCTGGCTTCCTCGCCCTTGGTTTCTAGGGAGAGGAAAGTCCTGCTCAGGAGTTTGTAGGCTGCCCCAGAAATCAGTTTGCCCTCAAGCAGTTACAAGTATGTTTCTCAGTGGTAGATTCCTTGCCTGAAATTCACTTGGAACTTGGTTTAGCCCCTCAAAGTCTCAGATAGCTTCCTTAAAACTCAATATACTGGGGGCAATGGAGAGTTCATGTCACAATGGGATCCATTATTCTCCACTCCAGATTAACACAGGAACTGTTCCATGATCTTCCCAGCAGTTGTTTCCATTTCCTCAATAGCAGATATGTATCGTATTTAAATACTTCATAGACATCCTTTAGCATGATGGTTGGGACTGATAGCACCTTAGAGACTAAGGTAATTATAAAATACTTTTTAAAAACTATCTTTTTCTTATTATAAAAATACATACTGATTTAAAAATCACAAAGTGATGCCAAAAAAATGAATGCAGTAGTCTTAGTGGACAGGGTCTGGGCCAGGAGGAGGTCCACCTTGGACCTCCTCCTGGCCATTCTTCACTTTGTGTAGGAAAGATTCCACAACACGAGTCCAGGTGGTTTTGAAGGTATGTTTATTAAAGCTGGGGACAGTGAAACAAAGGAAGGGCTTAAGCTAGAAGCAGCAGCAGGAGAACCTAGGCGGGGCTGCTTGGGCTCACTGAGAAATAAAAGTCATAGTGACAGAAGTGAGCTCCCTGGGAAGTCAGAGACAAAGAGAGCCTTGCATACAGGTTCAAGGGGTAAGCCGCTGCCTGCTCCTCCCCTGACTGCAGGTCTCGTGGGGGCCATAAGAGTTTAGGAGGAAAACAGCAGAGACACAAGGCATGGGTGAGAGAACACACTGTGTGTCCTTTGTCTTGAGATTTATCTTCTTTGGCTGGCTGGACTCCGAGGGGAGGTCTACGGTCTCAACAGAATATTCATTAGGTTTTCAGGTGTGTCCTTCAATATGTTAACCCATCAAAATGTGCATATAGAGGGATCCGTGGTTATTTTCTGGTTAGTTTCATTTTTTTTTAATTTTATTTATTTATATTCAGAGGGGAAGGGAAGGAGAGAGGGAGAGAAACATCAATGTATGGTTGCCTCTGGTGTGTCCCCTGCTGGGAACTGGCCTGCAACCCAGGCATGTGCCCTGAATGGGAATCGAACCATGATCATGTGGTTCGTAGGCCCGCGCTCAATCCACTGAGCTACACCAGCCAGGGCTGGTTAGTTTCATTTTTAAAGAACATTATCAAGAACATCATTGAAGAGGGACTAGGCCCTAGGCTGTTCTATCCCAGGAAAGTCTGGAATGTGTAAAATATTTGCTCCTAAGTGTCCTTGGTTAGGGAAGATAAAATCTTGTGATTGATTAGCTACTGTAAATTGGTCAAATCCTTTGGCCTTGTTTAATTATTTTGTCTCAGTTTCCAGTATTCCATTTGTCAAGGAATTTCATTGGCTTCTTACTATCCTGCCACAGTAGAAAGCAAAACCGCTAACAACCAGGAATGGACTAAAGGCTGGGATTCCTCAGCTGTGCATTACTTAAATATAAGAGCAGAGTTTGGACCCTTTGCAGCAGCTGCCTTGAATGTAGATTTGTCATGTTGTCCCTAAAAAGGGCACACATAAGTCCCAGAGGTACAAGAAATAAGAGTTCAACACTCCATTCTAATTGGTAAATCAAAGATTTAAAATGCACCCCAAGAACTATAATCCTATTTTTACATTTCTTCATTGTAAAAACTCACTGGAGCCTAAAAAAAATGAACGCTTCATGAGCCTCTCTACCTAGAAACGCCTCAATGACATCAAAACAGCACTTTTCAAGAAGTCCCTTCCTCAGAACTGCCCATTGCAGAAGATGTCACTGCAATTGCAAAAGAGACTGGAAAGCCCAGCTTCCTATCCAGTCTGTCACAGTCACAGCTTAGAAGAGTTCCCTGGCCAGTCAAGACAGGGTCAGAGACCCAAGAAACACAAATGATTCTGCAATCATCACATAATTTCATCATTCTGCGTCAGCAGTGGGCAGTTGCTGTTTCCATAATCTTGTCCTGGTCCTGGTCCTAGAAACACCCCAGTCAACACCCTGCTGACCAACCTGACAATTTCACAATCTGTCATTTGTACCAGAAATGTGCATCTTAGGGAAAATATTGAGGTAGTGTTTATCTTTTCAGCAGGATCCAGAGAACATGACGTTATCAGCTGTCAAACCAAAAGCACTGATTACTCTTTTCAGCACTGATTTACTGATAACTGTAAAATACAAAGCACATGAGCCAACTGGACAATAAGATAAATTCAATCAACCAGAACTCACGGAAGCCTTTGATCTCAGGCTGGTCACACACAGGATTGTTTGTTCAGCCAGGCATCAGAATGTTGTCACTGACCTGCGGGAGTGGTCAGTAATGCCCATTCTGAGCTTCAGTGGTCAGCTAAAAAAGGTGACAGTTACAGATGCATAGTAAAGTTGTCATACAGTGAGACAATATTGCAAAGTGACTAATAGAGTGGGTTTGAATCCTGGCTGAAGGCAAGTTACTAAGCCACTAAGTTTGTCTGCAAATGGGGTGATGAATCCTGCCATGCAGGGGAGCTGCAGAAACTCTGGGAGAGAATGTATATAATGTGCTTTATAGAGTGAGCACTGTTGGAAAGTAACTCCATTACCAATGAAACATCCATAAACCAAAAATGTCATGAGAAAAGACAAAGGTTAAACCAGAATATGGACTCTAAGTCATAATCTAAGTGGTAGAAATATCACCATTTTGCAACCACCATTGTAGCAAATCAATGCTAAAGGATCATCAATGAATGCTAAAACCATGGGATGAAAAATGGTGGGAGAACCAGACATTTCTGCACAGATTACTAATTAATTACAAAGAAAAATGTCCCTTTACAATGGAGAGATCTCAAGGATGACCGAATGGACCCTGAGTCTAATAATGAGGAAACAATCACACAAATCTAAACTGAGAAACATTCTGCTTGGGCCAGAACTTTTTAAAAACATTCATGTTTTGAAAGAATCAAAAAGAACAGGGCCCTGGCTGGTGTGGCTCAGTGGATTGATCACCAGCCTGAGAACAAAAGGGTCACTGGTTCGATTCCCAGTCAGGGCACATGCCTGGGTTGGGAGCCAGGTCCCCAGTAGGGGGTGTAAAAGTCAACCACACAATGATGTTTCCCTCTCTCTGGAAACAAATAAATAATTAAAAAAAAAAAAGAGCAGGAAAGTGTGAAAGTGCTCTAGATGAAAGGAGACCATAGAGACATGACAACTAAAAGCAGTGCTGACTGGGCCCTGGGCTGAAGGAAAAAGCTGTCAAGGACATTATCAAGACAACTGGGGGAATTTGATTTAACAATGTTTTGTTTCCTGAGTGTAATGACACTATTTTGATTATTTGAAATAATAGACTTGTATCCCCGTTCATAGTATTTAGGATATCTAGAGTACTTGGAGTGATATCTGATAATGTTTTACATTTATTATCGAATGGTTCAAAAAAAGAAGTGGTGCATGAATATGAGAGAGAGAGAGAGAGAAGAGAGAAGATCACCAAATAGTATAAAGTGTTAACAGTTTGTGAATCCAAGTAAAGGATTTATGTGAGTTTGTTGTACTTATGCGCTCAACTTTTCTGTAGGTTTGAAAATTTTCAAAACAAAACACTGGGGATAAAAATCTTGTTATGCAGAAAGACAGAAGCAGTTAACTAAGGAAGAGGTCAGTTCACCCCTGGTACAGCCACCATGAGCCCCCCTGGGGCAATGGGCCGTGAGTTCCAAAGGACACCTGTGCCTTTTTTCACCTTGTTTCTCTGGCATCTGACATGGTGTTCAGAATATTCATTCTGTGAATGTGCAGAGATGCGTGTTCTCTCTCTCGGGTGTACTTCCAGGAAGCCAGAGCAGAGTCAGCCCTGGGAACAAACAAATGAAGGTGGCAGTCCCGAGAGTGGCACCATGAGGACCTCATGTTGCTGGTGGTACCAAACAGCTGGAACTACATTAACAGGGGTGACACCAGGGCTTACCTCCTGGCAGTGCCCTCTGGCCTTGCCTGCCTTCTTGGGCAGAGAACCACAAAGCTTGCAGGACTGTATTTACTGCTCCGTATTCCCCCAACTATTGGCTCTGGGTGGTCAATAAAACCCAAGAGTCTAGAGAACAGTTGGCCAGAGGGGCTGATCCTCATCGTGGTCATCTCCAACAAGGGACCAGGGACTCTGTTCCCACCCCCGAACGCTGAAAGTAGGAAAGAGGAAAGAATCTGAGTTCCTGCCCAAAGATCAAGAGGCTGGAATCCAATTCCAGACCCTCCCTCACAGACTTTCCCACAGCCCGACAGTCTAGCCCTTGGAGATGAGAGCTGGGGCACTGGAAGACCCCGTGTGGGGCAGGTATCAAGTCCTCCCAGCTGGAAAAGTGTCTGAATCTAGACGAAAGAGAACACAAGCCACCAATGAGCTCTTATAGTCTCAGTTCCCACAAAAGCACAAAGTGTTTCCTGTGCCTTTTCCGTTATTTCACAAGTTCTTCTCACTTACACCCTGGGCTCCAGGACAGAGGACCTTTTCTCCTCCCAGAAGCCAGACAGCTGGCTCTAACCTCTCCTGGTCAACACCATGGCCAAGACCCCTAGTGACCATCTGTTGTACTCCCTGGAGGAGCTGGTGCCCTATGACTTTGAAAAGTTCAAGTTCAAGCTGCAAAACACCAGCCTGGAGAAGGAGCATCCTCGGATACCCCGAGGCCAGCTCCAGACAGCTAGGCCAGTGAAGCTGGCTACTCTGATGCTCACCCATTATGGGGAAAAGTGTGCCGTGCGGCTGACACTGCAGGTCCTGAGGGCCATCAACCAGCACCTCCTGGCAGAGGAGCTCCACAGGGCGACTGGTTCAGGTAAGCAGACCCCATGTCCCCTCCTCCGCTAGCTGTTCTTGAGGTGGGGTGGGAGAGGCAAGAACTAGCACTCCAACTTAGGGGCTAGGAGTCCCAGGTCCTCCATGACGCTAGTGACTTTGCTAAGCAAGGCCCTTTCTCTTTGGAGCTGGATTAGCAAAGTGAAGGCCCCCAATGGCTTAAAAAGGGCAGGGGCGGGAGTGGGCAGCTGCAGGTTCGGACTCAGGGAAGGATCAGGAGAGGCAGGAGCTAGATGCCTGGTTTCAAAGAATTCCTCATGTTGTTTTTGATCAACACCTGTGTGCAGACAACTATCCGGGTGAATAAAAATGGCTTGCTAAGGGATCATATTAACAGGGTTTATAAGTGATCTTTCCCTTGTTAACCATCTAATTTCAGTTATGAGTTCTTCTTTCACACGTTTTACAAAGGCCACTTTAAAATTGTCAAGAGGACTTTCTCCTTTTTTTTCTTCTCTGTTTCTTCCTTCCCTCCCTGCCTTCCTTTTTCTCCTTTTCTCCTCTTCTCTCCTCTCTTCCTTCTCCTTCCTCTGCTACCCTTTTGCTGTACTTTCTGATTCTGTTATACTGTAATCAAATAATGTGGCCTATTTGCTTTCTGCTTTCAAACACATTTTAAAAGATTTGGGGGCGGCTAACACATGGTCAGTTTTTAAGATGTGCTTTGGGCCCTGGCTGGTGTAGCTCAGTGGATTGAGCATGGGCCTGCGAACCAGGATCATGGTTCGATTCCCAGTCAGGGCACATGCCTGGGTTGCAAGCCAGGTCCCAACAGGGGACTCACAAGAGGCAATCATACATTGATCTTTCTCTCCCTCTCTCCTTCTCCTCCCCTCTAAAGATAAGTGAATAAAAATTTTTTTAAGAATATCCTTTGTTGTGTTAATTTTTCTTCAATTTCTACACTTTGAGAGTACATTAGAAATGCTTCTAATGTTCCTTTGTGGTAGAACAGTTTAAGTAACTTAAAATTCTCTGCTGTTTGAAGTAACGATAGAACTGAACCAACTATCATCTGAATCTGCATTAATTTGATGAATAGAATTACTTTTTCATGTTTTAAAATCTGGTTATTAGCAAGTTCAGGGTTTCTCACCAGTTCTTAAGCCATCTTTGGTAACTTATGGTTTCCTACAAAGCCAACAGCAAAGTGTTTTAAACAATGTTAAAAGAACTTTAATGAGCTTCCTCAAACCAAATATTAAGGT
Organism: Sturnira hondurensis; assembly: GCF_014824575.4. Taxonomy (NCBI): domain Eukaryota; kingdom Metazoa; phylum Chordata; class Mammalia; order Chiroptera; family Phyllostomidae; genus Sturnira; species Sturnira hondurensis. The sequence continues at coordinate 17,387 of NW_028076720.1, forward strand.
GCTAATTACAGGTTATCTTCATTTCTTTATTAGAGTGGTAGTTTTATATCCCAGGATGGAATTTCAGGGATTATTTAGAATACTAGCAAATACTTGATTCAAATTTTATTAATTTTGGAACTTAAAAAACTAACAAATTCCCTTTAAAACGTATCAGTAATCAAATTCTGAAAGGCCGAAGGCTGCCAGTGTGACGGCTCACACTGCAACTTGAACTCCTCTTTGTGTAAATCTTGGGGCTAAGTCTTTCCTGTCGTTTCTGTTTTACTAAACAGCACCCAGAAGTTTCAAGGCAAGCTGTTTATTTAAAAGAACTACCATTTACACTCACTTATCTGTGGGAGTTAGGATTTTCTTCACCTCATGAAACCAAAGGGAAAAACAGATATAAATTCCTTTGTGAAGTTTTAACTGCCTTTCACTACCTCATTTCAAATTTTTATGCCAAAAAAATTCTTTAATTCTTTAATCTTTTTAATTCTTTAATTAAATTAATTAAAGAATTAATACTTTAATTCTTTTTATCGAGAAATAATTGACATATATTACTGTCTAAGTGTAAGGCAGACATACAGCATGATGGTCTGATTTACATATATTGTGCAATGATTACCACATAGTTTCAGCTAACACCCACCTTCTCATAAAGTAAGTGGGAACTTTTAGGATTTACTCTCTTTAACAACTTTCCAATGTATCATACAGCAGTATGCAAATTCTGCTCCCCCTAATTGTCTAGGGGGAATGCCACCCAGCACCCTCTTCAAATGAAATTGCTCTCTTGAGGTTTTTCGGACTGCATGAATAATGTGAATTGGAGCAGAGGCCTAAAAGACAGCGCTGGTGTTTACGAATCTTCAGGAGAGATTTTCCTTCTCTGCTGTATCTAGTGTCAAGATCTATAGGTACACATTCGTGCTGTCCTCTTCTGTGTGGAAGGTTTTCTTTTTTTCCTTTAAAACTTTTAAGTATAGATTTTCCAACATACTCAGGGGTAGAGGGTACTATGGGGAAGCCTCTTTGTACCCACCCCCACTTCGATGATTACCACTCTCTGACCATTCTGACTACAGCTGTTCTTCCCTTGCTTACTATTGCAATTGAGTTTTGTTTTTCTGAGAAATTATTGGTTGATAACATGTTTCAGGTGTACATTATAATTCAACGCACTACAGCATGCTCACCACGAAAAGTCTAGTTTACACCTGTTAATTCTTCTTTTTGACATTTCCAGAAAACTTATTTGTATGTCCACCTAGATGAACCTTACTTTGAAACACTCAAACTTCCCCCAGAGGGTGCACCATGCCCGGAATGGATGCGTGAAGGAGATGGAGCAAGCCCTTATCTCACCTCCTAATTCCAAAAACCCACTTAATATCTTGTCCTTGGGTAAAAAATGTACCAGATATTAAACTGATAGGAACAAGTGCTACACTTGATCTCAGCCAAAAGGCTGAGAAGCAATAGACCTGTTCATTCTTCATTGATTTTATAAGCGAATTCTTTATTTATTGATTTTATAATCACACGCAATTCATACCAGTAACTAGGGTTTTATTTATCTTATGTATGAAGAATTCTGTTTTTGGAATTCTCATATTGGAAATAAATTCTCCTGCCTAAAAAGTTTGAAGATACTATTTGAAAAATATATAGCAAATACTATGTTTTCATTTAATGGTAACTGATTGCTATTGTCTAGAATATTCAGAACTTTCCTCTTTTTTCAAGATTTTACTTATTTTTAGACAGAAGGGAAGGGTGGAAGAGAGGGAGAGAAACATTAATGTGTGGTTGCCTCTCGCACACCTCCTGCTGGGGACCTGGCCTGCAACCCAGGCATGTGCCCTGATTGGGAATCGAACCGGTGACCCTTTGGTTTGCAGGCTGGCACTCAATCCACTGAGCCACACCAGCCAGGGCCAGAACTTTTCCCATTTCTGTGGATTCTCTCTTCTGTCTCTTCCCCCAGCCCTAGGCCTGAGCACCCAACATTTTCATGCCTTTGCATCACCTTGTCTTTTCAGAATATCCGATACAAGAAAGTGGCACTGACTGCTCGGCAATGTCTTGTTTATCTGGGGAGAATAAGCCCAAAAGCCTAAGGATACCAGATGGCCTGGATGGTGACAGGCAGCAGCAAAGTGGTGATGGGGCAACCAGCCAGCCTGAGGCTGGGAAGGGGCCCCAGAAGAAGCCTCAGGGTAAACGGAGAGATCAGAAGGGATCAGAGGGCCTGGATGTTCAGGGCAAGCCAGGCCCTAGGAGCATGACTCTGTCTTCCAAGAGAAGTCCATTCCCAGGCAAGCCACAAGTGGAGAAGGGGAGCAATTCAAGTGTCAGGCTACGCAGGAATGCCAGCTCTGCAGGAAGACTCCAAGGACTTTCCAATGGGTCATTTTCTGGGTCCCCGGGCAGGAAAGAATGCAAGCCATCTGAAGCATATGTACCTTCAAAAAAGAATCGACCCAGAAGTCTTGAATTTACCATTTCTTCAGGAGAAAGAGAACTGCCCAATCTAGGAACTCTTCTGCCTCAAGAGAAAGTCATAAGTGAGAGTCCCAACTCAGCAGCTATGCTCCGCAAAGTGGCCACTCTGGATGTAGGGGCTACCGTAGCTCTGGAGAAATGCTCCAGAAATCCAGAACATTCTGTGACCCTGGATGGGGAAGCATTCAGGAATGTGTTTTCCAATATGTCATTGGCTGGAGAGGAGAAGACCTGGGAGCATCCAAAATCCACACCTTCAGAGAAAAATAAAAATGAGGAACCAGAGACCCCTAGGACCTCAGGAGAGGCAGTGGGCAGTGAGCTTTTAAATCCAGGAGTCCCTCCATCTTCAGGTAAGAAAGGACCTCAGAATCCAGATGACCTGATATCCTTAGGGGTGGTGACCTGTGCAGGTATTCCTCCACAAACCTTTTTTTATCCCCATTGTACTAATGTTACTGGATCCCTGGGTGCCCCCTTGAGGTCCCCAACCCTTTGAGAATCTGTTGGAGGCTGTGAATCCTGGGGAAAAAACCTACAAATGCACATCTTCACAAAATGATACCTTAAATTTCAGTTAGTTATTTCTTACACACTCTGAAATCCTGCTTTAGAATTCTAAGGTCTTCATGGATCCCAGGTTGAGCACCTGGGAAAGACTGGGTAAAAATGTCCCAATAGACCTGTGGCCACATGTCATGGAACCAAGAATCCACGATTTGCCTCTCAGGAGGAGAGCTGTTGGCCAAAACCTCAGGTCTCTTTTATACGAATGAGGCAGAAATTAGAATTATGCTGGGTTTTGAATGACAGAAACACTGTCATAACAGTAACTAAAACAAGAAAGAAGTCTGTTCCTCTTTTACACAAATGATACACAGGTTGTCCAGGGCCTGTGGTATTCTGTGGGCCAGGAATCCAGGCTCCTGCTGTCTTCTGCTCATCAAATTTGCTTTCAAGCTCATGGTCTCAAATGGTGGCATCCTCATTCCAGGGAGCAAGGTAGAGAGACAAAGGAGAATAGTGGCACTTAGGGAAGCTTTCCAGAAGTTTCTAGAAGTTGGTCATGACACTTCCATTTACATCCCTTTAGCCACAATATAATCAAATGGCCACAACTAATTGCAAAGGAAGCTGAGAAATGTCATTTTATTTGGGGTGGAGTTGAGTCAGGGGGAGCAGCCTTATGGACAGCAATCAATTCTACCACAAGGGAAGGAGGGGAGAACAGTTATTATGTGGCCTCTTGCAGTCTCACAGATATTTTCTAAGTTTCTGGAACCCTGTGAGAGGAAGAGGTGGGAGGGCATTAATGGTTGTGTTTCTACTTCTTCTTGGGGCTCCTGTCATTTCCGCTCCATGAAGTTGTGCTATGGCCTCGGGGCAGAGCTAATCACAGCTGTATGTCATCACGGCAGGCTACACCCTTTAGCCTTATAAAGTCCCTTTCTTTACTTTCATTTAATACTTCCTGAACGTGGGTATAAAAGGTGGTCCACTTGTTTCTTCATTCAACACAAACTTCCCAAAGGCTGACCACGTCTCGAGGACACTGCCAGGAACTGGAGGTCTGGCTATGAGCCAGTCAGTGTCCCCCAGAAGTACCCACTATAGTCATGAGTAGCCTGGGTGGTTTTGGGGTGGTTTTAAGTGGTAAAGCAAACACTGGTCAAAATGTCTGTCTTTATATTACCTGTTCGATCAGTGTATGTGTGGGAAGAAGGCATAGAATTTACAGCAAAAGGCCTTTCTTTAGGATAAGTACCCAAGAATTCCAGGTCTCAGGACTGTCATGAGATCTAGCCCCTAGCTCTCAGTACCAGGGACTTGTCTGTTGCCTTGCTGGAGGGAAATCAGAGGAGGACAAGCTAGAAGTGGCCACAGTCTAACAGAGAGCTTGTGTGTCTTGGGCATGGGCTCTTTCCCTCCTGTGCTTTTGCATTACCGCTTTGTAACATCCTGGGTTTGCCACTCAGGAGATTTTTCCACTGCCATGTCCCTAGGGAGGCCGCAGGATGAAGCTCTGTATCCCCTCTGCTGTGCCCAGGAAGGAGACCCGGTTGGTGGCACTTGTGTGCACAATTCTTGCAGCTGCTCCATTGATTCTAGGGATCCCAAGACCTTGGGTGGTTGCTTGCCCAGATGCCACAGGTACCAGGCCTTGCTCCCAATGGAGAGCTCTGGAGACCTTGAACAACAGGAGGGCCTTCTGATGGCCTGTCTGAACCCTAAGCCCCTGCCGCAATGTGAGCGTCACATGAAGCAGGCCCAGTCGCTCTTCTGCGAGGACCATGGGGAAACCATCTGCCTCATCTGCAGCCTGAGTCAGGAGCACCGAGGCCACCGGGTACGCCCCATCGAGGAAGCTGCCCTGGAATACAAGGTAGGACTTCCTGCCTGGGGGCCCTTCTCTGCTGAGCACTTGGACATGTGGGGGCTTGCTTCATTTTCCCAATGACTCTAGGAGGTTGGTATGTTAGTCACCATTCTTGAGCTGTAAATGACAAAATCACAAAACAAACCAGGATAGCAAAGACAGAATTTACCACTTCATGTAGCTCAGAGGTCCAAGGGCCTCACTTCAGGTATGGCTGAATCCAGGTGCTCACAAGGTCATTGGGAATTCCTTTTTCTTGTTTCTGCTTCCCTTGGTGTGATGGATTCATTCTTTCCTGGGCACCCCTCCACTTGCTCTTGGCTGCACACCCTCAGCTTTACTCCCCAAAGCAGATTTTCCCCTCTAGAGTTGGTACCAACTAAACATAGCAGGAGACAAGTTTAAGCTTCAACAAGTGTTCTTTGTCTAGGAGCAAATTCAGAAGCAGCTGGAGCATCTGAAGGAGCTGAGAAAATCTGGAGAAGAGCAGAGATCTCAGGGGGATAAGAACATAGCAAACTACCTGGTAAGGCCAAGGGTGTTTCTATGTCCAGTCTTTACCCAGGTTCACCCCTCCAGAAGGAGGGAAGGGACAGAGCATAAACTAGGGTCCCCGAGGTTCTGTTCTGGTTCATAGGGAAGCAGAGCTGATCACATATTTAGAATTACCTGCTCTTGTGGGGCAGGGGAGAGGAAGGTAACAAGTGTCCAAGGATGAGCTCATGCCTGCAGAGGGGGACTGACCACCACAGGGAGGGGCATCTCCGAGGATGTATTACAATTTCTCATACTCATCATGAAACGGTTAGAGAAACTAATACCAGAGGCTGTGGCTCAAGGATGGGACTGACAAAAAGGAAGGACTTTTCAACTTGAATACTCTTCTTTAATGCTTTTATCATGGTTGTTGTTGTTGGTTGTAATTTTTTACAAAAACAATGTTGATTTTTAAAATTCAAATGGTTAAAATACACATTTTCTTTAAAACCACAGTTTTTGCAATGCCACAAATTATTGGCCTTCCTCTGTGGAGCTGATGTGCAGCCTTTCGGATGTGTAAATTGTTTCCATTTTACCTGCAAGTGAAGGCACCTACTCACAGAGCCTTGATCTGTCTGATTCATTTCTGTTGGTTGGATCCCATCTCCTCCTCCGGGTTCCAAACTTTGGTTGGGATCCATCACATCACAATGGGAAACAGGCAAAGAGGCCACAGTGACACAGGCCACTGTGGAAACAACATGCTATTTTCAGAACTTCTCCTTTTTTCAATAATCAAAAAAATTGTACTCATAAGAAAGGGGGAAAGAGTCTTTCGTCAGCTTCCACCATGGCACACCATGGCCAGGGCCAAAAGGTGCACAAGGTGATGGCACAGCCCATCAACCTTATCTTCAGATACTTGCAGAATAGATCTCGGATTCAGGTGTGGCTTTATGAGCAAGTAAATATGTGGATAGAGGGCTGTATCACTGGTTTTGATGAATACATGAACCTTGTATTAGATAATACAGAAGAGATTCATTCTAAAACAAAGTCAAGAAAACAACTAGGTCGGATCACGCTGAAGGAGATAATATTACTCTCCTCCAAAGTGTCTCCAACTAGAAATGACTAATGAAATGAAAAATTGTTGAGGAGCAATACAGTTTGTGTTTTTTAGGTGTTCTTTGTTGCAGGTAGTCCTTGAACATTTATTGATACTGTTTTGAGTACCCTTTTGTTATTGCCAGACCACAATAAATGCTATGTGATTATTTTTATTTTAAAAAAAGGGGAGGAAAGAAAGCTCTTCTTTATAGCACCATGCCAGCTAAAACAAATATAGAAGAATAACTGAATTAGAAATTTTCACTATATAACCACCAATATAAAAATTGACACCAATAGGAATCCTCAATGAATGCTAAATTTTTTAGATCATTAGAGTACAGGATATTTACATACTCTCAAAGTATATTCCCCAAATTACTTAATAACTATAAAGGAACTAATATATATTACAGTGGAGACAGACACTTCCTTAATCAAGTGACTGATTCTAGTATTGCAATAATGGTAATGGGCAAACTAGAAGTTCTTTGCCTCCCCATGAGATACTCTGGGAAGACCACAGCATTAAATATGTGGTACTCTGGTCCACAGTACTTAACCTGAATTTAATCATAAGCAAAATTATCAGATAATTTTAGGATATAGGCCACTACACAAGACAAATGACCTGTCCTTTAAAAAAAGTCAACATTACTGCCAACAACAACATCAAAAAGTGAGGAGGAGTTTTTGGTTCAAAGAACAGGAGTGAGTCCTGTCCTCTTGAGCCAATAATGAAGAGACTTCTTAAGTCCAGTCTTAGTGGATCTGAAGGGCCCTTGCCCTTCTTGGGAGAAGGAAAAGGTGCTCTAGAGCCACTTCACTTCTCCACAGATGCTTCTTAGAGACCATGAGAAACAAGGCAATAAGCTACTGGCTGACCAGTGTGCAACGGTAGTGGAAGTCAAGTTCACTTTCATTCCAATAAATGGACCGACAACCCCATTCAGAGCCATACTGAGAAACTTCTGCATGCCATCACTTGGGGTAGGGGCAGGGAGTGGAGAGAAGTTTCCCTTCTGGAGAGCTTGGTGGTCATAATCTTGTCCATTTATGACCCCAAGTATATGCCATCCTCACACTAGCTTTTCAGGAAGGAAGAAGGTGACATCAGGTATCTGTGTTCTGTGGCTGCTGTAACAAAATACCACCAACTGGGTGGCTTAAACCACAGAAATTTATTCTCTGGCAGTTCCGGAGGCCAGAAGTCCAAAATTAATATCTTGGCAGGGTTGGTTCCTTCTGAGGGTCCTGAGAGAAGGACATATTCCAGGCCTCTCTCCTCATCTTGTAGACACTTGTCTTTCCCCTGTGTCTCTTCACGTGATGTTCTCCGTGTGTGTGTGTGTGTGTGTGTGTGTGTGTGTTCCCTAATTTCCCCACTCTAGTGTGCCCTCATCTTAACTAATTACATCTGCAAAAAACATGCTTCCAAATAAGACTATATTCTCAGGTACTAGGGGTTAGAAATTAAATATATAAATTTTAGAGAAAACATAATTTAATCTATAATAGGTTTTAGGGCATTTCCCAAGAGCCAGTCCCTTTCACCCTCAGTCTGCTGTGAAAGGTTCTGGTCCATTTTGCCTCCTGCTCTGGAATGCAAGCCTCTAAGAGGCTGAGGGAGATGCCTCTTATCCCAGATGCTTCTAGGGATTACTGGGGCACACATCCATCCTACAGCACAGACACCTATACCTCCCTGTTTCCTGTTCCCAGAAACAAACTGAAATCCAGAAGCAAAGAGTCAGGTACCAGCTGGAGAAGTTGCACCGCTTTCTGGAGCAGCAAGAACAGCTCTTTGTGGCCTGGCTGGAGGAACTAGGCCAGACCATTGGCCAGGTCAAGGAGACATATGACAGCCAAGTGTCCAGGGATATTGCCGTTCTCAACAAGCTAATCGAGGAGCTGGAAGCCAAGCAGTATCAGCCAGAATGGGAGCTTATGCAGGTGAGTATGACTGGACCTGGCCTTGACCTGTACACTGTGCCCAGTAGGATGACATGGACACCCAGCACTGACATCAGCTCTGTCCAGGTCCTTGGGGCCAATGGTGGGACTTGGTCTTGGTGACCTGCAATGCCTCTTATGCCCAGACCCATTTGATAAGCTCTTAGGATCCCAGAGTGGCCCAGAATCCAGGGGTTCTCCTGGCATCTCCCAGAGATCAGCAGGCCTTGCGTGCAGTTATGTTGCAGGCCACAGCTAGGCTGCCACCTCAGGGAATTAGAATTAGAATTGGGAGAGGTACCCCAGTTTTGCTGATGTCCTGGGGCCAGAGAGACCAGTAGTCAGTGCATCCCATAGGATTGTGGTAATGGAGAGCTTCCCTCTTTTCTCTCCTAGGACATTGGAGTCACCCTGCACAGGTATTGAGAGGTCCCCTGATGATCCCTTGGGTGTCCTGCAGGAAGCATTTGGTGAGGCAGTCCTAGAATGGAGATGTTCCCAACTCTGAGTTTGGGACTCCTCCCCAGGTTCCTCCCATTTCCTGCAGCTACCTAAGGCCTTTCTGGATTTGTGTAGGGAAAACAGGTGTATGATCAGGAGGGAGAACATGAGCTCCAAGACTGGAAAGAATGAACACAGCTTGCCGTGCTGATGGTGGCTACCTAAGACACCTTCCTAATAGATTGTGTCCAATGCAATTCACCTCAGGAAAACTGTTCCTGCAGAGTGCTTGTGGTCTCAGGGAGGGAACGGACTTTCCAGGAGTGGAGCTGCTAAGCCCAGCAGGCAGGGGAGGATATCGGAGTGAGGAGGCTGGACATTACAATCATCCCAGAAGCCTCATGAAATCCTGACATCCAGGCCTTAGCAGATGAATTAAAGCTGAATCTTCAGGAGTGCAACCCAGGAATCAATTTATAAATCTTTTTTTGTGGTAAAATATACATAACATAAAATTCACCACCTTAACCATTTTTAAATGTACGCTCAGTGGCATTAAATACATGCACATTATTATACAACCAAGACCACCATCCATCTCCGGAACATTTTCATCTTCCCAAATGGAAATTCCACACCATCAACCTCCCCACCCTGAACCCCCAGCAACCACCATTCTACTTTCTGTCTTTGTGAATCTGACTACTCTAATGACCTCATATAAGTGGAATCATAAAATATTTGTACTTTCATATTTGGCTTATTTCATTGAGCACAATGTCTTTAAGGTTAATCCATGCTATAGCATGTGTCAGAACTTCATTCCTTTTTAAGACTGACTAATATCCTACTGCATGTATATATCAAATTTTGTTTATCTGTCCTTCCATCAAGGGACAATTAGATTGCTTCCACCTTTTGGCTATTGTGAATAATGCTGCTATGGATACTGGTACAGATATATGTGTTTGAGTCTCTGCTTTCAATTCTTTTGGATATATACACCCAGAAGTGGAATCTTTCTGTCATATACTAATTATATGTTTAGTTCCTTTTTTTGAAGAAGCATCGTATTTCCCACAGTGTCTGTACCATTTTACATTCCCACAGCAATGCATAAAGATTCAAATCTCTCTACATTCTTGCTAACACTTGTTTTTTTAATTTTTACTTGATTGATTTGAGAGAAAGAGGAAAGAAAGAGAAACATTGACAAACACATACTGATTGACTCTTGTATGTGCTCTGACTGGTGATTGAATCCACAACCAGGTATTGGGATGATGCTCTTACCAATGAGCTACATGACTAGGTCTATTTTTTTCTTAACAATAGCCATCCCAATGGGTGTGGAGTAGTATATCATTGTGTTTTTTTCCTCACCAACTATCATGTTATTTCCATAGAAAGAAAAAGACTAGGGAAGTATAATTAATTTGACATAGATAATTCTGGGCTGAACATTTCAAATCAGAAGCATTTTAAGGCAATTCTTAAAACTCATTGAGAAGTTAGTATCAGTGGTTTTTAAAACTCCCCACGTGATGCAAATCCATGGCCAAAGTTGAGGACCATGATTTAGAACTTGAAGTCCAGGGAGGACTTTCTTTGCAAAGCCCAGGCTGGGCTAGGTATAGCCTGTGGAGGTTGCACGTCCCTTCCATTTTATGAGAACTTGGGTCACTCCCATGCTCCAGCCCTCTCTGGACACCAGTTTTTGTTTCTAGAGCCAAGACAGTGACTATCCCTGAGCCATGGACCACTCCTCTAGAGGTAAAAGAAAGGATCCACCTCCTCCACCAGAAATCAGAGTTTGTGGAGAAGAGCGTAAAGCATTTCTTGGGTAGGTGGGCTTGTGGAAAATAGGAGTTACCTGCTCACTTCCTCCCTGAGATGCATGTATCCAAGAGTCCCTGGGCATCCCTTCTCCACCTCTCACAGCTTTCTGACTCTGCCTTCAGCCTCCCCCAATCTGTCTCTAGCTGGCAAACTTAACTCTGGCTCCCTTTCTCCTTTAGAAACCCTGCGTTCAGGAATGGAAACCTTCATTGGTAAGTACGGTGGTGGTAATATGTGCTGAGCAAGAGTAATTATGATATTCCCTTATACTGTTTATTTCTGGGCATTATTTAGAAGGGAGGAAAGCACCTGTAACAAAGGCAAGAGAAAGGTCACAACAGGCCCTCACAGGCTCTGTGCAAGATTCCTTTAGAGGGGGGTCAACTCATCAGACCTCAAAAGTCTCCAAGGCAGGCCCAGGAGCCTAAAAGGAATGGGGTTATATCCAAGCAGAGGAATCAGATTCCTGAACATCAGGGTCCTTGTCTTTCCTTGTTGTAGGAACCAAGGTAGATTTAACCCTCAGAATGGGAATACTCAGGATTTCCCCACACCCCCCTCATCTCCTTTTTCTCTGTAGTTCCAGAACTGACTGGTGCTCAGGCACATGCTGGTAAGTGCCCAGATCAAGGTGAGTGGCCTTGGCCTGGTGGGTCCCTGCGCTTCCCCTGTGTTCCAGAAGAACAGCCCTGCCCATGTTTCCTGGAGGTGGGGAGAACCTGTGGGGATGTTGCCCATGGACCCCTAGCTAGGTATTCTAATTATCTCTGCAGTTTATGTGCTTCTGAATGCAGAAACTGACCACCCCAACCTCATCGTTTCTGATGACCTGAAGAGTGTTAGACTTGGAAACAAGTAAAACTGTATGTCTGATAATCCAGAAAGATTTGATAGCTGCATCATCGTCCTGGGCTCTCCGAGTTTCCTCTCTGGCCACCATTACTGGGACGTGGAGGTGGAAGACGAGACAGAGTGGGCCCTAGGCATCTGCAAGACATCCATAAGCAGAAAGAGGAGCATGACTTTGTCACTTGGAGAATGGCTACTGGGTAGTGATGATGATGAAGCAACATGAGTACCAGGTGTCCACCTTTCCCTCAATCCACCTGCAGATGAGAAAGCCCCCCAGGCGTGTGGGTATCCTCCTGGGCTACTTGGCTGAAGACATTTCCTTTTACAGTGTGACAGCCAAATCTCACATCTACACATTCACCAGCTTCTCTTCCTCTGGGCCCCTTCAACCTATCTTCAGCCCTGGAACACATGATGGAGGGGAGAACATGGGTCCTCTCACCATCTGTCCAGTGGGTAGCCAGGTGCCTCACTGAATGGCCTACACTTCTTGTCTTTCTTCCAACTCCCAACCTTGCATCTTGAATTCATACACTCAACAGTTATTATTGTACATATCCTGGGTTCTGGGTGCTTTGGGAAATATAATAAATCAGAAAATAGTCTGTGTGCCCCAGGAGCTTATGGAGTAGTAGTCAAAGTAAGCTAGGTACTTAAATAGCGGCAAACCAAGGGTGAAAAAAGAAAACACATGTAATGATGACATGCCACATGTTCTTCAGAGTACAAAGTACATGGCTATTGCTCAATAAATCCTTGTATGTATTAACACCCTAAAAGGTTCCTGAGACAGAGATCCCACTCTCATTTCCCTCAGGACCCCATGGCAAGGACATGTCCCCTCAGTTTATTCTCCCCTGTTTTGAAAATTTGGGAATTCTAGATTTTTTAAAAAGCAGAGTATCTTGCTATAATTTGTTTTTTGTACTTGGAATAATAAACTATGATTCTTAAACAGCACTGGTTAGGCCTGATAAATTGATTAGAAAATTTTATCATAATTCCATTTGTTGTCACTCAACTGATCACTGTGAGATTCCACTTCCCTACTGAACACCATGAGAGAGATGGGGCTACTGTGGTGGGAAAACATTTGACATACATTCCAAGTGTCCAGTTATTCTGTCCAGATCTATATCTGAAAATTGTGGGCCTATGGAATATTAGGTGCTCTAGTTCTCAGATGTCCCCTCTATCATCCCCCATTACATGCAAAGAGAAAGGATGTAAGAAAAAAATAATCAATGAAGATTAAACTCCAAACTCTTCCTACACCAACTCCTCTTTCTGTATCTTCACACTACAGCCTAGATTGGACTCCAGTTCTCCATGGTTGTGACCAGAGCACAAAACATATGTTTTGCTGTCTTCATGGTGCTTTGTTCTATGTGAATGATCCACATGCTGACACAGTTCATGTGCCCTATTTGCTCAACTGTTCCCTATGGTTGGTCATTTGTTACTTCCAATTATTCCTGCCCTTCTCACAATAAGCTTCATGTTTATTTTCCATCGCCTCACTTATTTTTTCTCCTGTTATTCTTAAAATAGTTTTAGAATGTGAACTGTTTGATAACATGTGCTACAGTGGCCATATAATCCTCCAGAAAGATTTAAAACATTTCATGCCCAAAGCAATGTTTGACATTATTTTTCACTGGTTTAATAGAGATATGATGAAGTTTTACCTACGTTTTATTTCACTACCATTTATGAGGCAGTGAATTTTTCCAAGTGAATTTCTACTTTTTACTTCATTCTGTAGAAATGGTACAGCTTCTCCTGGCTGGTGTAGCTCAGTGGATTGAGCGCGGGCCTGCGAACCAGATGATTGTGGTTCGATTCCCAGTCAGGGCACATGCCTGGGTTGCAGGCCAGTTCCCAGCAGGGGATGCACGAGAAGCAATTGATGTTTCTCTCCCATACATTGATGTTTCTCTCCCTCTGTCCTTCCCTTCCCCTCTAAAGATAAATAAATAAAACCTTCAAAAAAAGAAATGGTACAGCTCCTTTGGCTATTTAATTGTAGAATCTAAATATTGAAATTTTTTGTTGGTAGTATGTTCTTCATAAATATTTTAGATACTAAATATTTGTATCTGTAAGATGAAATTTTCCCTGTCTGGTGTTTTTTAATTGTGATATATTTCACATACCATAAGATGCACCCTTTGAAAGTGTACAGGACTTCCGGTCAAGATTGGCAGAGTAGGTGAAGGCTGTGCTTGCCTTTTCCCACAACTACATCAAAACTACAACTAAATTATAGAACCAGGGAGTTTCTACAGAACCACCACCCTTGAAAACCACCTGAAAACTAGCTGAATGAAACTCCTAAACTAAGTATATAAAAAAGAAGCCACACCAAGATTGGTAGGCGGGACAAAGATGCAAAATGGGCTGTGGAGGTGCCTGCTGAAGAGCCAGGAAATCCAGCCCTACACCAGGCTCCCCAGCCCAGACCACCAGTGCCAGGAAAAAAAAATTCTCCAAAACATCTGGCTGTGGAAATGAGTCTCAGGTGTTCCTCTTCAAAGGCTTGTGCACAGACTTACTCCCTGATGTACTCAACTTGTTCTGACTCCAGCTCCAGGGGCAGCAGCTCAGAAAGTGCCAGGGAGAACAGGACAAAACTGAATTGTCTGGCTTCAGGGTGAGGATGGGAAGAGCAGCTCTCTCTGGGGCCATACTGCTGGCAACTTTGTTCCTTTGTTGACCCCTCTCCCCACATAGCCAGCAGGAGCAGACTGGTACCAAATCTCAGTCTCCATCAATATCATCCCACTCTGGTGATTCCCTAAAACTCACACTACCTAAACTCAAACACTAACCCAAACCTCTTTCAGTGGCTATTCCTAACAAGATGCCAATCTTGACTCATACTGGTGACTCTCCTAAAATCTCAAGAGGTCCACAAACCCAGTCAAGCAGCAGCTGGCCTCAGCATGCCCTCTACCTCTTGCTAAATGGCCCTGGGGCCAGTGGCAGTAGGCCTTGGTTTGCACCATAGACTCTCTCAGGTGGGAGTGAGTCCAGCACAGACACCTATCTAATGCAGATCACACTGTCACTCCTACCACTTGTCCCCAGACCAGGCACAGGTAGTGGCCGACATGGGCCTACAGAGAAGCCCCCCACCCAAAAAGCCCTAGAACCAACACATCTGGTGGCTGGCTTCAGATTACACTAGAGCACTACCCAATTAGTTCCACAAATAACATACCCAAACTGTTGACTTGGCAGGAACCACAGTCCCAATACAGTGTATAAACACTCCATGGGGTCAATCTCTGCACTACAGCACATGTGCTGTAATCACATCCAGTCCCCACAGTCAGTCAGCCTGGGGTCAATCCCACCCACTGACTTGCTAGCAGCAATCAAGATTCAACAACAATAGGAGAACACACAAAACTGACACCAAGGACACCCCAGAAAACCCAGCTCAGACATTTTATTTCGTGTTGAACTTTCAAATTCTACAATAGGATATACATGTCAGCTGCTCCAACTTGCAAAATGAACTATGTATTTTGCTGCCTGTAACGTGCACTTTTTTGCCCAAATTTTTGAGGGAAAAATAAGGATGCGTATTATGCATGGGTAGTACTAATTTGTTAACAGTAAATAAAATTTCTTGTACCTTGTTCCTGTTCTCATGTTTTACAATTATTTGTTACAAAAAATTTCTCATACCATATGTTCAAAAATAAATACTAAAATTCCTTTATAATATAAAAACAAATATCTATAAATAAATAAATAATTGAATTTAAAAATTAAAACAAAATATTTTTTCCTGAAAATTTGGGCCCAAAACATGGGTGCATAATATACATGACAAAATATGGTAAACTCTTTGTCACTCTTATTGAATTTATTGGAGTGGCATTAATTAATAAAATTATATAGGTTTGGGGTATACAATTCTACAACACATCATCTGTATACTACATAGTGTGTTTACCACCCCAAGTCAAGTCTCCTTCCATCACCATTTATCCCTCCTTTACCCTTTTCTACCACTCTCCTAAACACTTCTTTGATTCCAACAACTGGATGAAAATTGTTGAGTGATTTTCACTAATACCGTTTTTAAAGTTAACACTGATATATATTTTAAGACATCTCAGTTTCCCATTTTGCTTCAACATTAAACTTAATGTTCTCTTAAGTGTGCTTTCATTTGTTATTAAATACCATTTTTTGTATGTCTAAGGACAGGAGTCTTACTTTTTTCCCCCAAAAAACAGTTTTTGCTAACACCATCTAGTTCACACTAGGTTGAAATTGCCCTTTCATATAGGTCCTCATATATTCAGACCAATTTTGGCACTTACTGCTCTTCTCTACTGTTCTATTTACTTACTCTTAGTTCAAACTGTATTGCTCTTTTTAAAAGCCTTTATTTATTTTTAAAGAGAGGGGAAGGGAGGGAGAAAGGGGGGGAATGATGCGCATCCATGAGAGATACATCCATCGGTAGCCTCTCACATCCCACCAATTGCGGACCTGGCAAGCGTGTGACCTGACTGGGAATCCGACTGGTGACCTTTCGTTCTGCAGGCCGGCACCCAATCCACCGAGTCACACCAGCCAGGGCTGAAACTATACTGCTTTGATTAAAGGAGGAGGTTGCTGTTGTTTTTTGTTTTTCCTTTTTTTAGTAAGTCTGATGTCGAGAAAGGTATTCTTTATTTAAAATAAATTTTTTTGGTACCACACAGTTTTGACACTAGTCTCTTTATAATTTATTTTAAACTATGGTTAAGTGCATCACCTATAGTTAGGATTAAGAAAAGGCACTGATTTAAAGTCTGACTTTCATCATCCTGCTGATAGCCGATGTTACGCAAAGAAGTAAGGCATATTTGGGGCTATTCCAACCCTGATCAGTGTGTGGGAACCGCCTATGGGAACTATGCAAAGAGAAAAGACGCTGTTAGGCGTCCGTAAGAGGCTGAAATTGAGGATGGAAACAGCAACGGCCCAAGAACAATAGTGATTTCTTAGAAAGTAAGATGGCCAGAACACTACTGAAGATGGAAGGCGGTGACAACTGTAAAAAGCGCCAGGGCCCGGGGCCCTGAAACACTACCCACTCCCAAGCTCGGTAAAGGTTGGACCCACCCCGGATGCTGGAACAGCACCTGCGGCGGCCTCACACAGACCTTCCGGTCCTAGACACAACCCGCTTCCGGTCGAGCCTCCGCTCTACCCAGCCCCAACGGTTGTGCCTGGCGCCCTCCCACTGGCTGGTTGTAGCTGAACTACATTTCCCAGCAGGACCTAGAGTCAGCCCTTACCTGGAGTGGTGCCAGCCCGTCGTGGGGGACTGGAGTCAGCCCTCTGCTGTCTGTCTTCCAGCTAGAGCCAAAGAGAGAGCGGTTGCCTCCAGCTTGGCCTTCCTTTGGTCCTGAGAGTTCCGCCGGTCGGCCTCGGGCTTGCTTCAACTACACACTGCCCGCTCCTAGCAGGGAGACCATATTATCGCACCGGAAACGAGTCACCGGATGTGATGTCACATGTGCCGAGGTGCTGAGCCTCCCAGAAGACAATGCGTCCCTTCCGTCTCCCATAACTGACGGCTTGGCCCACCAATAGTGACTGGCGGCCTGTGAGGACACTCCCAAGGGCGAGGGGAGGGTTCGGTCTCTCGCGCCTAGTTTCCCGGTCTCTCTCAGATCCTGGGTCTCTGGGTCGTTCTCAGCAAGCGCTGAGGGTGGCCGAGCCTCAGAAAGGTGAGGTGCTCGGTAAAGGCGGGAACCAGGCTTGAGGCGGTCTCTGGGGCCACTCTGGGGACAGGAGCATGGTCCGTTGTTTGAGGAGCCTGGCCGGATAGGGAGCTAGGAGCGAGCCGCAGGCAACGCCCAGTCCGGACTTTGCGCTGAAGGTAGCCCTTGACCGGTGGAAGAGATTCTGAGTGCTAGGACCGGTAGGCCCTACTAGGCTGTCCCCTGCCGCTTTCACCACAGTTTTCTCAGCGTAAAGGAGTCAGCGGGCCATGTGTGGACACTTAATACGATCTTGAGTTCGTTCCTTGATCCATCAGCTGTTCTGGACAGATTCAGTGGCCAAGCTGACTGATACCCTTAGTGTTGGCCCTCAGATTTTCTGTCTTTTAGCCACTGCTCTACCAGCATGAGTTAAACAGCTGTTCCCAGTGGAGTTTACATTTCTTAGGCGAATGGCCCTTGATATTTTGCCGGTTGCCTTTTCTCCCTTCCATGTGGTCCTTGCGGTTTGGACATCCTTTGGCTCTCATTCTCAAGATCTTCTTTCAGGCCTTGCTAAAATTATTCATTTCAGTTATGAGTTCCCTACCCCAGCCTATCTTTGCTTTCTGACTTGGAGCTCATGTGGTCTAACTATCCAAGCTACGTTTTGGAGTGTAGGTATGCCCTGCCTGATTTTGTGGGTAACGAATTACTCTCTTGTCTGCAGCTTTCTGGCGGATTTCCTTCAGTAAGAGAAGGGAACTGCAGAAACGAGTGTGGTGTGTGATTTAAAGGCACGATGGCTGCAAAAGTGTTTCCTATGCCCCCGAAGCCAAAGCAGTCTTTTATACTGAGAGTTCCTCCAAACTCCAAGCTAGGCCAAGACCTACTTCGAGACGCTACTAATGGGCCCAAGACCATCCACCAGCTGGTTCTGGAGCACTTCCTCACCTTTTTGCCCAAGCCAGGACTAGCCCAGCCCAATCAGAAAATCAGAGAGACCTTGGTTATTATGAAGGATGTGAGCTCAGACTTTCAGAACCGAGGTAAGAACCCATTTTTTTCACTAGAAGAGGCTGGTACTTGGGGCTGAGATAGACTTCCGTACTAGTAACAAATTCCAGTTAGGATGGTGGGTATTGAGAAAAGAAGTTGATTCTAGTAAGTAAACGTGTTGGGGAGAGGGAGTACTTTTTTTTTTCAAGCTGGAGCTTGAGTGGTTTGCTGGGTGTGAGTAAGACCTTAGAATAAAGAATGTATGTCTTTTCTTTAGTGTCAATTTTCCAGAGACATTCTGGGGGTTAGGGGATATCATTTTAGGATAAATATATGTGAGTGAATTATTGAACTGATTTCAGTTTATGTGGCATTTTGGAAATTTTGTGCTTGCTGTGGGGATCTTCAGATTTTTACCTCCCCCCACCTCCCCTTTAATAGTTATGGGAATTTTCAAAGGTACTTAAGGAAACATTCTTTTCATAGTGAGGAGACCTTATATAGATTCAAGATATTGTGGTTTATGGTTTGATCTCTAACTGGGCTCACAGGAGCAGAAAAAGCCATGAGGTGTCTGCTGAATGAGTGAGGGCAACCTGGCTTCAGGGTATGGGTAGAGTCTCCATATCAGAGTCACTGACTTTTCCAGTAACTACAGCTTCCTCTTTCCCCAGTGCAACCTCTTCCCTTAGTGAAGCTTCTGACCAGAGAAGGAATCCGGCAGAAACAGGAGACAGTATCTCTGTGTTTGAAATCTGAGCCTAAGGTGTGGTTTGGTTTTCCATTCACTGTTTAAGTGGATCACCTTCTGTGTTCTTGTCGTCCCTCCCTGTTTAGCCAATCTTTGCATAAAATCATACTCCTGGGAGTCGGGAAAGAGAGTGGGGCTTGTGCTTCACTGCCTTATTAGGTGTTTTTCTTCTGCTTTTCCTCTGAGCCTGGCTTCTCTGTGAGCCTGGCTTTCCTGTCTGGCCGCGTCTGTGTGGGACTTAAAGATTCCTTTCACCATTCCTTCCTTTATCTTTGGGTCTCAGTCTTTCTTATCAACAGGGTGTCAAAGAAGTTTTGTTACTAAGAGGAAGAGGAACCTGTTGATCTTTCAGGAGCTGGTGGTCTTCGAAGATTTGAATATATTTTACTCCCAAGAAGAATGTGTGAGCCTGGATCCTACTCAACAGCCCACCTCAGAGAAGGAAGAAGACAGTGTTGGGGAGATGATGTTAATGGGTAAGAAATTAAGTCTCTTGTATGTTCAGATTGAATGTTATGGGAAAAGCATATTTTACTACTTCATCTCAGACTTTTTTGAGACACTATTCACAGCTAAGCACATGTTTATAAACACGTTTAATTTTTATTTTATCCTATGTAGCAGAGCCTGCTCCACCTGTGGATGACCATTTTCTCTGAATCTTGGGGCAGTGAGGGCAGAGGGCATTTTTCTTGGTATGCAAGAACTATAGCCTAATATCAAACATTCAAACAGAAAATGCAGGCAGACTGTTTCTGAATCCATTTTCTGGATCCAGTACTGTTCTCTCAATAGGTATATTTTAAATTAGTGTTTTTATTGGACACATGACAAACTGTTTAAGTCTTTTTCTCCCCTTGATGTTCAATAGCCGTGAAGCCTGCTAGTATAAATGAAAATATATCCAACTATTGATGGATATAACATCTAGCACTTATTAAACACTTGTACGCCTTTATGTGCCAAACAGTAAATCTAAGTACTTGGGATGCATTTATAATCTCATAATTCACACAATTGTACAAGTCTCACAGTTGTACTCATAATTCTCACAATAGTACCCATCTGTACTATTTTTACAGATGATGAAACTGTGGCAGAGAAAAGTTAAGGTATTTGCTAAAGGTCACACAGCAGTATGTAGTAGAGCAGGGATTTGGACTCTGGGAATCTAACATCACATCTTGTAGTCCTGGCTTAGAGTTGTCCTGCCTCCTTGCTGAATTTGTCATAATTTTGTCAGTGAATTTTTTATATGGTTGGTGAAGGGAGGAGTCTTCATTTGTGCTTATTTCCCAGTATGGTTAACAAGTGTCTTCAGTGCTATGTATCAACTCATCTGGCAGCAGCTTAATTTTAGAGATGCTTCAGCTTTTCTCCAGAAGTAGAGAAAATTCACTGACAAATGAATTTTGTTACTTTAGAGTCAGGAGCCTTCAGAAATTGTTTTGAAGAGTGCCTAATACTTTTTACCTTGATTTCAAGGCTGTTTGCTTCTGGGGCAGGCTTTGAGGAGAAAGTGGGCTTTGTGAATTGCCTGGGGTGACAAAAATCTATAATGACTATTGAACTCTGTAGTTTTCTCATACAGTATGATGGTCAGGGTAATGCTACTTAATGGGCCAGGTTAATTTCCCACAGTTGTCCTATTATTATATTTTTTTATTTTAGGGAAAAATATAAAGAGATAAGAGTTATTACAAAAGTTTTGCCTGAGTGTTGAGCAAAGCTAACATTTATTTTGGGTGACTGGTTGGTGGGTATGTTGTCACCACCAGCAACACTTTGACCATGAATCTTGAGATCTGGAGACCCAAAGCTCACCCTCCCTTTTATCACTCATACCCTGAAACTGATGAGTTAGAGTCAAACAATAAATAGCAAACATATGCACAATTTTTATTTTTTCCCATTTTTTTATTTTTTATTTTTTTAATATATTTTATTGATTATACCATTACAGTGGTTCTATTTCCCCCTTCATTCCCGTCCACCCTGCACACCCCTCCCCCACCCTTTCCCCCCTTTAGTTTATGTCCACATGTCTCAAGTTCTTTAGATTCTATATTTCCCCTACTGTTCTTGCCCTCCCCCTCTCTCTTTTTTACCTACCGTCTGTGTTAGTTATTTTCTGTATCTTCTCCCCTCTTCTCCTCCTCCCACTCCCCTGTTGCTAACCCTCCATGTGATCTCCATTTCTATGGTTCTGCTCCTGATCTAGCTGTCCTCTTGGTTTGCTTTTGTTTTAGGTGTGGTTGTTAGTAACTGTGAGTCTGCTATCCTTTCACTGTTCATATTTTTTATCTTCTTTTTCTTAGGTAAGTCCCTTTAACATTTCCTATAATAAGGGCTTGGTGATGATGAACTCCTTGAATTTGATCTTATCTGAGATGCACTTTATCTGCCCTTCTATTCTAAATGAAAGCTTTGCTGGATAGAGCAGTCTTGGATGTAGGTCTTTGGATTTCATGACTTGGAATACTTCCTTCCAGCTCCTTCTTGCCTGTAAGGTCTCTTTTGAGAAATCCGCAGACAGTCTGATGGGTGGGTACTCCTTTGTAGGTGACTGTCCCCTTATCTCTTGCTGCTTCTAGGATTCTCTCCTTCATTTTAATCTTGGCTAATGCAATTATGATGTGCCTTGGTGTGTTTCTTCTTGGGTCCAACTTCTTTGGGGCTCTCTGAGCTTCCTGGATTTCCCAGAAGTCTATTTCCTTTGCCAGATTGGGGAAGTTCTCCTGTATTATATGTTCAAATAAATTTTCCACTCGTGGCTGTTTCATTTCCTCTTCTGGTACCCCTATAATTCGAATGTTGGAACGTTTAAAGATGTCCTGGAGGTTCCTAATCCTCTCCTCATTTTTTTGAATTCTTGTAACTTCACTTTTTCCTGTTTGGGCATTTCTTTCTTCCTTCTGGTCCACCCCCTTGATTTGAATCCCAGTTTCGTTTCCATCACTATTGGTTTCCTGTGCATTTCCCTTCATTTCAATTAGTTTAGCCTTCTAATGTTCCTCTAATTTGTGGCTAAAATCAACCAGTTCTGTGAGCATCCTGATTACCAGTGTCTTGAATTGTGCATCTGAGAGGTTCGCAATTTCCTGGTCGCTTAGAGTTATCGGCTCTGGGGCTTTGAATTCTTCTTGAGCCATATTTTGGACTGTTCATGCCTGTTACGTATGAGGAGCAGAGCCCTAGGTGTTTTCCAGGGCTGGGTGACCCAGTCACTGGGTTATGACGCTGTATGTGGGGGCGGGGCCAAAGGAAAGCAATGGTGGGCACCCTTTGCTTCCTCCCGCCTCCACCCCACCGCGAGAGATTCGTCCCACTGCTTACGAATGTGCGACTGCAGTCAGCAGCTGCTGGATTCATTGCTGGGGGCTGTGCGGTCCGTCTCACTTCTCACTCCCACCTTCTCGAGCCCTCACTGGGTCCGCCCAACGCTACCCCGCTGCCTGGGCGCCTAGGGTCGGGGGGGGGGATCTTTCCTGCCCAACCCTGCTCCGCTGCTGGCTCCGCCCCTCTTACCCGTCCAGTAGAACAGTTTGTTATTGTTGTTCAATTATTTGTTCTTTGGCTGCATCTTTGTTCTCCAAACCTTTGTTGTATTCAGACTTGATTGTGGGAGAAGGCACAGTGTTTCCACCTATGCCTCCATCTTGGCAGAAGTCTGATATGCACAATTTTTAAAAGCACCAAGAGTCATTCACCAATATTTAGTAAACTCTGCCTGTTTTTCTCACGCAAGGTTGGGTTCTGGAGTTGATTAAAAAGATACATATTGCTCCATTCCTGCTATCTAGGTGTTTATGGTTCGTTTTGTAAGATAAGTCATTCACATAAAAAGATAAGCAGTGTGAAACTGTTATAAAGATATATGATGAGGTTGAGGCAGGATTTGGACCAAGAACAGAGTTTAAAAGAAGTTGGATTTTATTTCTATAGCAGGAAGTAAAATGAGCTTATCCTCTGGGTACTTGGCATTGAGGATTGGAAGTCAGGTATAAGGACATAAAGATTTGGGAGTCATCAATATACAGTTAATTTTGAAATAGTAATTCTTGGTCAGTTTGCAAAGGGAAAAATGTAAGAGAATGAACCTAGTGGAGAAAGAAATCAGAAAAGAGCTCTTGTTAGAGGAGGACAGAATGTGTGTCTCTACTCAAGTGAGTAATGTGGAAATGTAGAACACTTAAACAAATTTTCAATGAGATGGTTCTTTTGGTTGGTTTTAGAGGTAGGTTTTATCTACCTCTACTGTGGTAAGAGAATATATCTAACAGAATAGAATCTATCTAGTATAGCTGAAAGCTAATAATAAATTGCGGGGGGGTCCTAACTGGAAAATTTAAAAACAATTAAGTAACTTTGAGTCAAAGGGGAAATACAGTTGAAATTACACAATTTTTCTAGAAACACTGTGTATTGCAATCTATGTTATAACCTAAAGTGATACTCAAAGACAGTTTATGGCTATAAAACATGTATGTTAACATAGAAAAATGAAATTAATTAAGCCTCTAACTCAAAGTTAGGAAAACAAGATAAAGGAAAAGAAAGTATTAAGTTAGAAATATAATAAATTAAAAGAGGAAGTAATAAATAGATTTAAAAACGAACCAATTTCTACCGAGCAAATTGAAATATTCAAAAACTAGCTTGCCATTCAAGAAAAAGGACCAGCCTCAGCTTCACAGAAAATTCTTGTAAATCTTTAAAAACTAGACAATTGAAATGCTATGAAAAATTTTAGAGTACAGAAATAAAGAACTTCCAAATTGTTTAATGAATTTAGTGTTACAAAGATATACAACCTGATAAAAATGTGACCAAAGAAGATTTAATCCAGAAATGCAAAATTGATCTAATACTAGAAGTCTGTTAATAAAATCTATTGTTTAATAAAAATCAATATCTAAGATCATTTTTAGTTACTGAAAAGATATTTGACAAAATACTAACCCCTTCTTCATAAGAACACTTAACAAAATAGTAATTAGAGAATATTTTCTTAATGGGGTACTTATATATTCAGTCAGCATCATCTTTTTTTCTCTTTTATTGATTCCAGAGAGAGGGGAAAGGAGGGAGAAAGAGGGAGAAAAACATCAATATGAGAGAGAAACATCAATTGGTTGCCTCTTGCATGCGCCCTGACTGGGAATTGAACACACAGCCTTTCACTTTGCAGGACGACACCCAACCAGCTGAGGCAAACCAGCCAAGGCTGTCGGCATCATCTTCACAGGAAATACTGTGAGGCATTCCCAGTAAAATGAGGAATACAACAATAAAGCCCACTGTCATAATTTCAGTATTTAATATTGTATTTTGGGTATTAGGCAGTACAGTTAAATGAGAATGAAGTTAGATGTATAAGGGTTTAAGAGAAAGGAAAAAGCATATCTACTTGCATATGATGTAATTGTGTAGCTGGAAAAACATAGAGAATATCTGAAAACTTACAACAAATAATAAGCATTTAGTATGGCAGTGAGATGTAAAATATTACAGTATATGGGTACTCTGGTTTCTCTTCAGATCAAATTGGTCTTTTCGCCTTTTACAATATATGGAAATAATTAGCTTTCATGAATGAAAACAATCATTTAGAATATATAGGAACAAAAAAGATTAAACACCTGGAAATAAACATAAGAAATGTGCAAAAATTATGAGAAAAATCTTAAAACACTTCTGAAGAACTCCGAAGTAGACTTGAATGAATGAAAAGAAACACCATGTTTTTGGCTAGGGAGATTTAAAATAACAAGGTTGGGTCCTGGTTGGTGTAGCTCAGTGGACTGAGCACAGACTGGGAACCCAAGGGTCACCAGTTTGATTCCCAGTCAGGGCACGTGCCTGGGTTGCAGGCCAGGTCCCCAGTGCAGAGCACTCAAGAGGCAACCACACATTGATGTTTCTCTCCCTCCCTTTCCCTCTCTCTTAAATAAATATAATCTTTAAAAAAAAGTCAGTTCTCCCCAAGCTGATTCATGAATTCAATGTTAATATTTTCAACAATACCAATAGGATTTGCCCCCTGGAATCAGATAACCTGATACTAAATTTAAATGGAAAAATAAATACAAGTAACCAGGAAAGTTGAAAAGAAGAGGAGTGGGATAGGAAGGGTTCTAGCTCTGTCAGGTGTTAAAGCAGCCTCTAAATTTAAATCCTGTGTAATAAAAATAGAGTAGTACTGACATTTGACTAGAGAGACGAGTGGAGTGGAATAAAGGATTCAGAAAAATCCTCAAATACACTGGAGGTATAGTTTGTGATAAAGGCAAAATCTTCAGACAGCAAGGTAAACAGGGACTTTTTGATAAAAGGTCATGGCACAACTTAGTATCGGTTTGGTGAATTGTACATTGCTTTGCACACCAAGGAAAAGTCCAAATGGATAGCAGATATTAAGTGTTTAAAAGAAAACCTTAAGCCCTGGCTGGCGTAGCTCAGTGAATTGAGCGCGGGCCTGCGAACCAGACGATCGCAGTTCGATTCCCAGTCAGTGCACATGCCTGGGTTGCAGACCTGTTCCTTGCAGGCTAACTACCAGCAGGGGATGCACAAAAAAGCAACCGTACATTGATGTTTCTCTCCCTCTCTCCTTCCCCTCTAAAAATAAAAAATAAAAAAAAAATAAATAAATAAATAAATAAATAAATAAAAGAAAAGAAAAGAAAAGAAAACCTTAAAAGCATAATTAGAGGACATGGATGAATTCCTTTTATAACCATGGGATAGGAAGGCTTTTCTAATTTTAAGGCTCAAAAGTCCAGAAATGTTGAAGGAAAAGATTAATAAATTAAATATATAAATAAATAAATATTTTAAAATAATAAATTGGGATATTTATACCTTGTAATAAAAGCCTACTCTTCCTAATTCTAATCCATAAAGAACTTCTAAAAGTAAAGAAGAGAAAGCCCAAAAGATTTACTTAGAAATATAAATTACTCTTAGTAACATGAAAATATGTCTAGCCCTAATCATAATTAGAAATTCAAATTAAACTTCTACTGAATTACCATTTTTTTAAAGATTTTATTTATTTGTTTTTAGACAGAGGGGAAGGGAGGGAGAAGGAGAGGGAGAGAAATATCAATGTGTGGTTGCCTCTCACACACTCTCTAATGGGGACCTGGCCTGCAACCCAGGCATATGCGTCCTCACTGGGAATCAAACTACCAGCCCTTTGGTTTGCAGGCCAGCACTCAGTCCACTAAACCACATCAGCCAGGGCTAAGTTACCATTTTTTTAAATCATATATACATAAATCGTACCATACTAACACCTTGGTAGTGAGGTTATTGGGAGATGCCGATATTGCTAGTAGGCATGCAGAATAGTACAGTCCCTGTGTATGGGAATCTGTAATTACTCATATTACAGAGGCATTAGCCATTTGATCCAGCATTCCTACTTCTGGGAATCTGATCTACAGGCAATAGGAATAGCATACACTCAAAATAATGTACAAACAGTTATTCATTGTGGTACTGCTTATGAAAACACAGGACTGAAAACAATTCAGGTGTCTCCGTAGGTTTGAATATGGTATGTCCACACATCGTACTAGGATAATCTCTATGCACTGGCATATAGTGATTGAAATAAAACAAGCAGAAATATACATAGTATACTACTTTTTATATAAGAAAAGTAGAAAAAAAGAAAATGTATTACCTAAAGAAACAATGGAATACTAAAAAGAAACTGATAAAAACTGGTGCCTGTCTTGGGGATGAGTAGAATGGACAGGCACAGGACTTGGATTAGTACTTCTGATTGTGTACCTTTTCGTATGTTTTGATTTTTGAGCAATGTAAATGTATTCGCTCTTAAAATTTTTTAATTTTAAAAGTTAACACATTAAAGAAAAAGTATACAAATTTTAACAAATTGCCCTCAAAACAGATATTTAGCTCTTTAATATAACCAAACACTTATGATCCTTCATAAAACACTGATGGTAATACCTTAAAACTGAGAACAAAATAAAGAAACTTGCTATCACTATTAATACCATTATCTAGGTTTTCTAAAACAAGAAGATAAGAAAAAAGAATTAAGAAAAAATATTGGAGCCCTGACAGGTGTGGCTCACTTGGTTGGGTGTCACACTGCAGAATGAAAGGTCACCAGTTCGGTCCCTGACTGGGGTGTGTACAAGAGGCAACCAATGGATGTTTCTCTCTCCCATACATGTTTCTCTCCCTTCCTTTCTCCCTTCCTTCTCCTCCCTCTAAAAATAAGTAAAACCTTTTTAAAAAGAAGAAAAAAATACTGGAAAGGGAGGGAACCCTTTTTATGCTTAGTACAAACCTTGATTTGCACTTAGAAAATCTGAAAGGATCAACTAAAAATTACATTTGATAGTTTTAAAGTAGATAGTAGATGAATATATGACTATCAATAGCATTCTTAAATCAACGAAAGCTCTCAATTCAGAGTGTGTATAAAACAGGAATAAACTAGAGATGTTTATTGGTAAATGTAAGATTGTTAAATATTGGAGAGACATGAATCTAAATGGGAAAACTAAAATCATGTAAAGATAACTGTTTTCCAAATTTGTCTATACTGTATTTAGAGTCAGAGTCAAAATTTTTAAAAAGGTAAAAGTGGATGTTCTTGCTGCTTTTACCAATATTAGACATGTTACAAACAAAAGTGTGATATTAAATTCCAAATGGGGGTATTTTAGGTGGATCTGTGGAGTCACAGATCGTGCCAGAAGCCCAAGACAGTGGGGACTGGGAACAGGTATGACTGTCAATTCAAAACAATGCTCATCTGGGACTCAGGTGTGGAAAAGAGCAACCTGCTGTCCTGCTTAACCCACAGGAAGCTCAGCCTGGAGAGCAAGAGCACGATTGGCATAGAGTTTGCCACCCATAGCATTTAGGAGGATGGTCAAGG
This sequence comes from Sturnira hondurensis, assembly GCF_014824575.4. Classification (NCBI taxonomy): domain Eukaryota; kingdom Metazoa; phylum Chordata; class Mammalia; order Chiroptera; family Phyllostomidae; genus Sturnira; species Sturnira hondurensis. The sequence continues at coordinate 45,325 of NW_028076720.1, forward strand.
GGCAGATCCGGAACACTGCCAGATCTGCACAACTGTGCCATCACCTCTGCTTACGACCATGGCCCATTGGGTGTGCTGCTGGTGTATGACATCACCAAGTACATGACAGGAGAACATGGAGCACCCCTTGAATGAGCTGTAGGGCCATGCTGACAGTGACAACGTCGTCTTGTTGGTGGGCAACAAGAGCAACTTGTACCACCTGTGGCCTCTGTCTACTGACGAGGCTTGTGCCTTCACAGAGAATAACTTACCTTTGTGGAGACCTCAGTCTTGGACCCCATTAACATAGAGAAGGCTTTCAAGAACATCCTCACAGAGATCTACCACACTGTCATAGAAGCAGATTGCAGACTGTACTGCCCACTACCAACAGACAGAAACCGAACAGTCTGCAGTACTGCCAGACCCTATAACTACCCCTACCTTGTCCAAGTGTGCATGCACATCTTCATCCTTTTCCTACCCCTCACCATGATACCCTCCATGACCCAACCTTCTCTGTCCCTCTGACTGACCCCCAACCTTCCATTAAGTTGTGCACAGTCAGCTGAGGCTTAGGAAGAACAAAAGTAAAGCCGTACCTCCTGTACTCCCCAGGAAAGTTCGAAGCCCTGCTGCTACACTGCCCTTGAGTCCCAGTGGGCCTCTGGCTAGGGAGCAGGGAGGGTGGCAGGATGGACAGGGCCAGCCAGAGGCAAGAGGATGGGCACATCTAGCAAGCCTCTTTAGTTTTCCACAGCAGACTACAGGGAGCAATTACCTCCCTCCCTCCCTCTCTGGCAAGTTGCCCCAGCTGGTCCTGGCCCCTACCTAGAACTCCCATCTGGGCTCAAGCCTGAAAAGCAGGTAACATGGGGCAGAACAAACAAAGGCTCCTAGCACCCTACTCATGCACAGCCAGCATTGGCACACTTGGCTTCTCCCAAGCATGTGTGAGTCCAGCTCCTGCCTGTAGATTTATTCTGGAGAAAACAACCCCCTTTCCTTTCTGCATTCAGTGTAGTCCACACCTCTCCCTATGCCCTTTTCTCTGTCTGGTCAAGGATGTGTTTGCAAGCGAAACAATATCTCAGTGTTTTCTATTATGTGCTCCTGTAGTGTTTGTTTTTTGCGATTGCAAAGAAACAAAATTTTTATCCATTGATTTTTTTTAAAAAACCTCCAAATGTATGAATTAACTATAAAAAGAAGTCACTAAAAATGGCCAGAAAACACAATAGAAATTGATCAGATTTTGAAAGGTTTTTTTTTCTCGTTTTAAGTTGTGGAGCTTAATTATAGAAGAAGACTTCAATTAAAAAATATTTCATAAGCCCTCTCTGGTGTAGCTCAGTGGATTGAGCGTGGGCCTGTGAACCAAGGGGTCGCCAATTTGATTCCCAGTCAGGGCACATGCCTGGGTTGCAGGCCAGGTCCCCAGTAGAGGGTGTGTGAGAGGCAACCACATATTGATGTTTCTCTCCCTCTCTTTCTCCTTTTTTTCCACTCTAAAAGTAAATAAATAAATAAATCTTTTAAGAAATATTTAATAAGTAATGATTGACAAAGATTTAGAATTTGTAATATATAAAATTTCTTTAAATGTATAAAAGTTTCAGTCCAGTAGTTTTCAGTAAAGTGCAAAATAGAGCTACAATGAAAAGCCATTTTATACCTATTAAATATTTTAAAATGATATTTAATGCTGGCAAGATTTGCTAAAATGATTACCCCCTTGTAGATGCTTGTACTGAAATTGGGATAGCTTCTTTGGAAAGCATTATGGCAGTTCACATTAAGAGTTGTGATGAAAATTGGCATAAGCTCTGACCCAGCATTTTTATTAACCTAAGGAAATAATTTTAAAATAAATAGAAAAAATCTATTAGTGTGAAACTGCTAAATTCAGCAGAGATTCACATTCCAGCCTCAGGATGAGCCACATACCCAAATGGCTGATGCAACCCTTTATTTTTAGTAAGTTGCCCAAAGTTTAGGGGTCCTGCCTGTTTACAGCATAATTTTTTCCCCACATTGTCACCTAATCTTTATCATCTTATTTTATACATTTTGGGATGAAGTATAATAAAATACAGAAAAATGTACAAATTATAAGTGTAAAACTCAGATTTTCACAAAACATACACATTCGTCAAACCACCACCCAAAATTAACTATTCCTGGCACCACAGAAATTCTTCTTGTGGCCCCTGCCCAGTGACTACTTCCCTTCCTACCCTCAAAAGACCACTACTGACTAATACCATAGTTTTGTTGTATTGGTCGTAGCATTCACTTCAATGCCCAAATAATAATCTGTGTGAATATGTTACATCTTTTCTATTTTAGGGCTTTTTAATTGTTTGAGGTTTTTCACTATATATAGGATAATATTATGTAATATTATAATATTGCAATATTTAATGTAGTGGAACCTAGGAGTAACTCATCTTACCATTCACTAGTCTAAAGATTATGAGTGTTACCCTTTTGTATTTATGTCCTTCATCACCTGGTACTTAGCTCAGTGCTCCACACAGAATATAAGCTCAATGTTAACTTAATGAATAAACAAACATACAAAGTCTTTCAGTATGGCCTCAGTCATTCCATTTTTTTCACGTGCTTGCATTGGGGGTATGGAAAGATTTATTAGTCATGTATCCCCCCAGTCAGTAAGAGTAGAAAAGAAATGTTGGTGATGATTATCTGCCAATTTTCAGATTTGTGATTTTCAAGGTTATTTCATGAGAAATCAGACTCGTTTTCTTTTCCCCTCCTGGTGTCATATCCCTCAAAAGCTATTAAATTCTTTTTTTCCCCCAACAGTTAATGATGACAATAATCCCGAGAATGAAGATCATAGAGAAAAGTCTTCAGATTGTGATGAAATTGATTATTCCATGGTCTCTGAGCAACCTCCAGATTGCCATAAAGAAAAAAGACTAAATACATCCATTCCAGCTGAAAGGAAAATGAGAAATCTTTTAGTTACCATTAAAAATGATACTCCACTAGAGGAACTCTCAAAATTTGTGGATATCAATATTATTGAACTTACCCGAAATCGGAGAACAAGAAGATTGTACACTTGTCCACTGTGTGGGAAACAGTTTAATGAGAGTTCTTACCTTATTTCCCACCAGAGGACTCACACTGGAGAAAAACCCTATGACTGTAGTCACTGTGGGAAAAGCTTCAATCATAAAACCAACCTTAATAAACATGAGCGTATCCATACAGGAGAGAAACCTTATTCATGTTCGAAGTGTGGGAAAAATTTTCGTCAAAATTCTCATCGTAGTCGCCATGAAGGAATCCATATAAGGAAGAACCTATTTAAGTGTCCAGAATGTGGGAAAACCTTCCCAGAGAACAAAGAATTTGTGCTTCATCTGCAGAGTCACGTGGCTGAGAGGCCATATGGTTGCAAAAAATGTGGGAGAAGATTTGGTCGGCTGTCAAACTGCACTCGCCATGAAAAAACCCACTCAGCATGTAAGACCCGAAAGCAGAAGTGGGATCGGGAAAGGTCATATGGTCCTGTCTCAACTTGAAATGGTTAATAAGGAATTCTGAATTTTCGGGCTGTCTGAAAAGAAAGATATGTGAAAACTTCATAATAGCCCAAACTGGATAAATATGCATCTTGCCTGAAGCCTCAGATTTTTAGGAAATTCACAGGGAAGAAAATACCCTCAAAGTCTATACCTCAGTTAGCATCTAGGCTTTTGGGACTAAGGAGCTTGCCTTTGTGAACTTACACAGCAATGTATGTACAGGTCACAGATCCTTTTCCCAAGAAAGGCTTCAAATACAAGTCTGCAAAGTGAACAGAGAGTAACTTGTGTACTGAAAATATATCCGTTTTCCCTCCACATAGGGATTCACACTTGAGAAAAGATAAATAATGCAAAGTCTTTTTCTGGACTGGTATGCTCCTGAAAGACCCAGACTACTGAGTTCTTAAACCAATAGCTTCTATTAATGTGTTAACCCTCTAAGAACACCCTGTTAAAGCTTGAGTTTTGAAAGGGATTATTTGCTTTGGAATATAGGAAAATATACTAATTGAATATCAAAGGTTTACTCTCATTTGTAATCTAAACTATCAATTTCAGTAACATTTGCAACTTGTGAAAAGTGACTTACAAAAATCCTTTTCACAACATAATTTTAAAATGTCTACATTCTTACTATTTCTTGTTCAGCTAGTAATTGCTTAAACAGCTCTCTGATGCCTTTCCCTTGCCACAAAGAAGTTTAGATTGCTCAGGTCCAGCCACCCAACCCCACTACTGAAAAAGCTCTTGAGAATTGTGTCCCTCTGCTGAGCCAAGAAGACTTAACTAGGAAGAAAACCCCAAGAGCCGCAAAAGGAGGAGGAGCACTTTGGCTTGGAACCAGAGTTGCTCAATATCTTGGCCATAAGCTTAATTCCTCTCTAAGCAGTTATTAGACTTTTGGCAATGGGTGGTCGCTACCTCACAAGCAAAATTTTATTTTTAGAAATTGTTTCCAGTGACTAGCTCACAATGCCCCTCAAGAAACAGGATCCCAGTGTCTTCATTGTAGTAGATATTTGTTCTCTTTGGCCTCTTGATATCTAGACTTTCCTGACCTGTCTTCCCAGAGGTAAGGTCAGTGGTATCTTTCCGGGACCAATCCTGTGGTATGTGAGTTTAAGGATTGTTGATCAGTTTTATACTTTCTAGGTTTCCCAAGTTTTTACATTGGTATTTTGATTGGAATAAGTTGGCCCTCTAAACTATTTGAAAAAAACTTGTTAACTTTACAAATTTTGTCTCCCATTCAGAACTATGCCTTTTCATTTATTAATTCCTGAGTAAATTTTTCTCATTTTTAATTGTAAATAGTTTTTATTATATTTTTATAGTTACTGCTCTTATATAAGAAAGTTATTTTAATTATGTATTTGTGAAACTAGCCACCTCACTGAATGTTATTAATTTTCAATAATTTCACAATTTATTGTAATTTGTGGTTGAAAATTATACCATCTTCAAATAATGGTTTTGTTTCTTTTGGCCTATTTTTTGTTATTTTAAAAACAGGTTGCTCTAAGCTTTGTTTTGGTACAAAACATTTTATGATACGGTACAGTCCTGACTTCTAATTTAAAAACGATGACAAAAACCAATACTTAAAGATCACAGAAAAATTGTCCTTTATCAACTTTGTATTTCAAGCCTACAGTACCCTTTAAAACCAGGGACAAAACTGACTGCTAACGTTATTCTCATTCCTCCAGAAGTCTTGTCAGGGTCCACCGGTTATTGCACAAAAGACTAGCCCACACACCTAGAGTACTTAAAGGCTCTGCACTATGGGGCAGTGACTGGGTGGTCCTGGCCCCTGCCCAAGGGTTAGGCCACATGGTCCCCAAGGCCTGTGGGTGGGTGATGTTCCCATCACCTAAAGAACCTCCCTGCGTCTGGGAGTCTCCCTCTGTCCTGGGTCTCAGTATGCACAAGGGTCAATGCAGTCAAGGTCGTGAATGCCTGCTGTCCTGGAGGGCAGTGCCTGGGCCAGCCTAGCTTTTCCTGTGCCTTCTCCCTCTCCCAGGAGCGCAGGGCCAGGATACCGCCTAATAGAGCACCAGAAAGCTCTTAGGTGTGTTCTCTGCTATAAGTTCCTGAACCAGAACCACAGGTGGGCGAGAGAGAAAAAAAACTCAAAAGTCCAAGTGGCACCTGAGTCCCCCTCCCCAACAGGACCCTTGCCTGACAGGAACTTTGGAGCAGGAGGCTGGTGGAATCACTGGCTTTCTTGCCACTGCAGAGACATAACAAATTTTTATTTCCTCCACCATTGTTTTGAGATTGTTAGTTATGAAAGAAAGCAAAGGTTTTTGTCACATTCTGTTATTGTTGGTGGCACTGAGCTCAGTGTCTCAGCATGAGAGAGAGAAGATATGAATGTATTACCCAAGAGGTTAGAAGAAAACACTTTAGTCCCAAATTTGAATTGGAAGTATCAGTGTGAACCTACGGTGTATTTCTATCTTAAGAAGATGTTCCCTAACTATCCACTGAAAAAGCCAGGGAAACATGATTAGCTCATTAGTCATGAGCATCATTTCCTACTAAAAGGAACAGGGAATATTAGAAAATTGGCCAGTGGCAGCCAAAAAAAAAAAAGCACAGAATGAATCTAGAACACCTTTTCTTACCAGATAACAAGGATGCTATCAAAAGACTACCCAAATTTTGTCGAAAGAAGTCAGGAGCAACTTACAGAGGTTACAGCTGACCATATAGGACAATCTGAAAATCAAGCATAAAAACATTGCAGTTTTATGTTTAAATTTTTGAGCTTATATTTAAATATAAACATTTTTAAAAATGAAAAATACACCTGTCATACAGCCCAGCAATTCCACTTCTGGGTATTTATCTGAAGAAAACAAAAACACTAATTCAAAAGAGATATGCACACCTATGTTCATTACAGCATTACTATTAATAGCTAAGATATGGAAGCAATCTAGATGTCCATCAATAGATGAATGGATAAAGCAGATGTATATATGTGCAATGGAATATTATTCACCAACAAAAATAATTAAATCTTGCCATTTGTGATGAGAGTGTATTATGGACCTAGAATGTATTGTGTTAAGTGGAATAAGTCAAAGAAACATATGACTTCACTCATATGTGGAATCTAAAAAATAAGTGAAACAAAATAGAAACAAACCCATAAATATAGAGAACAAGCTAATGGTTGTCAAAGGGATGGGTGGGGTGTAGAAATTTAAAACAAACTACTTGGTTATCATTGGAGTATTAATATTGAGCCAGCTCATTCCTTTTTTTTTTTAAGATTTTATTTACTTTTAGAGAGAAGAAGGGAGGGAGAAAGAGAGGGAGAGAAATATCAATGTGTGGTTGCTTCTCATGCACCCCTCACTAGGGACCTGGCCCACAACCCAGGCATGTGCCCTGACTGGGAATCAAACAAGCGACCCTTTCTTTGCAGGCTAGCACTCAATCCACTGAGTCACACCAGCCAGGGCCAGCTCATTCTTTTGAACACTTACAAACAAAGGAAATAGTCTAGCATTTATACTTTTGTTTTTATATAAATGTTTGGGGAACAAAATAGCAGGTGAGAGGAAGTTTTGATACAGGGTGCAGCCAAGAGGGGAGGCCCAAAAAGGGATTTGGAATGGGGCCCAGAACTCAGGGTGTCCAGGAAATATTAGGAAGACATATAAGATGTCCTCACCCCATCCCCCCTCAAGTATGAGTTGGGGGAAGGGACACATGGAGCAGGAACATGCAGAGCTGTTTTGTACAGCCTCAACTTTGCAGCTAACCTCTGGCAAGGTCATTTAACATATCTATAACCTTTAACTGACTGCATAGATATGTTAAATAGCTGTGGCCATGCTCTGAGCCAGGGTGATGGAAGTGACTTCCCCCCAAGATGTAACTGGGGACAAGTCCCCCAGGTGACAGCACCTGCATGAGAGCTTGAACAAGATTGGCTCCATGACATGGGGTCATATCTGCCCAGACTCACGATGGCAGCCCAGTAAACTTGGAATCATACAGAAATGCTGGCAGGTGCAACTGATTGTAGGGTGAATCAGGAATGGGAGTACAGAGGAAGATTGGCGAGGGGATTTAAACCCAGATACAGCAGCCATTGAGAGAGAGCCACACACTTTTGGCCAGAGTGCAGACCCCCGCAGCTCTGGTGGAGAGAAGAACCATGCGGTTTTGATCAGAATCAGGACCCCTGCAGCTTTGGTAGAAGAGGACCATGTGGCTTTGGGGTGCTCCCTTTGGTCACATGACCTGGGAAGCAGGAGAGACTTTGCCTGGAAGAAGGGTGAAAGAACTCTTGCCAGTAAACCATGAGAAGGTGCCACATGGCTTTGGATTAGAGATCCTGCCTGGATGGCGACATAGCTGACAGGTGCCAGGAGCCTGAATCATGGACGTGTGCTTCTTTTCCTGAGATACAGTACCCCAGATTAGCACAGGAGGAGAGGGAAGCACTGTGGGTAGGTATCCAAAGAGGACTTTGATATCTTAATGAAGACATTAGGTCACTACTTTAATTCTGTATAGCATTAAGTAAACATTTCCTTTCCTTTTCACAAATCTCTAGCATTGAGAGACGTCTTTCCTATCTGGCAGTGGACATAATGAACCTGGTAGGGGGTCCTTTCAATAATAGTATATCATGATCCCCCCCGCCCATGTGTATGCTGTGTTTTGTAACAGTTTCTCTTTATAAAAATATTCTCGACAGTGAATGAAGAAGCAATAATACAATGAAATATTCATGATTTTACAACCTGTAATGACTTCATGGATCTTAACTTTGAGTACCAACGCCTGCCTGTTAACATCAGGGGGAAAAAAGAGACAACCAGACATGCCATTTTATTGAAGAACACAACACCACTATTGCGTAGTCTTGCTAAAAAGTTGAACTTGAATCTGCCCAAGCCTCTAGATCCACATTCCATTTTATTTTTTTATTTTAATTGTTCAAGTGTAGTTTTCTGCCCTTTACCCCCATCCCAGCCCACCTCCCCAGCCCTCTCCACCTCCCTCCCATCTCCACCACCCCCCTTGTTATTGTCCATGTGTCCTTTATATTACTTCCTTCAAACCCTTCCTCCTCTTCCCCTGAAATTTCCTCTCCTCTCCCCTCTGGTCACTGTCAGCCTGTTCTCAATTTCAGTGTATTTGGTTATATTTTGCTTGTTTGTTTGTCTTGTTGATTATATTCCTGTTGTAATGGAATTTTATGCAGCAGAAAGAAAGAAGGAGCTCCTACTCCTTGTAACAGCATGGATGGAACTTGGAAAGCATTATGCTGAGTGAAATAAGCCAGGTGATAAAAGACAAATACCATATGATCTCACTTTTAACAGGAACCTAATCAACAAAGCAAACAAACAAGCAAAATATAACCAAAGACAATGAAATAGAGAACAGGCTGACAGTGGCCAGAGGCAAGAGGGGAGGGAATTTCAGGGTAAAAGGGGAAGGGTTTGCAGGAACAAGTATAAAGGACACATTGACAAAAACAAGGGCAGGTGGAGATGGGAGGGAGGTGGGGAGGGTGGGGGTGGGCTGGGATGGGGGTAAAAGGCAGAAAACTGTACTTGAACAATAATTAAAATACATACATACATACATACATACATACAATTAAAAATTTTTTAAAAGAAGGAAAAAATAAACATTCAACCAGAACAGAATGAAAAAATAAGAATACAAAAAAATGAGGAGAGGCTTAGGACCCTCTGGGACAACTTGGACCATTCTAACATCCAAATCATAGGGCTGCCAGAAGGAGAAAAGGAAGAGCAAGAAACTGAAAACTTATTTGAAAACATAATAAAGGAGAAGTTCCCCAAGCTGGCAAAGTGAATAGACTTCAAGGAAGTCCAGGAAGCTCAGAGAGTCCCAAGGAATTTGGACCCAAGAAAGCACACACCAAGGCACCTCATAATTATACTACCCAAGATTAAAGATAAGAAGAGAGGCCCTGGCTGGCATAGCTCAGTGGATTGAGCGCGAGCCTGCGAACCAGACGATCACGGTTCGATTCCCAGTCAGGGCACATGCCTGGGTTGCAGGCCGGTTCCTTGCAGGCTAACTACCAGCAGGGGATGCACAAAAGGCAACCATACATTGGTGTTTCTCTCTCTTGCTCCTTCCCCTCTAAAAATAAATAAGTAAATAAAATCTTAAAAAAAAAAAGATAAGAAGAGAATCTTAAAAGCAGCAAGAGAAAAGGAGACAGTTACCTACAAAGGAGTTCCCAAAGACTATCAGTCGATTTCTCAACAGAAAACTCAGGCAAGAAGGGGCTGGAGAGAAGTATTAAAAGTCATGAAAGGCAAGGATCTACGTCCAAGATTACTCTTTTGAGCAAAGGTATCATTTAGAATGGAAGGGCAGATAAAGTACTTCCCAGATGAGGTCAAGTTAAAGGAGTTCATCCTCACCAAGCCCTTATTATATGAAATGTTAAAAGGACTTATCCAAGAAAAAGAAGATAAAAAATATGAACAGTAAAATGACAACAAACTCACAACTATCAAAATCTGAACCTAAAATAAAACCAAAAATGAACTGAAGAAACAACCAGAACAGGAACAAAATCACATAAATGGAGATCCCATGGAAGGTTATCAGTGGGGAGGCAGAGTGGGAATGGGGGAAAAGGTACAGAGAATAGGTAGTAGAAACGGTAGATAAAAAAATAGCAGGAGGTTAAGAATATGTGGGAAATGTAGAAACCGAAGAACTTATATATACAATCCATGGACATGAACTAAGGGGTGGGGGATGCAGGGAGCAAAAGAATAAAGGGGAGGAATAGGATAACTGTAATAGCATAATCAATAAAATATATTTAAAAATATAAAAGCAAAGAAAAGAAAACTACAGCCAGGTGGGAACCACAGGTGGAGAAGGCTTTTCATCTTCCCTTTGTGGGTGGGACTCTCCTCTGAGGATGCACAATCGATAAGGATATATGATAACAGGATGCAAATGAAGGGAATGATCCTTGTCAGCCTTACTTCAATCACAATCATCACCTAGAGGCTCTCCCTCTAGGGAGCATGCTTGTGCATTTTCCTGTCCCCTTCGTCTTCCCCCCAAGCGTATTACCTTTGCCTTTCCCTCTCCTATGCTTTAAGGGCCCTTGTTTTGCTTCTGTAACTTGTTTCCTGAGCCTACACCACCCAGGTGGTTCATTTCCACTACCTCTGTAACTTCCTAAATAAACTTTCTCTTATAATTTGAAAAAAAAAGATCAGATCATTGAGGAGAGTTTCAGAAAAGGAAGTGAGTCACAGAAGAAGTGGGGGTTGGTGTTGTCTATTCAGAATGAGACTTGAGTCATCAGCAGGGTGTGCAAAAAGACATCCAGGTTGGCAATAACCCAGAGGACCAGAACACAAAGCTGATGAATCATCTTTGCTAAGTAGAGTAAGGGGTAGCATATGGTGACAAAGCAGTCATAGACCATCACAGCCAGAAGGAAATTGTCCATATCCACAAACACGAAAAGAAAATAAATCTGCATGAGGCACCCAGAAAAAAATGTTCTGAATCCTGAGTATGTGATCGGACAGCATCTTGGGGACAATGGAAGAGATGCAGATGTTCATGAAGGACAGACTGCTGAGGAAGAAGTACATGGTAGTATATAGGTGGGAGTCTATGCTGATGCCCCATAGGATAAATAGGTTTCCTAGGACCATGATTAGGTACATGCTCAGGAAGAGGAAGAGAAGGAGCAGCTGCTGGTGGGACTGCCTAGAGCTCCAGAAGGAGAAACTAGGATACATTTGACTGGTTTGCCCTCTCATGAGCCTGGCAGAGATGCAGAGAGGCAGGGGTCACAAACCAAGAAGGTAAGGGTTTGGATGCAACAACCCAAGCTCTGGTGATGGTCATGTTAGTGACACCTGTATGTGAGTTGCTCTGTCAGGATCTTCCTCTCGTCCCTACACCCTCAACTTCCAACTCCGCGTCCTAGATGAGGCTGGTCCCACTGGAATCAGTTTTAAATTTTATCAAATATAACATAACAACACAGGCACATACAGATCCTTTCTCTGTCATTATATAGGTCTCTTTTAGTAGCTCATAGAGACAAGAGAAACAAGTTATTACTGAGTTCATCTCAAGCTCCAACTGATGGATTCAGGACTCTTATTCCCTGGATCTGGAAGGAAGCTCTTCAAAGAATTTCACTCATTAATAAGAAATATTGACATCACTGATATAATCTTACCTGTGAGAAGCTGTTGCTGTTGCTGTCAAGTGTTCGCCTTTGAGGAACTGGCCAATGCTTCTCTCTATTATAAGGTTTGGAAAGTCTTGAAAATACAGGTAGTTCCTGAGTGGGTGAGAATCAGGGATTCATGACCTTAGCCCTCTGTGCAGGAAGACTTTTGGGGGAAATTAGAATTGGGCATTTACAGTAGTTTCCATGGCTGCTGGGACCAAATTCCCTGAGAACCTCATCAGAGACAAGCAAAAAGAACTGCCCCACCTATTTGTTGATCTCTGAAGACTCAACGATGACCACAAAGTATACTATTGAGTCCTAAATCAGAACTTGGAGATAAAGCAATCTAGGTAAAGACAGGTCCTACAGAAAATTTCCAAGACCTCATTGAATCGCCTTGTGAATCTAGGCTTGTGTTTATGGGTTTGAAAATTCCATTATTAAATGTTTTTCTTCTTATTTTCTCCTTTCAGAAACTGGGGTTACTATAGTATAATCTGAGTGAATCTCATTTTTTTCTCATATGTGGTCATTTGCTGTGTAAAAAGTTAATGACCTGTTTGCAGATAGGAATGCTGGGCTGGGGACTTGGCATTACAGGCTTAATCATTTAAAGTATTTGGTGTGAAAGACAACCTATTTATGATTGCAGGGAGAGATATATCAGAGAGAGTACAAGCATGCCATTACTGAGAAAATCCAAGATCCTGGAATAGATTTCTTTTAGGATGTCTTCCCAGCTCACAATGAGTCACCTTTTTCTGAGAATGATCCTCTAATCCAGAGTCACAGGGCTGTGGGCTCCAGTAGCACAATTTATACTGCACCACCTCCTGCCCAATGAGGATTCATGATCGAAGACGGGAACTGGGAACTGAGGCTAAGGCATGCAGGTCATTCTCAGTATGATTTGGTCTAGATATGCAGGAGTTTACAAACCCTCCAAAGTGCATCATAAATGAAGATGCAAAAGTTTTTTTATGATAGTTTTCCAAGTCCTTTTCTGATGATTGGCTACACTGTGGCCTCACTCACAGTTCTTAGTTGAAAATAAGAAAAAGCACATTTTGCTGAGCTATGCAGAGAATTATTTCTTGAAAATGATAATGGATGCCCTTCAAAAACACCGAGCAGCTGAAGAACCAGACTCAGAAGGTCACACACAAGCTATAATGGCCCAAAGCATGCCACAGAACTGGTTTTACGAGCACACCAGTGATTCCTGTGCCTCCAAGCATAAATGTCATAGTTCATGGCTTTGACACAGCTGTCACTGGACATAGGCTGTCGCCAGTAGCAGTGTTGCCCTGGGAATTCATTTGGCTACAGTGACAGCCACTGCTAGTGGGTTACTTGGTTTCCTCTTCTTCATGTCAAACGCTAAGTTAAGATATCTGATGGGTAGTCACATGCCCACATTTCAGCTGCAATGGAAGCTGGGAGACAAGTTATTCGAGATTTTCTTACATAGGAGGAAGGAGGCTTTTTACCCAGCCAGAATTATTAGGGAAGAGATTACCTAAGCTTTGGAAGGGGTTACAGAAGTTGGGAAACCAAAAAGCATGCTAAATGCTCACTGAAATACACCCCTCCAGTAGCACAATATTAACACATATGCCTCTTACCAATTTACCCTTCAGTAGAAGTGAAATTTTCTGGCCAAACATAATGCAACTACCCTTCTTTCAAGAGCAGTACATCTCAAAATCCCATCAGTTACTGTATCCATGTCCACAATCAGCATCTCCTCTATGCCAGTCATCATCCCATCATGACAACCTATAACTTATGAATTGAACTTGAAAGCTAACCAATAACTGTGTACCCTGTGTGTATATTAAATAGAACAAATGGAGAGAAAAAAAGTGGCTGTGACTCTTTCACCCTGAAGTGCCATAAAGGGGCACTCTGAGGTTGGCACTCGCAAACCTAGAAAACTAGGGTGTCCCATGAGCTTTCCACACTCCACCTAGTCCCAATCCTCTAGGTCTCTGTTCCAGCAATCTGCCCTTCCTGATTAGGAATGTGTTAAGGATTTCCATCTCCTACTACCACAGGCTGGGACTGCTGGAGGCCAAGTGTGACTTCCAATCTGATATCCTTTCAAAAGGTGAAGTTGGGTGGGGAGGCAGATGTGCATACACGTGTGTAGGTGGCTTGGATCCTTCTCAGGGTAAGGGCTGAGCCCTCACTGCTCAGTGTGACTTGAGGACCAGGCACTGCCTTGGAGATTGTTGGACATGCATTATCTCAAACTCCATCCCAGACTTTCTGAATCAGAACCTTCACTTTAACAACATCCCCAGGTAATTTATGTGCACGTTAATGGTTGAGAATCGCTGCTTTAAGTTTCCCAAGTTTTCTGGTCTAGAAGGCAATGTTGGTGTGTGTATTTGTTTCTGCAGATGGTGGCCTATACTGCAGACCTAAAGGAGGTGTTGAGATTTGAGCTTTGTGAGTCAGATTCAGGATCTTTATGACACTTCAGGCAACACTTGCCACTTAATCAAGATGATACCTAAATGTATACATAACAGCCCTGGCTGGTGTGGCTCAGTGGATTGAGCACGGGCTGTAAACCAAAAGGTCGCCAGTGCGATTCCCAGTCAGGGCACATGCCTGGCTTGCTGACCAGGTCCCCAGTGCGGGTCACGTGAGAGGCAACCACACACTGATGTTTCTCTCCCTCTCTTTCTATCTTCCTCTTTCTCTAAGAATGAATTAAAAAATTCTTTTTAAAAATGTATACATAACAAAGGAAGGAGGAAAATATGACTGAATGATGTAGTATTCATTTCTACAGGTAGTCATGAATTCTTAGTTGATAGTAATCATTTTCCTGTCCACAATCTAATTCATGTTCCTTTTGTCTTTAGTAAGCACCTCAGTAGCTCAAGGTTATTAAACTGATGTAGTAACCCGATATTATCCCTATAGTAACCCTATATTAATCTGATATAGTAACCTAAACTTTCATGTTTGAGAGACCTGGTGCCCTTTTGATCTTACCCATATAAGATTATCCTAATCTTTCAATAATTGCCATCACTGGACATGGCAATTCTGGAATTCTCTCAAGGAGCTATATCCATCCATAATATTCTCTGCTACCATTATGTAGCAGCAAAACTATTTTCTATTGATAGTCAAAATCAAAACAATATTAGAATCACCTTTTTGGTCAGTTTGTCCAGTAGCAAATGGAGCCCAAACTGGCCAGCAAGAAGTCTCTCCAGAGCCCAGTGTTAAGAAAAATTTCACAAGCAGATCATTTAAGTATTTTGCTGCATATAATGCACACTCACATTTTTGTGCTCATTATGCATGCAGTGTAATCATTATATCCATGTACAGTGTGCATCCTTATTTTTCTCTCAAAGATTTGGGCAAAAAGGTGTGCATTATACACGGCAACACATGGTACTTCTCCCTCTTGTTTCTTTACCTCATAAATTCCTGGCTGGGAGGAAGTTCAGCCTATATCGGTATGAAACTGGTATTAAACTTAAACTGTATCCTGTAAAACACCACCCCTTACCTCGCATGGTAACTTCAACTGGTGACAAAACTGGTCTTTAAAAGACCATATCTCTATTCCATAGGGTAGGCTGCTCCTGGTGATGGTGTACAAGTAAGTACCAATGAGCCTCATCGTTATTTTACACATAGTTACTCTATTGTCTAGTAACAAATTACCCCAAAACTTAGCTACTTAAAACAGTAGACATGCATCTCACAAGTTCCATTGGGTCAGGAATCTGGTAGTGGTTTAGCTGACTGGTTCTGGGTCAGGGCTTCTCATGATATAGCCGCCAAGTGGTCAGCAGGGGCTCAGTCATCTGGATGCTTGACTGTCCAAACTGGCTTGCTCACAGGGCGACTGGCAGGAAGCCTCACTTCCTCACACGACTTCTCCTTAGAGCTAACTCAATATGTCCTTGCAAGGGAGTAGCTGGTTTCCCCAGAACAAGGGATTCAAGAGAGCAAAATGGAGGCCATATTTTCTTTTATAACTGAGCTCCAGAAGTCACACACCACCATTTCCACAACATTCTATTGCTTATACAGTACTATGGACTGTGTCCCCACAACATTCATAGGTTAAAATCCTAACCCCCAAAGTGATGGCATTAGGAGGTGGGACCTTTGGGAGGTGATTGTGCCATAATCAATGGGATTAGTACAAAAGAGAAATGAGAAAGCTCTCTTGTCCCTTCTGCCATGTGAGGTTACACTGAAGATATCACCATGTATTAATCAGGAAGTGAGGTCTCACCAGACACCAAATGTGCATCTTGATCTTTGACTTTGCAGCCTCCAAAACTGTAAGAAACCAATTTCTGTTGTTTATGAGCTACCCAGTCTATGGTATTTTGTTACTGCAGCCCAAACGGATAAAGACACAAAGTCAGCCCAATTCGAAGTGAGAAGGGATTACACAAGACTATGATCATCGAGGGCCATCTTGGAAACTGGTTACTACATCCCTTTTATCATCAAGTCAGTTTCTTGGTTAGAAATGATGTTTGTAAAAAAAAAAAAAAAAAAGCCCTGGCTGGTGTAGCACAGTGAATTGAGTGCGGGCCTGCGAACCAGAGGATCGCAGTTCGATTCCCAGTCAGTGCACATGCCTGGGTTGCAGGCCAGTTCCCATTGAGGAATGCACAAGAGGCAACCGTACACTGATATTTCTCTCCCTCTCTCCTTCCCTTCCCCTCTACAGATAAATTAAAAAAAAATTTTTAAAGAAATGATGTTTGTAAGATGCCAAGTTGACAAATAGATTCATTCATTTCTAATACACAACCTATCAGTCTTTCAACATCAGGTTCATTAAGTGCCTCTTCAGGATCATTAATTTCCCTTTCAGAGTATTTCTGAACATTCTCAGATACAAATGCTCACCATAGATTTTCTACCTATATTATCGCACATGACTTTCATTGTGTCATCTTGATTAAGGGGTAAGTCTTGCCTGAAGTGTCATAAAGATCCTGAATCTGACTCACAAAGCTCAAATCTCAACACCTCCTTTAGGTCTGCAGTATAGGCCACCATCTGCAGAAACAAATACACACACCAACATTGCCTTCTAGACCAGAAAACTTGGGAAACTTAAAGCAGCGATTCTCAACCATTAACGTGCACATAAATTACCTGGGGATGTTGTTAAAGTGAAGGTTCTGATTCAGAAAGTCTGGGATGGAGTTTGAGATAATGCATGTCCAACAATCTCCAAGGCAGTGCCTGGTCCTCAAGTCACACTGAGCAGTGAGGGCTCAGCCCTTACCCTGAGAAGGATCCAAGCCACCTACACACGTATATGCACATCTGCCTCCCCACCCAACTTCACCTTTTGAAAGGATATCAGATTGGAAGTCACACTTGGCCTCCAGCAGTCCCAGCCTGTGGTAGTAGGAGATGGAAATCCTTAACACATTCCTAATCAGGAAGGGCAGATAGCTGGAACAGAGACCTAGAGGATTGGGACTAGGTGGAGTGTGGAAAGCTCATGGGACACCCTAGTTTTCTAGGTTTGCGAGTGCCAACCTCAGAGTGCCCCTTTATGGCACTTCAAGGTAAAAGAATCACAGCCACTTACTGCAGAGCAGAACATCTGCTCTATGCTGGAGTTCCCAGCACGCAAAACTTCAGCTGAGAGTCGCTAGGGAAAAAAAAAAAGTTGCCAGAGGGCCTTCCCAATGAGATTGAACAGGGTTGATTCCCTGCCCCTCCTATCTAATTGGGCAGGAGCTCTTGGGGAGAAAGGGGTGATAGTCCCCTGTCGACCATTATTGGAAAATTAAAGAAAGATCTGAAAGGGGTGGAGCAAGGAGAGAGCTTCCAGGAGAGTTGCTGTGGTGTCCCTTCAGTGCTGCGTTGCTACATAGCTAACCTGTTCAAGGAGGTCCTCTTGTGTGCATAGACTCACCTACACAAAGGTGGGGGGATGGGGTGGTGGGTGGTGAGGTGCAAAACTTAAGGGGGTCCCAAAAACATAGTAATCAACATAAATATTTCAATACACTGAGTTATAAAATCAAAGTTAATCCAAAAGTCTTTGAACAAACTATCAAAGTTTTAAAGACAAGATAAGTAAGATTGAAGTTAATTTAATATTTGTTGAAGACTTTCACCTGGTTGAGAGAAATTGTCAAATATGGCAATTCTCTGAGTTGAAACTGAGATAGACAAAGAAGTAGATTTTGATTGATTTATTTCTATTTGGTTGGCCAAAAAGTTCATTTGGTTTTTCCCCTATGATGGCTCTAGTTGTCTTTAACTTCATTCAGAACAATTTTGTTAGATTATATTATGATAGCTGTCATATCAGTGTGCATTTTTTTAAATCAAAATTGGTAAATTTTTGAACAGCCATTTAATATTGAAGATGGAAGAAAATATGCAACATTGTGGCATATTATGTGTTATTATTTCAAGAAAGGTAAAAATGCAACTGAAACACACACAAAAAAAAGATTTATGGAGTCCATGGAGAAGGTGCTGTGACTGATCAAACATGCCAAATATGGATTCAGAACTCACCAGAACATAGGTGTGGTTAAAGACAAGAAAGTGGGTGTAATTGCCTAGGGTAGAGTATAGTGTGAAAAGAAATCCAAGAATAAAACCCAAGAGGAAAACAAACATATTGGGGATGATAGAAGAGAAACAGCTGACAAAATAAATGAAGCAAAGAGACAGTCAGGAAGCAAGCAGAGAATCGTGTTTAACGAAGTTGTGAGTTTTTAAAGAAATTAATAAAAACAATGCCAAGTGCACTGGGAAATCACCAAAACTACTGAATAGCAATATTGTGTTTTGCAAAATTATGTTTTCAAATAAAATACTAAGTGTTGTTTTTAAAGAATAGTTGGTAATATGGCAAATGGACTAGATCTTAGCACTTAATCTTTGGTTAGGCAACATGGTTTATCTATTCTTTGCTGTTATTGTTTCCATGCTGTTATTGCTACTGTTAAAATGTGTCTCAGGTTGGGTTCTCCAGATCCACATGCCTTTCATTCACTTATTCGGTATTAGTGGGTTGCATTTATAATTTTTCAGGAATCAAGCCTTTAACAGGGCATTCAGACTTCCAGCCAAGATGGAGGCATAGGTGGAAACACTGTGCCTCTTCACACAACCAAGTTTAAAAACAACAAAGTTTTAGTAACAAAAATACAACCAAGCACAGAAAATTGAACTATACTGAAGTCTGACAACAATGAACTGTTCAGCCAGACCGGTAAGAGGGGCAGAGCCAGTGACTGGCAGAGCAAGGTTGCACAGGAAAACTCCGCCAGACCGACCCAGGGACCCAGGTGCGTGGGAGGCAGTTGGCAGATCCCAGGCATGGTGGGGTTGTGATGGGCAGACCCAGTGAGGGCGCAATGCGGCAGGCTGACCACGTTCACACGTTTGTGAGCAGTGAGATGGAGAGAGCAGTGAGATGGACTGCGCAGGCCCCAGCAACGGGAAGCAGCAGAGGAGACCACCATTGCCCCTCTTTGACCCCGCCCCCACATAGAGCGTCACAACCCAGCGACTGAGTTGCCCCACCATAGTGAACACCTAGGGCTCTGCCCCTCATATGTAACAGGCACCAACAAACCAAAACATCATAGCTCAGGAAGAACTCAAAGCCCCAGAGCTGATAAATCCAAGCAACCAAGCAATAGCCAACCTATCAGATGCACAGTTCAAACCACTGGTGATCAGGATGCTCACAGAACTGGGTGATTTTAGTCACAAACTAGAGGAACAAATAAAAGCTAAACTAATTGAAATGAAGGGAAATGCACAGGAAACCAATAGTGATGGAAAGGAAACTGGGATTCAGATCAAGGGGGTGCACCAGAAGGAAGAAAAAAACAACCAAACAGAAAAGAATGAAGAAACAAGAATTTTAAAAAATGAGGAGAGACTTAGGAACCTCCAGGACATCTTTAAACGGTCCAACATCCTAATTATAGAGGTACCAGAATGGGGAAGAGGAAGAGCAACAAGTGGAAAACTTATTTGAACAAATAATACAGGAGAACTTCCCCAATCTGGCAAAGGAAATAGACTTCCAGGAAATCCAGGAAGCTCAGAGAGCCCCAAAGAAGTTGGACCCAAGAAGGAACACACACCAAAACACATCATAATTACATTAGCCAAGATTAAAATGAAGGAGAGAATCCTGGAAGCAGCAAGAGATAAGGGGACAGTCACCTACAAAGGAGTTCCCATCAGGCTGTCAGTGGATTTCTCAAAAGAGACCTTACAGGCAAGAAGGGGCTGGAAAGAAGTATTCAAGTCATGAAATCCAAAGACCTACATCCAAGATTGCTCTATCCAGCAAAGCTTTCATTTAGAATGGAAGGACAGATAAAGTGTGTCTCAGATAAGATCAAATTCAAGGAGTTCATCATCACCAAGCCCTTATTATATGAAATTCTAAAGGGACTTATCTAAGAAAAAGAAGATAAAAAATATGAACAGTGAAAGGACAGCAAACTCATAGTTATTAACAACCACACCTAAAACAAAAGCAAACTAAGAGGACAGCTATATCAGGAGCAGAACCATAGAAATGGAGATCACATGGAGGGTTAGCAACAGGGGAGTGGGAGGAGGAGAAAGGGGGAGAAGATACAGAGAATAAGTAGCATAGACAGGAGGTAGAAAATAGATGGCGGGAAGGCAAGAATAGTATGGGAAATATAGAATTTAAAGAACTTGAGACACGTGGACATAAACTAAAGGTGGGGAAATTGTGGGGGAGGGGTGTGCAGGGTGGAGGGGAATGAAGGGGGGAATGGAACGACTGTAATGGCATAATCAATAAAATATATTAAAAAGAAAAAATTTAAAAAGCCTTTAACAAGGCATTCAAAGTATATGTGTGTGAGTAATGAGCTCTCACAGTCTGTAGAGAGCCTTGAGGGAAGAGGAAGGGGGAGAAGCAGCAGCAATAAGCAGATGAACAGTATCACATGGACAACAACTCAAAGAGTTTTCTGTGGGAACTCAGCACAAGCAATGAGAGTCTCAGCCTAAATCAGTCAGCAAAGACTTCATATAGGAGACAAAGACTTCAGCTCTTGAAGACTCAGAGGTTTTCTCAAGGAGAAGGACCAGGCTTCCTGGTCAGACTGAATACAAAACTTGACCTTTCTCCAAAATCAGAAGTACCTTTATTCCAAATATGCCCCTGAAAGGTAAGACAGTCAAATTGGATAATGACACTCAAATTTATATGTTAGAATCCTAACCCCTTAGGTGATGGTATTTGGAGACAGGAGCTTTGGGAGGTAATTAGGTCAGGAAGAGGGAGCCCTTATGAATGGGTCCTGTCTTCATAAAAGAGACCCCAGAGAATTCTCTCTCCCCTTCCAATATATGAGGATAAAATGAGAAGATGCCATCTATGAACCAGGAAGCAGGTTCTCACCAAAAACTGAATCTTTCAGCAATTTGACCTTGGACTGGGAGCCTTCTGAATTGTGAAAAATAATGTTTGCTATTTAAGCAACCCAGTCTGTGGTGTTTTTTGTTATAGCAACCTGAATGGACTAGGACAGGCACTAAAAACATTGACGTGTTCTTTGAATTCTATGTGAGGCCCGGTACCTTGCAGACACTTTGACAAACAGATTGCGACATTTCAGTGAAATTGGCAAAGATTTATATTCATGGGAATGATAAATCCATGGTACTTTCATCAGTAAGAACATGCCTTCCTGCCAGTTATTTTTTGCAGGTCCCCTTTCAAGTCCCTGTTCCTCAGGCTATAGATGAAAGGATTCATCCTAAGGATCATGATGTACACCGTGTATGTACATCACAGTAGCTGTGGTGTCCTCAGATGAGTGCAAGGGTGAAGGGCTGAAATACACAGCAATGGTGGTAGTAGAGAAGAGGAAAACCACAGCCGGGTGGGAGGCACAGATGGAGACGACTTTCCATCTTCCCTTTTTGGATGGGACTCTCAGGACAGCACAGGTGATATGGATATACAAAGGCAGGATGCAAACAAATGGGGTAATCATGATCAGGGCACCCTCAGTCAGAGCTATCATCTTATTGAGGTGTGTGTCAGAGCAGCAGTGTCCCAGGAAGGGTGTCACATCATAGAAGAAATAGAGGATGACCTTGTCTGCACAGAATGGGAGTCAAGCCATAAGCAGAGTATGCAACAGAGCATTCAGGCTGGCAGTGACTCGTAACCCAGTGACCAGCAGAGCACGGAGCTGCTGGATCATCTTTGCTGAGTAGTGTAGGGAGTGGCATATGGTGACAAAGCAGTCACAGGCCATCACAGCCAGAAGGAAATGGTCCATGGCAAGTTCAAAGAGAAGATACATCTGTGTGAGACACCCAGAGATGGTCTGACCATTGAGTATATGGTTGGCCAGCTTCTTGGGGATGGTGTTGGAGGAGAAGCAGATGTCCACTAAGGACAGATTGCTGAGGAAGAAGTACATGGGAGTGTGCGGGCAGTAGTCCATCCTTATGGCCAGGAGGATAAGCAGATTTCCCAGGAACATAGCCAGGTACACACTCAAGAAGAAGATGAAGAGGGGTGGCTGGCTGGAGAGCCCCTGGAGAAGTAACTCAGAGACACTTGACTGATTTGCTCTTCTCATGAGGCTGGGAGCCTGAGTGCAGAGACAGACAAAGCAGAAAAAAATTAAAATCCTAGAATATGATGGTTAGGATGGGGAAGCTAAGAAGATTGCAAGGACTCCTCCTTAATTTCAAATGCATAGAAGAAGCTGCAAAACTGTTATTCTTGGGAGAATTTTAGATCTTGCTCCCCAGCATATGTCACCAAATTAACTCATATAATTTTTTAAATAAGAAAATTACAAGGAGAAAGGCCAAGTGACATAGGTAGTATATTAGAACTTTGCTCCCTGTGTGTTTTGGCTCCTGATAGCCCTCTTTGTGCCTGCATTACTTGGTTAGCAAAATGAGGGTGCTGTGCTCATGCAAGCACAGACACAGATTTATGTTTTATGGGTAAATTGTTCATCTGCTTGAGCTTTCTACCATACCATGTATTTTTTAAAGTGTCACAAAACGCTACAGATATAGGAAAATTAATAGAGACTAATTTCCTTTCCATCACTATTGATAATACCTATGATGAGTACCATAGACACTGACGTGCAGTAAGCAAATACCCTAATATAGGATACAGATATTATCAATATCATAGGTGATGTTGCCTTAGAGAATATATTTTTAATATATATTTTATTGATTATACCATTACAGTGGTTCTATTCCCCCCTTCATTCCCCTCCACCCACACACTCCCCCACCATTCTTCCCCCCCTTAGTTTATAACCACGTGTCTCAAGTTCTTTAGATTCTGTATTTCCCCTACTATTCTTGCCCTCCCCCCTGTCTATTTTCTACCTACTGTCTATGCTACTTATTCTCTGTACCTTCTCCCCCCTTCTCCTCCTCCCACTCCCCTGTTGCTAACCCTCCATGTGTTCTTCATTTCTATGGTTCCACTCCTGATCTAGCTGTCCTCTTAGTTTGCTTTTGTTTTAGGTGTGGTTGTTAATAACTATGAGTTTGCTGTCCTTTCACTGTTCATATTTTTTATCTTCTTTTTCTTAGATAAGTCCCTTTAGAATTTCATATAATAAGGGCTTGGTGATAATGAACTCCTTGAACTTGACCTTATCTGAGAAGCACTTTATCTGTCCTTCCATTCTAAATGAAAGTTTTGCTGGATAAAGCAATCTTGGATGTAGGTCTTTGGATTTCATGACTTGCAATACTTCTTTCCAGCCCCTTCTTGCCTGTAAGGTCTCTTTTGAGAAATCCACTGACAGTCTGATGGGTACTCCTTTGTAGGTGACTGTCCCCTTATCTCTTGCTGCTTCCAGGATTCTTTCCTTCATTTTAATCTTGGCTAATGTAATTATGATGTGTTTTGGTGTGTGTTCCTTCTTGGGTCCAACTTCTTTGGGGCTCTCTGAGCTTCCTGGATTTCCTGGAAGTCTATTTCCTTTGCCAGATTGGGGAAGTTCTCCTTTATTATTTGTTCAAATATGTTTTCCACTCGTGGCTGTTTCTTTCCCCCTTCTGGTACCCCTATAATCCAGATGTTGGAACGTTTAAAGATGTCCTGGAAGTTCCTAAGCCTCTCCTCATTTTTTTGAATTCTCATTTCTTCATTCTTTTCTGTTTGGTCGTTTTTTTCTTCCTTCTGGTGCACTCCCTTGATTTGAGTCCCAGTTTCCTTTCCATCACTATTGGTTTTCTGTGCATTTCCCTTCGTTTCAATTAGTTTAGCCTTCCTATGTCCTTCTAATTTGTGATTAAAATCAACCAGTTCTGTGAGCAGCCTGATCACCAGTATTTTGAACTGTGCATCTGATAGGTTGGTTATTTCTTGGTCACTTAAAATTATCGGCTCCAGGGCTTTGAGTTCTTCTTGGGCCATCTTTGAACTGTTCGTGCCTGTTACATATCAGGATCAGAGCCCTAGGTGTTAACCAGAGCAGGGCAACTCAGTCGCTGGGTTGTGACGCTGTATGTGGGGGCGGGGCCAAAGAGGAGCAATGGCGTCCCATCTGCCACCTCTCCCCGCTGCAGCTGCCACCGTCATGGGGGCCCGTGCATTTCGTCCCACTGCACGGGACTGTGCCACTGCCGTCAGCCCTCCACCACTGGGTTCGCCGCTGGGGCCTGCTCGGTCCGTCTCACTGTGTGCAAATGTGCGACCGCGGTCAGTCTGCCCCACACCCTGACTGTGTTGGGCTGCCTGCGCACCTAGGTCGGGGGATCTGTCCTGCCTGACCCTGCTCCGCTGCTGGCTCCGCCCCTCTTACTGTCCTGGTTGAACAGTTCGGTGTCATTGGACTTCCATATAATTCAATTTTCTGTTCTTTGGCTGTGTCTTTGTTCTCCAAACCTTTGTTGTATTCACTTGGTTGTGGGAGAAGGCACAGTGTTTCCACCTATGCCTCCATCTTGGTGGAAATCCTGGAGAATATTTTTTAGTTTCATTATATCTAATCTGGACATATTATACATTTTTAAAATCCTTACTCAAGGCTATTTTTATTGATTTGCTAGAGAGAGAAGTGGGGGGTGGGGAGAAAGAGAAAAATATCAATGTGAGAAAGAAATATAGATCAATTGCCTCCTGTACATGCCCAGACCCCCTGAGCAAGGAACAAACCCTCAACCTAGGTATTGCCCTGACCAGGGATCAAACCTCCAACCTTTTGTTGTACGGAATGATGCTCCACCCAGCTGAGCCACCTGGCCAGGGCTGGACATGTTACACATTCTTTACATGTTTGCTCTGAGGACATTATCAGTCATCAGGCAGTAACTGCTCCTTGAGAGGTAATGGTGATATTGCTGCTGCTGCTGCTTCCTTGGCTCATATTTTCGGAGCACTTTCTAGAGCTCCAAGCCAGCCCTTCTTGGTTATGCCCACTGAGCTCTCTAAGTCTAACTGGTAGAGTTAAAATGGAAATGATCCAGAATATGAGCAGAAACTCAGCCAATTTGTGTTCATCACAGTTCAGGATCTCATAAACAGACAAGACAAATAGTGATCATGACCAAGTGATTACAAGGAACTGCTTGATAATCTCAGAACTGCTTCTGTGGCTGGACTTACAAGGGTATAGTGAAGAGTGCCCCAAACGGCTTTACACCTTAACAAGCCATTACTGACGAAGTCCTACTAATCTAACCCTTACCTAAGAAGAACAGCCATCTTCATGGTCACTAGAAATCCCAGACTTGCCTCATCTTTCCAGAGCTGGTACCTGTGCCATTTGCTAATCGGAAGACCTGGGTCAAATGCCACTCGGCTGCCTTGCACTTCTGCCAGCAGTCCGTGACACTCCCACTGTCCTCTCACTGTCATACCGACTGGTGTGTACACACTCTTCTCTTTATCAGATATTCTTCTCTGATAAATCAGACTATCACACATCCAGCTAGCTGTAGCTGGTACAGCATGAGATTCCTAATCTCAGGGTTGAGTGTGTACTTCCTTTTCTCTTGCACCCTAGATTAAAGAGAAGGGTCAGAAAACCAGGACTCTCCTTAAATACATGCTCATGTCTTTGAATGAAAGTTTTTTAAGTTAGCAAGACTTAGAAAGATATCCATAGTACTATGTCATTTTAAAAATAGGGACAACCGGGTACAATGAATCTCCTGATGGCATGCTAGAGGCAATAAACATCCTATCTGTTAGTAAATTTTTCTAATAGCCCCATGAAAAATTTAAAAGTGAAATTTATTATCTGGCATATATATAATATCCAAAACTCACCTTTGTCTTTTTCCTTCCCAGACCTCCAACCATCCCTTTCTCTAAGGAGCTGAATTTTCTTTTAGTAGAGAATGGTTTTTAGAAACCAAGATCTGGGTGCTAGTTAGTATTGGGTTGGTACAGGTTTGTTTCTGTTGTTGTTGTTCACCTTAACTTTTGAAGCAGCTTACTAATGTATCGTGTGCCCTAAGTGTGCCCTCACAATCCTTTGCTCAAGTCAACTGATGGAGTAGCTCTAATAGATCATGGTAACTAGATATTTTTCATTCAAGGGCATTCCTTTCCATTTTCATTCTTTGATCTATTTGGGAAACTCCTCCCCTCCTCCATTTCATCCTGGTGATAATGTTCATCACTCTGTTTCCAAATGGAAGGGATTGGGTTTATGACCCAGGATGACTAGAATACTCTCCTTTTTTATCCAGAATGGTTGGTTCATATTTGAGCATATGATTGAAGAAGGGATGATTGCAGCATTGCCTGGAGTTAGAGAGAAGTCCTATATGCCCCGTGAAAGGTAGTCTGGACGAATGTGAGTTTGAAACTACTGGTGGCCGTCTTGCCTGCCACAAGGAGAGATACAGTTTTCAGAACGAAGTCAAACAGAAGCAAACAAAGTAGAAAGATAAATATAAGTCTTAATGTCATTATTTGGGTACATAAACTATCCTTGCCTGAAACACAGAGGCTTTGCAAGAAGAAATTTGAACTTTATGATTATATCAACCAATAGATTCCATTTCTCCTTAAGCTGATTCGAGTTGGTTTTTCATCATATGCAAACAATGTTTTTACTAATCCTGTGACTATTCCGCCCCCTCCTCCCCAGATCTATGTGAGAGGGAGATGGCCTATTTTTAGAGATAGAATGGACAGAGACTGATGTCTGGTAACATGTATCTGATAGAGACAAGAGGGCTCATTATAGCCCTGAGGTTCCTATCCTGAGTTACTGGAGTAGGTGAATAATATTGTATTTATTAAGATGCTGTACTCAGGCCCTGGCTGATGTGGCTTAGTGGATTGAGCACCAGCTGGCAAACCAAAGGGTCCCAGTTCAATTCCCATTCAGGGCACATGCCTTGGTTGTGGGCCAGGTCCCCAGTAGGGGGCATGTGAGAGGCAACCACACACTGAGAGGCAATGCTTCTCTCCCTCTCTTTCTCCCTCCTTGATGCTTCTGATGCTTCTCTCCCTCTCTTTCTCTCTGATGCTTCTCTCCCTCTCTTTCTCTCTGATGCTTCTCTCCCTCTCTTTCTCCCTCCTTTCCCCTTTCTAAAAATAAATAAATAAAATCTTTTTTAAAAGATGCTGTAGTCAGTTAAGGAAATTATTATTTATAAATTAACCCAAAGTGAAAGATTAGTTAAAGGAACATTCTGGTTCCCAGAGGATGGAGATTACAATTTAGTTACCACTTCTGGCTCTGCTGTATGGTTTTTATTAATAACTCTTAAATGTTATCAACTCAGAAAACTAAATATTTCAATGCATAATATCAAAAGCTGTTTGGACACCTTAAAGCCAGGTTTTGTCTTCAGAACAACTGTAAAGTTGTACACATTAGATTCACGAATTCTCTGCTCCTCATGGGCATCCATGTTCTACCAGTTTATACATGGACCCAGCAATGGTTCCTATAACCCATTTACCTTCAAATTACAATATTGAATAAAACACTTGCCCCCCCTCCTTCCCTCCTTCGTGGCTCCTCCACACTTGCCCTGACCAATCACTGCCGCTCTAACGCATCTAGATTGGCGGCAGCAGTCTGCAGATGCTCGGAGACCTGAAGGTGCCCAGCAGATGTGGCCCCGGTGAGTGAACTACAGCGAGATGTGGAACACATATAGCCTGCCAAAGTGCTCAGGAAGAGATGGGCACAGTCCACTCAGAGGCTGAGAATGGTGGGAAGGAGAAAAAGAAAGTCTGCAGGTCACCAACAGCCCAGTCTCCCACCCCATCCAGCAAAGCCCAGTCCCCCGACCAGAAGAGAATCAATCATCTGCCTGAGGTCAAAGCCCAGTTTTGATGGTGTAAGAACGGCTTTCTGTAAGAACAGAAAGCAAAAATGACTCTAATACTGAAAACATATTTATCTTCCAGCCAGTACAAAGCAAATAGCACTTTCACAAGTTGTCTCTTTATGTCCCAACTGAGGAATAACAGGCAAATTTTTGCTTTAAAACAGAAAGCAAAAATGACTCTAAGACTGAAAACATGTTTATCATCCAGCCAATAGAAGGCAAATAGCACTTTCACAAGTTGTCTCTTTATGTCCCAACTGAGGAATAACAGGCAAAGTTTTACCTGTGCTCTGCAGAAAGAAATATTATATGAAGGGAAGCTCTTTGCATCAGAATACCAGATTTGTTTTCATTTCAAGGTCTTTGAAAATGATACTAAGGTCTCTATTCCAGCTTTCTCTACAACCCTAATAAAGAAAATCAGGCTCAGTCCAGCCCCAACTGGACACAGGGTTCCTCATCCAACTGCGCACCAGGTCTCTTAAGGCACTAAAAGAGCGCCTTCTCCACCCCAGGAAAGCCCACCCACCTGAAGCTGAGATGTTCAGTAAGCGAGCCAAGGCCAAGACTACCAACAAGTGACCACAGTGGGCCACATTCAATGTCTTTGCGATGTCTGACCAATCCCAGATCCAGAAGTTTAAGGAGGCCTTCAACGTGATGGACCAGAACCAAGACGGCTTCGTTGACAAGGAGGACTTGCATGAAATGCTGACCTCGCTGGAGAAGGACCCCACAGAGGAGTACATGGAGGTCATGATGAGCGAGGCCCTGGGCCCATCAACTTCACCATGATCCTGACCATGTTTGGGAAGAAGGTGAATGGCAAAGACCCCGAAGATGTGATCCACAATGTCTTCACCTGCTTTGACGAGGAGGCCTCAGGTTTTATCCACAAGGACCACCTTCCAGAGCTGCTCACCACCATGGGTGACCACTTCACAGATGAGGAAGTGAATGAGATGTACTTGAGGCACCCATTGACAAGAAAGGCAATGTCAAATGTGGAGTTCACCTGCATCCTCAAACGTGTTGCCAAGGACAAAGATGACTAGGCTCCCTGGCCCCCATGCCCAGGCCCCTAACCCAGTTACCTGCTCCCCCCACATGTAGTCTGCACCTGCTACATGCCCATGGGACTCCCTCGGGGGAGCCTCCTTCTGAGGGGTTAAAGGCTTGGCTCTCAGTGGAGGAAAAGGGCCAAGAGAGAGCAGTGCCAGGCACGGGTCACACAGCCAACATGAGGCAGGTGTGCCCATTATGATCTTCCAGGAAGGGGTCATCTAGGGAGCTGGGCCACAGGGCTAGGCCTGGGGGTCAAAGGGAAGGCCCTACAGGAGAGCCCAGGCCTCAGCTGTTGCCTGCCTGGAATGGGCTGTCCCCACAGGAAAGGCCCTGTGTACTGCCCTGGGACACCACTTCATATGAACCCCATGCAGGGCATGAAAGCCCTTTCCCAGTCACTGCCACAAACGCACAAACCTCACCACAGTCCCTTCTCAGAGGACAGGATGACAGACCTTCCCCTTGGCCCTGTCCCCACACCACTGGGAGTGTGCTCCAGAAGGTGCTGGAGGGTGGAGCTTGTCCCAGGGGAGGCGGAGTCTCTAATAGAAGGCTGAGCACTGGAAAGAAAGAAAGAAAAAAGAAAAAAGAAAAGAAAAAAATCAGTCCTGGCCAGTGGCTCAGCTGGTTGAAGCATCAGCATACACCAAAGGTTTTGGGTTCGATTCCCAGTCAGGGCACATACCTGAGTGGCAGTTTGATCCCAGGTCAGGACACGTAAAGAAGGCAACCAATTGATGCTTCTCTCTCTCTCTCTCTCTCTCTCTCTGCCTTCTTCTCTCTCCAAAATCAATAAACATATCTTCAGGTAAGGATTTTTTAAAAAGCAAATCTGCCCTTCTGGTGCCAAATGTCCTGATTATAGCAACATTCACAGGCAGGTACATATTTGTTTTCTTACTGTCCAGAGATTCATTTTATAAACTATTAAAATCTATGTGTGGACACCTAGAAAATACAAGTGTTGGTAACCATCTCTATCCATCTTCTCTTGAAAACAGTTCCCAGTTCAGGGAAGTCTGCCCTTCATCTCTGCCTCTGAATTTTGACTATGAACTCTTAGGTCTGGATGGAGTGGTTCAGCAAAGTAGGCAGGACAGTTCTGGTTCTCAGACTCCCAAATCCAAGAACTGTAGAGATTTCCACATGACAAAATCCCAAACAGTTCTGAATGTCTCCAAGGGAGAAGCAAAATCAACTAGGGAAGATGCCCATGTGAACAGAATACCTGAAGGAAAAGCCAAGAGTCTGACTGCTCATGGCCAGTCAGAAACCGCTAGAATCTTACACAGTCTAAGAAATGTCCGACTCTCAGCCATATTCTTATATTCTACACAAAGGTCATCTGTGCATTAGTCATCACGAACTTCTACATGAGATAGAGAATTAATACTCTGGCAGAGCAGCTGTGGTCACTAATCTCCACTGTGGACATCGATCATGCTGAACAGGCAGCACCATGCAGGGTCACTATTTAAGAACTATTAAATGTGGAGGTCTGCTGCTGAGAGTTTACAGCTAACATAATAAAATTAGAAAAGATACAAAACAGCTTACAAAAGTTGCTTGAGGATGGTGGCTGACCCAACTGATTGGTTGGGCCAACATGAAACCTCACTCTTCCATCTGTAGGGGCTGCCAGAGGCGGCGTTCTGACAGAGCGCTCCCTGCTGGCTGGAGGAATGAGCTGCAAGGCATCCCCGGCCATTTTTGCATTTGGTGGTCTCCAGCTCAGGAAAGGGGGAGGGAGATAATTTCAGTTCCTGTGCAATAAAAGTTGACCTTGACTCTCTGAGGAAGTTTTTAGCGCTGCTGCCTGAAGAAAACAGACCCATCTTGGGAGGTCTCAGGAAGAACCTGTGGTGGACATTCCCTTGGATGACTGTGGTTCAGTGGTCATCATAAGTGCATCAGCAAACACCATCCACAGCATGCCTTTTAGTCCCTCCCACCCTCCCTCACAGCCCAGCCCTCAAACAAAGGCATGTATCATGTACCAACAAACCTGATATGGTCCTTTAAAGAATTAGTCATAACTCTCCAAAGGCAATAAAGAGCCCTAATGGACAGGCTTGCTGCAAAGAGATAACACCAGCATTTTGTCTCTCTTTTTTTCCCTTCTACTATTATGCTTTGGTTTAAATCCTCTTGTGTTAACTTCTCAATTGAATATTGGCAAGAATATTGGGCAAAGCAGATAAATCATCCCATTCACTGTATTCTGTTTTGTTTTGTTCTTCAAACTAATACTTAAGTGAGCTGATTTTCACCCACCCCAAGTCAAGAATCTGTGAGACATGGGACTGAAACACTAAATAAACTTATTCTGAAACCAAAACTAATCTTTAAACCAAAAGTATAACGTGATTTGATACAAGATGAAAAACACTGAATTTTTAAAGGTTACAGGTGGGTTATGTTACTTTTGAAAAAGGGTGTCTGTATTAAATGTTGAAACCCATTGCAGCACGATGATAGCATGCTTTTTATCTTTTGCTGACTAAAATAAAGAAATAGCGGGTGGCTTCTAACTTCTGTTTGCCGTATGAGTTGCCTGGTTTTTATTAATAATTATTTAGGTACCATAAGTTCTGTAATATAAAAGATATTCTGTTTTTATCTGCAATGCATTTTATAATTTCTTTTTTAAAAGATTGTATTTATTTTCAGAAAGAGGGGAAGGGGGGAAGAAAGGGAGAGAGAGAAAAATCAATGTGTAAGAGATATATCAGTTAGTTGCCTCTCACATACCCCTGACTGGGGACCTGGCCCAAAACACAGGCATGTGCCCTGACCGGGAACTGAACCTGTGACCTTTCACTTCACTGGCAGGCACTCAATCCACTGAGCCACACCAGCCAGGACACATTTTATAATCATTTCTATGAAGTGTATTTTGCTTAACTAGATAAGCTAATAACTAAATAGGTTATATCATTTGTATCTGTTAGCCTACTGGACAAGCATTGTGTCTGATATACCTGGCTTTTAATAAATACTCATTGGTTAGACTTACGGCCAAAATGGAAGCATAGGTGAAAACACTGTACCTCCTCGCACAACCAAATTTAAGGACAACAAAGATTTAGAAACAAAAATACAACCAGAACACACAGAAAATTGAACTGTACCAAAGTCCAATAACAACGAACCATTCATCTAGACCGGTAAGAGGGGTGGAGTCAGTGGCTGGTGGAGAGGGGTCCCAGCAGGAAGAGGTGGTGGTTAGCAGAACCAGGTGCAGGGAGGAAATGAGCAAACCCAGTGAGACTCGCAAGATGGTTGGCTGACTGTGGACACACATTTGCGTGCAGATAAACCAGGCAAAAAAGGGGGCAGTGAGACAGACCATGCAACCCAGGGCCCCAGTGATGGGGGAAATAAAGCCTAAAAGCACAGATTGAAAAAAACTTTCGGGGGTTGGGGTGCTGGGAGAGGCTCCCAGCCTCACACTAGAGTTTGGTGGAGAGAACCATAGGGTCCTAGAACATACACAGGCCCACCCACCCAGGAACCAGCACCAGAGATGCCCAATTTGCTTTTGGGAAGTGGCAGAGGGGACCAAAATCCGAGAGAAAGAGGACCAAGCACCATTGCTCCCTCTCTGATCCTGCCCCCACATACAGCCTCAGAACCCAGCAACTGGGTCTCTGCACCCTGGTGAACACCTAAGGCTCCGCCCCTCATACATAACAGGTGCAACCTGACCAAAAAATTATGGCTCAAATGGAAGAACAAATCAAAGCCCCAGAGCCAATACTTTTAAGAAACCAAGAGATAGCCAACCTATCAGATGCACAGTTCAAAGCACTGGTGATTAGGATGCTCAAAGAACTGGTTGACTTTGGTCACAAATTAGATGAAAAAATGAAGGCTACACTAAGCAAAATGAAGGAAAATGCACAGGGAACCAATAGTGATGGAAACAAAACTGGAACTCAAATCAATGGAGTAGACCAGAAGGAAGAAAGAAACAACCAAACAGAAAAGAACGAAGAAACAAGAATTCAAAAAAATGAGAGGTTTAGGAACCTCCAAGACATCTTTAAATGTTCCAACACCCAAATTATAGGGGTACCAGAAGGGGAAAAGAAACAGCCATGAGTGGAAAACTTATTTGACCAAATAATAAAGGAGAACTTCCCCAATCTGGCAAAGAAAATAGATTTCCAGGAAGCCCAGGAAGCTCAGAGAGTTGCAAAGAACGTGGATCCAAGGAGGAACACACCAAGGCATATCATAATTACATTAGCCAAGATTAAAATGAAGGAGAGAATTCTAGAAGCAGCAAGAGATAAGAAGACAGTCACCTACAAAGGAGTGCCCATCAGACTGTCAGCGGATTTCTCAAAAGAGACCTTACAGGCAAGAAGGAGCTGGAAGGAAGTATTCCAAGTCATGAAATCCAAAGACCTACATCCAAGGTTGCTCCATCCAGTGAAGCTTTCGTTTAGAATGGAAGGGCAGATAAAGTGCTTCTCAGATAAGGTCAAGTTGAAGGAGTTCATCATCACCAAGCCCTTATTATATGAAATGTTAAAGGGACTTATATAAGAAAAAGAAGATAAAAAATATGAACAGTGAAAGGACAGCAAACTCATAGTTATTAACAACCACAGCTAAAACAAAAGCAAACTAAGAGGACAGCTAGATCGGGAGCAGAACCACAGAAATGGAGATCATATGTAGGGTTAGCAACAGGGGAGTGGGAGGAGGAGAAGGGGAGAGAAAGTACAGAAAATAAGTGGCATGATGGTGGGGAGAAAATAGACAGGGGAGGGCAAGAGTAGTTTGGGAAATACAGAAGCTAAAGAACTTATGACACATGAACATGAACTAAAGAGGGGAATGTGGGCCAAGGGGGTGTACAGGATGCAGGGGAATGAAGGGGGGAATGGGACAACTGTAATGGCATAATCAATAAAATACATTTTAAAAAATACTCATTGGTTTAAAAAAAGACTTGTCAATTGGCTTCTTTCAAAAATCACTATTGAAATATGGAATTTCCTCAGAAAACTAAAAATGGTTTTAGTTTTTGACCCACTGCCTTTTGACCCAGCAATTCCGCTGCTGGGATTATATCCTAAGAACCCTGAAACACCAATCCAACAGAACCTATGCGGCCCAAAATTCATAGCAGCACAATTTGCAATAGCCAAGTGCTGGAAGCAACCTAAATGTCCATCAGTAAATGAGTGGATGAAAAAAACTATGGTGTATTTACACAATGGAATACTATGTAGCAGAAAGAAAGAAGGAGCTCCTACCCTTCTTGACAGTATGGATGGAACTGGAGAGCATTATGACAAATGAAATAAGCCAGGCAGTGAAAGACAAATACCATATGGTCTCACCTATAAGTGGAAACTAATCAACAAAACAAACAAGGGAGCAAAATACAACCAACTGAAATGAGAACAAACTGACAGTGACCAGAGGGGAGGAGGTAGAGGGATAGTGGGAGAAAATAGGGGAAGGGTCGTCAAGGAACGATGTACCAATGACACATGGACAAAGCTTAAGGGGATAGGTTCAAGGGTGGGAGGTGGGAATGAATGGGTGGGGAAGGGTGGTGGGGGTCGGGGGGGNGGGGGGGGGGGGGGGGGGGGGGGGGGGGGGGGGGGGGGGGGGGGGGGGGGGGGGGGGGTGCAGACAACTATACCTGAACAACAATTTAAAAAGTATTTTAAAAAATCACTGTTGACATATAAACATGTGACAGTATTACCAAATGATATTTTTTCAAGGCCTAAAGGACTTCGATGTTGTTATCTGTTGGGTTATTTTTTTAACTTATTTGGGTGACACTAGTTAACAAAATTGTACAGATTTCAGGTTCAGAGTCCTACAACACATCATCTGTACACTGTATTGTGTGTTCACCGCCCAAAGTCAAGTCTCCATCCATCACTATTTATCCCCCCAGACCCTCCTTCACCTGTGCACCACCCACCCTTTGCCTGGGCAATCACCACACTGTTGTCCATGCCCATGAGTTCTTTCTCTTTTCTTTGTTAGCCCTCAACACCCCCCTAAGCCTCCCACAGCTGTCAGCCTGCTCTCTGTTTATGAATCTGTCTATATTTTACATGTTAGTTCATTTTGTTCATTAGATTCCACATATAAGTAAAATCATATGGTACTTGTCTTTCTCTGACTGCCTTATTTCACTTAGCATAATGTTCTCCAGGTTCATCCATGCTGTACCAAGGGGTAAAATTTCCTTCTTTCCTCTTTTTTCAAGTCCAAGTAGTATTCCATCATGTAAATGTACCATACCTGTTTCATCTACTCATTTACTGATGAACACTTGGGATTCTTCTGAGTCTTGGCTATTGTAAATAACACTACAACAAACATACAGTTAACAAATGGTAGCTATTCAGAACACAGATGATTCAGCAGAGAATAAAGGATGTAAATATCATTTAATACCTTAAAGCTCCCAAGCAGTGGACATGGTCCTAGCCCAGTGCATTAATGAGATTAGGGATCACAAGTTTTCAACACAAATTACTTTATTTAATCTGCACAACTCTACAAGGTGAATATTATTTCTCCACTTTACAGATGGTGAAAGTTTGTGATTCTGTGAAGGTTGGTAGCTTTCTCAAGAATACGTAATTCTCAGTGGTGGATTGGGGAATTGTGTACAGATCTGTGAGAATCCAAAGGTTATTCTCTTAATCCCTGTACAGCATCATGTATATTTTCCAGCTAGGACATCCTAGCTCAGGAGGAGGATATACCTTGACAAAGTTGTCAAGTCCTGAAAAAGCAATTACATAATTCTGATGGCAGGCTCTTTATTATCAGTGTTGGATCCAAAATTGCCCAAGGAGAAGGGACAATTACTCTCTGCTTATCTCTAATGAGGCCCTAGTGGCTACAGGATTCCTGTGAAGCACTGGACCTATGATTCCCCCAAACATCCTTCCTGCCCCGAGGGCTGAGTCCATGCACTGCAACCTCTTGTTCATGCAGACCTGGCCTGAAAGCCCAGGGAGAGTTCCTCTCCCTCAGACCAATAATCTCTGGCCGGGTCTAGAAAAGTAAAGCAAGCCTGGGACTTCTCAGGACCGTGAAGATTTCCATTCTTCCTGGGTCAGAGCAGTGGGACTTCATCAGTAACTGCTTGTTAAGGTGCAAACAAATAAATAAAAGTTGACCAAAATAACATTAGGACAGGGATGGTTTCTTCCAGGAAATGTAACTTGACAGTCAACCTCAGGATCTGCAGTGGTCTCTGGAACAAAGAAGATTCGTCCTGGGTGTGACCCTGGCCCGTGGATGCTTAGAAAGCAGGAAACTTTCTGCTTCTCTGGAAAGCAGCTCTCTGCAACAGAAACTCCTTAAGGGTCAAAGTCAGCCAACCAAACAGGGGCATCTCACAACCAGACATTCAAAGGAGGCACAGGACCCCTCTTTAAAAGGCATGGATCCCAGGATGAGGTCCTTGCCCTTGTTCTGGGAAACTTTTCCGTCTGGGGCAGTGAGACCAGGGCAGACCTGGGAGCATCTAGGTGAGGGACTGCAAGAAAATGGAGCGAGGAGAAGGAAGAAGAAAAAGGGAAGACAGAAAAGGGAGGTGGCGCCAACTCTAAGTGCCATCTCCCCGTCCCAGCTGGGTAATCATGGCATATAAATCACTGGACACCTAGCAAGGGGACTGTGAGTCTCTCTGAAGTACATAATTGATGGCCTTGAGCCCTCAAAGGTGTGTGACTGGTGGAGTGCGTTTCCCCTCACGGATTTTCTCCCCTCAGGCCTTAAACTGGCCATAGCTGGGGCGGAGTGCCCTGTCCCATGGTGTTCACAGCCTCTGGACCCCCAATACTCCAATTAAAGTGTATAAGCATTAGGAACCATCTTGATACTTTTAAAGATTTTTCTTTTAATTCCTCCTTGCAGCATTGGGTTTGGTGCTAAGTGGCTGAGGCCTTTGGGCAGTTCCCAAATTCTAGGAGGAATGATTTTGTTTTAAAAGGGTGACTTCCAGAAAATGAATCTAGGACCTTTTACAACCTAATCAAGACACTTATCCCAAGGACTTCCGCCAAGATGGAGGCATAGGTGGAAACACTGTGCCTTCTCCCACAACCAAGTTTGAATACAACAAAGGTTTGGAGAAACAAAGACACAACCAAAGGACAGAAAATTGAATTATACGGAAGTCCGACTACATCTAACCGTTCAACGGGGACGGTAAGAGGGGCGGAGCCAGCAGTGAGCGGGGTCGGGCAGGACAGGGCCCCCGACCCAGGCGCGCAGGCGGACGAGAACCAGCTGGGGTGCGGGGCAGACCGCGGGCGCATATTCGCGCACAGTGAGACAGACCACGCAGGCCCCAGGGGGCGAGGGCTGACGGCGGTGGCGCACTCGCGAGCAGTGGGACGAAACGCGTGGGCCAGGTGACGGCAGCAACTGCGGCACCGGTGAGGGCCGTGGCAGCAGGCGGCGGACAGGACGCCATAGTCCCTCTTTGACCCCGCCCCCACATACAGCGTCACAACCCAGCGACTTAGTTGCCCTTCGGCACCCGTGAGGGCCGGGGCGGCAGGCGGCAGACGGGACGCCAGAGTCCCTCTTTGGCCCCGCCCCCACATACAGCGTCACAACCCAGCGACTTAGTTTCCCTGCAATACCGGTGAGAGCCATTGTTGCTCTTTGACTCCGCCCCCACATACAACGACACAAACCAGCGATTTAGTTGCCCCGTTCTAGTGAACATTTTAGGGCTCTGATCCTGCTATGGAACAGGCAAGAACAACCCGAAAGATGGCACAAGAACTCAAAGTCCAAGAGCCAATAACTCTCAGCGACCAAGAAATTGCCAGCCTCTCAGAAGCACAATTCAGGACACTATTTATCAGGATGCTCACAGAACTGGTAGATTATAGTCACAAATTAGAGGAACAAAGTCACAAATTAGTGAAACAAAGTCACAAATTAGTGGAATATATGGCTAAACTAAATGAAAAGAAGGGAGATGCACAGGAAACCAATAGTGATGGAAAGGAAACTGGGACGCAAATCAAGGGGGTGGGCCAGAAGGAAGAACAAAACATCCCACCAGAAAGGAATGAAGAAATGAGAATTCAAAAAAATGAGGAGAGGCTTAGGAACCTCCAGGACATCTTGAAACGTTCCAACATCCGAATTATAGGGGTACCAGAAGGGGGAAAGAAACAACCACGAGTGGAAAACATATTTGAACAAATAATAAAGGAGAACTTCCCCAGTCTGGCAAAGGAAATAGACTTCCAGGAAATCCAGGAAGCTCAGAGAGTGCCAAAGAAGTTGGACCCAAGAAGGAACACACCAAGGCACATCATAATTACATTAGCCAAGACCAAAATGAAGGAGAGAATCCTAGAAGCATCAAGGGATAAGGGGACAGTCACCTACAAAGGAGTACCCATCAGACTGTCAGCGGATTTCTCAAAAGAGACCTTCCAGGCAAGAAGGGGCTGGAAAGAAGTATTCCAAGTCATGAAATCCAAAGACCTACAGCCAAGAATGCTTTATCCAGCAAAACTTTCATTTAGAATGGAAGGACAGATAAAGTGCTTCTCAGATAAGGTCAAGTTCAAGGAGTTCATTATTACCAAGCCCTTATTATATGAAATGCTAAAGGGACTTATTTAAGAAAAAGAAGATGAAAAATATGAACAGTGAAAGGACAGCAAACTCACAGCTATTAACAACCACACCTAAAACAAAAGCAAACCAAGAGGACAGCTAGATCAGGAGTGGAACCATAGAAATGAAGAACACATGGAGGGTTAGAAACAGGGGAGTGGGAGGGGGAGAAGGGGGGAGAAGGCACAGAAAATAGCATAGATGGTAGGTAGAAAATAGGTAGTGGGGAGGGTGAGAATAGTGGGGGAAATATAGAATCCAAAGAACTTGAGACACGTGGTTATAAACTAAGGGGGGCAGAATGGTGGGGGAGGGAGGGTGCGGGTGGAAGGGATTGAAGGGGGGAATAGAACAACTGTAATGGTATAATCAATAAAATATATTTAAAAAAAAAAAAAAAAAAAAAAAAAAACAAGAAAGAAAAAAAAAAAAAAAAGACACTTATCCCAGACCACCAAGCTACCCAACGTTCTACTTTATAATTACATGGCTCCCTAAGGATGCGACGGGGGGGGGGGGGGGGGGGGGGNGATTGGGGGGGGGGGGGCAGTGGCATGGAGACTTTGATTTCACACCCACCAGAAAGGGTTCCATTCTGGGGCCCAGGGACTCTTCCATGTCTCCACCCCCAGCACCCCCACCCCACCCAATCTGGGGACTCCAGAGCAGGCAACAACAACAACACAAATTACCTTATTTAATTTAAATAACAACAAACAAACCCTTGCCCCCACCCCCAGCTAGGATGGGCAGCCAGCTGGGTTGCTGATCTATGCATCCCTGTGCCCTTGGGTCAGATGCAAGGGCGCTGGGGACTCAGTGGGGAAATAGCCAGCAGCAGCTCTGGTCCCGCAGGGCAGCGTTGAGTGTCTTTTGAACTTCAGTCCCTGCAAGACTTTAAAAATGCTGCACCCCTATCGATCATTACTAAACGCCCTGGCGGAGTTTCTCAGGACTTCAAGGTCCAAGCCAAGAAAAAGAACCGCCTAAAATGAGACTCAAACCCATGACACCGAGATTAACAGTCTCATGCTCTACCAACTGGGCTAGCCAAAATTCCCTAGGGATGTATTGTCCTATCTAAATTTTTCCGAGTGCTTGAAGGTGGTGGGAACTAGGTTAGGTAATGAATTGGACCTAGGTACCCAGGGCAGGTCAACAGCTAAAGCTTCCCCCACTACAACAAGGGTGCCCCAGTCTAAGACTTCACTCACCACCCAGTGGCCTCTAGCTGAGAAACCCGGGGCCTGGTCCCGTGCCCATCACCGTGGAGCTGACATTAGGCACCAGGAGGAGCAGCCCCAGCAGCTAGGGAAGCAAGAGGAGGACAGAAGGGATCTGCAAGTAAAAAGTTAAGCTGAAGTATACCACAGGTACATTATTGATCCCTTAAAGGACGTCTGGATTATTTCCATTTTTTGACTGTTACCATATTACAGCTATAAACATTTGTGTGCAGTTCTGTGTGTGTGTGTGTGAGCATAAGTCATAAATCTTCATTTTGGGGGGATAAACCCCCAAGTGTCTGTACCATTTTATATTCCCACCAAGTGTCTGAGTGACCCAGTGAATGTTCAGTAGAGACAGTATCAGCATCCTTGCTGTGCTTCCCGCCTCAGGGAATGTCTTCAAGTTGCATCAGGTAGGAAACTTGCTATAGTGTTTTGTAGATAATTTTGGCAATTTATGAATATTACCCCCTTTTTCTAGTTTACTAAGAAGTTTTAAAATCATGAATGAAAGCTGGATTATAGCAAATACGTTCCCTTGAATTTACTGAATACATTACTAAATGATCTAACGTCAAATCAACTCTGTATTTCCCAGGA
The DNA here is from genome assembly GCF_014824575.4 of Sturnira hondurensis. Classification (NCBI taxonomy): domain Eukaryota; kingdom Metazoa; phylum Chordata; class Mammalia; order Chiroptera; family Phyllostomidae; genus Sturnira; species Sturnira hondurensis. Next base: position 85,983 of record NW_028076720.1, read on the forward strand.
TAGACTCAACTTGGCCATGGTATATTGTTCTTTTTCCACGTGTAAGTTTTGGTTTTGGCCCTGGCTAGTGCGGCTCAGTGGAATGAGCGCAAGCCTGCACACCGAAAAGTTGTGGGTTGGATTCCTACTCAGGGCACAAGCCTGGGTTGTGGGCCAGGTCCCAAGGAGGGTGGGTGTGAGAGGCAACCAATGGGTGTTGCTCTTGGATATCTGTCTCCCTCTCTTTCTCCCTCCCTTCCCCTCTCTCTAAAAATAAATAAATAAAATCTTTACATTTTCTTTTGGTTTGTTAGTATTTTGTTTAAAAGTTTACATTTATTTTCAAAAGATTGTGATTTTTAAATTATTTTTTATGGTGTTTGTGTTTAGTTGTTTGGGGGCTGAACCCGCAGTTCAGGCATGCACCCTGAACCAAGAATCGGGCATCAAACCCGCGACCTTTCAGTTTGCAGGACTGAAAGTTGTTACCCAAACAACTGAGCTGTACCCGCCGAGACCGATTTTGCAGTTTTATCAGTAACATTACGTTTCTCTAAGATCTGTCTTCAAGATTCGTCACTAATCTCTATTGCATGCTTGTTTTCTACTTCATGAATTTCATCTTTTTCACTATTTTCCCTTGTTCTAACTTCTTTGTATTTATTATTGCTAACTTTCTGTCATTAGTTTTCAACATTTTTATTATGCCCATTGAGCCCATGCTGAGGTATACCAGTCAGGGTAAAAGACCATTATTTTTTCTTTTTAGAGCATTTTACATAGTTCCTATTCTCAGAGATATCTTCTCATTATTGTCTTTCATGTTTTTATACATGATAAAGATAGTTGTATTGTAGTCTATATCTGGTAATCTTGACATCTGAAATCTTAGCATTTTATTTCCATTGCCGTCGTTGGTTCGTTTATGGTGCTTTGTTCGCACCACAGTGCCTTGTTCTTGATTGAGAATTGCCCATTTTGCTTGCAAATATTTTTCGTGTGGGGAATTTTGTGAGATCTAGAACAAAAGTGTATTTCACCACAGGAAGTTGTTTATACCAGGAAGAGGCTCAAGAATTTATCAATCATGGATCAGTTTAAACTAAATCTTTTTGAGATAGACCCCACCCCAATCGACCGTCTGGTACATAGAACTGGGGTGGATGTTCATGATATTTGGGTCACGGCACACTCTCAAATCGCCTTCCCACACAAAAGGAAGACCCTGCCAATGGTATTTGCCCAACCTTATGGTCCTCTCCAGTGTAACCGCCCCCCCCCCCCTCGACCCCGGTCCTGCGGGAAGCAGACGCTCTCTGTACCCCAGGCACTCTTTTCTCCATCACATGCTAAAGGCATCAGCCAGCACGCACCTGGGACTTCATGGAGGACTTTTCCTGAGTGAAGCAGGAACGATTGGAGGAGTGATCCCTCTCCCCCGAGTTTCACCTTCCTCCCACCCCCGGGTACTGGAGGGTAACATACCTTCCCAATGAGGAAGTGTTTTGTAAGAATTTAGCACCGGGAGGCATCCCTGCTCAGGGTTCTGCAGAGTAAATATTCACGCCTGTAGAGCTCCTGGACGTGGTCTGTTAAACTTAGTCACAGGTAAGAGATAGTGTGGCAAAGTGTGTGGTCTCGTGAATCCATTGCTTGAAGTTATTTACTAGTGGGTCATGAAGTGGGGCTGTAACCACATGGATCACGTAGACTTGGAAAAACAAACCACCGGCTACTATTGTTCAAATGCTTGGATTTTCTAACTATTCCACGTTAGCGGGATCAGGTGTTCACCAGGTGTTCGTGTCTGGGCTCCCCCCACCCACGCGCAGTCGGAGCCCCAGAACAGGGGGGACGGGGCTCCTGGGGGGAAGGAGGGAGGCTGCCTCAGAGGCCTGCTGCAAAGGAGCCCATTGCCCATTTCTTCTTCCCAAACTCCCAGTCCTGTTCGCGCAGGCCCTGGCTTCTTGAGCTCGGGACTGTGCGGCAAGCCCCAGGCTGGACGTTTAAAAGGTGTCCAGCGTCTGACTAGAGACGAATGGGTTCCTGATGCACAGGGGAAGGCACACCGACTCGGACTAAATAGAATGTCGGGAGACAAGGTCTCACGCTTTGGAACTTTTTTTTATTTATTTTTTAAGGGTAGTGAGAAGCACTTAGTCAGACTTACGGTAAATAATCTCCCAGGGAGCCAAGCTGAAGACCGATCCTACAACTCTGGTCTCCGTCTGGAGCATTAAAGACGGCCGTCGGGGATCTCTCGCACCCCTCGACCACCCGATGGCCCTTGGTGGTTGGTGTGGCGTCTGGAGCAGGACCCGCGGAGATGGTGGGTCTGCACCACGAAGAGACCCGGATTTCAGACCCGCTGGAAGGCAGCCCGGCGTTCGTCCCCAGGACCCACACGGTAGGGAACAGCCCCCTGCGCGCCAAAGTCCAGCGCCGACCCGCATTTCTCCGCCGGCTGCCAACTCTACTCTGCGCTGGGACAACGAAGATCCTCTGGCCCGGAAGCCGGGAATCCCTCTGCCGCCCTTGGGTTACTCCGCGCGCGGGTTCGGGCGGGCGGGCGCTCCAGTGAGGTGGGGGGGGGGGGGCGGAAGGGCGCGGAGGTCCTTGAGCCCCATCACTTGGGACCCTCGCTTTGAAAAACGCGCACCGCCGCGGGGCGACGCCCCGGGGGCCGCACCACAAGCCTGCGGTGTGCACCACCGCCGCCCCTGCTCGGCGCCGCGCCGGCTCCCGCCCGAGGCAAGATCTAAACCAAGAAAGTGAGCTGCTGCCGTGGGGCCTCCAGTCCCGGGGGCTGGAGGCCGACGCTGAGGGTCGCTTTGTTCCACCGACCGAACCAGCTGACCAACAATGGCCCTGGCCTCCGGCGCCCGGCGACGGTCTGGCACCGCAGGGGTTCCCGGAGGGAGGCCGACGGGCCGCCGAGACCGGGTGCCGAGGCGGGTCAGTGGTGCCCTCCCCTCTCACCGCAGGGAGCGCGGGTCCCACGGCCCCTCCGGATCCAAGCTGCAGACTTTCCTCCCTCTCCCGCCTAGAACGGCCTTTGCCTGAGTGTGCGCCCGTAGGGACCACCGAAGTTCTGCCGCTGGAAGCCCGACCCCCACCTGAAACGCAACTCGTAGGGTTTAACCCGGGACTTGAGCGGCGATCATTTCTAAATCTGAGAGATCTGTGCTCCTAGAGCAATCCACGAAGCACTTCCCCTTACTCGAAATAACCTTCCATTTCCGGGAATCATCTCGTCTCACCGAGGGCGGTAGCGAGCTGGGAGTCCCCGCCGCAGGGACTCTGTCTCCGTCACCAGGTCCCCCACCCCGGTTGTGCCGACCGGTCTCCTGTCTTCCGTCGGAGACACAGACGGGGAAAGAGGGCTCACTCGGGAGGAACCTGGGACCTCTTGCACCCAAAGCGAACCAGACCCCCCAGACCAGGGACTTCCAACCGGTGAGCCACGGCAGGCACGCTGATGCGCCACAAGGATTTTTAAAACATGAAACACCTAATGAGTCAGGGGCACTGACCTCGGTTCCCTTAGATTGCCACATTTTTAAAAAAATGTCCTCAGCCAACACAAAAGCTGTTCGGTGTGAATGAACAAAAATTATACCTACTTTTTATCATATCGGCAGAAAAAAATATGTTTGGGCGGGCGTGCTGAAGAATTCTAGCCATTAGTTTACGTGTGCCAAGAGATGGAGAAGGTGGGAAATCGCTGCCCTAGACCAAGCCACACCTGCTTTGCCCCGCCCCGGAACCCCTCTTTTCTAGCTCCTTCTCCTCCTGCAGCTGACACTGGAAAATGTACAGCGATCAGCCTGACAGCTCAGTTGTTAGGGTGTGCACAGTGGGTTCACAGCCACCCGCTCCCTCCCTCCTCAGGTGAGAAGCCTGAGGGGTGGATGCCTCCCCCTGGGCTTCTAGTGGGGACAGGAGAGTCTGAGGCTTGCACACAGTCAGGCTGGTCCCAGACCAGGGCCAATCCTCTGTCTCCAGTCAGCACATCCACCTTTCTGGGCCTGAGGCCTCAAGTTCTTGGTGGGGAGGGAGGGACAAAACAGACACTGGAATTCCCAAACTACTAGACGCTAGAGACCCTATACTCATCTACCTGATCGGATATCTGAATCAGACTCTCCCCCAAAATTACTTCATGAAGACCATGGAAATGAGTCCGGACAGTGTTGCTGAGCAAGAGGTTAGCAGCAAGAGGAGTTTGCATGGGTCCATGGGATGATTCTGCTTAGTGTACAGAGAGCGTCAAATCCTGGGATAGTCCAGTTTTCAGCCTTTCTAGTCTTAACTCCCTGTGGAGTTGAACCCTTGTGGAATTCCTTTTCAGGGCCTTTGCTAACAAGGAGCAAGAAAGCCCTCTGGTTGGCCTTAAAGTGCTCATTGGTCTTTGCTTTGCCCGAGGACTGGGTAGCTGAACTTCCACTCAGTCCAGAGATGTCCAGAAGGCAGATTCTGGCTCAAGGGGTAGACATCTCGGAGGGGCAAAAGCCAGCACAGCTTTCGACCCTCCGAGTGTGAGGGTGAGTGGGCATATGCTTTTATTATAACTCTTTATTATAACCAATTTTATTTTAACTCTCACTGTGGCCCAACAGGGAGCTTTTTAGGCCAAGGTGGAAAATCTGGAGCAGAAAAACAACCTACAAGCATGAAAACAACCTATGAGGGACTAGGAACCCAGATGCCATCACGGCCCACAACTGGTGAATTTTTTTTTTAAATGCCCAAACTGGGGCTCAAACCCATGGCCTTGAGATTACAAGTCTCATATTTCCCTGAATGAGCTGGTTGGGAGCCCACACAGCTAAACCTTACTGAGTCTTTCAGTTAAAGCCGAGTCTCAGATCAGTGTGACGTCAGAGTCAAAACCAGACTGTGGACGATGTTGTCAGTCATACACATTGCCTTCAACCCAGACCACAAAGGTCACACATTGCCTGAGACCCACGATGGTGCTGGGTGCCAAGTCGGGTCCTGATCAGTGTCTGTGCCCTGAGTCCCTGGGTTCTGGAACCACCCTGAAGCCACAGGAAGTGGGTGAGTCAGCTTAAAGCCACTCCAGGCATGTGGGAACCTGGGACAGCTTCCACAGGGTGATGGAAAGCAAGTGGATTCCTTCTTCCCTTGAAATATTTTGCTGAACTCAGACTGAAATCCATCTGAGTTACGACGTAGTGGGAGCAGGCCCTCAAGATCCAGCTTCTGCGGAAGGAGCGGCATGGAGCCAGGATCTGACGATTTGGGACAACAGACTGTTCCTTTTCCTGCCCGAAGGGGTCAGGGGGAGTGTGAGGAGGGGAGGTGGGCGGTGCTCAGGGAATTGAAAGGGGCCTCAGAGAGAAAACCTGGCTTCCACCAGACCAGCTGTAAGAGTGGGGCTGGGATGGACAAGCAGGCTGGAAACTCAGAAAGGAGTTAATTTTCCAGTCTTGAGGCACCGTTCTAAATGTTTTGCAAAAAAATAGTGTTAATGTCCCAAATAAATCTCTGAGGCATGAGGTGCTATTATCCTCACTATACAGATGAGTAAACTGAAGCCCTCGAGAGCCCAAGTATTATAGTGTTATGGGAAAGACTCACACCAAACACTGGAGGAAGCAAAGTGGAACCTTTATTACACAGCGGACCCAGAGGAGGCAGTCTCCCAATTCTGGGCCCCGATCAGCCGGGGGGCAATTGCTTATATAGAGTGAGGGGTGGTCTCTCACTTAGACCATTACTTCTGGTGCGAAAGCAAGAAGCAGCTTACAGAAGCAAGAAGCGAAAAGTTATCTCTAGCACACAGGGGCAATCGTTATTTCTGGCAGGCAGGGACAAGCAAGAAACAAAGGGAAAAAAACAAGCCATAATAAGCAAGTCTTTCCCTGAGTGCTGTGCTATGTTTAAAATAATTGCCAATTTCCTCTAACAATAGATCCAGATTTGCGGAGTCCAGATGGAGATTGAGGAGCCCGGTCCTGTAAACCACCCCCCCAAAAGAACTGCCCAGGATTTGTGTCCTGGATCTTTCAGGCCTAGGGAGAGGCTCAGGACCCCAGACCACAGCCAATTGGCCATGAAAATTTCCAATGCAAGATTTCTCATGGAAGCACAGCGTTCTCCAGAGACTGAGGTTCAGGGGTGGAGTCCATGCAAGGAAGTTTGGGTGCACGACTCTGCGACAGGAATCCACTCTTTGTGTCTACAGTGCCTGAAAGTTGGATTTGAACAATGGGGGCGGGTCTCAGCCTCCAGGAACCTCCTCCTCTCGGCACTCTCAACCCCTTTGCTCTCCTCTACCATAAAGTAAAAGGACCTAGATTTTGACCCACCACTTTATCCATATTATAAAAATATTCTGTGTGCAAGGGAAGGGCTTGTCAGGTATTTGAATCCAGGGCTTCTCACTCCCAGAGGCTGTAGAGTATCCCGAGATTAACATATTCATCAAGGTCAGTCTCTTTACCTGCCTCTCTTCCTTTCTTTGAAGAAAGTGGTTTTGCCCCCTGCTGGTTCTATGGGGCCTGCAGCCATCCATTCTTCTGTAAATCACTGGCTGGGACAGGCCTTGAACTGGGGGTACAGTGAATATTATACCTGCCCAGGGGACTTCAGGGACAGTGGGGCTATGATCAGGGACAGCGTTTCCTAGGTGCTGGAAGGGGTCACTGGAAAGACGCACGGCCAGGCTGGAGCAGGGAAGGTGAGCACAGAGGGTGTGGGACTGCCTGCATTTGGGAAGGGAGGACAGAAGGCCCCAGAAACTGACCCTGGCTGGCATGGCTCAGTGGATAGAGGGCTGGCCTGTCAACCAAAGGTTTGCAGGTTTGATTCCCAGTCCGGGCATGTGTTTGGGTTGAGGGCCAGGTCCCCAGTAGAGGGCATGTGAGAGGCAACCACACATTGATGTTTATCTCCCCCTCTTTCTCTTCCCCTCTCTCTAAAAATAAATAAATGAAATTTAAAAACAAAAATAGAAGAAGGCCCCAGAAGTTGGAGTCAGGTTTAATTTTAGACACTTTTTTTCTTATTCACTACACTACCCTCACGGTCACTGGGGCTCCTGACCTCCCCCTGAGGGTGCAGGGAGGAGGTGCACTGCTTCTGTGGGTCTGAAGACAACATGTCTGGGAAAGGCCAAGAGGCCACATCTTGGGGTGTTCCTTTGGGTCCTTTAATTTTGTGGGATCCAGTTTGGTCTGCGCCCTGCAACAGGATGGTAAGATCTGTTCAAGGGGGCACTCAGAGGGGATGGAGGCCTCAGTTAAAGCCACAGGTCCAGGGCCATAAGAGGTGGCCCAAGGCGGGGCGCAGGCCGGGCCCCTGAGATAAGAGCCTCATTCAGCTCAGCAGGCCCCCTTCCCCACACAACCAATCATATAGTGCCCTGCGCTCCAGGTCTGACTCTGCCTTTCTGTGTTTAAACCAAAAACTAAATAAATACATAAACCACCTCCCCCAAAATTAACCCTCCGAGTACAGTATTGCCTCCTCCTCATAGAAGGACGAGCCCAGAAGTTTCTCTCTGGAAGATCTCTAAACAGAATTTGTTTTTGAAGAGCCTGAGAGAGCCCGAGGCGGGGTCAAACCCATGAGTCATATTAAAAGAACTCTCTGACCTCTGATCTGAGACCTCAGGTGACGTGGTTGCTGCCGTTCCAATGCTGCCACCGGAGAAAATGCAGAGGACGTAGCCGGGGGCTTCGATCTCGAGATAGTGGCCGACTGACCAGAGCAGCTGCAGCCGTGGAGACGGGTCCACTTTTCTTTCTATCGCGAACAGGCCTCCGCGCTGCGCATTCAATTGGGATGGTTCGAGGTCTGGGTTCGCTGAGTGCGCAGCCCCAGCGCCCGGAGTGCGGCTGCCTGTCTCTTCGTTGGCGCGGTCCTGGGCCCCAGCTCCAGGGGCACCCTCCTGGGACACGGCGCCAGGCAGACCTGGATTTGAGGTCAGAGAGGGATCTGACAGGACAGGGCATGGCAAGGGGTGGGGGGCGATGCCCATACTTCTCCCCTGCGCTGAGCCCTAAACACAGGAACTAGCACAGCCAAATGCGGGAATGGTCGTTGCCATGAACGCGGGGCCCCTTCAACACCACGGGCGCTGCACTTCGAGGTACCCACCAGCTCTGGGCGCCGCCAGTGTGGAAAGGGTGGGGGTTCCTGGAAAGGAAGCTGGCACCGGTGGCCTAACGAAGGAGGCATTGGCCTCCAAAACCAGGAATTGTGGGGCCCATCCAGGTACAGAACGTCGGGGCAGCCTCGTGCCGGGTGGTTCCCCCGCCAAAGAGTGTCAGCCACCGCTGAAAGCTGCACTTCATGATCCCGGGCGGGGGGTTCTTCACAACAGGGAAGGTGAGAAAAGAAACTCATCCCCGCAAGACGAGGACCGTCTCACCCATGCTGTTCAACACCCCAACCATCAGAACTGCCCTTCTCTGAAATGGCCAGATTTTTTTACCAATAACTCATGAGCACCTACTATGTGCCAGGATGCAGTGTTAAGCGTTTTTTTCAAACCTAACTCAAAGTGTGCTGCAGGTGCTGTTATCACCCTCGTTTAACAGATGATGAAAATAAATACGTCCTAGATGGCTAAACCTCTCATCCAGAGCCCCCCACTACGCGCCTGCACCAGATGGGAGCGCTTTTACAGTTACGGTCTGTGTCAGCTTGTGGTCCCGGGACCTGTGCCCCACCAGTGAGAGTCAAGCCTCTGGCCCAGCTGGGTCCTTTCCTGCAGCCACAGACATGGACCACACCCCATCTGCCACCAGGACCTCCCTCCAGCACAGGCTGATCTAGGGGACTTGGGCTACTGCTGAGCTGGGTGCGGCTCCAACACCACAGGCGAGCTCCCTGTGAAACCCAAACCTGGAACTAAGGCATCCCTGCTGTCCCAACTGCCCGGCTGGGGCCATGGGCCTGAGTCAAAGCTGCCTCACCCATCTGTAGGAAGGCGACTAGGCTCTGGGCAGACCCAGGGGCTCCTGTCCTCAGCCATGCCACCATCCCCTGGACTAGTGCCCAAAGCTCCTGCATGGATCTGGGTCCCTCAAAGTTCCTTTCCTTGGCCCAGTAGCCCTTTTCCCTTAGGGGCATCCCTGGGCTGGACCAATGCGCAGGGCTGGGGCACTGTGCGTGTCTTCCCTCGAATCCACTTAACTAATTTCTGGTAGCACATTTAAAAAAATAAAAAGAAACAGGTAAAATTAATTATGATAATATATTTTACTTAATCCAATATATCCAAGACATTCCAAGACATAATAAGATATCTTACTGTTTTTGTGCCAAGTCTTCAAAATCCCGTGCGTATTTTACTCCTAGAGCAGCAGTGTCTGGATCAGAACGACCATGTTCAAGGGCTCTGTGTTTGCATGTGGCTCACGGCTACCGCACTGGACCGCGCAGCCCTAGGCCAGAGAGTCACACAGACTTTTGCCTAGTCCAGCTTCAGCTACAGTTTGGGACTTGTTATCATCCCCACGTAAACTAAGGGAAAGTGAAGGCCCATGACTTGGGCTCAGACAGGAACTTTAACCTGGGATCTCCTACACTCAAAGCCGAGAATCATAACCCTGGGGCAACAAGCCTCCCACCTGAGTTGCCGAGGTCTCCCTGCACTGGGCACTGGGTCTGGGGTTGAGAGTAGGGACTCGGCCCTCTTTGGAATGAACCTAAGTTGTGGGGAGATGGGGACAATTGTGGGAAAAGCCCTGAAACTGGGTCTGCTGGGGAAGGTAAGACGTTCTGCTGCTGAAAGGGGAGTGGGGGTTTCTTCTCCCAGTCCAGAGGTGAGCAGACAGACTGCCCTGGGTTCTCAGACCCCCGTTCCTCTCCCCATGGGCTCTGGTCCTACGAATAGGACGTGGGTGTGAGGGCTGGTGTGTCCGCCCCACCCCACTGCCCTCCTTGATCCCTCCTCTCATTCTTGGAGTCTTGCAAACTCGAGCCTTTTCCTGGGTCCCCGCTGGGAAGGAAGGTCCTGATGTCAGGCTCTCCTCCATCTATTGATATAATTGTCACTCAAGGAAAGTGTCATGAGATTGAATTTTGAGAGAATGAGAGGGGAGGTGTCCAATCATATGCCTTGGGTCTCAAAGAACTCAGAGGTCCAGGGTCAGGAGGCAGAGGACCTCCCCCCTGTTTATTTAATTCATGTCTGCATGCCCTCCAGGAAGGTTCGGAGAGGTGGATCCAAGGGCCACCTCTACCCCAGGAGTCCTGGCAACTAGTCTCCTCAAAATAGGTTGAAAAGCTGCCTGCTCGTCGGTGTGTGAGATTACTCAACCACAGGCCCGACTCTGGGCCGCCGTGGATGACAGGAAGCTGCCTAACCCCCAACAGGCAAATAAATAAGTGTAACCTGGGACTTAAGTCCATTGTCCACCTCACCTCACCCTGTCAGAGGCCACCCAACCCCCCTGAGGAGGGAGGCCCTTCCCTTCTTCACAAGGGCCCCCCCTCCAGCCTGGTTCACAGGTGTCTGGAACCCTGCCCGGAAGGTGGTAAGTCAGGGTAAACTTGGTTCCAGAGAATCCTGTTCACAGGCTGTCTCCGAACAGGGGTCTTGGAACTATGGCCCTGAGACTGAAAGTCCACATCTTACCAACTGGCTTGGCCGTTGGCTCTCTTTCAAGGGGAGAAGGAAGCAATCGTGGGGAACAATAAGCCCACCCCCGCCCCACCTCACCCACTCCCCAGGCCAGTGCTGGCCCCAGCTTGACTACACTCTTCCTCCCCAGTGCTGCCCAGGAGCCTCGTACTAAAAGCTGCGCGGGAGAGGGAGGGGACCACCTAGTTTGAAATCCAGGGACATGGCAGGGATGGCACGCTGACACAGACAAACACTGGGAGGCCAGTCCCTAATGGCACCAAGCACCCCATCCCCCACCCCCACTGTCCAACTCTACACTCAGGTCCCTGGCCCACAGGCAGGGGCAGCAGCGCTAAACTGCCTCCTTCCCTCCCATTTCTGGTACCGAAGCTGAACCTTCCTCCTGCCTGTTCCTGCCTCCAGGGAGGGAAGCTGGAGACCCTCTTGGAGAACGGAGGGCAGAGTCACAGGAGTCAGGGGTACAAGAGACAGGTGGAGCAAGGCACCCTTCTCCACAGTGGCCCCTCGGGGGTGAGTCTCCCTGGGCCTGCAGCAGCTCCTGCGTCCAAATCCCTGATGCGTCTCACCTCTGTGCTCCAACTTCCTCCCCTGCACTCTACCACGCATACCCCCACCTGCTTTGGGCAGGTAGCATGACATGAATGGGAAAGATATAGGGGACCCACTACAGGCCTGGAGGGGGTCCTGTACCCCAGGGATGTGGCCAGGTCCCCTTCTTCCTTTCCAGTAGATTTCTGTATCTTTTGACAGATTCGAGGGAGGACACACACGGTGCCCCAGCCCTGCGCATTGGTCCAGCCCAGGGATGCCCCTGCAGGAAAAGGACTGCCTGGCCAAGGAAAGGAACTTCGAGGGACCCAGATCCATGCAGAGGCTTTGGGCACTGAGCCCAGGGGATGGTGGCATGGCTGAGGACAGGAGCCCCTAGGTCTGCCCAGAACCTAATTGCCTTCCTACAGACGGGTGAGGCACCTTTGACCCAGGCCCATGGTCCCAGCTGGCCAGTTGGGACAGCAGGGATGCCTTAGTTCCAGGTTTGGGTTTCACAGGGAGCTCGCCTGTGGTGTTGGAGCCCACCCAGCTCAGCAGTAGCCCAAGTCCCCTGGATCAGCCTGTGCTGGAGGGAGGTCCTGGTGGCAGATGGGGGGTGAGCAGTGGATGGAACCGACCCTGGACCTTTGGGACCTGCAGTGTTGAACCTCACCCCTATCTAGAAGCTGAGCCAAATACTCCCACCACATACCCCTTTCCTCCAGGCAGGCATCTGGGACATTGCCCAATCTGAGCAAGGGGGAGAAACAGACAGAATCAAGGACACCTACAAAGGACAATTTGGTTTACTGGTGTAGGGGTGTGACTCTTGCTTTCGATACAAGTGCTCCCAGGTTCAAGTGCTATATGAGCTCTATAATTCAGCTATGTTTCTTCCCAGGATGATCAGTTGCTGTAACCAAAAAGGACCAAGGTTCACTCAGGGCCAGTGTGGGCCTGAGCTCACTTCTGCTGGCCAGAAGCTGCCAGCATTCTGGCAGGGGGTGTTTCCCTGAACTGGAGACCCCAGTACTCTGGGGCAGAGGGAAGAAAGAGGTGCCCAGACTTCAGACATGACCTGGTTGGCATCCCAAATCCCACATGTGGGGGCCCCACCTCTCCATCCAACCCCTGTCTCGAGCTCGAAGGGAAATACAGACTGCCTCAGGCAAGTGAGAGAGCAGAAGTTAGAGTCACCCAGGAGCACAAGCCAAAGGGAATCTTTTGCCCACGAATATTTTCCTTGCTTTAGATGTGAAAGGTCTTGAATTCAATCCCAAAAGTCTCCTGTTCTAAAGCAGGCAGTGCAGGGCCTGGCTGTGATGTCATTTGGAACCAAGGGAAAGAGACAGCTTCAGCAGGCCCAGGGTCTTGAGCCCTTAGTGTTGGGGACAGCTAAGAGCTTGGATTTGCTAGATCAGGGTGCTACTCAGACACAGGAAGGGCCTTCCGGGTGGGAGTGGGCTCCGGGTGCAGCTGCCTCCAGAACAACTGCCCTCCAGGCCCCTCCCAAGGAGCCACCAGCAGGAGCTCCCTCTGGTGTCAGCTACTTGTCTTCCTCAAGCACGTGGCTGCTGCACTCGGGGTGACGCTTTGGACCCGGTTTGTGGCTCACAGACCATGTGTGGAGGGGCCTTCACCGTGTTTAACCACACCCTCTAAAACTACTAACTCAAGGCAGTTCAGTTCCAGTTTTTGATTATGCTATACTTTGGCAAAGCTAGGTTGTCTATGGTTTCTGTAATTAAAAGCAAGCAGTGCAGGAAAATCAATGTGCAATAGGAACTAAAAGCAGCAGGAGCCAATCTGATTCCAAGGTTGGAGGAGTTTACAGGGTCCATCAAGTACACAAATCCCATCAGAAAATAATTATGGCTATTTTAAAGGAATATAAAAATTTTCCCCTGAAAGATACTGCACTGGGTTAGATGGTGTTCTCCCAATACTGCTGGCAACCCGGAACTTCAGAAGGTAGGGCCTTTGCACGTATGATTGACTAAAGTGAGATCATACAGGAGGAGGATGGGCCCTAATCCAGTGGCTTGTGTCTTTTTTTCAATCTTCATCCAATGTTTTATTGTATGTTTACTGATTTTAGAGAGAGGCAGGAGAGCGAGAGAGAGACAGAAATATCAATGTGAGAGAGAAACATCGTATCGGTCGCCTCCTGTACACACCCTGACGAGGGATTGAACCTGCAACCTGGGTATGTGCCCTGACTGGGAATCAAACCTGCAACCTTTTTTTTTTTGGTGTATGGGACAGCGCTCCAACAAACCAAACCACCCAGCCACTGCCAATAACTGGTGTCTTTATAAAAAGATTATGTGAAGACACAGAGGCTCATAGAGGAAGAGACTGGAGTGACGGGTCTAGAGGCCAAAATGCTGGGAGCCACCAAAAGCTAGAAAACAAGGAAGGATTCTTCTCCAGACCTTTGAAGAATAGGGTGGTTGTTGGTTCATGGGCCTCCTTCTCATCTCGGGTATGAGAAAGCCCAGAGGAGTTTAGACTTGAAGAAGTCTCGAATATTTTCGGATGTGGACTGGGATGTACAGGGAAGAGCAGGCAGGAGACCCTCTCCAGAGCTCTGTGGGGGCCAGCGCCTTCAGGGCCAAAGAAGTGCAGGTGGCAGATGAGGACACCAGCCCAGGAACAGAGCCTCCTGAGGGACAGCCAGGAAAGCCCCTGGAGTAACTGGTGCACCTACCCCCTAAGCCTCAAAGAGACCTACACTTCTAGTCCAAATACGCTGCCAGGCCGAGCAGAGTGGCAGCTGCCGTGCACAGGGCTCCTCTGGGCAGAGGGGTCTGGGGACCGTGGCTCTAACCTATACCTTGGGCAATAGAGAGAGAAGAAGACCCATAAGTTCAGCTGCACTGAAGGTCTCGGCTTGCTGGGCATGGAAAGGCCAACCAAACCCAGAACTAGGGGAGGCAGAACAGAGCTCCAGACCCCCAGAGCTGCAGTGGATGCCAGGTCTGGAGACACTAAACCACCCTCCCCTTCAGGGCTATGAACATACCGCGGCCTACTGTGGGGCCATTTGGGAGTAGGAAAGGCCAGCAATGTGGTGGGACAAGGAAATGGACAGGTGCAGGACAAGTTCAGGTGAGTGAATCAAACTTCAGGTGCTAGAGGTCTCAGGTTCGCGCCCCACCCTTTCTACTCCTTCCCACAGTACCCATCTGGGATACCTCCGTAGTTCCTGGACCCCCAGAGGGAGCACCCAGCCAGCCACACCGGACCGATAACACCAGGGTGCTGGTCCAGGAAGCCCCGAGCCACGTTCACACAGTGAGCCAGGCTCTGGCCAGTGGCCTTACACAACTACTTATTGTCAACGATGACCAGTGCGGTGTCAGGATGCCCCAAGCATACACTTCACAAACTACACCCCTGCACTTTGTCCCCAGTTTTTCCTCTTTTTCCCCTTCCCTTCCTAGGATCGGAGCAGAAACTGCGGGGCTACTTCAGCCTGTGGCCCCGTGTCCTAGCAGCAGCTTCCATATCCTGCCTCGCATTTCTCTGGGCTCTAATGATGAACGTCCTCGTTGGCCCAACCTTCTGTGTGTCCGCTTGGAATAAGAAGCGATCATCCTCTTCTCCAGCCAGAAGGTGTCAGTGGAGGTCTAGTAGCGATCATCAACTCCGCAGTGAAGGAGGCCCCACCCACTGTGCACGAGGCCGCAACAACAGGGTGGCTCCCTCTTTACCCACCAGAGGGCGCTTTGTCAGAGGAGACGGGTAAACCAGATGACAAATATTATCTATTTCTTAATGCCGAAAATATTCAAGATGCAATAAAAATCACTGGTCATACTAAGAACCAGGAAAATCTCAACTCGAAGGAGAAAGGATAATCAAGAATATCAACTCGGAAATTGAAACCACCTGACAGGCGGTAAAGCAGCCACCATAAATACCCTTCAATGAGCAATTACAAGCAGCTTGAGACAAACTGAAAAATAGAAAGTCTCAAAGAAATATAAGATATAAAGAAAAACTAAATGGAAAACTTAGAACCAAAAAATACAATAACCAAGATAAAAGACTTAATGGATAAGCAACAGCAGAATGAACAAAGAAGTAAGAATTAGTGAGCTTAAAGATACAACGATAGAAATAATCTGATCTGAAAAAAAAAGAAAACAGATTTCTTTTAAAAAGCAGAACCTCAGGAATTTTGAAGCTTTAACAAAATATCTCATGTTTGAGGCACTGGAGATCCAAGAGAGGAGAAAGATGGAGCTAATAGTATTAGAAGAAATAGTAGCTGAATTTTTTTCTGTGTCTTTTAAGAGAAGTTTTAGGTACACAGCAACATTGAGCATAAATACAGAGTTCTCGTAACCCTCTGCACAGCCTCCCCTGAACCTGCATATTCTGAAACCCTGTCTGCCCTCACTGGGTAGCACTCGGCAGGAGCAGAGTCCCCGTGCTTGCCAGGATTGTGGGTGAGATGCCCCGACCTGGGCACGTGTAGGAATCAACAGATGAATGTACGAGTGAGTGGAGTAACAAATCAATGTCTGTCTGTCAATCTATCGGTCTCTCTCTCAAAAATCAATAAATTTAAAAAAACACATCTCCCTCCACATTTTATCATATTTTAAAGATCGTACAGTACTGCTTTACCCATCAAAGCATTTTGCTTTTTTTTTGTAAATATCTCTACAAATAAAGTCCTTCTATTTTTAAATATCTCCAATGCCATGCTCATATCCAGCAACATTATCTTGAGTGTTCCCTCATCCCCAGTCTGTGTAGCAGTTTCAGCTCCTCACATCTGCGGTGCAGGGACCAACCTGCTTCTTCCAGGGCTGCTCAGGGCTGCTTCACTTTGGCCCCTGTATCCTGGAAGATTGGATTCCAAGGCAGAGACCCCGTGGCAGGCAACTTGGTGAGCACCCTGGAGTCTCCAACCCTCTCTCAGTCAGGGCCCAGTGGCAGGTTCCAGCAGCTCAGAATTATCCAAAGGGCAGACCAAGAATGGCTGTGGCAATATAATTTTTAATATTTTAATAAGATAAATTATTATCAGCCCCAGCTGGTATAGCTCAGTGGATTGAGCTCAGGCTGCAAACCAAAGGGTCACTGGTTCAATTCCCAGTCAGGGCACATGCCTAGGTTGCAGGCCAGGTTCCCAGTGGGGGCCACATGGGAGGCAACCACACACTGATGTTTCTCTAACTCTTTCTCCTTCCCTTCCCTTCTCTCTAAAACTAACTAAATAAAATCTTTTTTTAAAAAAAGGTAAATTGTTATCAGCCCTGACCAGTGTGGCTCAGTTGATCGGAGCATCGACCTGTACACCAAAATGTTGGGAGTTCAATTCCCAGCCAAGGAGCACACCTAGGTTGCGGGTTAGGTCCCCAGTAGGGGGCACATGAGAGACGATCACTCATTGATGTTTCTCTCCTCTTTCTCCCTCCTTTCCCATCTCTCTAAATAAATAAATAAAATCTTTAATTAACAAATAAATAAATATCAGGAACTGTTGGGAAAAAAAACAAGGTCAATATTTTACTGTACCAAAAGCAAACACAACTAAAAATAACCTTTAGAAATTATGTTAACCTTAGAGAAACATGTTTTAAAATGCCAGATTTGAGTGAAATGTGGGGATGGGTAGAACGGGGGAAAGTGGTGATGGGAAAATGGAGACAACTGTATTCAAACGACAATTAAAAAGGTAAATAAATAAAATAAAATACCAAATTTAACACTCTTTCCTCCAGTGTACTGGAGCAAAACCAGTGTATTGAACCACAACATTTAGGTGGACTTTCCAAACTGATTCAATTTAAAAAAATGAAACTCAAAGAAAAAAAACATTCCACTCTTACCCGGAATCTCATCATTTATAAAATAATATCTTCACATGTCAGTGAAAAGAAACAATTAGCAAACACGAAAACTAATTTTTCACTGAAAAAATTCAGATTCCAACAGAATACAGCACTTTATAGCGGGGTGGGGGAGGGTGGTATCCTTTGGACAGCAAAAAACGCACAAATTGCATGGACCTCTGCGCAATTCCTGGCATACTTGGTTTAGGCACAATCTCATAAATGCACCAACCGCGTGTCGTCTGGTGGGCAGGGAGTGTGCGCCCCGCCACTGTGCCCCGCCCCCCCGCTGTGCCCCGCCCCGCCGCTGCGCCCCGCCCCTCCACTGCGCCCCGCCGCCCCGCGGCAGCGGTGCCAGCTCTCCTGGAACCTGCTTCCTTCCTCAACTTCCTCTCTGAGCAAAGCGAGGAAATTTGAACCCAGCTACCAGAGAAAACCCACCCACAGTTTTTCCTTTGGTTTAGTCAACAGAGCAAGCCACTACTATTATCTCCTCATCTACAGTTATAAAAAGTTAACTTTTACTAAATCATTGCCCTCAGAACAGAGCAGACCAGACCACTAGCAGAAAGGGTGAAGGGGTCACCCTGGGTGGGCATGTCGTGTGGCGAACACAAACCCAGCAGCACAGCTCAGGGACCCTAGGTTCAAACAAACACAACCACCAGCCGCTCTTCAAAGGGGGGCTAAGTGGGCTTTGAACGCCAGGGCCTCTCACACTCTAAGTGAAAATCATGTTCTTAGAGTTATAAGCCACAGACAGTCCTGTGGTTAATCCTCGTCCTCTTTGGTGAGCTCAACCCAGCAGCACCCTCGAAGATCTAAAACTGTCCGCGTTTTCTTGCCCACAAAGTGCCCCTCTCCGTTCCAGTGGGTGACGGTGAAGGATTTGATTCAGGTCCCCATGCACAAGAGAGGAACGAACGAGGCTCAGCATCGCCACCTGCTGAGACTCCAAGTCGGCAAGTCTGCTCCCCTGTTCTCCCCCCACCCATGGAAAACTGAAACTCAGTTTGGGAAAGTGCCCCGAGGTGCTCCTTTGTCCCACTAAAGGGATGGGCTGTGGAGTGAAGCTGGGAATGAATTTCTCCCCTTCCCCCACACCCACACCCCTAGGCTCCCAGAAGCTCCCAGGACCACACCACCTCCCACGGCACAGACACTGAAGGGACTGCGCACTGATCCCCAGTTTTGCACGTGCTCCTGACCAGGGATCGGACTTCTGGAGTCCAAGACTAGCCTCCCAGCACAAGCCACAGCTGGGGAAGGCACATAGGACGGAGGGAGGTATAAGTGGGGAGCAGAAGGATGAGCAAGGATGCTGAGGAAATTCACAGACCCCTCAGGGGAGACATCCCACATTACCAGTGCCCCTGACCTGGGTCAAGGTGTCTCTTTGCCCACTGAGCACACGTAGATACCCAGGCCCAATCTGGCTACTGGCGTCCAGCTGGGATCTGTGCCCACCACTTGGCCTGTCTCCCATCTATCCCCACAGTCCCAGACCCCACTCCACTCTGCCAGGGGCTCCATTTAGGCCCTAAAATAACCAGCGACAACAAACTGTGGGTTCCTCTGGAATTTGAAACTGAATCCCTGCTGCGTGGGTACCTTCTTTTGCAGCATGCACTTGCTGTCCTAGACCGTCCTCTCCCCATTCATTGGACAAATGACAGCTGAGCCCAGCTCAATCCAGGCCCTGGACTGAGGCTAGGTGTAGAGGGAAGCAGACCCTGGTGAAGAAGTGAGAGGGAGCCTGGCGGGAGGGTCAACACAGAGGAGGACTCTGGAGAGGAACTGTCCTGCTTGCGGAGGCGGTAGTCATTTCCCCTTCAGGACTTGGAGTCCTAAAATGTTCTAGCCACCAGAGAAGAAAGCCTTGGCCAGGGAACCTGGTTTTCCCCTTGGCGCTGTGGACCTCGGGGTTGGGAGAGGTCTCCCTGCCCACCCACGGAGGCCCTGGATTCTGTGTGGGAGAACTCACTCAGGAACGCAGTAGTCAGAAGGCTCTAAAGAGGCACCCAGATCCCCACCCAGAGGCCTAGGCAGAGAAGCCCAGGGAGGCTTTGCTCAGAGAGACGGGCCCACTGTCCTGCCTGCCCGTCTACAGGCTCCAGGAGGGTGGGGGGTGGGGGTGGGGGAACTCTGGCCCTGCAGCAGCTTGCAGGGAAGGGGGCTGGGTGCCTCGGAGGTAATCCTGGGCCAGGCTCAACTCTGTTATTGGGATCTGGAAATTTTTCCCAGATTGGAAACCCCCAGAAATTTCCTTAGTCCCCGCCTGTATTGGCCATATCTTTTATTTTCTGTACTCTGATGCTCTGACTGCCAATCCCGGAGTTAGCTAATTTGTGGAGATAGCAAAGAGCTCCTCCGTGAGCAGGCATTTTGAATGCAAACCAATCAATCCACAGCCCCAACCAGCTCTTCTAGCTGGCTCTGACACTCGGGGCCACTGTGCACCTTCCAGAAGGACCCCGAGGCGGTGAAGCAAGCATCCAGCCCAGGACAGCACTTGTGCCCCACAGCCTGCGGAACTAGCCCATCTAAACCTGTTTAACCTGCTTCACCTATTTCACCTTCTGTGGAGCCACAATAGAGGGTCTGGCCCAGGTTTTCCCCTCACTCCCTCTGCTCCTTGACCACCCTTCCGTGGCTCCCTGGTGATGATACAGGGTGCAGCCCGGGGGTTGGGGGGGGGGGAGATTTGGAATGGGGTCCAGAACTCAAGGTGTATAGGAATACTGGAGAGACATACAAGATAACCTCACTCCTTCCCCCACAGGTGTGAGTTGGGGGAAGGGACACATGGGGCAGGAACATGCAGGGCTGTTTTGTACAGCCACAGCCTTGCAGCTAATCCATGGCATGGCCATTTAACATATCTATAGCCTTTGGCGGGTCACTTGGATATGTTAAATGGCTGTGGCCAGGCTTGGAGCTAGGGGCATGAAGTCACTTCCCCTAAAGATGTAACTGGGGGGGGCTGGTCCCCGCCTGCGTGAGAGCTTGGAGAAGATTGGCTCTAGAACATGGGGCCATACCTGCCCAGACTAACAATGGCAGCC
The DNA here is from genome assembly GCF_014824575.4 of Sturnira hondurensis. Classification (NCBI taxonomy): domain Eukaryota; kingdom Metazoa; phylum Chordata; class Mammalia; order Chiroptera; family Phyllostomidae; genus Sturnira; species Sturnira hondurensis. The sequence goes on from NW_028076720.1 coordinate 106,034, forward strand.
CAGTAAACTTGTAATAATACAGAAAGACTGGCAGGTATAACTGATCGTGGAAGGAGTTGGAAATAGGGGTACAGAGGAAGATTGGCACGGGGATTTTAACCCAGACACAGCAGCCATTGGAGAGAGCCATGCGGTTTTGGGCAGAGTTAGGACCCCCCTCTTGCCCAGGTGAAAGGGAGAAGCATGAGGCTTTAGCAGAGTGGGGGCCCCACCAGCCAGGTGAAGAAGAAAGCCATGCTCTTTTGGTGGGGTGCGGACACCTGCAGCTTTGGTAGAGGAGGCCCACACAGCTTTGGGGCGCTCCCTTTGGCCGCGTGGCCTGGGAAGCAGGAGAGACTTTGACCGGAAAACTGGGTACAAAGAACTCTTGCCAGTGGACTGTGAGAAGGTGCTACGTGACTTTGGATTAATTGGAGATTCTGCCTGGACAGCAACACAGCTGACGGTACCAGCAGCCTGAAACACAGACGTGTGTTCTTTTCCTGACTTACGGTACCCAGAGTTAGGACAGGGGGAGAAGGGAGCACTGTGTGTGTGTGGGGGGGGTGTATACCCTAAAGGACTCTGATACTTTAATGAAGGCATTAGGTCTGAATAGCATTAAATAAACATTCCGTTTCCTTTTCACAAATCTCAGGTATTGAGAGATGTCTTTCTAATTGGCGACGGATGATTGGGCCCAGTAGTGGGGTACAGACAGTATTAGTATACCACCCCCTGGAGTCAGGGGCCCCAGTGTTTCTGTTCTTTAACAGTTTTTTTGGCATCCCTGGGTAAGCCAAATATTGCCCCCTTTGGACCTCTGCTTAGTAACAGTGAGGCATGTCCTCCTCCTCCTCCTCCTGGGACCCAGGAGTAACGAGCCGTCTTTTCAATGGCTGGGTCTGTCGGTCTCATCACATCTGGATAATGACGAGGCACTGCGGTTCTTCCAGCTCGAAGAAAAGCTCCGCGTCTGCAGTGCAGCTTCAGGAGATTCGTGGGGACCCCAGGCCCTTGGCAGCCCCAGCACTGAGGCACAAGCCCCCCTCCCCACACTCAGTCTCCTGCTGCAGTTTTCTCCTTTCCCATGGTTGTGGAAGGCCCTTCAGATAGCCCCTCAAAAAGGAGAAGGAAGCCTGCGCTGGTGTAGCTCAGTGGATTGAGTGCGGGCCTGTGAACCAAAGGATCACAGTTCGATTCCCAGTCAGGGCACATTCCTGGGTTGCAGGCCAGTTCCCAGTGGGGGACACACAAGAGGCAACCGTACATTGATATTTCTCTCTCTCTTGCCTTCCCTTCCCCTCTAAAGATAAATGAATAAAATTTATTTTTTTAAAAAAAGGAGAAAGACTTTTGGAAAGATGGGCTCCTCCAGAATTCGAATTTATAACCTCTCGTTGACAGGAGAGGCCTGGTTCTTCTTGCTGATTCATGTAAAGAATTACAAGTCAGCAAATCTATAGTATGTAATCAGTTTATCAGTGGCCCGTTCTCATGGATGAGAACAGGACTGGGTAGATGAGGGGGTAAAAGACAAAGTTTCAGGGCAAAGCAGGGTGACATAAGCAAGAGCAGCTGAAGACCAGGGTGGCAAGCCCCTGGGGAGCCTGAGGCCAGAGCCCCAGGATGGCCCAGGAGCCAAGAGCATCCAGAGCCCCCAAGAGAGAGAGAGCGAGTTCTTTGTTCTGAGGACTCATAAAGTTGGTGGGATAGGAAGAGAAAAAGTTACATATTGATTAACAGGTAAATGCAGTGCCAGTGATGATACAGGGTACAGCTAGGAGGAGGGCCCCCCAAAAAGGATTTGGAATGGGGTCCAGAACTCAAGGTGTCCAGGAAATATTAGAAAGACATATAAGATGTCCTCACCCCATCCCCCCTCAAGTATGAGTTGGGGGAAGGGACACATGGAGCAGGAACATGCACAGCTGTTTTGTACAACAACAACCTTGCAGCTAACCTCTGGCATGGCCAGTTAACATATCTATAACCCTTAACTGGTTGCATAGATATATGTTAAATAGTTGTGGCCATGCTCTGAGCCAGGGGGGATGGAAGTGACTTCCCCCCAAGATGTAACTAGGGGGCAGCTCCTCCAGGTGACAGTGCCTCCGTGGGAGCTTGGGCAAGATTGGTTCTAGACATGGTGCCACACCTGCCCAGACTCACGATGGCAGCCCAGTAAACTTGGAATAGTACAGGAATGCTGGCAAGTGTAACTGATTGTAGGAGGAGTTGGAAACGGGAGTATAGAGGAAGGTTGGTGTGGGGATTTAAACCCAGACACAGTAGCCATTGAGAGGAGAGAGCCACGCAGCTTTGCCAGAGTGGGAACCCCTGCAGCCTGGGTGGAGAGAATCACCATGCGGCTTTAGCAGAGAACCGTCACTTGGCTTTGGCAGAGTGGCAACCGTCCCCCTGCCCTGCAGCTTTGCCAAGAAAAATCATGTGGTTTTGGCCAGAGTGGGGACCCCTGCAGCTTTGGTAGAAGAGGACCATGTGGTTTTGGGGTGCTCCCTTTGGCCATGTGGCCTGGGAAACAGGAGAGACTTTGCCTGGAAGAAGGGTGAAAGAACTCTTGCCAGTAGGCCGTGAGAAGGTGCCACATGGCTTTGGATTAGAGATCCTGCCTGGATGGCGACACAGCTGACGGTGCCAGGAGCCTGAATCACAGACATGTGCTTCTTTTCCTGAGATACAGTACCCCGAATTAAGGCAGGGGGAGAAGGAAGCATTGTGTGCATCTATGGGTATCCTAAAGGACTTTGATGTCTTAATGAAGACATTAAGTCACTACTTTAAGTCTATATAGCATTAAATAAGCATTTCCTTTCCTTTTAACAAATCTCTGGCATTGAGAGACGTCTTTCCTATGGCAACGGACAATCGAACCTAGTGGGGGGTCCTTTCGGTAATAATATATTGTCCCCTCCTGACCCTGTTGAGGGGGTGTTCAGTAACAGTTTTTTTAGCCCTTGAGCCCTGTGTTCTGTAACACCAGCTTTCCTGGGGGAATGTGACCACCCAAACTTAGGTATGTGTTGGGGTCTGTTAGCCTGAATCTTTATCTTGCTCCAGACCCCATTTGTTCTTCTTGTTGTAAAATAAATACATGAGCCCTGGCTGGTGTAGCTCAGTGGATTGAGTGCAGGCCTGCGAACCACACAATCGCGGTTCGATTCCCGGTCAGGGCACATGCCTGGGTTGCAGGCCAGTTCCCAGCAGGGGACACAGGAGAGGCAACCATACATTGATATTTCTCTCCTTCTCTCCTTCCCTTCCCCTCTAGAGATAAGTAAATAAATAAATAAATACATGACAGGAGGCAGTTAATTAAAATTGGGGCACTTTCCGAAGTCATTCATGGGCTCTTCCTGTAAACATTAGGGACTCCCTCATAACACAGATAGTGACCAGAGGTAGGCAATTAACTAAAGTTGTTTTGGGCTTTTTCTTTGGTCACCAGGGACCCTCTCCCACACTCAGGCCTTGGGATGAAAGCGCAGTTTCAAGGCTTTCTTTCCCAGACAGTGGAAATGCTACATAGAATTTCAAGGACTATCCTTCTTTCTTGCTAACATAGTGTTTCTTGTGATGTTGGAACCCCTGGCAACATTATCAGACCAGGCTCAGGACTGCTGAGTTAGCATGTGAGACTTGTCTCCTTCCTCCTCCCCGCCTCAGTTTACTATTTAATCTACCTAATTGGTAAAAGGCATTTCCTGGCAACCAGGGTGCTAAACGCTGGCCAGTGACAGTGTTGCAGTCTCTGAGTTCTTCCCATGCTGGCTCCTGCCTCACTCTCACATCCATAGCACAAGTGTATTCCCAGGCCAAGTTGCACAGTCACCCCGGATCCTGAGACACTGATGGGGTCTCCCTCTCACAGAGAAAGGCGTGGCTGTGAGGGCTTTGCCCGCCTCTTGGTCCCTGGAAGAAGGGTCCTACAGTTGACCTAGGAGGAGTGAGAAACTGCTGGAAGCCCGGCCAGGTCGCTGGTGGCAGGGACCAAGCTTCCCTTCCCTCGCTCGGTGTGGGGAAGGTGGGTAATGAGAAGAGAAATCAGCCCTGGCTGGTGTGGCTCAGTGGACCAAGTGCGGCCGAGGAACCAAAGGAACTGAAAGGTCAAGTCCCAGGTAGGGGTGTGTGAGACGGAACCAGTTGATGTATCTCCTACACATTGCTTTCCCCTCCCTCCGCCTCTCTCTAAAAGTAAAATAAATTTAAAAACGTAAGACGGGTTTCTCCGAGATTTGAACCCGGGATTTCTCACATGCAAAGCAAAAATCATCCCCCCTAGACCAAGAACCCAACATAAAAAAGAAAAGAAAAAGTGGTCCTGACACTTGTTATTGGAAACCTTGCCCCGAGCTCTGCCCTCCTGGTTTCCCAGCTGCAGAAGTGAGGAAGGGGAGCTGCCAGGCCAGGGCTTGGTTTCCATTCGAGAAGCGGCGGGGAGGAGGTGCGCTGGGGCCAGAACCTGCCCGGTTGGAGAGCTGAGGCCCACCCTTGTGCCCAGACCCTCGGGCCTGACTCCCCTGGGAACCTGCCCACGGCCACCAGCTCCAAGTAACTAGAGGAGGGGGCAAGTGATGAACGAGGTCCTGTGGCCTGGGTGAGTGTGGGGGTCTCTCATGATGGACCCCAGCCCAGAAATTTCACTCAACATGGAACACAATTTCAGGACCCTGAAAATAATTCTCTCTCTTTTTTAAATTTTTATTTTTATTTAATTCTTGTTCAAGTACAGTTTTCTGTCTTATATTCCCAGCCCTGCCCCGCCGTGCTCCCCACCTCCCTCCCATTTCCACCCCCCACCTTAGTTATTGTCCATGTGTCCTTTATACTTGTTCATGTGAGTCCATCCCCTTTTCCCCTGTGATTCTCTCCCCTCTATCCTCTGGTCCCTGTCAGCCTGTTCCGAATTGGAGTGTCATTGGTCATATTTTGCTTGCTTGTTTGTTTTGTTGTTTAGATTCCTGTTAACGGCGATATCATATGGTATTTGTCTTTCACCACCTGGCTTATTTTGAAAATAATTCTCTGTTGCCCCCCAAACGGTCTGCCCAGGCTATCACTATCTCAGGGTCCCACACAGACCCCGGGGCTCCTGTCCTCAGCTGAACCCCGTCTTGGCCTGGCCTCAGCCTCAGAAGACCCACGAGATTCTATGGCCTGTGTGGGACCCCTATGCAGGGGTCAGAGATGAGGTCCGGGCACACTGCTTCCCCAAAGGGCAGCTGCTCCATTGCCCCCGACTTTTCTTTCTTCTTGCACTGGCAAGGGACCCGGCGTCCACCCGGGGTGGAAGGTCCTCCTGGCTTTTTCCCGTGGCGAAGCACTGAGCCTTCCTGATTTGCTCCACGCTCCACACCCTAAAAAGGCCAAGAGTGTGAAAATGAGAATCGGTGATTGGAATCAGGTAGTTTCCACACCCTAAGACCACCCCCCCCACCCCAGCCCCACATTCTTTACTGGCCATCTTTAGTGGCACTCATCCCAGGTCCCTTTCCTGCTCTCCTGCACTTTCCCGATCTCCGGCTCTCCAGAGGTCCGGAGGCACAAAGACTCACAGGGGACGGCAGAGAGGGGCCTGACAGCAACCTGGCTTCCTGCTGGAAGAAGCCCCAGCAAATTCCCTGCTGCAAGGCCCGAGAGCAGCGTGCCTGGAATCCTTAGTTAGGACAGCGAAGTTCTAGGCAGCTTCAACTAGCTTATGGGGTGGTGAACCCTTACAACTACCTGCCCAGCTTCCTTAATAAAGCATGAGAACCTTAAGTTTCAGGGCGTGGGTTTGAACCCTACATTGGGTGTGACTTTTGCCCCAATAGTTTTACAACTGAGCAGAGGTGACTGGGTCTGTAGAATCTAAACTTCTTTCAAAGAAAAACCTGTTGCTGCTCCACGGAGGGCCAAACACGGGAGCGACCTCCACACTCACCAGGACAACTTGCTTTTGAATCATTAACGTTTTGTTATATATTTTTTTTGTAATTAAAAAAGTCGAAGTTGACACAAAAGTGGCTGGGAGCCTCTCTGAGGGGTTTTCCTTGGAGGAACTTTGAAATTTCCTCCATCCTGGCAGGAGCTAATCAGGCCAAGAATTACTGCCCAAGTACTTGGATTCGAGCTCACTTACGAGGCTGAGTCTCAGCTCTACAGCTGAAACATTAAAGGACGACATTAAACGACACTAAAGGACTTGGGGGTGGGTTTTCAGCTAAAGGTAGAACCTAAGTAACTCTGGGCCTGAGCCACTACCTAGTGGGGTGCCATCTGCCTCGGCAGGTGCCCCCTGACCCAGAACTCTCGCCTCCTCCACCATTCTGCGTGCCGTCCCCCCGCCCCTCGAAGCTGCCTCAGTTTTCTTCCCTTGCGGGATAGATTTGCGGCTGTGAAGGGAGTCCCTCACGGGCTTCAACAGCCCTGTCCCAGCCCCTCTTCCCGTCTAAAGCAGAAAGAAAATGGGACATCGTGGGATACTCGGAGCAGAAGTTAGGTGGCGCTGCTCCCGCGAGAAACAAGCAGCGAGGAAAGTGTGGGCGCCTTTCTAGGGATGGGGTGGGGGCTACAGGGTTAGCGGCGCTGGCCCTGCGGCTCCGAGTCAGTGAGTCAGATGTCACCTCTTCAGCTCCGAGTCAGTGAGTCAGATGTCACCTCTTCGTCTGGGTATCAGGTTCCCAGAGGCCCATTCCTCCTGGTTCCCCTGCGCCTCTGGCACCTAGCCAACCCTGGGTCCTGGCTCTATGCCAGAAAAAGGAGGCTTTCCTATCTTGGGGTGCAATGGGGTGCAAAGGAGAGGGATGGGGAGTGGATCGGTGCCTGCCGGGTCCTTGGTGTCTGGTCTAAGGCATCCTACAGGTCCCCCAAAGAGACCGTATTTATCAGATTTCTCACAAAGGAGAACAGAGATTAGACACACACAGCAATCTTGCTTCCCTTGTTGAGTTGGAAGGTAGTCAGAGGCAAAATTCCTTCCTCTCCACGGGAGCCTCACAGTCTTTTTTCTTAAGGCCCTCAACTGATTGGACAAGGCCTACCGACAAATGGAAGGTAATCTGCTGTTCACTCAAGTCTACTGATTTAAATGTTAATCGCATCTAAAAAATACCTTCACAGCAACATCTAGGCTGGTGTTTGACTAAAAATCTGGCACCACAGCCTGGCCAAATTGACATAGAAAATTAACTATCACTGGGTGCTATCAAGTGCTGGGCTTCTTCCTTAATCATAGGAGATGCAAGGGACAAAAGCATACCTTCTACTGTGATGTGTCCCAGTATGTGCCAGACCAGAAAACAGTCACTCCTAAGCTCCTCAAAGATGCCAGTGCCCCTGTCACCTGTGTGTGATTTCTCTCCTTGGTAAATGGCATTTCCTCCCGGCCCAGCCAACGCACACACTCAGCCGGTGGGTTCATGCTCTGACACTGTAGGGGTCCCAGCGCGCTGTAGCGTTTTCTCTTCTGAACCCTTCCTTCACAATCTGCCGTGGGATTTCTGACACCTCCACGTCATGTAGTGTAGGTTTTGCTTTTCCCACTTTTCCAAGAACCATGCCAGCAGTGTATGGTAACCAGCCTGAGGGATGTTGCAGGATGTTAAGTCTTGTGCCATGGAAGAGTGTCTCATACAGGCAACCCGTCCCTTTTCCGACTTTGTATTCTCGCCACCCCAGTCCAGAACCCTGAGGATCCACTCCGGGCAAACTCTCCTCATTGTCTCTGACATCTTATCCAGATCCTCCAGCTCCTTTACAGGCCCAGGATTTTCCCAACTGGGTCGTGCTGAGATGTGACCCTAGTATTTGGACCTGTGACCTGGAGGGGAAGTAGGAGCAGGTCCTGAAGAAAGCCAACATTGTCCTATAAGGCCTGCCTCATTTGAGGTTCTTCATAGTCTTCAGACAGGGGTTGGGGGCCTGGGCTACTTTAGCAGGCCCCGAGAGTTCAAGGTTCTCGACGCATCTACCCAGATAGGCCCATTCCAAGTCTGAGGGTCACTTGTTCACTACTGACACCTGACATGGGCATAAGACACTCACTAAGGTTGAGAATTCCACTTCTTCTCGAGTTCTACTTTCACACTGAGGACTTGAGCCTGGTTTTCAGCTTTACTGGCCTTTCAGATATAAGGGGAGTGGGTGAACTTTAATGCTGCCGAAGTGGCCTCAGATTTTCACACTGCTCTGAAGTGGTGATTAGTCAACCTGAGCCTGTTATTCCTTTGTTTCAGTTCATTGAAGACACTCACCAATAGCCATGTAATTCCAGTCCTTACAGTTACCATTTCGACTGAAACGTCACTCCATCCTAGTCAGACACGGGTAACGTGTCTGACCCTAGCTCCGACATGCTAGGGTCTCTTTAAACTCTACCCACCAACAGTGATGCGGTCCTTGGTGCCAGGCAGTCAGCAAGTGATTCAGCTTCAGAAACTCATTCTTAGAGTCTGCCTCCAACTGTTTAAGGACAAGTTTCCTGGAAGCAAGCCTGAGATACGGACTTTTGTGTAGTCAGTTCGTGAAAGGGACACAGGACACACCTGTAAGGATGTGGAAGAAGCAGAATAGGGCAGGTATGCTGGTCATTACCCTCTGACCTCTCCACTCCAAACTCACCCTTCTAGACTCTGTTTAGGAGATTCTGCATCGCCAGCTGGTCTTTGTAGGTTTTCCGAGGGGAGGAACTAGAGAGACTGAAAGGCTGGAGGAGGAAGAAAGGACACGCTACCTCCTCTTTCCTGTTCCTATTGCCCCCCACTTTTTTTATCCATGCAGCAACAGTGTGTTCCACGAACCACAGCTGAATCCACTTTGAGGTTATCCCAGCACTCACAGAATCGGCCTCATCGCAGCTCATTGCAGACACCAGCACAAGCTCACTGAGGTCCCCTCCTCAGAGGGCTGCATTCTAGCTCCTTTCTGAGCTCAAAGACACCCATGCTAGTTGAGTGGCATCTCTTTTTTGGAGATCTGCTTTCAAGCTCCCTAAATCCTCTCCAAACTTCTAACTTCTAATAATCTCACCTCACCCTGGCCAGGCAGTTCAGTTGGTTAGTGTGGCCCCAAGGCACCAGGTTGCAGTTTGATCCCAGGTCAGGGCACAGGCAAGAGGCAATGAATACATGGATGGGGAAGCAACTGATTAACGCTTCTCTCTCCTTTCTTCCCTCTTAAGTCAAAGAAAAAAATCTTACCTCTTCCCTTGGTTCCCCAGCCCTGTAGGTGGCTGCTGCTTTCTCTGAGTCCCCTTTCTGCCCCAACTGCCTCATTAACAACTCTTCATACCTAGTTAATCATTTTTTCATTAATAATCTGTTAAAATAACGAGTGGGTTTTCTTTTTCCCCTAGCTTTCTTGAGATGTAACTGACAAGTAAAAATCACATATATTGAAGGTACACACTATGATGATTTGATATAACTATACATTGTGAAATAATTATGACAGCTAAGGTAATCAAAACATTCATCCCCTCCCATGGTCACTGTCCGTGTGTTGAGAACACAAGACCTACTCCCTTAGAAAATCTCATGTGCACAATATGTGGTTACTAACTGTAGTCACCATTCTAATAGATCTATAGATCCCCACGACTTATAACTCAAAGTGTATACCTTTTACCAACCTTTCCCCATTTCCCTCACTCCCCAATGGATGGTATTCTGGCTGCTGGTGGACCCTGGCTCAGTAATGAACTTGGACCTGAACATAGCACCGAGCTCCTTGCCAACATGAAATGGGATACTGGCAGTCACGGCGCACAGTGGCATCACGATCAAGCCGTGTAGCGCCTGGCAGACGATGATGAAGTGCTGACTGAAACAAGTACTCGGCTGCCACACTTGACTGTTACAGCAGTAGAGGTGACTGCAGAGACTGGCACAGAAAGGATTCTGAGTGTGCTGGCTTGCGTACAGAAAGAAAATGACGAGACCAGGCCTTTAAACTTCCAGCCTAAGTTCAGATACAGGGACATTTTATGGCAGTCATATAATAATCTGATAGCTATAAGGGCTAATCTATAAGCTGCAGGGCTAATTGTTAAACATCCAATACGTAATTGAATGACGCACGTTACGGAATGACAGCGTAAGTGCAGTGCATAGCCTCGGGAAGGCTTTCGTGTGGAAGAAATGACACAGATCACGGAGGAGTAGAGCCAAAGTCTTGGGGACATCTGGGTGAGCTCAGACAAAGTTGAGAGTCTTTGATCACGGTTTTAAACCTCTAAAGCAGCCCGTCCTCAGCCATCTGAAGAGAGCAGCTTTCCTGTGTTTGCATATCCTACAATAATCTCACCTGGAGCAGGTGACTTGCAAGGGGATGCCAGTTCTCCTGAAAGCCCACACCAACCACCCTAGTTCCCACTTGCCTCATAACTGTCAGATCAGCGTGCTGCAGGCAGCGAGTACCAATGCTAACCCAAGAGAAAATAGGTTACACGCCAAAAGAATTGCAAGTTTTGCTCAGTCGTGCCAGCAAAGACCTGGAGAATATGTGTGGAAATGGATCTAATGGTGTTAGAGTAAGGTGGATGGGATATAATTTTGCACCTCGTGAATTTATTGATTTGGGTGCAGTTTCCGAAAAGCAATGTATTTAGCATGTTTTCTCATGCAGCTGAATGTGGTTCTACCAGGTTTCTTGGTTGGTTAGCTGAGCGCTGAACTCAGTGGTGGCTTGTGTTTAATGAGATTAATATGCACTCTGGCCGGTGTGGCTCAGTGGATTGAGTGCTGACCTGCGATCCAAAGGGTCACCAGTTTGATTTCCAGTCAGGGCACATGCCTGGGATGTGGACCAGGTTCCCAGTGGGGGCACGCATAAGAAGCAACCACACATTGATGTTTCTTTTCCTCTCTTTCTCCCTCCCTTCCCCTCTCTCTAAAAATAAATAAGTAATCTTTAACAACAAATGAAAATAATATGCAAGAGTGTCTCTAGCATCTACAGAAAGGAATCCAAAGAGCTGGAGGAACACAAGAGTCCCACTCATGATTTTTAAATGCAAAAGAGAACTATGTTTGGCCCTGGCCGGATAGATCAGTTAGAGCATCATCCCAATATTGATACCTGGTGATACCTGGTCAGGGAACATACAAGCATCAACCAATGAATGCATAAATAACTGGAACAACAAGTCAATCTCTCTCTCTCAAAATCAGTCAATAAAAATTTATAAAGGGAGAAGTATGTTTTGTTTATGTGCATGACAAAGCTCCAGGGTCACCTCCTCTTCAGGCATGTGGTATGTACAGGAGACTTCTCATCTTAGTCTGTTATGTCCTTTGGTTTGGGAGAATTTTACATGGATTGCATATATTAAAAAAACACTTCATCATCAACTATTTCAAACATGCACAAAAGCACAGAAAATTTTATAATGTACCCTCATGTCCCCCAGCCTAAGACATCGTCAACTGATAGATAAGCTTGCTTTGTCTGTGCCTCCACTCAGCCCATTATACTTTTTCCACTTTACTAACAAATAAAAATTACATATCTTGGCCCTGGCTGGTGTAGCTCAGTGGGTTGAGCATGGGCCTGTGGACCAAAAGATCGCAGTTCAGTTCCCAGTCAGGGCACATGCCTGGGTTGCAGGCCAGTTCCTGGCAGGGGGCACATGAGAGGCAACCATACATTGATGTTTCTCTCTCCTCTCTCCTCTCTCCCTCTAAAGATAAATAAATAAAATCTTTTAAAAAGTTATATATCTTGAGCCCTGGCTGGTGTAGCTCAGTGGATTGAGTGTGGGCCTGTGAACCACACGATCGCGGTTCGATTCCCAGTCAGGGCACATGCCTGGGTTGCGGGCCAGTTCCCAGCAGGGGACTCACGAGAGGCAACCATACATTGACGTTTCTCTCCTTCTCTCCTTCCTTTCCTCTCTAAAGATAAATACATAAAAATCTTTTAAAAAACTGTTAAAAAATTATATATCTTGAATGTGTGCAAGGTGATGATTTGATATACGTATACATTGTGAAATATTCATCACAGTTAACGAACACATCAGCTCACAGTTACCTTTTTCCTCTTCTTTTTTTATCCATGTATCCACTGGTTAAACCAGGCTTTCAAACTTTGTTGACCATGATGCACAGGAAAACACATATTGAACATCACAACTCAGTACATACACACTCTCAGACACACAACTGACATGACAGTTTCCAGAAACGGTATTTATCTTCATTATGTAGTTACCTTTTCTTGTGTGTGAGAACACTTAAGGTCTACTCTTGTAGCAAATATCAAGTATACCATACAGTACTTTTTAATTAAAAAACTTTCATTTTTTAAAGATTTTTTTAAAATTATTTAATTATTTTTAAAGAGAGGGGAAGAGAGGGAGAAAGAGAAGGAGAGAAACATCAAATGTGTGGCTGCCTCCTACAGAGAGCCTGACCCACAACATGCCCTGATTGGGAATCGAACCAGCAACCTTTTGGTTTACAAACCAGTACTCAATCCACTGAGCTATACCAGCCAGGGTTATAGTCTGTTATTATTAATTATAGTTACCACCTAGCCCATTAGTTTAAGGCAATCCAGTTGTTGAAAAACTTAATCTCTAAATGAGTGTTTATAAAATATGAGGAGTTTTAAATATATATGCAACCATAATACAATGAACACATCTAGAAAAATAAATGATTGCTGTATCATCAAGTAGAACAGGTGGTTATTAAAATAGGATAAAAGAAACCAGCACTTCCTCTGAAAGTGTACAACTCTTACGAGGGGGTAAGAACATACAAAGTTCAGATGAAAGGTGTGTCTAGGCCCGTTTTTGAAAAACTTCTTGATTTCCTTTACTAGTGAGTAGTAGTAACTTTCTGTTTTCACCCTTGGAAAGGGTTTAAAATCAACTCTTTTTTATCTCTACTCCAGGTGGGACTTGAACCCACAATCCCTGGCTTAGGAGGCCAATGCCTTATCCATTAGGCCACTGGAGCTGACAAGTAGAAACCTGCAATGATATTACACTAGTCTCCCTTTCCCCTCTCGTGTTTCCTGTAGGTTATACATCATTCTCTGGTTTTATCCCAGCCTTTCTCCTGCCCCTCTATTCCCACATTGGATCCACACTCCCTCTCAGATCTTTTGCAACATCCTTGGGCTAAAAGAGACTGTGCACATGCGGATGGAGCCCAAAGACCTGGACGGCAGGCGTTAACTCAGCTGGTTCATTGAATTGGGATACAATCCTCACGTACAGTGCTACAGGTGAGGGGATTAACCTCTGAAGAACCCTTTCCCCCTCCTCTTAGGAGAATCGGAGCCGGGGCGGAATAACTAGCAGCAGGAAGGCATTTGCTAATGCAACAGGTAGCATCCGGGGGAGAGGGGCACCAGTCAGACGCTTGGAAAAAGTGCAGGTCTTTGTCTCCATCTTATACCCCACATTGCCCCTTAGACCCAAAGTGTTACCTGGGCCCAGGTCTGCAAGGTTTTTAGCAGAGCCCAATAGCCTTAGGTCTTTGTCCTCAGGACTCTCCACAACAGCTCCGTATCTTCCCTGCTAGCCCAGTAGCAGAACATGAGCCTCTTACATCATCAGAGAACCCTGCGTTTACTTTCCCATCATAAGATGGGTGTTCTTTCCCGTCTATAAAATGTTTATCTTCATGACGTTTTTCTTCTTTATATTTATGAGCCCTCAATAAACCACTGAAACTTCATCAAAAGGGAAAAGAGAAAGCGCTATTCCACAGGAACCCGGGCCAGCTGCCCTGTGCACCCAGGGTGCCATTCTCCTGACATTCTCCTCACAGTCTCCCGCTGGGGGAAGTTCTCATCCATCACCTTGGTCATTCAACTTAGCCAGAGTCCCTTGGAGAGAATTCGGTTCTGTGGGTAGGGACAGTTTTCTTGGGTAAAAGGATGACTCAATCCTGGGCATACTCTTCATATTTGAATTTTAATATATACATATACATTCACATAGTAATTTAAGGGTACATTCTCAGTGCAAGAAATCGAAATAATGTATTTGATTTTTTAAACAGACTTTTATTGTGGTAAATATATATATAACATTCAATTTGCCATTTTAACCATTTTTAAATGTCCCAATATTGCGCAACCATTACCACTATTTCCAAAGCTTTTTCGTCACAATAATCTCCTACATTTTAGAATGCACCCGAGGGCAACTTCCCTACCCAACCCCCACCCTAACGGTCTAAACCTTCATCTGTCAGTTTTCTTTATCTGAACTATATGTCATGTAAACAATTTCCAGTGGACTCCTGGGTTCCTGAGCCGGTGGCTTCAAGGTCTGCAGTCATCTTGGCTTCTTCCCACCAGCGTGAGTCCCAGCGGTGCCGTCGGTCAGGTCAGGTCCTAGACCCGGGTAGGGAGCTGTCCAGAGAGGGGGGAAATATTAAGAAAAGGGAGAAAAACCAACCTCAACAGCGACCACGAAGGGACTTGAACCCTCAATCTTCTGATCCGGAATCAGACGCCTTATCCATTAGGCCACGCGGCCCTGCGAAAAAAATGTTGTACAGCTTTTTCCATGAAGCTTGTCTAGGCGCCTGCGCGGTATGCATTAGTGTGGATTCTCCGAGTGGATAGGAGCTCTGCTCCCCCTACGCCCTTCGAGCTCCCTGTGGGCGGGGCTTGGAGCTGGGCTCCTCCACTCAATTTAGCTCAGCCGGCAGTCCTGTTGTGAATTCAAGACCTGGTCTGGCCTCCGCTGCCCCTCCTGCCTGGGGAGGTCCCTCCCAATCTCCTTCCCCACGTGCCCCCAGCCCGCTTTGGGTCAGAAAGTGCCCCCTGCTCCCGCCATCACTGTGCTTTCCCCATCACGGCACCGCTAAACCTGCAATGCTTTGGTCCGGGACTGTGGCCCCAAACTGGACTCTGACAGTTGTGAAAGCAGAGCCCAAATCTCCTGCTTTTTTACCGCTTGGCATGCAGGTGGGCTGGGAGAGAGATGTGTACCCAAAGCTGCCCTTTCCCAGGACATCCAGCCCAGCCTAGCCCATTCTGGGTTCGGCTCGGATGCTGCCCACCCTCCCCCCTCCCCCATTTCCCGCAGACCCAGCATCTAGTTCCCAGAGGCACAAACGTGCCTTTACAAAGTGCCAGGCATGTTGTATATGTTATTTCATTTACTGACCCACCCCCCTGAAAGCAGACACTACTCATGTATGCAGCGATCAACAGAGGTTTATTGCATGCCAGCTGCGCCCAGCACCCTGCTGTGATGCCCCGTTTATAGGTAAAGTAACCAAAAAGTGGGTGGGGTCCGTGGTGGCACTGCGGTATGGCCACCCACTGTCAGCACTGACTGGGGAGCTGCAGGCAGAGCCGGTGTCTCAGCGAGCTGCGGATCTCCAGGCAGGCTTTGCGGTGTTCATCGCAGTCAGGACCCAGCACATCCAGCTCACACACCTGACGATTGACCTGCGAGGACCACACTCAGCCTGTGCCAGGTTTTCTGGTGCCCAGCCTGGCACGCAGAGCATTGTAAAGAGAGCTGCCTTGGTATCGCTGGGCCACATAGGGCCCAAAAGGACTAGCCATGAGTCCCCCACTCTTATGAGATATGCCTCACACCCAGCATGAAAGGCTCTCCACCCAGCTAGGTCTCCATCCAGCCGGATGGACTGCATTCCATGCCAGCCTCAATCTGAGGTTCCCTGCCAACCTGCAAAACTATTCAAACAAGCTAATCATCTCTTCCTGCAGGAAACAGGGGATACGCCACCCCCTTACTATAAGCCTGCACCCCACAGCCCCTGCTGGGGCACTCTGTGTTTAGTGCGACCCTGAACATCCCTGTCTGGTGTGCAGGGCCCTCTCCCCAGGCTGTGAGTGTGTGACTAACAACTGCTGTGGGCATCATGTGTTTGGCTGAGGGGAAGGATGCCATGTAGCCTTTCCTCCCTGCGGCCAGCCCGCATCCCCCAACACACCTCTGTCAGCAGCTCCAGAAGGTCTCTCCTGGGGGCAGCTCTGAGGACCTCCACCAGCATCTGGATGAAGTCTGAACCCTTCTCATCCCGATAAGCTACATAGCCTAGGCCAGGGGACCAGGGCCAGACTGTCAGACTGGCCGACCAGCCCTCCAACCCTCAGGGGCCCACTGATAGTGGAAGTGGAGGCAAGTAGACAGGACCCCAGGGCAAGGGAATGGGGCAGGGAGTAGGAACTTCTTGTTTCTAAAATAAGTTGTTGCTTGATATTTACGCAGTGAATACATATTCACTGTGAACACACAATGTGCTGGGCACTGGGCAGGGCCCTGTACAGACAGAAGTGTCCTGCCCTCATGAAACTTTCGGCCTGGAGGGAAAGATGCAGGTACAGGGCATGGCATATCAGCCTGCAATGCACGCTCACCAGCATTACTATTATTATAAATAATAAACATACCAGGAAAATGGCCTCATTGCAACCAGATAGGTACCCTTGTGCCACAAATGCCAAGCCCCAGTTGCCACTGAAGCCTCCAGAGCTCCAGCCAGGCTGCTGGGCCCTGTCTCATGGGGCTTCCAGATGGCCATCCCCTTACCCTCAGCAGCTGCATAGACCACTAGGATGTCTGCTTGGTCACGGCTCCCTGGGGCTCGGCCCCTGAAGCTGCTGCCTGAAAGAGGGATCAAGCCCATTTATCCCACATCCTGGGACTCCACCGGCCCCAGGTTCTCTCTGAATCTGGCTCAAGGGCAGCACGAGGCAATGGAAAGAGTACAGAGCAGGGAAGAGGTATCAGAGTTCAAATTTCAGCCCTGCCACTTACCAGCTGAGTGACCTCAGAAGAGCTATTTTGCTTTCCTGACTCCAGGGTTGTTTCAAGGTTCAATTAGGGGAGAAGCCCTTGATTTTCAAAGTCCCTTGGGGTTTAAGATGGTTTTTGTCCCCACCCTCTTGGCAAAGAGGGGACAGAGGTAGCAGCAGGACCCAAGCTCAGAGCCCTGGAAATGTGCTCTGGATAGACGGCTCTGCCCAGCTGGCCTTGCCCAAGACATGCTCCAGAAGGAAGGCAGACCCACCTTGGACATCTGCATAGATCTGGAGGACATCAGCGTGGGAGGGGGTGGTGGGTGCTGCCCACAGCCAGCGCCAGAACCAGGGGAGAGCAGTGGGCCCCATGCCAGCATCCCTGTGTCCTGGGAAAGGAGGGGACAGGCAGGTCCTTTCATTCAGCAGATACCTGGGGGGCCTTCTGGGGGTCCAGCCCCCAGCCCCCAGAACTCTAGGCAGGCCTATCAGGTTGGAAACATTCTGAACACAAAATGAAAAGTGCTGACGGTGAAATGCTCAAGTTCATGGACTTGACCTCTGGGAGACACTGGAAGAGGGCGCAGGAAAAGGGCTAGTACTCAGGCTTCTGAGAGGAGGTGGGCCAGCTGAGGAACTTTAGGGCAGGACGAGCCGGCTGGAGGCCAGGACCTGGCTGAGACTCCAGGGAGGGCCCCGGACACCACTCACTCCCACGGCAAGCCTGAAGCAGGAAGATCTTGGGGCAGCCCCGCAGGGCCCTGCAGCGGCTCAGCTCCTGCACAAGCGCCTCTGGCTGTACCTCTTGCCCATCAGCCCCCAGCAGCTGCCCCTGAGGCCCTCCATGAGCCATCAGGGCCACAAGGGCACAGTTCACGGGGCTCCTGCGGGTGTCCAGCCGCTCCTGGAATTGGACCAGCTCCTCCTGGAAAGCCTGACATAGGAACAAGATTGAGGCCTGGGCCATAGCCACTGCCTCTCCAACTCCTGGACGCCCTCCAGGTAGGCTTCTCCAGCCCCCACCCACCCTTCCTTCCACCTCCTGCCAGCCTCGGGACCAGGCAGGAAGTCCTTCCAACCCCTGGTGCAAGGCCTGGCATGGCCTCATTGGAGGTAACATGTGACTGGTTCTGCAACTGGTTCCCTGGCACCAAAAAGTTAAGAGGCCTGAGGGGAGGGCTGTGAGTTGGTGGGTTTTGGGGAAGGAAACTGAGATCCTTCCAGGAAAAGCCTGAGGGTCCAACTGGGGCCTTGAGCAGGATGGCAGAGAAACAGCCAGCCCGAGAAGCCACAGGAGCCCTGGAGACTGGGCTTCCAGAGGCAGGGAAGCGTAGCAGGGAGGATGGAGGCTAGACTTGGGGGTCACTTCCTGACCACATGGCAAGGGGCCCACTAGAGTCCCTAGGACCCTGGGGTTGGGACACTTTCTTTGAGAGCACCACCAGAGGTTCAGGACTTCCGCTCACCTGAGCTGTAGGGTCTGTCCTCAGGGTGGTCTCAAAGCCCAGAGCCTGGCACAGGCCCCTCAGGGCATCCACATCATGCTGGGCCCCAGGCCGGTCCCGGATCACAGCTAGGAGGAGGGCAGCCCTGTCCCCAGACATGTCATACTGAGCGCTGGGGCTGGGTTCTGGCTACGAACAAGTTAAGGTGCAATGAAAGTGGTCTGAGGACCTTTCATCTCCTTGCCGCCCCCGCCTAGGGTCTCCCTGAGCCTCTGTCCCACTTGTCACTGCTGCCACATGGTTGGACACTCTCTCCTGACCCCTTACCTCAGGCTGCCAGGGCTCCACGTTCCCCAGGCACAGTGCCCCCCGCAAGGAGCTCCGAAGGACTGGGCAGTAGATGACCCCTGAGGACTCTTCAGCTGTCCTGAAGAAGACCTGGGGAGGATGGGGCCAGAGGACCCTCATGGGGCTGTCCCATGGGAGCATGGTAGGGAGAACAGGGATCCTGGCTCCAAGGAATGACTCGGCCAGACCCGTAGCTACTACAGTCTCTTTGGGGTCCCCTGCCATTGGAGGGACAAGAAAACAAATGGAGGAGGAGGAGGGTACAGGGGGCTTCTATTTCAGGTTCAAGGTCATAGGCTCTCTGGACATGGACTATACAGTGGCCAACCATTGACTGCAACCTTTCAGGGGAAGGCACGTCTGGGGCAAGCTGAGGAGCAGAGCTGGGGTCCAGTTCTCACCTACAGGACTACCCGGGGCCACTCAACCATCCAGTGAGAACACTGAGTGTTGAAACCAGACCCGAATCACTCCCAACCCTGCCCTCCAGCGACCTGCAGTCTGATGGAACAGTCAGTGCCTGGACAAGGGGCGTAGTCTGGGCAGAGGTTTGAGCCTTGACTCGGGGAGTGCGAGGAAGGCTATCACTGACATTCTGGGGCTGCACGAGGCTGACTGGGACGACTCGGAGGCATGGCCAGCAGACGGAGGAGCTGGGGCAAAGGCATGGAGATGTTGGGGTGTCTGGGGGATCCTGAGTGGGTGTAAAGAGGGGCACGGGTCGGGGCTGAAAGGCAAGGCCGCAGTCTGACACCACCGGTGTAGACAACGAATTGCAGAACGATGTTGGAGAATAAACAGCTGGGAAGCACGTGAATAAGTTTGTGTAACAGGCTCCAGGGAGACCACTGGCACAGTCCTGAGACTCCCCATCGGGGGCCCCCACCTCTGTCAGCAGCTGCAGCAGGGACCAGTGAGGGCAGCGGCCACAGAGTTCACACAGGCTAGTGAGGAAGGCTCCGGGCTCGGGGTCAGCTGGGTGGAAAAGCACAGCATTGGCCTGGAGGCAGAGGCTCGGCCTCCTGCCCACACACCCCTCATCTGCCCTGCCCCACCATGGGGGTCCCAGCCCAGCCACTCACCCCCAGGAGCACTCGAGAGCAAGAAGAAGACTTTGGGGCAGCCCCACAGGGCCTCACAACCACTCAGCTCCCGAACCAACTTCTGTGGCTGCCTCAGCTGCCCACTGGGGGCCACCAAGGCCACTAAGATACAGCCCAAAGGGCCCCCATGGGCAACCAGCTGTTCCCGGAACCCAGTCAGTTCCTCAAGGAAGTCCTAGGGCAAAAATGAAGGGCAGGCCTGGGTCTGGGGAGGCCCCACCTGGGGCTGAGGGTGCAGGCGGTAGGAAAGCTAGGACTCACCCGGACCGAGGCCTCCCTCCTCCAGCAGCTCTCCAAGCCCAGGGTCTGGAACACACCCTCCAGGACAGCCACTGCAGAAGCTGATACCTCAGGGCTGCTGAGTATCAGGGCCACCCTTGGACCCTGCACGCTGTACTTCCCCTGGGGAGAGGCAAAGCCAAAGTTGGGCTTGTGGGGCTCAGCTGGGAGCCAGGAGTGGATTGGGCCAGGCGGTACTCCTACTACCTTTCTTCCCAGGCTGTCTTGAGCATCTGCCACTTGTGCAGCCACCCGCAGTGTCCCAGACACCAGGAAGGCCATGGTTGCCAGCTGGGCGCTTCCTCCGAGCGCAGAGCTCACCCAGTGCCTTGGATCCCAATCCTTGCCTTCTCCCTGATCTCTGACCTATCAGCTGCTTATGAGCTGAGCTGGGCTCTGCCCCCTTCCTTGGAACCTTTGGGTCCCGGGCCTGCCTCCTTGCTCTGTTCCTTGGGTGCAGCAGTCTGCTTCCTGGCTGGTACTGACATGCCCCTGCCTGACCAGGAGCCTGTGCCCAATCCTATTCTTAGCTCCTGGGACACCTCTTATCTGATCTCATTACGCCCCAGCATCTCCCTTCTGAGCCAGCAGTCAGCATCAAAAAAAGTTTGCCCTGTTCCTGCCACCTGTCACCCCTACTCACTCATGCAAGGTGCTCACAGACATGCACACAACAGCCTGAAGCATAAAGGACAGGGAGTGAAGGGTACTGTCCCAGAGGGAAAAACCCCTAACTGGAGTCAGCTGTCCATGATTAAGACCCCAATTGCTTCGTCTGAGAAGTGGGTTCTGTCCCAGCAACCTCAGGGGGGAGCAAGTATTTAATTGGGGGGAGAGGCTAGCTGAGGAAAAGCCTGGGGGGCAGAGAGGGTGGCACAGAGACCAGGGAACAAAACATTTTGTCTCCGCCAGCCCCACCACTCCTCAGGTGAGTCTGTTGAGGCCACCACCAGTAGGGGTGGAAGAAGCTCTGACATGAGTGGTCAGCGGGCAGTGTGGGAAGAGGGGCCACTGGGATTCAGCAGGCCTCTTCCTAATGGATTTGAGCACACCACCAGCCTGACCAGTCACTCTGTCTCCGAGCCTGTTTCCTCATTCACCAATGAAGAGAAAGTGGGTGGCCTAGCGAAGACCCCCAGCTGGGGGTCTTCCTCTCAGCTGGGATAGGGAGGTACGCCACTGGCTGCCATACTGAGCTGTCCCTGGCTAACGCAGGATTAGAGTCCCAAGGCTCATGGCTGCCCTTTGGGGCCCACCTGGTAGCTGCCCCAGGACGACCAGGTCAGGAGACCAAGGGGTACAGAGTCTAGGTTCCCCCACCCAGCTAAGAGAACAGCCTGGAGGAAGCTTTAAAATTTTTATTTTTGAGAGAAGGGAGACATTACTGTATGCCCAGCCAAGTGAGCCACACCGGCCAGGGCAGTGTTCCACATTTATTCAAATCTTTCTGCTACCCTTTTGAGGCCGGCTGGGCCAGCTCCTTTGGAGAACCTGTGGTTGTCCCTGTGATCTGCCCACGATGCAGACGTGGAATGCAGTGCCTGAGGGGTCAGTGACACAGCACTGATGGAGTGCTAGTGTGGGGCGCCATGACTCCATGTCTCTGGAGGTGAGTGTGGGAACAGAGGGTTTCCACTAGCCTGTTCATTCTGCACAGGAGACCTCCAGTCTCTAGAGCCACCTCTCAAAGGGGAAATAGGTGGAGATCAGTGCCGGCAACTTCCATGTCGCCAGGACAGGGCAGAGTGGTCAAGGCCTGGAAATGGGAGGGGGTAGAGGCCAGAAAGCCCTTTTGGCCCCACCCAGGACCTAGATCCACAGGTCTGGGACAGCCTCCTAGAGCCTGTCAGCACCTTAGTAGTCAAAACTTGTCCTCCACCCCTGCAGGAAGGCACAGGTTAGCAGGGCAGAGGGCCTGGCCCGCAGACCCAGCCAAGAAGGTGGGGAACAAAGAGCCACGGGGCAAGCAAGGCTGAGGGGAGCCTCTTGGAAGGAGGACCCCAGGCCCCGACGGAGTTCTCAGACTTCCCTGCTGCCTCAGCCTTTCTCCCATACTGAGGCCACCTACTAGGAATGTGCTGGGGCTCTAGAAGGCCAAAGAGCAAGAGAAAACCCCAGAGCGGAAGATGGGCCACGAGGTCACAGGGAATTTTCATTACTTGGGACAGAGCGGGGCACGCAGCAGGGGTTGCGCGTGCAGGAGGTGGCTACAGAGGGAAGTGGCCATCCTGCTGCTCTGCCTCCCGGAAGATCCCTCCAGCCCTTACCCACCCCTCACCCCACGGGTTGGGCCATTTTGGCATGCAGGCTCTGGTGGGCGATGAGGTGGGCGCGCTGCTTGAAGCTCTTGTCACACTCGCCGCAGCCGAAGGGCCGCTCGCCCGTGTGCACGCGCCGGTGGTCCAGCAGGTAGGAGCGCAGCGAGAAGCTCTTGCCGCAGTCACTGCAGCCGAAGGGCTTCTCGCCCGTGTGGATGCGCTGGTGGTCCGCCAGGTAGGCGCTACGGCTGAAGCTCTTGCCGCACGCGGAGCAGGAAAAGGGCTTCTGTCCGGTGTGCACGCCCTGGTGGCGCACCAGGTCTGAGGAGCTGCGGAAGCTCTTTTCGCACTCCTGGCACTTGTGCGGCTTCTCGCCTGTGTGCGTACGCTGGTGGCGCGCCAGGTCAGAGCCCCAGCGGAAGCGCTTGCCGCACTGGCCACAGCTGTGCGGCTTCTCTGCTGCCAGGTCCCGAAACTGGCGCCTGCGTGTGGGCGGCCGTCCCCGCCTTGACCCGGCCACCGGCTCCAAGGGCACCCCTGGCCGGGCCTCTCTCTCCCAGGACTCAGTCTCCTCAGCGCCCCAGGCCACAGTCACATCATTGTTGTCGGCCTGGCCTGGGAGCACCCTCGCTGCCTCCTCCAGCCGGGATGGCCCCCTTTGGCTCTTGAGCCCCAAACCTGCAAGTGAAGAGGAGGCGGCCTCTTCAGTCCCACCTGGTCTGGGCTCAGAGTTGAGGCAAGGCAAAAACAGACTCAGTGATGAGCACTTTGGCTGTCAGGTTCAGAAAGTCCTAGGCGGGACAGGCTCGAGCTTCAGTTTCCTCATCCATAAAATGGAACATGATGAAAGGCTAGCAGAGAAGCTATGCAGAGGCAGCAGGCAGAGGCAAGGAGTCTGTTTATCCTGCCCCAGTGGAACTTACTAATTACACAACTAACCAATCTATGCCTCCCTTCCACATTGGGGTCCAATGCCCCACTCTCTGAACCCGGCTATTCAAACTCTGAAACTGAACAGATGAAGGTAAAGTTCTTAAATGATCCAAACTCTCACTACTCGTTACCAGAAACTGAGGAACCACATGGGTTCAGCTACTGTGGTTCCTCTCACTACACAAGCTCTTGTCTTGTTGACAAGAATAGAGGTGCACCCACAGGGATCCCAGCTAACACCCTTGAGTCGTGCGAATTAAATGAGGGACCCCCAGTAAGCAGAAAGGCCCTGGCTCGGAGAGGGAACTCTACTGCACTGGGCCCAGGCCTCAGTGCACAGTATGCATTTTCACTGTCAGCACCTCTTCACAGGGCAGCCTGGGGGGCCTTGCAGCCACCGTTTGGACTGAGTCCCAGCTCTGTCCCTTTGTTGTCTGTTGATCTGAGTTTCAGGTCCTATGTCTATAAAACAAGGACAATACATGCACCAGTCTGTGAGAATCACCTGACAAAATGTCCATACGAATGCTCAGCGGAGTGCTAGCCTGTTGTGAGTACCCATCATGTTTTAATATATGTTCACAGCCAGAGAAAAACGAGTATTAACACACACAAAAGAAACTAGCCAGGGCTCTTGGAGAGAGCTGGCAAAAGCCCACTCTGGAGCCAGCTGAGAGGGAGTGAGGAGGACTGAGGACTGCAGTGGGACGTGAAGCAGCACATGGCCGGCCTGGGCCCCCGCTCGGCCGCTAGGACTCCCCTAGGAGGCTGCTGCCTCCAGCTCAAAGGAGCCAAGCATCCCAAGGGTCCTGGCTGCACCTATGGCTTACCCAGGGCAATGTTCCGGGAGTTTTCCCGCTTTATGTCCCAGAAAAGATCCCGCTGAGCAGGGTCCAGGGACCCCCATTCTTCCTGGGAGAAATAGAAGGGAATATCTCCAAATGTCACAGGTCCCTGAAATGAGGAGAGAAACCCTACTCAGGGATACCTCGCTCAGGACTCCCCAGGCAGCCACGGGTGGGGAGAGGAAGAGGGTTGGGATGTGGAACAGGAGGGAGCAGGGTGGATGGAAGAGGCTTCAAGAAGGAAAGTGCCAATGGCCTCAAAGGAAACGAAGGGACTGGTAACTCACATGGATCTCAGAGGCAAGGCAGGCATTTGTTTTCTGTTTGGTTCTCCCCTCTTTAAGAGCAGGAAGCTGGACTGAAAGAAAACAAGCCTCAGAGAGGCCAGCTGAAGCCAGGAATGAGAAACCCCACACGCTTCTGTGCATGTGCAGGCACACACATGCACGCACATGCCTAAGCTTCAAGGAACAAGTACCTCCCTGCTACACCTGGGGTGATGCCGGGGAAGGAGCCAGACCCCTGCCCAGCCGCTCTGCAGCCTGCAAGCTTACTCACCACCATGGCTGTGCTGCTCCCAAGGTACGGGTGGCTGCTTCTGTGCTCCCACCTTTGGGGGAGGTGCCTTGGCCTGGGATCCCTGGACTGCAGCGTCAGGTTCTACCTCTTCTGAGGGCACATCCTGTGCAGGAACCACAATATGGTCATCAGCACCAAGACCAGACAGGGGAGACAGAATTTAATCCCTGGGAAGGAGACACAGGACATATCCCTCAGGAGGCTGGGGTTTGGGGCGAGATCAATACAGGGCCCCAGGAAAGCCCAGAGGAAAATGGGACACCAGCACTGCCATAAGCCCTGATCAAGCACAAGGCAAGAACCAGCACCCAGACGATAGAATCACAGAGCCATTTAGCAAGGGAGAGTGGGGGGAGACCCTCTTTTGAAGGGCAGAACCTCACACCCCAGTCACTCATTAGCACATCTCCAGGTGCTTCCAGGGTCAGGGACCCAACACCCCACGAGACAGCAGGGTTCACATGGACTGCTCTACCTTCTCATGCCCCCTCTGGTGCTCTCACATTGCACATCACTATATCCCCAGTGCCTGGCCTAGAGGAGAACATGAATAAACATTTGCAGAGCCTAGGTGGAGCTAAAACCTGCCTTCCTGGAACATGCCCACTTTGGTCTTGCTCTGCCCTCCAAAGTCACCAAAAAGAAACCAGACTCATTTGGACAGTCTTTCAGACAGGCAACACCTGCCTGTGAATGTTCCGAGTGCCCACCACCCCTGGCAGATTCACGTGGGAGGCGCCCCTCACCTGCGGCCATGCTTTCACTGGCTGCTTCTGCAGGTCCTCCACCAAGGCAACAGCTTCCTCGCCACTCCCTGGGCACCGCTCCCGCACCCAGTCCTGGATACTCCCAGGCAGCACGCTCAGGAACTGCTCCAGCACAAGCAGCTCCAAGATTTGCTCCTTGGTACGCAGCTCCGGTCGAAGCCAGCGGCAGCAGAGCTCCCATAGCTGGCTGAAGGCCTCATGGGGTCCACCCACATCCCTGTAGCAGAACTGCCGGAAGCGCTGGCGGCAGGCCTCAGAATCCCTGCCATCCTCTTGCTGGGCAGAGTCCTGATCCCAGGAGGAATCTTCCACCTTCACAATGAGAAGCCCTTCTCCCTCCCCTGGGGCCTGGTCCTGAGGTTCCATGGGAGCTGCCATTCCCCTGGCCTAAGGCTCAGGGTTGCTGGGCCTCAACCCAGGAGCCTGCCCTTCAGTGTCCCAGAGGGATTTCCTGTGGCAGCTGGGCCAGCATCTGGACTCCTAGGGAAAGAGCAAAATAGCAGGAGCAGGGGAGGTATAGAAGCAAACACCAGCCTGGAGGGACATCCAGGGATTCTGGCTTCTACCCTTTACTGGCCTACGGCCTTTTTTAGGCTCTCCAGTAATGTCTTGCTCGTGTGACAGTCTCCCACCAATACAGGCCCACAACCCCTTATCCCCAGCTCTGAAATCCCAAAGTCCCAGGTTTTTACCATCTACTGATAGGAGCAAGTTTGTAATCTCCATTTATCACACTTAATGTAAATGTTCATGTTTTATGGCATAAATATTAGTGTATTTGTTCAGTTTGTAAAAATTTATCAAGCTGTCCTTACTATGCATATTTCTGTATGTGTATTGTACTTCAATAAAAGAATAATTAACACCTTTGATTGTTGAGCACTGCCCTAGATTCTGTTGGCAGGGGTTACCCAATATACCACGTGTATTGTATTATCTTTCTCAAATTTGAAAGCTTTTTTTTTCAATCGAATTTATTGTGGTGACATTGGTTAATAAAATTATACAAGCTTCAGGTATACAATTCTTACATCACCTGCATGGTGTTCACCAACCAAGTCTCCTGCCATCACCATTTATTCCCCCCTTTATCTTCTCCCTCCTTCCACCACTCCCCTCCCC
The DNA here is from genome assembly GCF_014824575.4 of Sturnira hondurensis. Taxonomy (NCBI): domain Eukaryota; kingdom Metazoa; phylum Chordata; class Mammalia; order Chiroptera; family Phyllostomidae; genus Sturnira; species Sturnira hondurensis. Next base: position 132,435 of record NW_028076720.1, read on the forward strand.
CTTCACTCCAGCATTCATCATACAGCAGTCTAGTCCAGGGGTCTTTTTTGTCTCTGCTTAATCCCTTTGCTCTTCTCACCCAGCTCCCAACCCTCTCTCCTCTGACAGCTGTCAGTCTGTTCTCTGTATCCTTAAGTCTCAAATATAAAAACCTCTGAATTCCAATCACATGTGGCCCAGGGGTGTCAGCGATGAGCTCACAGGCACTAGGCACCTTCCTAAGCCATTGTTATCCACAGGTGCATGTGAATTTATGACATATTTATACCTTATATTGCCAGTCTTCACAAAAGTCCTGAAACGTGTGTATTTTGGAACTTTGTTTTTTTGTTTCTATAAAGAAGGGACACAAACCTTTGTAATTAAAATGGGGGGATTTTCACAACGCAAAAATACACAAAAGAAAAGCTCTCCATTCCACAACGCTGTGCACCCTCCCATTAACAATCTGACATTTGAACTCCCAGGCCTTTCCCTGTGCATTTACTAAAATTGTACCTATAGAAATGAAAAAGAGAAGGCGGTTTTTGTGTTTTCACATAAATGAGGTCTTATTGCACAAACTATTTTGAAATATGCTTTCCCACGTAACAATGCTTCTTCATTAGCTCCTCTAGAAGACTTGGCGGTTTGGATGTATTCCAGTTTCTGAACCAATACCCGAGTAAGGCATTCAGGTTGGTTCCAGTCCTTTTCTTGACTACACACTAAGCACTTTGTTCTTTTTCTTTTTTTAATTTTTATTGATTTTACAGAGGAAGGAAGAGGGGAGGGAGACAGAGATAAAGAGAGAGAGAAACATCTATTTGTTGTTCCACTTATTTACGTATTCATTCGTTGCTTCTTACTTGTGCCTTAACTGGGAATCAAACCTGCAACCGCGAGGTATCCGAAGGACGCTCTAACCAACTGACCTAGCCGGCCAGGGCAAGCACTTTATTTTTGTACTCTTCACAACCCCTCAAAGGTACGTGCTCCATTCTCATCCTCTAGTGACCGAGGACGCTCCGCTCAGAGAGGGCCAGGGACTCACCAGGGTCGCTCGGCAGGACGCGGCAGGCGGAAACGCGGACCCGGCCGGAGCCCCGTGCTTGGTCCGCGGCAGCTTCGCCTGCGCGAAGCTGAGAGGCGGCGGGGCAGGGAGGGGTACATGCGCCCCGGCTCCCCGCAGCACTTTTCAGCGGTGCGCCCCACTTCGGCCTCTGCCTGGGGGCGTGGACCCCACCTACCCGAGAACTCCCGCTCGACCTCGGCGTCCCGAGGCCCTTATCAACGGTCCCGCCCCCGAGCCACACACCTCCCACCGGCTACCAGGCGTTCCTAGTTCCGCCGCCAGATTCTGAAACCGGAAGTTAGCGCGGAGCTCTCTGGAAAAAGACATAGCGCATGCGCCACTCTAAGCATTCGGAACTACATCCCCCAAGAAGCCGTTCTCCTATTGAGCTTGTCTTAAACCTTGATAGATGGCCAATGAACTTCGGAGAATTTACAAGGTTGACCAATCAGAAGGCATCGGTACCAAGCGCGGCGACAACCCTGCCCGTGGGTTGTGCCCTGCTTCTAGACTTCTGCTGTTGTAGCTGTTGCTTTATCCTTCAGGTTTTTCTGCTGCTCTGACTCTCGGTGAGCAGGGGAAATGCAGCCCGGTGAAGAGCATGGAGCCTCCTCTGGCTACTCTCCCTCCCCGAGCGTTGGCCGGGGTTGCTGAGCAGGGTTTTCTGCAGGCGGGGACTCTGGCACCAGGGAGTCCCGCGCTCTCCCACCAGCAACTCGAGCGGAGGGAGTCCCCGAGCCAGACTGAATCTAGAGCCGGCAAGCCGCGTCTGGAAGTTCTGGGTTCAACTGCCCACATACTTGGGATCTGCTCCCACTCTTTCTACTTACTCTACCTGGAGATCTGAGGCTCCAGATACTTTTCTGAAATAGAAAAAGCTTTATGTTAATTATGCAAGCACTGCATGCTTAGTGTGGAAAATTAATAAAATATGGAAAACTATAAATATCGATATTCACAAGGCTAGGTTCCTCCCTCACTCTGCTCAAATGTCACTCCCTCAAAGTCTTTCCCTAACTAAACAGCACATACACACCCACCATCGCTCTGCCCTTATTTTTCTTTCTTTTATCAGTACCTGACATTTTTGTAATACTCATCTCTTTTGTAATACTCTATTCAACTGAGCTCCATGAAGTCACACTGTTTTCATTGCCCTGCTCCCAACACCTAGAATTGTTTCTGGCACAATATCTGTTGAATAACTGAAGGTTTAAAATACTTCTAATAAGGCCATTCAGAAATACACACTCTTAATATTTTAGTCTGTTCTGTATCTATGAATATTTCCTCTTTAAAGAATAGATTTTGTTTATTTTTAGAGAGGAAGGAAGGGAGAAAGGGAGAGAAATGACCAGCTGCCTCCAGCGCCCCCAACTAGGGGCTTGGCCCACAATCCAGGCATGTGCCCACACCAGAAATCCAACGGGTAACCCCTGGGTTTGTAGGAGGATGCCCAACCCGCTAAGCGACACCAGCCAGGACATGAATATTTCTAACATAAATCTGGAATCATTCTATATAAGTAAAGTTTTTTCCTTTTTATTGAATCTATTGGGGTGACACTGGTTAACAAAATCAAGTCTCCTCCCATCACCATTTATCTCCCTTACACCCTCCTCCACCTAGTAAAGTTTTGTTGACTCAAGTCTGTCAGGGATATTTTTCCATATCAACATTTATAAATAAAAGAATTAATCTGTTTCGCAAGCTGCATAGTATCCCATAGCATGGGAGTTCCAGACTTTATTTAAAACCCCTTACTCTTAGATATTTCGTTTCTATTTTTCTATATTTCTACATACCCCTTGATGCATTTGCTCAAGGAACTTGCTGGAGGGCATGAGTCAAAAACAGTCTATAAAGATTGCTGAAGTGGCTGCTACTGGGCTCCCCCTCCCTTTAACTGCCTCACTGGAAAAACACACGAGAAGAGGGAACTTGAAAGTCTCCTTTTACACGTGTGGGTCTTACAGTGTTCTTCTAAATCCTTCTGTTGGCAAAAACTAACATCAAATTGGCTAGCAAAGGAGAAATGTCTAGAGGACCTGGCCACCTTCAGTATCACAAAGCAGGACAAAAAGAGCATTTTGGGGGCTGAAAGACAAATTAGTAACTCACACACACACCATATATTCTATTGGGCATTATTGGTAGATGATAATTGCAAACAAGTATGTTGAAATTGACAACCTAATTGCAGCTTCTTTTCCTCTGATAGTGTTTTAGTTTATTTTTCTAGCTAGAAAATATAACCTATAATTTAAAAAATAAAATTTGTGCCATAAATATATACTCATTTCCAAAATTTATATTCATTATGGCCTTAGTCTTATAGTATTGTCCAGAACTCCCTAAACAATGTTAGGACAGCAAACATCACTGCCTTGGTTAATGAAAATACTTTTAATGATTTATGATTATTGTTCGCCTCTGATATATCGCCATGATCATATTAAGAAGCACCTATTCTCATTTGTAGCAAAAAGACTACTAGTTGTTCCCCAGTATCAGTTTGCCCCTTCTATAGTAAGAATTTTTTGATGGGCACATGTCCATTCAGAATAAAGAGTATATTTTCCCAGCCTCTCCTGCAGCTAAGTATGGCCATGTAATTAAATTGAAGCCAATGAGATGTGAGCAGACGTGGTGCATGAATCTTACTAGAAAGGGATGGGTCACGTCTTTCTAGTCTCTTTTCCCCAACTGCCTGTAGGAATTTAGATGTAGTGCCATGGATCATGCAGATAAGAGTAACACCCAGGGATGTCAAAGCAATGAGATAGAAGGTGCCTGGACTCCTGATGACTGTGCAGCCACCAAACTAGCCCTGGATTTATACCAAGGCAGGTGATGTTAGAAAAAGATATCATGTTTAAGCCACTGTTATTTTGGATCTCTATTACAACCAGAATGTATACCCTGTCTAGCACTACTGCCTACTAAGAGTTCTTTCATTAAAAATGGAAACAGAGGCCCTGGCTGGTGTAGCTCAGTGGATTGAGCGCGGGCCTGTGAACCAGAGGATCGCGGTTCGATTCCCAGTCAGGGCAGATGCCTGGGTTGCAGGCCGGTTCCTTGCAGGCCAACTACCAGCAGGGGATGCATGAAAAGCAACCATACATTGATGTTTCTCTCCCTCTCTCCTTCCCCTCTAAATATAAATAAATAAATAAAGTCTTTAAAAAAAATGGAAACAGAGCCCTGGCTAGTGTGGCTCAGTGGATTGAGTGCCAGCCTGTGAAGCAAGGGGTCACTGGTTTAATTCCCAGTCAGGTCACATGCCTGGGTTGCGGGCCAAATCACTAGTAGGGGGTACTCAAGAGGCAACCCCTTGCATACCCCCTGTTTAAAGAAACATTAAACACATTAATGTTTCTTTTCCTCACTTTCTTCCTCCCTTCCCCTCTCTCTAAAATAAATTAAAAAAATATTTTTAAAAATAGAAATAGAGCCCTAGCCAGGGGACTCAGTTGGTTGGAGAGTCGCCCTGTGCACCAAAAGTTTGCAGGTTCAATCCCCAGTCAAGGCACATACCTAGGTTGCATGTTCAATCCCCAGTTGGGGTGTGTATGGGAGGCAACCGATTAATGTTCCTCTCTCACATTGAATTTTTTCTCTCTCGCTCCCTTCTTCCCTCTTTAAAATTAGTAAACATATCTTCAGGTGAGGATTTTAAAAAACAGAAAGAGAAAAAATAGATATTTTTATAATGCTCCTGTGGGATACTGAATATTCAGAATTTCTATCTCCTTGACTAAATGTTTATTTTTTTGTTTGACTAAATGTTGATAGTTATTTTTTCCAGGAAATCATCCCTTTCATGTATAATTTGAAACTTATTAATATAAAGTTATACATAGTATTCCCATTTGATTAAAAAATTTAAGGCTCTGGCCAGGTAGTTCAGTGAGTTAGAGTGTTGTCCTGATATGTCAAAGTTATGAGTTTGATTCTCAGTCAGGGCACATACAAGAATCAACCAATGAGCCCTGGCTGGTGTGGCTCAGTGGATTGAGTGCCAGCCTGGGAAACAAAGGGTCGCTGGTTTGACTCCCAGTCAGGGCACATGTCTAGGCTGTGGGCCCATTCTCCAGTTAGGGGTGTGCAAGAGACAACCACACCTTGATGTTTCTCTCCCTCTCTCTCTCTTCCCCTCTCTCTACAAATAAAGAAACAAAATCTTTTAAAAAAAGAATCAACAAATGAATGCATAAATAAGTGGAACAAATCAATGTGTGTCTCTCTCTTCTACTCTCTAAAACTGATAAATTTTTAAAACTTTTAATTTAAGCCCTGGCTGGTGTGGTTCAGTCAGTTGGGCATCATCCTGTGAACCAAAAGGTCACCAGTTCGATTCCTGGTCAGGGCACATGCCCAGTCAGTTTCAGTCCCCTGAGGTGTGTATGGAAGGCAACCAATTGATATTTTTTGCCCTCTCTTTCTCCCTCCCTTACCTTTACACTGAAATATAAAATGAAATATACGTAAAAATTTTTAAGTTTAAAATCAGCATGTATAAATCCTTGATTTGGGATCCTGAAGTGGCACTTTTAATGATGGTGCAGCAGCAAGCAGGCTAGGAACCTGGGTTTCTGTTGGCTGTGTAGATTAGGGCTCCCATACCGGCCCTGCCATAGGTTGCCTACCTCTGGCCCACCTCCACACATTATCTTGAAAAATACACTTGAGTCTTGTTTTAAGACCATGTTATTTTAGATCTCTGTTATTTGGAGTTGAGCTGAATCCTGACTCACTACCGAATAGGGTTATTATAAAGATTATAATAAATAAAGGAAAGAACACAATATTAACTGCTTTAACCCAATATTAACTCTTAACATACAGTAAGTGCTCAATAAAGAGTGGTTAGCCCCAGTGAACTATCATCACTAGGAACCTGTAATGGGCATGAAGACAGGAACATGAGAGTATATGAGAGGCTGCAGGAAATAGGCCCTCTGGGCATTTTTTCACTTTCCCCTCTAGATTTCAGTCCAACTTTGGTCTGGTCAGTGGCCTGTTCACTTATATTAACCTTCACAGCTGGCCTGGAGCTTTATTAGTTGAGAACAGAAAAACTGGAGTGCTCCAGGAGTTGCAGGTCAGAGCACTGCATTTGGAGCCCAGGCAGGTAGCCTGCCTGACCGCATGCCACAGGCTAGATCAGGAGCATGAGCATGAAGGTTGGTCCATCCTCATAACCTCCCATTCTCCACTCTCCATAACAGGGTTCACCAACACCGCGGCAGCGACTGGTACTGGTCGGTGCCTCTATGAACCAGCAATGAGAGAACAGCAGGCGGGGAGTGTGTGAAGTTCTCCTGAGCGCCGCCCCCACCCCCACCCCGCGCCCCGTCGGCCCCGCCTCCGTGCATGGAAAAACCGGTCCCTGGTGCCAAAAAGGTTGGGGACCGCTGCTCCATGAGACATCAGGGAGAAACCTCAGGCCACTGGCCCTCACAAGTCTCACCTCCAGCTTCCCCTCCCTCCCACCAGGGTTGTCATTTCAACTCATGGAACATCAATCTCTTCCTGACAGGGCCTTTACTCATTTTGTTTTCCTCGCTTAGAAGGTTCTGCCCTCAAATTCTCGTAAGACGGCATCTGGTCATTCTTTTAAGTCTCAGCTTAAATGTCCCCCTCTTGCCTTCTCTGTCAGTTCCTAGAATTCTCCACTGCTTCACCCGTCCCTTTCTTTCTGGCATTTGCCACTACTTCAAATTAATGTATGTGTCATTTATTTGCCTGCCAGTCTGCACCCAGTCTGCACCACTACAGCCAACCCCATGAGGACAAGGTTTTTGTCTGACTTTTTAATCAGTTATTCCTCAACATTTAGCAAAGAACCTGGAACGCATTCATTTCGTATTTGAAAAATGAATGAGTGAACGAAGCTAAGACCCTGTTTAACGTTTCCACGCCTTTTACCACCCCCTCACCTCGCACTGGCCTCCTCAGTTTACCCGGCTCCCCCTGAAGAGGACCGCAATCTCCCCGGCCACTGTCGCACTAGTGCCCGGATCTCACTGGCAGCACCGTTCTCCGAGCTTGGAGCTGCTCGAGTGCCAGCGGGAGGCGTCGGGGCTGGGGCCCGTGCAGACGTCAGGCCTCTCTCTGCGCCGCGTACGACAGTTAGCATCAGGGCCCAAAGTGGCTGCCAGGCTCAGGCTCCAGGGGTCTCTGGGACAGCAACGAGATGCTGGGGCTCGCATGAGAAGCCGGTAGCGGCCCTATACCTCCTTCCGAATCCTGTCTAGGACGGCAGGAGGTTTAGCATCTCTGTGATAGGCCCAGGGCAGGCTCTGAAAGCTCAAAGGTAGACAACGAAGCCCAGAAGTCCAATCCTGGGTCGTTGGTTCTTTCTGCAACTGATGCGGGATAAAAGGGGAGTCAAGAGCCTCCGGACACTAGCCCCATCGACCGTGCAGCTTGGGGGCCTAGCGGGTGGGAACCAAAACGGTCCTCAGAAGTTGTCAGCCGTGATAGGTCAGTCTTAACAGTGCCCGCCTCTCTCCCCGACCTGGACACTTGATTGGCTAAAGGCAGAGGGAGAGGCAGGGCTTTCCAGAACGGGCCCTCCCGGCTAACACCAAACAGGTGTAGAGGGCTCCTGGTGACCCCAAGGGGTTTTCAGGCCTCACTGCCCGGCACGGTTGCTTAAGCTCCGGAGGCGCTGTCCCAGACAAACGCTGTGCTGAAGCCGACACCTCCACACGGCGAGGGCTGCGTGACCAGCTGGCCGAGTGTCCTCAGCCAGGACCTGGGCTGCGTCTAGGGCTGCACAGGGTAGGGTCAACCGTGAGTATCCAGGTCGGGCTCTGTGGTGCCCTGAAACTGGTATGTCAGGTGTGAGAAGGAGGAAGCAGGCTGAACCTCTAAGCCTTCTTCTCAACTGATACCCAGAAATATCAAGAGCCCCAGACTGCTATCTCTCAGTGGCACTCCATCAGTTACCAAATCAAGAAAACCCTTCACCATGACATTCTAGGCCTTTCCACAATGCCCCAGATACATCCTCAGTCTTAGTTGCTCTTGTCAAATATTTTTCAAACTGCCAAGTTCCACTCTTAAAATGCTCTCTCCTGGTCCGTGCCAGAATGACCTCTGGTTACACATCTAGGAAGGAATGGACAGACCTGTGGGTTCTTGAAATCACACCCCTCTGCACCATGCTATGAGAAGGGAAAACCGTTTCTCCTGAATGCTGTGGTCTCTGAGCTCTTCATAGGCCAGGGTGGAGCCTTTAAATGACTCCTTGGCTCACCTGACAGACCTCTGAGGGGTTCAAGTTCTGCCATGCTAGCCGTGAAGCCCAAAGAAGCAAATAGCCACTGCAGGAGTGAATATTCCTTGCTAAGCTTGTGACAAGTGATGGCAGCTCCTAGTGTTGTTTTAAGTCTCCTTCCACCTCAGTCTCCTTCATTAGAAAACCAGCTCCTGGGGGCAGCAAGCCTGCTTTTGTGTGTGAGCCCCATCGGCCCTCACCCTGAGCCAAGCAGAGAAATCCCATTTCTGGCTGTAAGCAGAGCCATGAAGATAAGCAGAGGGGAGGAAACTGCTTTCTTTCTCACCAGCACTTCAACCCTAGATCCCACTGGGACCACCCAGACACCACCAAGTCCTGCCCTGGCTCCCACTAATCAGCAGCTTCCTGGCCTCCCAATGATTATATGCTCCTTCCTCTCCCCATCTCAAGTCCAGCATGCTTGAAGGTCCAGTCTGCTGTCTTACTCTTTTTAGACAGCCCTGCCTCATAATATCATGCATTAGACAGTCAATAGCTTTTGGGGTGTGTGGAAATAGGGGTATTCTTTACATGGTAAAATTCTTAGCCCTGAACCTCAGCTTCCAGCTTTCTGGTTGTATGGCTTTGGGAAAGTTAATGGTCTTCTCTCCCAGTCTCAGTTTCCTCATCTATAAAACTAGGATAAAATCCACTGCTTAGTGTTGTGGATAGTAGAGATGACAATATACAGGGTGCTTGGCCCTGAGCCTGGCAGGACAGCTGCTCAACAACTGGCAGCTATTATTACTATTCTCAGTCTGGCATCCTGTTCAAGCCACTTCGTCCCTTAGGACCTGAGAGCCAACCAGGGCTGCAGCCACCCTGGTGGCTCCATGATCCACAGAGACAGGGGTCTTGATGACCTCTGTGATGCACACATCAAGGTCAGAACTGCATGTTATCCTAGAAGCTAGGCTGCAAATCTTGTATAATAAGCAGGTTGAGCCCACCCCTCCCAGGAAAAATAGAGAATAGGAAATAGAAACGACAGAAGTCTAAAACCAGAAGGCCAGGGGTAAAACAACCAAGCATGGCTGGGTAGGGCAACTATAAAGGACATGTGTGAAGAGGCTAAGGAGGAACACTGGCCCCTGGCAAGTGTAGAATTCTCACTGGATCACCAATGGGCCCCAGTAGCAGATGCAAAATGTCCAGCCACAAAACTTGGCCGTGGTGCCTGAACCAGGAGACAGGGAAGGTAGGACACAGTAAGTATGAACTCCCAAGCTGGCTCTGCCTCACCCTTGGCTCCTAAAAAGCCAAGGGAGCTAGGGCTCAGTGGGCAATGCCCCTGGGATGGGAGTGAGGCAGCAGCAGGGCACCCAGCAAGGGGTCCATAATTCCAGAAGTGGTTGGTTAGATCCAGGTCTTAAAATATCTATGCTAAGAAGCTTCTACCTAGAGAATTATGGTCTCCACTATCTGGATTGGGCTCCAAGCCAAGTCAAGGATGGGGGAAGAGGGTGCCCAAGCCCTGAAAGCAATGACTCAGGGATGCCTTAGTGAGGATATGTTGTGGGCCCAAGAGCCTCCCACAGTCTGGGGTCATCCACCAGCTCCCCCCGACCACCCCATACCTCCCTACCCCCACCCGCCCCAAGACGGAGCAATAGGCCATGGCTTGAATTCCAAGGCCTTTAATTTACAGCTAGCCTGCCTGCTCTTCACCCTAACTCGTTCCCATGTTGCCATGCCCCACCCCATGCCAGCACCTCCCAAACTCCCTTCGCTCCTTCTCACTTCCATTACAGCTACCCTTACTCCTCCCCAGCACTTGGCGCCTCCCTCGAGGCCTCCTAGGTGGGTGTAGACGGGGGTGCTGAGAGAGCACCTGCCGCCCCCAGCATCAGCATGGCCAGGGCCTTGGGCCCTGTGGTATGGATCTTTTCATGCCGGTGCAGGTTGGAGCGCCTGCTGAAGCTCTTGCCGCAGAGAGGGCAAGAGTAGGGCCGGACACCACGATGGGTACGCTGGTGGGCAGTGAGGTGCGAGCTGTGGCTGAAGCTCTTGCCACAGTCAAGGCAGTGATAGGGCTTCTCCCCGGTGTGCGTACGGTTGTGTGCGATGAGGTTGGAGCGCTGGCTGAAGCATTTGCCGCACTCAGGGCACGGGTAGGGCTTGACCCCTGTGTGAGTGCGCTGATGGGTGACCAGGGCTGAGCTCTGTGTGAAGCACTTACTGCAGATGGGACACTTGTGGGGCTTGGCACCTGTGTGCGTGCCCTGGTGGGTGACCAGGTCCGAGCGGCGGGTGAAGCGCTTGGCACAGCGGTCGCACACATAGGGCTTTTCACCTGTGTGGATGCGCTGGTGCTGGATCAGTGTAGAGTGGTGGCTGAAGCTCTTCCAGCAGGAGGGGCAGGTGTAGGGCTTCTCACCCGTGTGGATGATCTGGTGCTGGATGAGGTGCGAGCTGCGGCCAAAGCGCTTGCCACAGTCCGTGCAGGCATAGGGTTTCTCACCCGTGTGGGTGCGCCGGTGCGTCACCAGGTGGGAGTGCCAGCTGAAGCCCTTGCCACACTGATCACACTTGTAGGTCTTCTTAGAGGCGTCACCATCAGGGACCAGGCCCTCCTTGCTGCTCTCGGGAGTACCTGTATCCCCCTCCCTGGGTTTTTCTGGGAGGCCGGTGTCGGGCAGGGCCGGTTCCAGCTGTCTCTCCTTCCGGGGACCTGGCTGCTCGTCACCTTTGGCTGGCCCCAATCTCTGGCCAGTGGCTGCTTGATGCCCACACTGCAGGATATCCTCCTGGGCTCTCCCTGCCCTGGTCCTGAAGGACTTCCCATCCCCAAGGACTGCTGGGGATGAGGTCGGCTCTTCCTTTCTCACCTCTGCCATTCCTGGAAAAAGAGTTTCCAACCAGAGAGAAGCTTTTGTGAGGGACTCAAGGGAATTCTGGAGATGGGGAAAAGTATAAGGACCTGAGGGGAACCTGGGAAATAAGAGCCAACCTCTGCAGAGGAGGGAAGGCTAGCCCCTGCCCCAGGTAGGGCCATGTGCCTGCACCCCATAGGAAACAGAGCCTGCACTGACAAGGGGCACCTGGGACTGACAGTGACAACCCAGTGCCTACCCACCACCTCTGAATCCACCTCTCTTCTCTTCCTCTCCCATCTGCAGACACGAACTCGAGGCCTCATCCTTGCCCTGTACGTGGGAGGCCCAGAAAGTTCCGCTTAAAGGAGACCCTGGCCAAAAAGAGATGCAATGCTCAGTGACAGAGCTCCCGGGCTCCCTGGCAGGAGATACCACCCCCTGAGAACTGACAGAGCAAAAGGGGAACGGGTCCAACTGTGGAAATGCCAGGTAACACCACGTGACCTCTAACACAGCTTGGGGTCACAAGGCCATCCTCTCTAGGAAGCATGTTCCACGGTCACCACTAGACATACTCTTTTCAGGGCTGAGGCAGGGCTCTGCCTTGTTTCCCTGAAGGAGCACCAGAAGTAATGGGGAAGGGGCTGGGCCAGGTCAGCTGCCAGCAGCCCGCTTCTTCACACAGCCCCGACTGTGGGCCCAGCAATGTCTGCCACTCCTACACCCACCCCTTCCCAGGACCATTGGCAATTAGGGCTCCGGGGAGAGGGCCTGGGACATGAAGGACCAGGAACACCACCCAGAAGTCAGAAACCAAAGGTCCATTTGCCAAGTCCCTGGATGAGGGCCTGAGAATTCTGGTCAAATCAGTAAGAGAGCAGAGGGCCTGGCCTCCATGCCCTGATCCAAGCCCCATGGAAGGAAGGGAATGTGTTGGTCAAACTGAGTGATTTAGGTCAGCAGTCCCCAAGCTTTCTGACAGTAGGAACCAGTTTTTCCATGGACAGGTAAGGGGGAGCTCAGGCAAGCTTCCTTTGGGGATGGTCCCTAACAGGCCACGGACTGGTACTGGTCCATATCCCAGGAGTTGGGGACCGTTGGTTTAGGCTGTCTGTGAGAGCTGTCATGAGGCTACAAATGGGTGCTAGGTTCCCTCTGATCTCCCAGGCTTGCCCAGACCTGCTGATCGGAGCCCTGGGGGTGTTAACAACAGGTGGTGGACAAACCTGAGATAATTAAAGGAGTGAGCAGGGTGGCTGTGATCTTGGGGCCCAACAGGGACAAGGGAGGGTCTCAGCCCACCACTGAAGTCAAGGGGTGGCACGACCGAGCCCCACAGTCTGCTTGCACTAGCAGGTGTGCATCAGATGTGTACTGACAGAGAGACTGAATGAATGAATGGATAACAATGAATGCACACTGAAGTTTTCCATAAGATCTTAGAAAAGTTTGCCAAGAAAACAAGAGTCTGAAAGTGAGGAGTCAAAGTCCAGGGATGTAACTACTTACTGTGAGAAAAACCGAGAGCCAAGCCCCTCAGAGACGAGGACATGCCCCTCAGGGCAGACATTACTGACACCATGTCTGCCTACCTCAGACACGTGGCCCTGACCGCAGAGCCTAGTTTTCTGATCAGACATGTCTAATGCTGGGCTTCGAGAAAGAGGCAGGTGAAACAATGGGGAAAAGCGCCACAGAAAAACCAAAGAGAAGTGGAATCTCTAGGTCAGCACTGTCTTGTACAGCAGCCAACTAGACACATGTAGCTATTTTAGTTCAAATTTGAGCTGATTAAAATGAAATAAAATTAAATACTCGGTTACTCTAGCCATACTTCTAGAGCTCAACAGCCACTATCTGACTCACGGCTACCACTGTAGCCTGTACACAGAGCACGCCCATCACTAGGAAGGTTCTGTGGGAAAATACCATCTACGTGAACAATGAACAGGTTTTAAGCCTTGGAAAGCTGGAAGATGATGGCAGGACAGACCCCACCTCTGACATCCAGGGCCTCAGGAAGTGGTCACCCCGCACAAATGCCAGCCCTTACCCAAGGCCAGCCCATTTCGCTTCTGCAGGACATCCCGGTGGAGACTCTGCTGCGGGTGGTCCAGCCGCCCCCACTCCTCCCGGGAGAGGTACAGAGCCACATCCTCAAAGGTCACTGGCATCTGAAACAACACAAAATGCCTACTCTGCAGGACAAGCCACGACATGGGGAGGGGCCTATTGGTGCCAAGTTGAGGCCAAGATGAGATCCTGACTCCTAACCTGCTGCCCAGGTCTGTGGGTGAAGCAGGAGTTGCCCAAAGATGGCTTTTTGGGACAACAATAAGGCAACTGTGTACAGCAGAATACAGGAGACAAAAACAAGAGGCCTTCTTTTCTGACACCACAGCCAAAGCTCAGGCTCTCCAGCACATTCCCCTCTGGCCCTGACCCTCAGGTCCAGCCCTGAGATCCAGAGGATGATTTGGTCAGACACCATCCCTCTGTGCCCTTCGATTTCCCTCCCAGCCTTGGATGGGGGCACTCACCTGGGACCAGGCAGTGAGGAGCGCTGCAGCCATCTGCCGGTCTCTGGTCCTCCCCTCCTGGGAAAGCACAGGGACCTGGGGGAAGGGGAGGGCTGAGAGAGGAGAGAGGTCCTCAGGGAGGCCACCGCATCCTCGGGGCCTGCTGCTCCCTGAGCGAGCTCATGCCTGGCACCCCCACAGCTGCCTCAAACCCAACTTCGACCCCACCCAAGAAGAGGGTCAGTAGGCTCTGAGACTGTGCCAGGGTGACCAACGAGAGGCAAGTGGGCAGACATCCATGCATCTTTCCTAAACATGGCAGAAACTGCTTCCCCTGCCCACCTGGGCTGTGAGCCTCCACCTCTCCCCACAGCTGCTGCCCGGGAAAGCACCTCGCCACATCCCTCTCCTCACCTCCACCAGGTAGAAAAAGAGCTTTCTCCTTAGAGCCCTGGCTCAGGCACCTCCAGCTCCAACCTCCTTGAGCCCTGTCCTCCTGTGACGCCCCCTCAGGGTGCAGCTCTTGCATCTCTGTTTTAATGTAGGGTGACTCCTGAGTGGCTCCAAAGGGTACCATATCCTTCGACTTGGAAAGCTCTTCTTGACAAGGATGCCCATGACCTGGAACCTAGGAACGGCAGCCCTCGTTAATCCTGGGATGGAGACTGGAAAAGCTCCATGTCCTCCATGCCTGGGGTCCCTGCAGAGACAGACGCCTGATGTAGCCGAACACACGACCACATACAAGACACACTTGAGGGACTGGCCTTACTTCCTTCTCACGACTCCAGGGACCTGCGCATCTCCTGCTTACCCACAAAAGGGAAGGAAAGCAAGCCTGTAAAGACCCAGCAAGGTGCAAGCTGGCCAAGTGCCCACAGGGTGGCTGCCTGTTTCAGTCCAAGCCTTGCACCTCTAACAGCAGTGTGGTTATTATTTTTAACATATGAAGAAAACTGAGTGCAGGGGGTTGAAAATCCGATGACTGGTATTCATTTTTTTTTAAAGATTTTATTTACTTATTTTTAGAGAGGAAGGGAAGGAGAGAGAGAGAAATATCAATGTATGGTTGCCTCTTGTGAGTCCCCTGCTGGGAACTAGCCTGCAACCTAGGCATGTGCCCTGACTGGGAATCGAACTGCGATCGTGTGGTTCGTAGGCCCGCGCTCAATCCACTGAGCTACACCAGCCAGGGCCTCAATGACTGGTATTCTTATACAAAGAGGACAAAGAACATGAAGGAGGCTATGCAAAGACAGAAGCAAAGATCGGAGAGATGCCATCATAAGCCAAGGACACCTGCAACCCCGGCAGCTGGAAGAGGCCAGAACAATCCTACCCAGAGCTTGGGAAGGAGCCCTGCTGACATCCTGATTTTGGGTTTCTAGCCTCCAGCACTGTGAGAGAATAAATTCTGGTTGTTGTTGTTTTTAATATTTTATTTATTTTTAGAGCGAGGGGAGGGAGAAAGAGTGGGAGAGAAACACCCATGTGTGGTTGTCTCTCATGTGTCCCCTACTGGGGCACCTGGCTTGCAACCCAGGCATGTGCCCTGACTGGGAATTGAACCCTTGACCCTTTGCGTCACAGGCCCGTGCTCAATCCACTGAGCTACACCAGCCAGGGCAAATTCTGGTTATTTTAAGCCAAGTTTGTGACCCTTTGTTATGGCAGCCCCAGGGAACTAATACACCCAGGCTCAGAGATTGGACAAGGGCCCAAGATCGTGGAGTGGCTCAGCCAGGATTTATCTCAAGGGTATCTGACTCCCGAGTCATCCCTCAGGCGACCATGTCTTTAAGGTGACAGGGAGGCATCATGTGGCCTTGGGCATATCTGGCCTGACTCAATTTGGTCGGAGCAGTTGGAGTTTTTTAGTTTGGGGGAAAAAGCCCAATGGTGCCCACACCCTGTGCCAAAGCCTGATGCCCACCTGGTCTGAAAAGGGAGCTCCTCTCCAGCTCACCCCCTTCAGCACCACCCTGCCCAGTGGGGCTTCAGGGTCCTCTCCACTCCACCCCCCTCATCACACCAACATCAGCCCAGTGCTCTGGAAGAAGAAGGAGCAGGCATCAGTCAGGTGACCAGGGCCCAAGCCCAGAGCTACTCCTCACTAGCCATTTGACCTGGAGCAGGCACCGTGTCGGCCCAAACCTCAGGAGCTTTGGTTAAGTCACTTCCCGTCTACTGGGAGGCCCTCGGTGAAACTTCACTGTTACCCACTTCATGGGACTGGCCAACCTTCTGTGGGAACTCATGCCTATCCCTCCTGCCCCCGCCCCCCATCTCCATCTGTGTCAGGGTCTCAAAAGGCAAGAGCACAGGGCAGGAGTCAGAGAGCCTGAGAGCTACGGGATAAGGCAGGCTCCAAGACCCAGCTGCTCCACTTTCCACACAGACGATGCAGGACAGAGCTGCCTGCTCCAGAAAGTTCTGGATAAACACAGAACAGTGCCTGTAGCTATTGTTATTACTCTACTGTGTGAGCTGACAAAACCCAATGTCAGCAGAGCCCCGTTGGTTTTACAAAGGCATTTTGGAAAGGAAACCAAACAGTGGTAACAATTGTGTTTCTATGGTAGGAAAAACATAAAGCTAATACTTGATTTGTGCGTGTACTTCTGACCTCTCTGGGTGAAGGGAATTACTGGGTGAGGGGACACAGACCTCTCTAACCTAGGTGGCAGTTGTCATGGGTGTTCTCATATTATATGTCACAGTAATGGTCTCCTGCAGGCTGATGAACTGCTTACAGAGGACTCTTGTGCCCAATATTTCCTCTAAACCTCCCAACCACCTGCGTGACATGGTTGGAATGACAGGTACAAGATCCACATTTTATAGATCATACTCCTGGTTCCCAGAGGCCAGAGTACTTGCCCAAAGTCACACACATGGCTGCAACTGACTCATTCTTCTGATTCCAAGTCTGGTGACTCTGGTCTCCCCACAGGTTGTAATTACACACACAGACACACACAACACGCACAGGAAGGCCTAGATGCTCAGAGCCAGAGAGAAGGGGTCCCAGGCCATGGACAGTGTGTGTGTGTGGTAGGCATGGGGAGGCTGAGGCTTCTGTGTGCTCTGGGTGCTGTTCAGACAGCTGGCCTCACCGGTGGGACCCCTATAGAACCCAACTGCTACCTCATGTGGCCTGTGGTCTGCTCACGGAATGCACCAGGCCAAGCAACAGGGTTCCGCAGAAGTCAACTCCCATGTGAAAGGTATTTCCCATCACACCACCCCCTCTTCATTTCCCACTTCACGCCCATCCACAGCCTTGCACCCCAGTGTGCATAACTCTTCCATTGGCCCAGATGCCTTGCTGTGAAGATCCCATCCAACTCCAGTGTTTTCCAGAGCACACCTCCCTTACCTGGCACCATGTCCATACCTCTCGGGCTCTCTCTTTGTCCTGTGGATCCTGCGTGCCTCCACAGTCTGCAGACATTTTCTATCTCAGAGCTACAAAGCACAGCTGAGTCGTTTCTCCTTCTGTTGGCCAAGTCCCCTCCAGCTTCTGGCCAGGAGCCTGGAAGAGCAGAAGGAAATCAGCTAGCATCTCCTGGACACCTCTGAAGTACCCCCGAAATCTCATGTAGGGCTAGATTCATCTCTAGTCCCAATTAAAAATAAGTCTCCTGCCTGGCTGGTGTGGCTCAGTGGATTGAGCACAGGCCTGTGAACCAAAGGGTCGCTGGTTCGATTGCCAGTCAGGGCACATGCCTGGGTTGTGAGCCAGGTCCCTAGTGAGGGTGCTGCAAGAGGCAGCCACACATTGCTGTTTCTCTCCCCCTCTTCCCCCTTATCTAAAAATAAATAAATGAAATCTTTTTTAAAAAGCCTCCTTGATGCCATCCAGTGGCCTCCCTGTCTTGGGGGCCCTCACTTCCATGAACTGCTATTTTGTGCCATTCCTTTTATCATTGAAACAGTAGCCCTGCATCTCAGAGCGATCAGCTCAGGGAAAGCCAGGGCTGACTAGGAATCTGTATCTCCTGTCATTAGAAGCCAAAAGATCTGCAGAGATCTTACAAAACAGGTGCTGTGTGGGGCCCTGACTGCCACAGCCAGCTCAGCTGAGGAATCCAGGCCCTGCCGTCTCCCTGGTCCAGGACACACATACACCCTGTGCTCCACCTGACTCAGCCCTGCCTGGGGTCCAGAAATTGAGCTGCCCACTCTCAACAACCCTCCCCACGGCTGTAACCTCCCACCTGGGTTTGGGAGTCCATTTGGCTCAAGGTCCTTCCCCAATCTGGGTCCAGGGCCCCTTTTCTCCAAGCCCTCCACCTTTGACCCCGTTCCCTCCTGCCAGCTGGCTGCCTGCGCAGCTCTCTGGATCCATGTCCCCTCCCCAACCCCCGCCCATCCTCACTGAGTTGGAGGTGGATGGGACACCTCAGCCAGCGGAAAGAGGGCCCCTCCCCTGGGAAGGGATTCTCAGCAGCTTGCACCGGGGAAAGGGAGACGGGTGGAGACTGGGATTAAAGACAACAGGAAGTCCCTCCCAGATCCCGTTCCCCACGTAGCTTCAGTCCTAGAGGGTTCCTGGCTTCCACCGTTCCGGGGTTTAGGGTCCTGAGTCCAGTTGCACCTGCTCTTGGCCAAGTCACTCCAGATCCGTGCTAGAAGCTCCCAATCACTTTTCCGGGCACATACTACTCATAATGCCAGCCAAGCAGGAGCGCCAATATGGGAAAATGCATTTTATTGGAGGATTTTGATATTTGACGTTTCAGAGAGAGCATTGCAGCAGCCCTCACAGGAAAAAGGGCACTTGCTGGGTGGAGGTTTATGATGATCCTTTTCAGCACCCTTCTGGGCTTCTGAAAGTCTACAGAGTTCTGAAGTCCATAAAGACATTTCTGGATTTTATTTAAAGCCCCCAGGCTGGTGCGCAGGTCCTCTGGGTTCCCCACAAGACTGGCACAGAGTTCTCTCTCCACAGGAAGAAATTTAGGAGAGGCCTAGGATCTGTCCTCTACCTCCATGCCCTACACCTCCAAAAGATGCGGGTCAATTTGATTTTTCTAAAGGCCCCATACCCCCAGCTAATCTCAAGACTAGTATTAGCGAGAGTAAAGGGGTCTTAATCAACTGTCATGGGGTCCCAGACCCTCAGACATCCTGGTGGCTTCATATCCACCTCCCAGTCAGGAAGGGGGTGGGGGTCAGCCCTGCGGTGAAATTCCGGGAAGGTTCGTTCCTCCAGGAAACATTCCCATGCCCACTGCCTTCAGCTCACAGGAGACCTGTGAGATGTGTCCACTTCACCCAGTAAGACAGGCATGACTGGCCCCTGTACCACCCCACAGGCATGCTGCAAGGGGTCACAAGTGTTTAATTTTTAAAAAACTTACTTTTCAACATTTAAAAAATTAGAAGAATTAAAATAAAAATGGGCCCTGGCTGGTGTAGCTCAGTGGGTTGAGCACGGGCCTGTGAAGCAAGGTCGCTGGTTCGATTCCCAGTCAGGGCACGTGCCTGGGATGCAGGCCAGGTCCCCAGTAGGGGACACATGAGAAGCAACCACACATTGATGTTTCTCTCCCACTCTTTCTCCTTCCCATCCCCTCCCTCTAAAATAAATGAATAAATAAACAAACAAATAAATAAAATATTTTAGAAAATAAAAATGGATTTTCTTGAAAAATTAGAACATCTGGCAACTCTGGATACAAATTCCCCACATTTGGGAACTGATCTCAGATTGCCACTGCAGCATTTTGAGATTGCAACTTGACTTTTGGAGTTAAACATATTTTAGGAGTCCTAGGATTCTGACCCATTGTATTGTCACTCTGATGAAGTGACAAACCCTTAGGGGTTTCCAGGTGTTTTAATCCTCAAGGTAAAGAGAGATATACAAAGGTACAGCAAAAGTCAATATTATTTTCTAGCCAGAGAGAGCTACAAAATGAGAATAAGCCACAGGGAGCCCTGGAAAAAATGAATTGCTTCATCTGTGAGCATTTTTCCATCGAGGAGGAGCACAGCCAGTGTCCGAAGAAGGGGCCTTGCTCCTGAGATGGATCATTTCAACCCAAGGCAATCCCAGGAGTGCATCAAGTCCAAAAATGAGTGGGTGTGCTCTGATTCCTGGGCAAAAGTTTCTCTACCAGACAAAAGAGACACTTCGGGGATACTGGGGAAGCCCAGAGATTTGGATCCCATCAGGGAATCACCTAAACTAAACCAAATGAAGTCTTAACATTTACTTAACTGTTCAAAAATTATTTATTGAGCACCTGCTATATGACCGACATTAGCCCGTTCTTGGAAATGAGAGGAAACCCTTCCAGGGCTGACTCTTGGACTGAGCAGGTCTAGGAGGAAAAGCTCTCACATTTGCTGCATGGGAACTTCTATCCCTGAAAGAGTTCATAAAGGCACCCAGGCAGGGTGATTAAATAAGTAATGCAGAGAGCAGAACCTAACTGCATCCAGCACCCAGGCAGTACCACAAATGACCGTTCCTTGGGTTTAAGACCAGAGTAGGGAGGGACTTCAGAGGCCTCAAGAAACCATATTTTGTTTAAATGGGGCAGTTGGGGGCCTGGCATTGCAAACACTTGAGGACTTTTCAAGAGAAGCCAAAAAGAATTAGATTTCTATGTGAAACCTCTTGACTCTTAAATATTGATGACTAAATTTTTTGACCTCCATATAACTCCAGCAGAAAACACCTGCTGCCCAGCTCACAAGCTACCAGTTCAGGGATGTACTCACCTCAGGAGCCTGTCACAAGGGTATCAATCATGGGTGAAGGCACTTATTCAAGCGAGCTTCAGCACGGGAAACACAAATGCCAACTCTGATATCAGGCAGCTTCACTGAGATTGAGTAAGGAGAAAATGCTACCTTCAGGAAATAAATCATGATCTACCCTAGGAGACTGGCTTGCGAGCTAACTCAGATCTTAAAGAGGACTTCACACACACTAATAAAAAGTAGTAATGTGAAGTAATAAAAAACAACCTTGCACTGATTAAGGTGGCCCAGGCTGAAGACAGGGCAATGCAGATGATCTAACCTTAGGCAGGAGAGACCACACGGGGAAATAAAGGAATGCGGGAGAGGCCATGAAAAACAGGAATAATCGAATAAACAGTAGGGAAAATGTTAATCTTCAAAACAGAAAAAAAGAAAACCAGTGTGAATAGTAAATGGGAGGGGTTCCAGGACGTTTTCTTTGAAAACGTTTTTCAAAGAAATAAAATAAGAACCCCTAAGGCTACTGGAGACCAGGATGTGAGAGCTCTCGCGGCCCGCGGCCCTCTCACCCCTAGAGGCTCGGAGGCGACTCCGCAGTGCGGTCCCCTAGTGCGAGGCCACTGGAGGGAACACGTTCGGAGCCTCGAAAGGCCCCGGAGGCCAGTTCTCACAGCCGCTGCCTCCCAGCTGCCCAGCTCAGAGCACCGATGCTGGGAGCGTGTCGCCCAGGCAACGACGCTGCCCCGCCCCTCGGAGACGTCGGTCATTGGCTGACGCCCCTACCCCGCCTCTCCACGGCACCATCTAGCCACTCTCACCTGCGCGCTCGCGTCCGCGCCCCCGAGGGCCTGCAGGGCAGAGTGGGGTCAACTTGGTGCCTTCTGACCATGGAAGGTGTGCCGGCGTTTTCCGTCCGGCTACCCCATTCCAACTTCCGGTTTTGTCGGCTCTCTCGCGGTGCCAGCTACGGATCCCGGGTGCAGGGCCACCCGAAGCGGTGGTGACTGCGAGGCGGACACTTCCAGGCTCTGGAGACGGCCGGGGGAATTGAGGTTGTCTGCAGAGGGCGTCCGCCTGAGAGAGCTAGCGCGGGGCTACCGTGCTAGAGACCCGGAGCACAAATTCCACCCAGCCTCCCAGGACTAGAGATCCGGAGCACAAATTCCGCCCAGCCTCCCAGGACTAGAGTCTCCTCCCACACTCACCTATTCTGAATTTTGTTTCAAAAATGAGACTATACGGTATGCCGCTGACCTGCTCCCACTCTGTGTGTCTGTGTGACACATCTTATAATTTGCTCAATATAAAAAAATAGAGAAAAAAAACCATGCAGCATGTCAAAGACAAACACAGCAGAACATCAGTTAAAGCAGTGGAAAGATTTTATTCGATGACTACTAATAGCAGGGGGAAGAGTTGAGCGCCATCCAATTTGGGCGTTTGGGAGAAGGGAGAATGAGGGAGTGAGAGAACCAGGTTCAGTAGAATCAGAGAAGTGAAAAATCACAAAAGCCTGTTAGTGTAGATGTGATTAGGCCAGGTGTGTCTGTCTGCTAGCTGTGATATACAGTCTATCCCACGGAGCAGGAAGACAGAAGGCCTGTCTTTCCGGGCAAATGAATGCGCTTCAAAGAAATGACTCTCAGGTCCGTGACAGATGGCATCTGCATTGTAAGAGACATATATTCACAATTATAAGTTCCTTTTAGTAAATGCTCTAAGAAAGGGAGTCAGGGGCCAATCATCAATCATTTGGCTAGAACAAACAATAAATTCTCCTGGCTGCAGTGCAGCGTTGAGGTTTTTTTCAGGCAAGCATATTATTGGCGGAGCGGTGAGGGGCGGGGAGGGGGAGGGAGGCGGAGGGGCGGGGCTAAGGTCTTCCTGACCTTACGTTGTTTCTAGAAGCCAGGCCATAGTTGGGTCAAGTCTCTTAGCGCAGGTTTGGACGCAGTGGTTGTGTGTCAAGAGTTCAAGAGTTCGGCACTTCTCCAGTGGTGCTCTGCTGTTTTTTAACTATGGCTTATTCCATCGTAAAAGCTATTATCAGTTTCTTTAACCAGGTCCCTATTCACAATCCAATTCCTGGTGTCCTTGTCTTGCAACTGGAACTACCCAGCAGTTATTATCATGGGGGCTTTGTTGCTTCCTAGTGGGTGAGCAAGACTGACATCTGATCTTGCAAACAGGGCAGGCAGAGGGGCTGCCAACCCCAAGCTTGGCTCCTGATATCAGCCCTGATGCTGGCCTGGCAGACTCATTTTCCTGCCCTGGGCAAGCTCCAGGAGGACAGAAGTCTCCTTACTAGAGAGCAACACCGAGTGTTTCCTTCCACAGTTTTCAAGGCTGGAATTTCAGCTTCAGAGCTCTGCTGGCCGCTTGAGCTCTCACATCTTGGTCTCCAGTAGCCTTAGGGGTTCTTATTTTATTTCTTTGAAAAACCAAAGAAATAGGAGAGTAAATAGGGGGAGTAAATGTTTTCAAAGAAAACATCCCGGAACCCCTCCTATCTAATATTCATACTGGTTTTCTTTTTTTATGTTTCGATGGTTAATATTTTCCCTACTGTTTATTCAGCCAAGCAAGCCACCAAACCTGACAGGGTAGACTGGATATGTTCCCCAAACACCCTCATCCCACCTTCTGGAACACTCTCTACCTGGAAACTAAAACAGCTTACAGTACAGGGAGGGCAGGGACACTGTGGAAACTAAGCTCAACAGTCAGTCACTCTGGTTGGCCCTTTGAAAATAAATTGTTACCTTTCCTTGGAGGCTGGTGCATTTTTAGAAAACTAGGATGGTGCCATCATCCCAAAATACCTGTAGCTGCTGCTACCACCACCTAATACTGATACCTAGTGTTCCTCAATCTTGGGTGGAGCTCCAGGCTATATTCACTCATGTAAGACACTGAAGCAAGTGGAAATGGGGACACTCAGAAGGCTTTCTGACCAGCTCAGCATCAGGGGACCCCAATCGAGGTCCCTCACAGGAGTAGATGGCAATGGCACCTAGGAACCAACCCTGTGGCCCTTCTCACCTGATGTCTTCAGCCTTTCATCCTGCTGCAGACTCTGACCCCCACCGGCCATCCCTCAGGCTCACTCCTCTATGCATAATGTCATCTTTCACAAGAATCTTGTATATTCCATTTACTCCATTGAGTATGAAAGAAATGTAGATATTCCATTTGTTTTTACTTTATTTCATCCTTTAAAAAATTCCATTTATGTGACTTTTATAATGTGAAAAAAATCAACTAATGATAAAAACCGGGACTCCTTGGAGAAATGGCTGATCCGAGGCCAGAGGCAACAAACGCACTAGATGAGCCCTGGCCTGGGAACCAAAAGGTCACTGGTCCAATTCCCAGACAGGGCACATGCCTACGTGCCTGCATTGTGGGCCAGGTCCCCGGTTGGGGGTGTACAAGAGGCAACCAGTTGATGTTTCTTTCTCTCCCTCTCTTTCTCCCTCCCTTCCCCTCTCTCTAAGAAAGAAGGAGAGAAAGAAAGAAAGAAAAGGGAAGGAAGGAAGGAAAGAAAAAAGAAAGAAAGAGAGAAAGAAAGAAAGACTGCATGAGTTTGCAGACGGTGGGAGGGGAAACAGTTTAAGTTCTCAAGACGACAGCGTGGCAGTCTTTTAAAGATGAACATCTACATACCGTGACACAGTGATTCACTCCTGGGTACAAACCTAGTAGTAACTCACATGTGTGGTCACCAGAGACATACAAGAACTACTGGATGTAGCTCCAAACTAAAAACCACTCACTGCCTAGCCACAATAGAATAAATAAATAATGCAATGGGGTAAGCAGCACATGGATGAACCCCCTGCTGTGGAATGAGTAAGACCAGAAGAAGAGTTCCAATTGTGTGACTTCATTTACATGAAAGTTCAAAAATAGACCAAACAAATTGGTTGTAGATGGAAGAATAGTGATGATGGGGGAGGGGAAGTGAAGAGAAGGGGGCACCAGAGGAGCCCCAGAAGTGTTGGTAAATTTTGATTTGATCCATATGCTGGCTAAAGGGCTGTTTTCACTTGTGGAAATCCATCACACTCTTCATTTTTGGTTTGTGTACATTTCTGTATGATACACTTTAAATGTTAAAAAAAAATAAAGTAAATGAGGAGAAACCAGTTCAGTCATTGCTATGGTCCAGGCAGGAGATAATGGTGATCTGGACCTGTGTGGTGGCAGTGCAGGTGGAGAAACAGGCAGATTTGAAAAATATTTAGGACGTCAGACCTATGGAATTTAGAGACCGGTAAGATGTAAGAATGAAGTAAAGTGAGGTGGTCAAGAATAAATCCAAATTTTTGGTTTGAGTGACTAAATGGATTGCATTACATTTACCAAAATAGAAAATACCAGAAAAGAAGTGTGTGTGAAGTGAAACATTAATTCATCTACATTTAATGAGGATTTACTATGTGCTGGGCATTAGGGATACATCAACGAACAGCAACAAAGCCACTCTCATGGAATTTGCATTTATTTATGTGGTTGGACAAGTTGGTTTTTAACATGGAGTCTTAGAGATTTTTATGAGACAACCAAGCAGCAATGTCAAGTGGACAGAATTGAGAGGCAAAATAGGAATATAGGGACACTGCTACAGAGCACGGTTCCCGAGGCCACAGAGGCTATGAAACCACCAAGGGACGTGTATTAGTTATCTCTTGCTGTGCTACAAATGATCCCCAAACACTGCAGCTTAAAATAAATACTTGTGCCCTGGCTGGTGTGGCTCAGTGGATTGAGTGCCAGCCTGTGAACCAGAGGGTCGCTGGTTCGATTCCCAGTCAGGGCACATGCCTGGGTTACAGGCCGTGTCCCAGTGGGGGGCAAGTAAGAGGTAACCACACATTGATGTTTCTCTCCCACTCTTTCTCCTTCCCGTGCCCTCTCTCTAAAAATAAATAAATAAAATATGAAAATAAAAATAAAGAGCAAACAGAAACAGTGTTCCCAAGGAGACTGAAATTTCAGAATGAAGAGGAACTGGCAAAGTGGGGTTGGGAGTGAAAGCACCCATTGCAGGCCAGAACAGTGAGGTGGGATCAAATAGGCATGTTCAGGGATTGAGAGGTGGTGACTGAAATGCGGCAGGTAAAGGACCTCCTTCTGCCAGGGAGAGACAAGGAGACGAGAAACTTGGAGGACAGCAAATTTGCAGACACTGAAGAAAGGCTGGCACATGCCAAGGCTCACCTTGTGTTCTTGTCAATATCCCTAGCATTTCTGTACCAAGGCTACCCTGCAGCGAGGGGACTTGGGGTGTTTCCTCAGTGAGGTGTCTGGCTGAGCCATAAACACCCTGCAATTACTCCTTCAAGACTGTGACTACCCAGAGGGAAACGTTAGGGGCACAGCTGCAGTAAAAGGTGTTATTAATGCAGTTTAGAGACACACACTTAGGCTACTGAATGAACCAGAGGCTGGCTATTCAAGGGATCACATCACTTTTAATAGGAATTTTTCCTAGAGTTGGAGAAGGAGTTTTCCCTTCGCGCTGAACTATTCTAAATGGGAAAATCCTATAGAAGTTGAAAATACATGGAAATTTGTTTTCCCTTTGAAATATCTAAAGATGAAGGCACCATCAGTCAGCACTGTTGGGTCCTTTTGCTGACCTAGCTGATACAAAAAATGCCAAGGTAACAAGGAGAATAGTTGAAGTTTACATTTTGAAAATAATTTTAGGAGATATTGAAACACATCCCAAATAGGTAGATGAATGTTAAAAGTTCCTTGGGGACGTATTTATCGTTTACTAAATAGAGATAAAGTAACAATCCAGAAACTTAACAGGCATTGTTGTCGGTTCGTGGATAATACTCTGGGAGAGGGGAATATATTTTCAAAGATCAGGAAGAAGGTGAAAGGAATTAAATGTTCACTAAGCCCCCTTTTTTCCGCCTGCAATGTAACTTCAGTTAATAAGAGAAGTCAAAAGGAATCTCTCCTACAGGGACCTAGTCCCGCCAGGGCTGCAGGCCTCATGGCGGAAGCACCTGTCGGTTCCACTCAGTCCGCGGCCCTGGGGTCGGGGACAGTGCGGCACACACATTAGGGGCGCAGTTTCCCCGAATGAACGACTGGTGCAAGCACGTGGTGAACCGTGGGCAGGAATATTAGTCCAAGCCCACATGCGGGCGGAGGTTTACGGCCAAAGACGGCCAGAGGTTAGGGTTGGTCTTCTCTCACTCCAGGCCTTTCTGCCTGGCTAATATTTCTGGTAGTTGGGTCAAGCAGTCTCTGCTTTTCTAACATATTTCCAGAAAAAGTGTGAGCCTGAGTTGGGGGCTGGGGAAATCCATGTTAGCAGCGAGCCCCGAATCTTCCCGCTGCGCTCCCAGCCAGCTCCCTCAGGCTCGGGGGACAGTGCGGGCCCAACGCCCGGAGACAACCAGGTCGGATCCTTACCGGGGCAGGTCACGTTCCTGCAGTTCTCCCGGTTCAGCCACCCCCACTCCCAGAGGTCAAGTACGTGGCCACGTCCTCGAAAGGCCATAGCCATGGGGGCACAGGTTAAGTTCTGGGGGCAGGGGCAGCAGCAATGACTGGGGCGCCTGGGGACCCAGGTCAGGTTCTGAGGGACGTGCCTCTGCCTGCCCCTCCCCCCGGCCCCGCCCAGAGGCAGGCGGCAGCAGCCAGAGACTGGGAACTCGGCAGGAGTCCGAACGATAGGGAGGCCCGGGTCCCGGGCGAGCGGCAAACCCTGGAGTAGCTTGGGTCCCGCGTGCTGCTCTTCAGCCAGTTCGTCCGTCCTGATAATGTGCCAGGCGCTAGGCTAGGCGAGGGGGACGTGGGGCAGACAAGGGAAAGCCCACTGTCCTCAGGGAGCTTGCGGTCCAGTGAGGCCCACACTAGACAAATAAAGAAGCCGGGGAAGCCCCGGTGCTAAGTGCAGAAAGACAGTGACCCTGCAGAAGAGCCAGACCGAGCATGGGGTCTGGCCCCTACAGGCTTGGGCCGAGGGGCGGCTAGCCCCCAGTCTCTGCCCACTGTGTAGGTGGCCCCAGGTCCCCAGGCCGCGTGGTGCCTTGGAGATGCACCCTCCAGGCTGTCTCCAAGAGCACAACCCAAAAAGGCCCTTTAGAGCAGAGAGAAAAGTTTGACTTTGTAGTTAGAGTCAAAGGTGAGTCACTTCCCCTCCCAGGAGCCCCTGCTTTGTCATTGGTAAAGCCGGGGTCAAAAGCCACCTGGCAGCATTCTTGGGAGGATTTTAGGCGGCAGTGTTGATGGCTCCCTCCCTTCCCCCATTACACAGTCCTATTTTCTTTTTAGCGCCCACCACTGTTTTCTCCTGCACCCTGGCGTGAGCAAGCCCCTGAGGTCAGGGCCTGTTTAATTCTGTGTCCTCAGCACAGGGCAGACGCTTGGCAAAGATTTCTTGCACGAATGAAATGCCTGGCAAGGAGTCTAGCACACAGCAGGCATTTTAAAATGGTAGCTCTTCTCTGTTCCCCCCACCCCCAACGAAAGTACAGGCTGACAGACCCCCAAGGGGCACAGGACCAGTTTTGATTAGGAGGGGGGTGATTCTTACTTGAAGGGGTAGACTCATAAGCAGTCTGAGGTTGGAATCTGGATTCGCCTCTGTCTTTATTTCTCTGGCCCCGCCCTGCCTTCTCCCCCACATCCGCTCCCAAACTGGGAGTTTAAGGGTTAACTCTAGGATGCCCCCTCATCACCTGCATGGGACTGGGGCTGGGAACTTCCTGTTGCATTTTCCTGGAGTCCTTCCCCAGGCTGGCTGATCCTGAATCTGGTCCTGTGGGCCTCCGAGAACCCCAGCATCTCTGTCCCTGGAGAGGGGACCCTGAGTGGTGAGTGGCAGAGAGACCTGCGGTGCAGGCTGCCAGGATAAACATAGGGGTCATAGCAGCTTGGATAGAGAATTGGGGGTGGGGTGGGGTGAGGGTTTCAGGCCTGGAAGGGGGATTAGGTAGCTGGAGGAAAGTCAGGAGGGTGTGGGTGGTCCATGCTGGGGGGAAGCTCAGAGCCAGCCAGATCTGTGGACCTGTGGTGGAGGGGACGTCAGGGAGGTTGCAGGACTTCCTATGACAAGGCTTGCAGCACCCACTGGAAAGGGAAAGGCAGGCTCCACGTGCCCCCGGGAGGACTGCCCAGCCTTACCCACTCCGCCTA
This sequence comes from Sturnira hondurensis, assembly GCF_014824575.4. NCBI lineage: Eukaryota > Metazoa > Chordata > Mammalia > Chiroptera > Phyllostomidae > Sturnira > Sturnira hondurensis. The sequence goes on from NW_028076720.1 coordinate 160,998, forward strand.
GCACGAGGAGTGGAGCCCAGCCAACAAAGACAAGCCACTCCTGCCAACTGTGTCCAGGGGGAAAGGACAAGTTCATGGCTGAGGAGTCCCCACTCTGGACTCTCCTGTTGTGTGGGTGGGTTTTGTGGCAGCAAGTCTACCGTGGGCTCCAAATTATGTTGGTCAAATATTAGAGGGTGAGAGTAGCGTTTCCCCAACTCACCCTGCCCAACCCCCACAGATATGCATATTAACGAAGCTTTTGTGTGCTGGAGAAGTGGAGTGGCGGGACTCAAGAGCCAACTTCCCTTGAATTTGAATTCCACTCCTTTCAAAAACCTTTTGGTGAGAACTCACCTGGAGGTTCTGGCACCCCTGGGTACCTAGGCCTGATGACTGGGACTTGAAAAATGCTCTTATTGTCTGATTCACACTATGATATTCTAGCTGAGACAACACAAATCACACAGCGCTGGGAGGAAGCTGGTCCTTTTCTGTCCCTGAGCTTTGGCACAGGGGTCAAGATCAGCATTCTCACCCTAGAGCAAACCTTGTCTCCACCTGGGGTGACCGTGAAGAAATTACCCCTCCTGTCTGAACATACTCTTTGCACTTGTCAAATGGAGAAAGAATTTGCCCTGGGGTGGAATTTGCTGGGAGTGGGAGTCAGCAACCCCTACAGCTAAGCACTCAGAACTGTTAAATGCAGGGTCCCGATTACACGTGATCGGTTCTCTAATTATTTTGCTCTTGCTACGAAAACAATGAAACAAAACCCCATTTTTTGAATATGTATTAAAGACCTTTTCTGCACAATTTTGTATACATTCATCAAAAATTACAACTGCGAGGCAGCCATTATATTCTCATTTTGTTATTTCTACTAACAAACATTGAAGCTGCTACAGGCGCTGGGTGAACAGTTACTGAAAGAACCAGTCTCTTCTTGAAGACCAAGGGAAGAAAAGAAACACAGTCAGTCAAGGTTGTGGCACAGAGTAACACCAGCGGGGCAGAGGCAGGTGGCTGGTGTGTCGTGGAGTACCAGAGTGAGGGCAGTGGGTTGAAGGAGCCAGAGTCAGATGACACAGTGCAGGAAAGAATGAACGTTGGAGAGACTAGGGGTAGACTGAGGGGCTGGGGTCCAGAGAAGTGCTGGAGGAAGGAGGGGGAAAGACTGGAGAGAAGCTAGAAGTGGGGAAAGGGGAGGGAAGCTGGGGAGATGCAGGGCTGTGGGGGAGGGGGGAGGCTGGAGGGACGGGGCGGGCCTTGTCGGGTGGTCTGGGATACAGGCTTTTGTTTTAGTCTTTGTTTTAGCTTCTCTGCCCTCTCCCGCTCCTCTGAGGCAGAAAGTGTAGGCCCAGGCTTTAAAAAATATACAGGTTTTCTCTGTTCTACTATTTCACACTCCACTCATCCTACCCAAAAAGGAGGTTTAGAGAATCCTCAGCCCTATCTCCTCGGAGTCCCTTTTTAAGAGGGCTCAACAAACTGTTCGAAGGTCTGGACTAAACCACCTTTCCCCTGGCTCCACTGACAAGGTTGGGTTACCTTCTTGGGCAAATGTTTGTACTTCTGAGCCTTGGTGTCCTCGGCTACAAAATGGGAACAGCTGTTAGCTGTGCTCGTTTGTATTATTACCTAGTGATAATGAGAAGGACACAGCTGGCCCTTGTGCACCCCCACCACGTACTCCCTGTAGGTGGTGGAAAGTGATGGAAAGCGAAGGCTTTCTTCTCGTCCCCCAGTGGGGGTGGGGGTGGGGAGGCAAGTTTCGGAGAAGCTCATCTGTAGCCCTGCGGCTGGAGAGCAGGGAGGGCAGAGAGAAGTTGGGACTTGGGTTTCCATATCCATAAAATAATTCCTACCTGTGTTAAAATGTGTTCCCAAGTTCTGTAACAAAGGTACAGGCCTGTTCAAAAAAATGGTAAACCTTCTGGGTTGTGCTGAAGGACGAAACTGAGTCCTTGTATGACTGAACTTGGGGCAGCTCCCCATTTGGTAGCTGGGCTACCCCCCCCCCCCCCCCCCCCCAAAAAAGAAGGGAGTAGCCCTACAGAACCCTTTGGAGCTTGAGAGGAGAGGAGAAGGGGACAGTTGTTGTCACATGGACCCAGTGCCCCCTGGTGGCCAGGTAGAAGCACTTTTTATTGCTGGCCAGACTCACAGGGATGGATTCCTCCCAGAGGGGTAGGCCAAGAAAGACTCTAGAATTTTTTTAAAAATCATAATATAAAAGAAAAGGAAATAACTGCCTCTTGCCCATAACCCAGCTCCCATGGACACACCCACTGGGGACCTCCAAAATGGGCAAGGCAGCTTTGGCCTGCACTGGGGACACTGACAAATTTATGCAAGCTGTGAACCAATCTCTCACCTGGAGACCCATTCACCAATCCCAGTTCCTTGTCTTATCTTGACTTCAGTCTCTGGAGATGGGTGAGGAGGTGAATAGACTGGAACACCCGGTGGGAGGTCAGCCCTGCATTGGTCAGCTGCGTGGCTTTGGCCTTGACCGCTTGCCGAGAGCCACTTCCAGAGCCATAAAGTGAGGGTCAGGATGTCTAGTCAAAGATCATATGAGCGTGGACCCCCCAAAACTGGATTTTATTTATTAAAATGGCATGTATTTATTCTTACATGTTTAAACTTCAGTCCCCTTCAAAGTGCTCTCTGTTTGATGCAACACACCTACAAGACTTTTTCCCACTGCTCAGAACAGTTTTTGAACTCATAGATTTTGATGCCTTTTAGTGCTTCTGCCATTTTTTGTTTCACCTCTTCCACATAGGCATAATGTTTCCCTTTGAGGACTTTTTTCATCAGGGAAACAAAATAAAGTCACTCAGGCAAATAGGGAGGGTGGGGCATGGGGGTCATGCTATTTTTGCTCAAAAATTGCTGAACACTCAGGGTGGTTCAGGCAGGTGCACTCGTAAATCATCCATCATGAAATGGGCAAACTCGTTGAGTCTTCAAAAAAAACTCACTGATGCTGAAGGCAGCCTCTCACAACAGCACAAGCCTGTACTACAGGGGCCCACCCTCCAGAAGATAATGCCAGTTTTTTGGGGTCCCCCCTCATAGGCATAAGCTTTCCCCCTAACTGTTCATCCTTAAAATTTTTAAACATCCAGACAAGTTGGAAGAGCAAGTGCTGTAATTTTGCATGTTGGTCCGTCAGTATGGCCAAACCCTCATGCCCCTTCACTTACAAACCCTTCAACATCTAAAAATAAAGACGTTCCTGACATGCCACAAAACTGAAATCCCATCTCAGAAATTCATTTCCATTGTCCTCTAGTGCCCCATGTTCAAATTTTCCCAACTGGCCCCAAAATATCTTTGAGAGATTCTTAAAAATCAGGATCCACCCTGGCTGGTGTAGCTCAATGGACTGAGCGCGGGCCTGTGAACCAAAGGATCACGGTTCGATTCCCAGTCAGGGCAAATGCCTGGGTTGCAGGCCAGTTCCGAGTAGAGGTCTCGAGAGTCAACCATACATTGATATTCCTCTCCTTCTCTCCTTCCTTTTCCCTCTAAAGATAAGTAAATAAAATCTTTTAAAATATATATTATTTATCTTTAGAGGGGAAGGGAAGGAGAGAGGGAGAGAAACATCAATGTGTGGTTGCCTCTCTTGCGTCCCCTGCTGGGAACTGGCCCGCAACCCAGGCATGTGCCCTGACTGGGAATCAAAACGCAATGGTGTGGTTGGCAGGCTCGTGCTCAATCCACTGAGGTACGCCAGCCAGGGCAATAAATAATTTTTTAAAAATCAGGATCTCATGGAGTTTCATGCATTTGGTTGTAAGGGGTGTTAGTCTCTAGAGCAATGCGCCCCCTACAGACACTTGTTTCTCATGGCATAGACTGAAGAACCTGGGCCAGCTGCTTCTGGTCATGCCCTGTCTTTAGGATTTATGTGATTGTTTCCTTGGGGGATCGTTTGACTTGTTCTCTACAATGCCCTTTACACTGGAAGTTGGGTCTGAAGGCGGAATTGGATTGCGGTGCAACATTTTTGGTAAAGACCCATCTTCAGTGGTGCCATGTACTCCCCTCGGTGTGACATCAAGAGGCAGGGAAAGCCAAATTGTCCTCTTTCAGGGGAAGGCCATCCTTGGTTGTGGGGGTAAAGTGAGGCGAAGTTCTAACTGCTGCAGGAGAGAACAGTAATACAGAACTGTCCATTTTCTCTGCCTTTCGGTGTGTTGGTCTGGCCAAGCCATTACCCATAGCCAGTGAAGGAAACAGTTCCTCTGGAGGCCACATCTTTGGCATCTCTTAACACCACAGGTGTGGGAGCAGAGAGGAAGAGAGACCCAAGAGCGGGAAGAGCTGTGGTGAGGTGTCCCCCAAGGTGAAGGATGCTTGTAGAAACTGTCCCTGCTGAGCGGGAGCCAGAGCAGCTCGGAGAAGTAAAACTGGAAGAGGAGGAGGAGGAGGCTACCAGCCCAGAGGACCCCAGGCGGCCAGAGATAAGGCTCCGACCAGAAGTGGCTCACCAGCTCTTCAGATGCTTCCAGTATCAGGAGGACATGGGGCCCAGGGCATCGCTGAGCCGGCTCCGGAAGCTCTGTAGCCACTGGCTGCAGCCAGCACTACACAGCAAGAAGCAGATCTTGGAGCTGCTCGTGCTAGAACAGTTCCTAAGCGTGCTGCCCCCACACCTCCTGGCCCGGCTTCAGGGCCAGCAGCTGAGGGATGGCGAGGAAGTGGTGCTGCTGCTGGAGGGTGTCCAGAGGGAGTCCATCGACGTGGGGCCACTGGTAAGAGGGTGGCAGCCAGGTGGGCTGGACAACTGGTGGGACAGACAGGGACTTTATGGCCCCATTAAGAATCACTGAACATTCATCCCTGGCTAACATAGCTCAGTGGATTGAGTGCGGGCCTGTGAACCAGAGGATCGTGGTCTGATTCCCAACCAGGGCATGTGCCTGGGATGCAGGGGACGCATGAGAGGCCACCATACATTGATATTTCTCTTTCTCTTTCCCTTCCCCTCTAAAGATTAATTTAAAAAAAAAGAGGCACTGAACATTCCACTTTTCTACCACTGCCAATTCCTTAACCTCCTAGTTCCTCCTCTGTCTGATTCTCCTTTGCCCCGTTTCCGCTGGGAGTCAGTCAGACATGGGTTACCACCCTGTCTGTTGCCTAATATGGTACATTTTTAACAGGATTTTAGTTTTAACACTGGCAAGAATTGTCCCCGTGCAGACATCACCTTGGAAGAACCGGGAGTCCCTTCTCAGGTCTCCATCCATAGCCCCAAAAAGGAAGGGCACCCAGAAAAGCCTCCAGCCCTGGAGCCAACGAAAGGACTCCTGCCATCCCAGCCAGGGCCCTCCGAGTCTGCTGAGTTGGAGGCCTGGAGACTTCCTGCACATTCGAAGCAGCCACTGAGCCCAGGTCCCAAGGGGACATTTCAGGCCCTGCAAGAGAGCGGTGAGGAACTACTGGCCGAGGGAAGGCGGGAGCTGGGAGACCAGGTGGGGAGACGAGTGGGCAGCCTCTCTGGTTGACAGGAATAGATGAGCACCACGACGCCTCTCATAGGTGCTTGGTGAGAAATGCACGTTCTCACAGCCTCATGATGGATAAGGCTGGCTTCTCACGGCTCTTTCTCTCCCTCCCAGTACTGTCAGCCCCCCAGGACCGAGAGGTATGGCCTGAGGAGAACTCCCACGATCAGGAGCTGGCTGCTGTTCTGGTGAGTTGGGCTTGTCCCCTCACCCCAGGATGTTCTTCTGCCCCAGGTGTTCATTGCCTCGGCCGTTTTAGCAAATCCATGTTTTCCTGGATTTAAGCCTAGAAAGCTCTTTATTTCCCTCAGGACTCAGAGCCTTCTTCCTCACTCGTTGTGGGTTTCTGCCCCTTCTTTCACAGGAGTCCCTGACCTTTGAAGATGTCCCAGTGAAGAAGGCATGGCCTGTGCACCCTCTGGGTAAGAACCACTCCCAGGGCTTACGACTACTGAAGCCTCTTTCTTTTTGGTGGGATGTGATTCCTGAACATCCAGACCCTCAAGACCCTCCAGACATTTGGACCTCTTCAGCAAAAATGGGCTATTGTGATGAAAACATATAGACAATCTTCTGGAGGGGTGTGTGTGAGTCCAGAAAGTATCTAGCCATGTAATATGAAAAATGGAGGCATTTACTGAAGAAGGTACAACGTATAAGAAACATTGTACATAGGAAAATGACACCTCAGTCCCCTTCAAAGTCAGCACCTTGGGACCTTACACAAAGCTCCCAATTGCCATCAACCGCCTCTTTGTAGTTTCTTGAATCTCATCAACAGTCTGAAATCTCTCCCCTTTAAAAGGTGATTTTAGTTTGGGGAAAAGGCAGAAGTCGCAGGGCACCCAATCTGGGCTGTAGGGGGGCTCAGCCACCTGGGTGATTTGATGTTTCTCCAAAAAACTCTGCACGAGATGTGATGCATGAGCAGGTGCATTGTCGTGAAGCTGCCCATCACCAGTTGCCTATAACTGCAGCCTTCTGAGTCATCTGCATAGTTTCTGCAGAGGGATGTTGAAGGTTAATGGAAAATTTAATCAGATTCTCTGCTCTACGTTCTCGTCATTTTGAATGCAACTGCCACCTAGTACACATGCTCACTCGTCAGCACCTACGACCCCCACTAACGAGTACAGGGAAGTCATCATTGCTCACAAATGCATATTCTAGTCCACGTTCCTTGGCTGCCAGGTTACAGCAATGTCACACAAACCATTCTTATTATGTTAACAATGGTTAAGCCCTGGCTGGTGTAGCTCAGTGGATTGAGCGTGGGCCTGTGAACCACACAATCATGGTTCGATTCCCAGTCAGGGCACATGCCTGGGTTGCAGGCCAGTTCCCGGTTCCCAGCAGGGGACTCACGAGAGGCAACCATACATTGATATTTCTCTCCTTCCCTCTCCCTCTAAAGATAAATAAATAAAATATTTAAAAAATTAAAAAAAAACAATGGTTAGACTTCTGGACAGACATTATATATATAGATATATACACACACAGACATACACAGGTGGGCAAAACGAGCATGTGAAACCCAGTTTATTGTATTATTTTTGTATTTTTCATACAAACAACTGTAAACCTATTTCTACCCCACCTTGTATATATTCAAAGCCCCAGGTGTGTGGCCTAATCATCAACTTCTTTAACTCTGAGCTTGTAAAATCAGTGGCCACGGGAGCACTTGCCAATGGGTGTGGGGTTTCCACGTGTGTCAATAACCAGGTTAGGGACACTGGGGAGAGGTGACAGTGACACAACACTTTGAATGCATCTCGGGGCCCAGATTTGTGCACTGTTGAACAGTTACAGTGGTGAATTGTATGTCACTTAACCCCACACCCTCTGCCAACCCACCAGCTTTGCAAGATCCTAGGTTTCTTTCCACCTCCAGGCAACGAGGTTCTGGTGGTTCCTAGGAGCCCTGGGAATAGGCCTGACCAGTCCTGACTTTGGCTTGTTTTACAGGATTTGGAAGCAGAAGCCGAGATGAGGCATTTCAAGAAGAGCCCAAAGAGGGTGCCTGGTCTGCTGCCCTCTCCGCAGAGTCTCAGGAAGGTAGTCCAGGCGTGACAGAAGAGCCCCATGCGCAGTCACTTGAGCAGGGCCCTGGAGTGAGCCGCCCTCATGGAGGAGAGTCCCCTGATAGTAAGAGCGATGTTCTAGAGGCCAAAGTGGCCGGAGGGGCCTCCAAGCCGGAAGCAGAGACGAAGTTCATCTGCACAGAATGTGGGGTGAGTTTCACAAAGCTGGCCCGCCTGGAAGGGCACCAGTTGCGGTCCCACCCGGGTGTGCGGTCCTTCCCGTGCCTGTGCTGTGGGAAGACCTTCGGCCGCAACTCTATTCTCAAGCTGCACATGCGCACGCACACGGATGAGCGGCCACATGCCTGCCACCTCTGCAGCCACCGCTTCCGCCAGAGCTCACACCTGAACAAGCATCTGCAGACACACTCTGAGCCCGCCTTCTTGTGCGCTGAATGCGGCCAGGGCTTCCAGAGTCGGACCAGCCTCCTGCAGCACCTGTTGGCTCACGCCCAGGACCAAAAGGCGCCCTGTACCACGGAGAACAAGACCAAGCCGCCAGAACTGGCTGTTGTCCTGTGCTCCCACTGCGGCCAAACCTTCCAACGCCGCTCCAGCCTCAAGCGCCACCTGAGGATTCATGCCAAAGACAAGGGCCACCAGCGCTCGGAGAACTCGGACGGCCTGCGCCGGAGCTCTGATGAGCGCAGGCCCTACGTGTGCAGCGACTGCGGCAAGGCTTTCCGGCGCAGTGAGCACTTGGGGGCCCACCTACGTGTGCACACAGGTGAGCGGCCCTTCTCCTGCCAGGTCTGCAGCCGCAGATTCAGCCAGAGCTCCCAGCTGGTCTACCACCAGCGGGTGCACACGGGCGAGAAGCCCTACGGCTGTCAGCAGTGCGGGAAGCGCTTTGTGCGCCGAGCTAGCCTCGCCCGCCACCTCCTGACCCACGGTGGACCAAGGCCCCACCGTTGCACCCAGTGCGGCAAAACCTTCAGCCAGACTCAGGACCTTGCTCGCCACCGGCGCAGCCACACTGGCGAGAAGCCCTGCCGCTGCAGCCAGTGTGGCGAAGGCTTCAGCCAGAGTGCCCACCTAGCCCGCCACCAGCGCATCCACACCGGGGAGAAGCCCCATGCCTGTGACACCTGTGGCCACCGCTTCCGCAACAGCTCCAACCTGGCCCGCCACCGCCGCAGCCACACTGGTGAGCGGCCCTATGGCTGCCAGACATGTGGCCGGAGTTTCCGTCGCAATGCCCACCTGCAGCGGCACCTGGCCACCCATGCAGGCACAGGGGATGCAGCGTCCGGGCAGGCCGAGCCCCCTCAAGAGTGCCTAGAGTGTGGCAAGAGCTTCAGCCGTAGCTGCAACCTGCTGCGTCACATGCTGGTGCACACTGGGGCTAGGCCTTACTCCTGCACACAGTGTGGCCGCAGCTTCAGCCGCAATTCCCACCTGCTGCGCCACCTGAGAACCCACTCCCGGGAGACCCTGTACTAGCTTTGCTCAGGTTCCTCCAGGCCTACCCTGTGCGCCTCTCCCTGGCCTCCTCTGCAGCCTAGGCCTGCAGGAGAGGTCTCTGCACCACTCCCCTTGGCCATGGTCCACCCCCCACATCCCTCTGGCTCCAGTTAACCCTGAATTAGTTTTTCCCTTCCCCTGAAGCATTTCTTCCTACCTCAGGAATGTGTTTCATAATGCCCAAGTAAAACAGCCTTTAAAAAAATAAAAGATTTTGTATTTAAGCACTGATTTTTACAGAATGTGGTATGAAGATGAACTAAATTTACAACTTAAATGGTTCATGCAAATTGTCTTCAAAATACATCACACCTAAGATGTTCATAAGATTTTACATGCATTTTGGAAGAAATTACACAGAAGCAGCTGCTTTTTCAATGAACCTAGCCAGTTTCACATCTCTCTTGGTCAGTCCGCCACAGTCACGTGAGGGGGGGCCTTTGTTGTTCATATTAGCCCATTCCTGGTGCTTTACCTTCTCTACTTACAGAACAACTTGAGTCATGAAGCGAATGCCTGATTAAACATTTTTAAGAACTGTGTTGATGGCATCTCATTAAATTCCAGCCATCCTGCTGCTTTTAAGGTCAAGTGTAACTTGTTCCCTCTCGGCTGATGTGGCCATGCGGCTGGGGCTGCAACCTCCCAGGGCCACCAACAAGCTCTGTGTTGCCCTCAGTACCTCCATCATGGCCACTGCAGAGGCCTGTCCTAAAACAGCCTTCTCGACAGCCGTTCCTCTTATTTTTACATTCACCCTCATGCCACCTGCCATCTTCCCCACTGTGCCACACTGCGGTAGCTTTCTCCCTCCACCACCCCAACACCTTCAAAAGTAGGCTAGATGGGAACAGATCTGGGGAGCATTCCCCCACCCCAGAAATGCTCAGAGTTGGGTGTGTGAGCCGGGGTGGCCAGATGTCACAGCCAGCCATGGCTAGGGCCAAGGAATCTCACCTCAGAATTCTTTCTCTGGAGTCGACCTAATCTGTGCTGTTCAATACAGTATCCTCTAGCCATATGTTCCTGTTTAAATTAATTAAAATTGAATAAAACTTAAAATCCCAGATTCTGGATGATTATGGGAAACCTGTTTTGGAATGTTGGTACCTAATTCAAATGAAAAATGCCAGCAGTTGAGATGAAACCCACCTGCTGCCAAGCTGATTCATCAGTTGGGGACCCACAACTACCCATAATCCTCTAAACCCAAAGCTGAATTGCCATTGTGCCCACCTTCTCCTTACCCATCAGGCATTCTTGGCCTGCTCCCCGCTCTCTGAACAGTTTTGTCTTTGTGTTTGTTTCTGAGTAGAGCTGGAACTTGTACTTAACAAGAGTTAAAGTTCATCATACATTAATCAGCTACTAGAACTTACTATCTTTTACTTTGTTGTTACAATACTGGTAGTTCTCTCTCATTTCTTTTTTAAGATTTGATTTATTTTTAGAGCGAGGAGAAGGTAGGGAAACAACATTGTGAGAAACTGATAGGTTGCCTCTTACCTGCCTCGACCACAACTCAGGCCTGTGCCCCAACCGGAAATCAAAGCGGGCCTTTTACCTTGTGGAACAATGCACAACCCACACAGCCACACTGGTCGGGGCCCGATAGTCTTCTCTTAATCAGGAATAAAACCAAAAATAGAAGGGGAATATATTTGATCAAAAGAGAGACAATGGGATAAATGTCTACTCGGGACCAAAAGTGTCCAAGGCAGCGATGTTCAAACACTGCCACAGGAAGCATCCTGGTGCGCCACAAGGATTTTTAAAACATGTGCTGACCCTCTTTTCCCTTAGACTGTCACATAAAAAAATGACAATAGTCAACACGATAGCCATTCGGTGTAAATGAATAAAAATTATACCTATGTGTTTTTTAAAATATTTTATTTATTTATGTTTAGAGGGATAGGGAGGGAGGGAGAGAGAGGGAGAAACATCAATGTGTGGTTGCCTCTTGCGTGCCCCCCACTGGAGACCTGACTCGAAACCCAGGCATATGCCCTGGCTGGGAATCGAACCAGCGACCCTTTGGTTTGCAGCCTGGTGCTCAGTCCACTAAGCTATGCCAGCTAAGGCTATACCTATGGTTTTTGTCAGATCGGCAAAAAATATAGTATATTTTTTGGTGTGCTGCAGAATTTTAGTAATTAGTTTATGTGTTCCATGAGATGAAAAAGGTTGAAAATCGCTGGTCTAAGGGCAAAAATTAAAGGCATGATGCAGAGAGAATTGAGGATGAGAATTCAATTCACGAACTTAACGATAATGCCAGTGGGGAGAACAAAATGAGGTCAGTTCTGTATTGATAACAGGAATTAAAAGCAAGAAATAATCCCAAAGAAAAAACGCCCAAAATATTGAAATGGCTTTATATTTACCTTAGATACAGACTCAAGACTAATTTCTAACCTGGTAAGGAATATGGCTTTTGTGGGCACGACATTCCTTGTCGTCGAAGTGAAAGCTCTGGATTGGACTAGGGATGTCCCACACAGCCCCCTTCCTTCGGCCTTCCTTTCTAGCACCCGGGCGAGCAGCAGATCAAGGGAGCCCCTTGCTGAGACGACAGTCTGGGGCCCCTTCCGCACGGAGCCAGGTGGCCACTGCCCACCAGCCCCTTTGTTGCTCAGACTGGAACTCGTTTACTTTTAGTTTGATACATTACACGCCCTCCAGGGACAGAGTGCTGCATTCGTACAACAGGTGTGCTCAATTAGTATAATTTTAAAATGTTTCATTTGGAAATGTCTTACGTTTTTTAAAAGAAATGCACATTCTAGTAGGTCCAAAGAAATCACTTCAATTTGCAATACAGTCAAAGATAAATTCTCAATTAAATCATACAGTTAGCACTATCAATTCAAAGTTAGTACCTACAGAAACCCTACAGTCACACTACGAGTTAGTCATCTGTTCTTTGTAACACACATGACACAGTGGTGCATTTCCACACAATTTACTTAGGTTCAGGCAAAACTTTTCAAATAATGGAACATTACCAGTATCTACAACTAAACAGGATACACAAATATATTGGATAATACATACTTTACAGTCTGATTTATTATTTTTAAAATGCAATCATAAACTAGGACAAACTATAAGCCCCTTGAGTGAACTCAAACATTCAACTAAGAACATAAGCACGACATGAGTAACCGAGACAGGCCAGTAAGCCGGGACAAGTGGAATAGGGAAAGACAGCTGAACAAACTGGCCCAGCAAAGAGCCATCTACAGCCAGATACAGAAGGTCACCTCCTTAGAAGTAATACCTGGGCCTCAGTTGTCTCAGCCCCAGGCCCGAAAAGCAGCAAAGCCGGGTGGGCGATGCCAGGACCAGCTGCTGCAACTGAGGACCCCCTGCCCTCGCTCCGATGAATCACTGGAGACCATGACCCTGGAAGGGCACACCTGGAAAACTGATGAATATTCCATTGAGATGTCCCCTAAGACTTCCCCTAAATTCCCAGACCAAAAAAAACCAAAAAACCTTCAAAACAAAGAACCCAGTTCCTGCTCTCCCTACCAGGAGCATGCCCTCTCCTTTCTCTTCCTCCTCTTTGGCCCACACCGGCACGCACCTCCTACACTGTAAAGGACCCACGAGACCTGCAGCCGGGGGAGCAATGGGCCGCAGCAGCAGCTCATCCCCAGCTAAGCCCCCAAACCTGTCTCCAAAGCCTCCTTTTCTGACTTCTCAGTGAGCTGACAGCAGCCCCGCCTGGGCTCTCTCCTGTTACTCTTCAATCCTAGGCCCTTCCTTATTTCACTGTCCCCAGTTACAATAAATTCGCTCTCATAGTCACCTGCACTTGTGTTGTAAACTCTATCCTGCTCTAAGTCCCGCTCTGGCCTGGTTTCTGTCCAGGGTGGACTTTACTATACTGTTATGTAGTTCCTGCTGCTGTTCCAGAGGTAAGGAATTACATTCCTGTGGGAATGGGGTGTACTCAGGGTTCAGCCAGGTTCTGAGAGAAGCTCACACACGGAACTGCCTACTTTCCTGCCAGCAGCTCCACAGACACGAAGACTTCCCCTTGTGGCTAAACCATGAGAGTTGTACCTACTTATTGGCTGACTGGACTCAGGCCAGCACCAGGCTCAGGTGGTTCATCATTACGCATGACATTGAGGTCAGAAGGCTGGTGCCGGAAAGGCTACCACCTCCTTAGCCCTCAGTCATCACTCTGTGCTCACTTCACCCCACCCAGGGGCTGTGTACACACTTGGCTGCACCAAAATCGAGAACAGAAGCAAAGGGGAAGCACGGGGGCTGTGACAGGCTGTGATTGTTTTCTGACACTGAGCAAATACGGTGTGTGCATAAAGGCCTCATTGATGTTGTTCTGGGGAGAGGGTGGGTAGGCCGCAGACCTGCTCCTGCCTGCTGTGGTCTGTAGTCTCCGCTGTGACCTTCATTGGAGCCAAGAGCTCACCTCAATAACCTGGCCCAGGTAACCAACTTCATGTTGCAATATATTTAACAGGTGGCCCAAGAAAACTCTTTTTCTTCCAGTGTGGTTCACAGATGCCAAAAGGTTGGACACCCGTTAGGCCTAAACTGACCTATGGGGCGGGGGATGGGAATCAGTCGGCTTAAATGCCCCCTGCTTCTCTCACTTTCAGTCTTACCCCGTTCTCAGCTTGCCATCTCCCTGTAACTAGTCAAGCCATGTGCCCGGGGACCAGGTGTCCGGCATTTCTGCTCCGCCATCAGCATTCCCTGACTTTGACACCTCCCTCAGGCTCTCTGTGCACTCACCCACCACACAGGTGTGAATTTTGTCTAGTGTAAGGTATGAACCACCCTGACGTGGCACCTTCACCATTATCATCATCATAAAACCACCCCACCCAAATTATGCAGAGCACGGGAGTGCAGATATAATCCACCTGGTCTCCTTTAAATTGGATAGTATCACAGAATGTGTCTGTAAGCCTGTGCAGTGAAGAGACAGAGTCGTGACCAACAGCAGGCACTGTCCCTGCTCACTGGGACTGCAGCCCACAGCCTCTGCTCCAGGCAGCACTGTGGAGCCATAAGGCTGGATAGCAACCCAAGGAGAGGCCACTAAGTGACTCAAACCATGGGGGTGAACCCTCTCGACCAAGGCCATCAGCTTGGCTCTGTAGGAGACATGAAGAGATTGGCTCCTAGGGGAACATGGCAGAGACACAGAAAAGCTACAAGACAGAGAGGAGCCCATTCCCTGGGCCCAACAGACCACCCCACCCTCACCCCAGCTCGTTCAAATGCAGACTCCTGGCCCCACCCGGAGTGAAGGGTCAGGGTGAGGGCGTGAGATCTGTATTTCTTAAGTTCCCTGGTTGAATCTGGTAGGGAATATTACAGAGGCACAGTTCTGGAGGGACTGATTTAGCTCCCGAATCCTGTGGAGAGTGGGGAGTGAATGAGACAGCCCTGGTTTCATGCACGTATCACCCAGGAGTGCTGAGGAATCAGTGACTCCGCATCAAGAGTTCTCCTGCAGGCAACTGCAGACACCCCAGTGTGGAGGCAGAAAGAGGTTTTTAAAAATAAGAGGGTGTCCTATTAAATGGGAAGAGTGCTGGGTCTGGGGTGGTGACCTGCAATGAGGTCCAGGGGCCAATTTGTGGAAGGTCACCCTTGAGGCCACTGATGTCACCTAGGACAAGCAGCACTGCTGCCCAGGGGTGGTCTCAGAACTGGTTCCAGTTCCTCACCCACACGGTGCTGACTGGGATCTGGTGGAAGCAGAAGAGGGTGAGAAACTTCTGGAAAAGGAGCAGGGTTGGGGTTTAGTCTCCCGATCAGGCCTGTCTTCTAAAGCAGCGCTCCCTGATCTTTTCGGCCCCAGGGACCGAAAGGGGGATGCCAGGGTGCAGGAGCTCAGGTGAGGTGGGGGGTGGGAGGCTGAGCTCAGGTGAGCTTAGCTCCACTTGTTGGCCAGCTGGGGCGGGGAGGAGGGCAGGGCGACAGGAGGCGGAGCACAGGAGTGCGTCACTTGCGCCTGGAGGCCCTGGTGCCTGGAGGCGGACAGGTAGCGGAGTTTGGGGGCCCCTGCTCTAAAGATCCATACAGACGTGAGCAGCCGTTGCCTGGCAGGGTGAGGGCTACAGGGCATCAGCCCGCTGCGCTCTTGAGAAAAGCCAGCTATTCCGGGAAAAGCACAGACCTGAGGGGGCAGCGCGCGGCGGCGCCTACCATTTCTTGTGTTGGGTCCCAGAGCCAGACTTTGTCTCCCTGTCACCCATTTATGCCCAGCTGAATCCATGCTGATCCCGCCCCTGGGAACGGAGAATGAGGCTTAACAGCGATCACAATCCCCTACAGGCCCGCGGTGGGAAACCCGGCCCCCTCAGTGTAGCGTTGTCTTCACCTCAGCAGAAGGTGACGCCCCCCACCAACAGGGGCAGAAGGGTCAGGAGGAGGGGCATCGGTGGCGTTCCAGAGGCCTGGTTGATCTCACACTGACAATTGCAGGGTCCTGGCTTGAGAGTCGCTTTGGGCGGCCTGGGGGAGTGAGGGCCAGCGCTGGGGGCCGGGCAGTCCAGCCATTGGGGACCCATGGGTTGGGGGGAGTCCGGCTCGGCCTTGACGCTGCCCTTGGGAAAGCGCCAGTAGTAGATGCCCTTGAAGAAGTAGGTGTCACCTGCGGGGTGGGCGGAAACGCTGCAGGGCTGATCCAAGTTGCCCCAAGCCCTGCCCCTCTGGAGGGTTCCCCAGAATCATTCCCCAGGATGACCTCAAGCCCCAACCCCAAGGGCCAGTAGCTTGCAGTCGGGGGGCCTCAGACCCTCCCCGCGGGCCCTCCTACCTGTGTTGCTGACGGTGACATCGTCGGGGGTATGAGGCGCCCCCTCCCAGAGACTCAGGTCGCGCGGGTAGCCAGGGTCTGGACGTGCGGCCGCTTCATCGTACCGCCAGTAGCGCTGGCCCCGGACCAGGTAGGTCTTCCCGTTCAACGGCCACGAGAACACAGCGTCCACCTCCTCCCCGGGGGGCAGCCCCAGCTCTGCCAGCGGCCGCGCGGCGCCCTCTAGCTGCCGGTCATGGAACACCCAGAACTCGGAGCCTGCAGGCAAGTGGCTTGTTGAGCAACTGCTCCGGTGCGGGTGCCCCACCCGTACGGCCTGCCCCCGCCCGCGCCCCACTCACCGCTGAAGAGGAGGATTCGGCCATCTCGGTGCCGGGCGTAGGCAGCCTGGATGACCCTCACCTGGGCAGGCAGCCCCTCCCAGAAGCGATGGAGCCGGGCAGGTCGGGGGGACACCAGCTGTCCTGAGGGTTGTAGGCGCCAGAACCAGGGGCCTGTGGAAGAAGGGATGGGCATGGAGCATGAGATGGCAAAGGTCTTGCCCCCCGCCCCCCCCCCCGAGTGTGTTGCTGGAACTTCATGCTGGGCGATAGGTGGTTCATTTGGAAATCAAGGGTACAGTGGTTCTAGGGTGACTGGCTGGCCCAGGACTTACTCTCTACCACCACTCCCACCCCCCATCCTCATGGGGTCCCCCCCCCCCCCCCCCCCCCCACCCCCAGCCNCCCCGCTAAATGCAAGCAGAAGTTTATTTTAGAAAGTCACACAGATAGAAGAAGTGAGCTCTGGAAGAAGCAAGCCAGCTGGGCTGCTTGGGCTCAGGATGCAAGTTACAGAGGCAAAAAAAAAAGGGGGGGGGCCCTTGGAACTTAGGAGAAAGAAAGCAAAGGCCTCCTGGGGAAGGGGAAGGTTCTGTGGGGCTTCAGAGGGAGAGTAGGAACTGGGGAAAGAAAGGGAGTGAGGAAAGGCATGTGCCAGGTGCTCAACAGAGAGAGCCACCGCACCCCCCAATTTGAAAGTCCCTCATCCTGGGAAACCCCATAGGCCCTGTGGGCTCATGCAAAGTGGGTAGGAAGCCAACTCTATGGGGCCAGGGAAGATCGGAAGTGACTCACCTTTAAAGAAGAAGGTTTCTCCACGGATGTTGGCTATGGCATCAAAATTGCCATCACATCGATCAGGGACAGGCAAGGAGGGTCTGAGGAGGAAAGGAATGATGAGA
Source organism: Sturnira hondurensis (assembly GCF_014824575.4). NCBI lineage: Eukaryota > Metazoa > Chordata > Mammalia > Chiroptera > Phyllostomidae > Sturnira > Sturnira hondurensis. The sequence continues at coordinate 178,089 of NW_028076720.1, forward strand.
AGAAAGGGGTCAGGGCTCCTCTCTGTACTGAGCCTTGGTGCCAGTCCTGTGGGGCAGGGACTCTCACCATGGCCATCTCATGGGGGACACCAACCAGGGGGAGCTGGCACAAGATCACAAAGCTGGAAGGGGACTCACCTGCCTGGGGGCAGGGCAGGGGGCAGAGGAGGAGGAGCCAGGGGTTTCCTTGTGGGCTCATCGTATGGGGTTTGGGGTGCTTTCCCTGTAAAGAGAGTCAGCAAGGTGTGGGCTGCCTGACCCTGGGGCAGAGGCCACACCACGAGAGCCACTCATGCCCCAACCCCTGGTACCGTAGAGCTGCTGCAGGCCTTCCCGGTCGTCCTGGGACAGGCGGTACTCCGTGGGGTGGCCCACAGGGCCCTGGTAAAAGGGCCTCATGATGGAGTCGGGTGCAGAGGAGTGGCCCAGGCCCAGGGCATGGCCAAACTCATGGACAGCCACAGCAAACAGGTCAGTCCCCTCACCATCTGCGGAGGAAGGGAGAGTGGGTTGGAGCTGTGGCAGCCAGGTAAGGGGCAGCAAGGACGCCCCCAGGAGCGGGGCCTGCTGGCAGACAAGAACGGCCAGGAGACCCTCTTCCTTCTTGTATGAATTCACTTAATCAGCAAGTGTTTTTATTCATTAGACACTGGGATATCAGGCTAAAGAGATCTATAGAACAGGTTAGGGAAAGTGTAGGAGGAGACAGTCTGGGGAGAGAAGCGGCAAGCCTAGAGTGATGTAGGCCTGCCTACAGGAAGAAAAGACTGCATACATAAACCTGGGGGGAGGGGAAGCAAAAGCCTGAGGATGCATACAGCTCTCTAGAGGAAGCCCCAGCCCTTGGAGTTCCCCCCCCCACTCCCATCTCCAGCCTGTGGTCAAAGGTTCCTGCCCACGGACCTCCCCGCCACCACTAGGAATGTTGCTGAGTACCCTTGGCCTCTGTTCCCAAGACCTCCAGAACCCCACTGTCTTTCCTTCCTCCCCCCTCCTTCCATCTGCATCCCTGCAGTGCCCACATCTTCTCTATATCTATTTTTCTCCCCCATCTCTCCCTCCCAAAGCCTCCACCCCTCCCACCTCCCTGGGGTCCTGGCTTCTCCTCCCCACCACTGCGGCCTTCATCCATCTCCTCAGAACCCAAAGTTTCAGCATGCACTCTCTGACCACAGTCTGCTGGCCTGGGTGGCCAGCCTCACTCTCAGCCTCTCTGAACACAGAGGCCTCTTCCTTGGGGACCTAGCCCAGGCGCCAGAAGCCAGCGTCTTCACGCTCCCCATTGCTGGCCAAATACCAGCTCCTCATCCACCCATGAGCTGCCTGCTGGCTCTCCTTTAGTGGACAAGGTCAAAGGAGACAAAGACAGCAAAAGGGGGGGCAGCACCCAGGAGGTATCGATTTCCCCAGATGTTGATCTATTTCATGGAAATCTCTAATTAGGGTCAACACTGTTGAAAGTGGGTTTATTGGAAATGACGTGGTGTACTGAGAAGCAACTTCCTTTCAGCCACTAAAGGCCACTGGGTGAGCGTCTAAGAATGAAATGTTTGTCTAAGAGGGGCAGCAAACCCTTGTCCTCGTTAACTTCTCACAAAACCTCTACCTCCAACCCCATTTTACAGGCCAGGAAATCAAGGTGTAGAGAGTTCAAGTTAAATGACGGAGCTGAAACTAAGGCCGAGCACTCTGACAGTGCGTCCTGCTTTTGGCGGTGACTTCAGGTGGTCTTGGTCACGCTCAAACATACTGATGAATTCCCCCGTTGACTGTGGGTTTTCTCATTGCTCTGAGTCCTTTTTCTGAGAAACCGGAGGCAGTTTGGTGTCTTAATCAGGTACATCTCCCATCTCTCACCCCCACCGCCCTCCTTGCGTTGGTTCTCCTTTGGCCACAACCCTTCCTTGTACCCTTCTCATGCTATGTGGCTGCAGGAAATCTGGGGCCTTAGCAGGAAGCTTCTTTGCTCTCTGCACTCCGCCCCACCCCCAACTCTTAGATGACAAGTGCATTTTCTATTCCATCAAGACAGGTCATCCTATGCACCGTATCTTCAGACTATAAGACACACTCCCCCCCTCAACTGGGGAGGAAAACGAGGGTGTGTCTTATAGTCCGAAGGTAGCTTTACATTCACATTAGTGAAATATTATTTATGTCATTAAATATTTTACATTTTTTGCTCACAATTTTTTTCCTATTTTCCTCCTCTAAAACCTAGGTGTCCTATGGTCTGAAAAATACGATGATCTGTAACTTCCTGTGCACCCAGAACAGGCAGCTTCCTCTCCCCCAGGCTCGCCTCCTGCCTTTTGCCCTGCTCCATTCAAGGACCCTGCCTCACCTTCTGTAGGACAAGAAAAATGCCCCATTCATCAGTCCATTTCTACATCTGTCCATGTGGCCATCTATCCATCCCCAGACTCTAGTAACTCATCCAGCATCCCTGAATGCTCAAGATTCCCTCATCCTAAAATACTGCCTGGACCTGCCTGCCCCACACCCCTTCCCTTCCCTGGCAAATTAATTTGGTCAGTGATCTAAATTCATTCCACCTCCTCAGCTCCTCTTACTCCCAACCCCACTATGGTCTGGGTCATTTCCCCATCCACCACACTTCCGGGCACTAAGGTGACCAAATCCAAGCCCATGTAACACTGCCACTGCTAACTACTTCCTGTTCCACCTTTCAGATTGTTCTTTCTCTATTTCTTTGATTTTTCTTCCCCTGATGCTTACCCCATACCTCTTACTGTTAAACCTGCCACCAGGCCCAGCTCTGACAGCAGCTGGCAGTGAATGGAGCTCTGCTGTGTCAGGCCCTGTGCAGAGAGCTGGAGGTGAATTACTCAAGTCCTCAAGTCCACACTACCAGCAGGTGCTATTATTATCCCAGTTTCTCAGATGCCAAAACTGAGCACACTGAAGTCAAGCGACTTATACACATAGCCAGCAGAGGATCCCAGCCTTGAGTTCCACTCCTGTGCGTGTGTGTTTTAAAGATTTACCTTTAGAGAGAGGGGAAGGAAGGGAGAAAGAAAGGGAGAGAAACATCAATGTGTGAGAGATACATCAATCTGTTGCCTCTCATACACCCCCACCTGGGGACCTGGCCCCCAACCCAGGCTTGTGCCCTGACTGAGAATCAAACCTGCGACCTATTAGTTCATAGGCCAGTGCTCACTCCGCTGAGCCACACCAGCCAGGGCTAAGGTCATGTTCTTGAATGCTGTGTTACACAGTCTCACTACTGTGGATGCTAGCTGCACCCTGTCCAAATCTTCTCTGAGCCTGCGTACCCAGCCTCGGGTTGTCCCCTTCCCCAGAAAATGGCTCTTCCTCCCAGGCTACCTCTGCCCAGCAGGTGGCAGCTAATGGCCGATTTGGGACTAGGAGAGCTGGGCACCGCACCTGCAGCCCACCCTGCAGCACCACTTGGGCTGCAGCCCTTCCAGTGGGGTCAGGCTCCTCTGGGGCTGAGGCTGCCTCCCTGCCCAGCTTCTTTCCCCAGCCTCCTCCTGTTTCCCTTTCCCCTCAAGAACGTGCCCCTGAGAAACTGCTTACATAAGAATTTCCATCTGGAGCTTTGCTTCTGGGGAACCTAACCTAAGTCAAAGGAGTTCAAACTCTAGAACAACATACTGAACCACTGAGGCACCAGCTGCACGATTGCCCATAAACACCGCAAACATGCCCCCACCTGAACTTGCTTCTACCTTCCCCCAACCTGGGCTTCCTCCCCCCACATTCCCATCTGCATTAACAGGGCTTGGTCCTGCAGGGGCCAGCACCCCACCCTCCTATACCCTTTTCCTCTAGGACCCAACGGACTCCAGTCTTGCCGGTCCTGACTAAACTTCCCTGAGAGTTACCCACTGCCCCTGTTCACCACTTCCCATCACCCCCCACCATCTCTCACCTTGACCCTGTGGCAGCTCCCTGCCTCGCTGCCCCTATCTTGGCCTGCACGGTAGCCAGTGGTCTTTCTAGAAGGTGAAGCCTCCCACACCTATGGCCTCCAGAATCCTACAATCCAGACTCTTCCCTGTGCTCTCCGAGGCCCTTTGTAGTACGATACCTCCCATCCATCCTCTGTGGTTTCCCTCCCAACACTGGATTTTCTGCCTTCCAGCCCAAATGTCCCAGGTCCTTTCTCACCCCAGTGCTCCCATCCCTGACCACTCCTGACTACTCTGGAGTCAAGCTGCTCACTGGCTGGCCCTTTCATATTGTACCCCAGGAGAGTGTGGTTTTGTATGTTAGCGAGTACGTGTGCGTGTAATGTGCAATGAACAAAGTCACTGCTCCCAGGAAGCCTCCTTCAGCCAGAAGCCGACCCCGCCTTTCCTCTGGGCACCCACAGACTTCCCTGTTGATTTCCTGCAGTTGTGTCACCGCATGTAGCGCGTCCCGACTGCCGTGAGACAGTTTCTCTTCTGACTCAGCTGCTGGACTCTTCCCCTGTCCCCAAGATTCTGATTGTTTATCTTTTTTATTTTTGGATGGAGGGGAAGGGAGAGAGAAAGAGAGGTAGAGAAGCATTTGATGTGGGGTTGCCTCTCAAGAGCCCCTCACCAGGGACCTGGCCTACAATTCAGGCATGTGCCCTGACTGGGAATTGAACCTGCAGCCCTTTACTTCACAGGCCGGCGCTCAGTGCACTGAGTTGTACCAGCCGGGGCTGTTTGTTTGTCTTTAGAGAGTGGAGAAGGAAGGGAGAAAGAGGGGGAGAAATATCGATGTGAGAGGAACATCAATCAGTTGCCTCCCATACACATGCCCAGAAAAGGGACCAAACCCGAACCCCAGGCATGTGTCCTAACCAGGAATCAAACTGGCAACCTTTCGCTTTGTGAGAGGATGCCCAACTCAACCACACCAGTCAGGGCTGTTGTGCCTCTTTAAGTCCTCAGCCCCAGTTCAGAGTTGAGTACCTGACAGGCCTCTGTGATGGGTAATTTTTTATGTTAACTAGGCCAGACTACGGTGCCCAGTTGCCTGGTCGAACACCAGCCTAGATGTTGCTTTGGAGGTTATTTTGTAGGTGTGATTAACGTCTACAATCAGTTGATTATAAGTAAAGCAGATTACTCTCCCTACTGGGGGTGGGTCTCGTCTAATCAGTTGAAAGGCCTAATGGCAAAAAAAGATTTCTCAGAGAAAGAATTCCCGCTCCAAGACTGCAACATAGAAATCCTGCCTGGGTTTCCAGCCAGCTGGCTTGCCCTATAAATTTTGGACTCAAGATTGCAACATCGGTTCTCACCTGAACTTCCAGCCTGTGGGCCTGCCTTACAGACTTTAGACTTGCCAGTCCCACAATTCTGTGAGCCAATTCCTTAAAATAAATTACTTCACACACACACACACACACACACACACCCCCTATTGGTTGGTTCTGTTTCTCTGGAGAAACCCAACTGACACAGACCCCATTGAGAAATGTAGCCCTGGCTGGTGTAGCTCAGTGGCTTGAGCAAGGGCCTGCAAACCAGAGGATCGCGGTTCGATTCCCAGTCAGGGCACATGCCTGGGTTGCAGGCCAGTTCCCTGCAGGCCAACTCCCAGCAGGGGACACACAAAAGGCAACCATACATTGATGTTTCTCTCCCTCTCTCCTTCCCCTCTAAAGATAAATAAATAAATAAAATCTTGAAAAAAAAGAAATGTAATTTAAACCTAATTCTTAAGGACAGACAGACCTGGGAAGAGGACCTCTCAGAGAAAGGAATATCGTACCTTTTGATCCAAAAGTCCAGATTTCCTCATCGTCGAAGTGAGTGTCCCCAGAGATGGAATGCTCCCCGGGGAAGAAGGCGTGGGCTAGGGTCCCCCCTTGCCCGTCAAAGGGGTAACTGTCCTGGTGGTAGGCCCGGGCAAAGTCAATAAGGATGTCAGGCTCTGCTGGGCTCTGAGAATCCATCTCCTGGAATTTGAGGCCTGACTCAACACCCCACGCGGTCAAGGCATGGTGCATGAGACTCCTCACGGTCTGCTGGCTCAGCGCAGAGCTCTGGGGGAAGGACTGCACCCTGGGGAAAGAGGAGCAGGAATGAGGATGGCAAGGGAGGCAGAGACCAGGGTCTAGCAGGTAGGCCCAGGGTGGGGTGGGCAGCCAGACCTACCTCCATGTCAGAGTTCGCTTCTTCCAAACACTGCTACTCAGAGCATAGCGGCGGCGCCTGACCAGCCCTGCCACCCCCAGCACGTCGGGCAGGGAGCAGCGGGGCTTACGCATGGTGGCCATTGTCACTGGGTCTGTAGGAAAGGTTGGGAGTGCAGGATCAGCAGGACAACATGCCCTAATCATGGTACCAGCTAACTTCCTATATGGGGAAACTGAGGTTCAGAGAGATTAAGAAACTTGCCCCACTTGGATTTGAATCCAGGCAGTCTGATTCTGGAAGCCAGTCATGCCAAATCATGACACTGTCTTTCTGGGCGGTGTCACCCTCTGTACCTGGCCCTGGAGGGACTGGCTGCCTCCAGGTGGTGCTCAGAGCTTCAGGCAGGGATCTTGGGGTCCTGCCTCCCTGAACCCTGGCAGTCGTACTCAAGAAAGGAGACCTGGGGGTGCAGTGGAAACTCCTTTCTCTGAGGCTAGAAACCCCTGGGAGGTTAGGTTACCCGCACCCTACACCATAACTCCCAAGACCCCATCACATCTGGATGAAGTCTGAAGTGCCCATGCCAGCTGGGTCTCTGGTTTCCTGTGGCTGGCCACGCCCTCCTGGATAGGAGGATGCCCGGAACCCCCTTTTCCAGCTGGGCTCAATTCACAGAAGTCTCTTCATCTTCGAAGGAACATCAAACCTCATCTCATTGGTTGAGGTCACAAAGCACAGGAGCACAGGTAGATGCCAAACACTGCTGGGCAGGGGACAGGGCAGAGAAAGACCCTGCCTTCCCTCACAGCTGGCCAGGATCCCACCAGTTCTCTCTTCTTCCCCATTCAACCCAACAGAGGAGCCTCCCAGCCCTGCCTCCAAACTGCGCACCCCTGTGATCAACCACCTCTCGTCACGCCTTCCACCCTAGTCCAGGCCATCACCATCCCTTGCCTGGACATGGCAATACCTCCTTCCCGGCCTCGGTGTTCCCCACCCTCCATTCTCCATCAGCAAACAGAGGAAATGTAAAACTGCAAAACAGATCAAGTTGCCCTCTTCCTTCAAACCCACCCATGGTTTCTAGCTATGCTTTGGAATCAAACCCAAACACCTTTCAAGCCTCCTCCCCATCAGGCATTTGCTTAGCTCCTCAGTCCTCTCTGATCACAGGTGCACACACAGCCTGTGCCTGAACCACAGGGCCTTTGCACTGGGCTGGTACACTCTTCTTCCACATCTTCCCATTTCTGGCTCCTCTTTGTGTCCTGAGTTATTGGTGTTAAAGGAGCTCCTCTTGACTCATGACAGCATTCGGAGGACCATGATCTGACTAGAATAGCCCCTCCATACCATTAACATTTTATCTTCTTCCAAACACCACCATCTGCCCTGGCCGGGTGGCTCAGTTGGTTGGAGCATCAGCTCGCACACCAAAAGGTTGCGGTTCAATTCCTGATCCGGGCACGTACCTAGTTACGTTTTGATCCCCAGTCAGGGCGTGTACAGGAGGCAGCCAATCAATGTACAGGAGGCAAACACACATCGATGTTTCCCTTTCTGTTTCTCTCTCCTCCCCCTTCCTCTCTTTAAAAATCAATGAACATATCCTTGGGGTGAAGATTTTAGAAAAAAACTTTTTATTACTATCTTTAATTATCTTGCATATTTCTGTTCCTGATCTCTAGGAACTATTTGTCTCTCTCTAGAAGGTCAGATCCATGAGAGCAGGGACCTTACCTACTTTGTTCACGCTGCACCGGTGGAGGTTGAAATGGCCTCTCATGTAAGAGATTCTCCACAAATATTTACTGAAAGAGGTATGCTTGAGAACCTCTTTGGGTTTTGACTTGAGATCAGCATTTTCATAGCTCTCATGACTCAGGTGCATGCTGAGGTTTAAGAATAGCTAGATAATGGTCAAGATGGGTGCAGAGGCAGGTCTGGGAAGGGGTTGGGGGCCACCTACCGAGGATGCCAGTCTCAGGCAGCCCTGCAAACCTCTGCATCACCTTGATGGCATCCCGAAGCTTTGCAGGGTTCTGCAGCTGGGCCTGGGCTGGGTGGGGTGGTGGCAAGTAGCCATAGCGTGTCAGCCAGTCCTGGACCATAGACGTGAACAGGTGAGTCAGGGGGGGCAGGAAGGGATGGGGTCCTGCCTTCCCACACCATCCTGGAAGCCTCACCTCTCACCAATTGGGAACCCAGGGCTTCCAGCCCCAGGTGCTCGCCTGGTTTCCTCTCAAGGTCCTGGCCCTCCATCCCCAGGATTGCCAGTCTTCATTTAGTCCTCACGCCCGCACCCTAGTCCCATTCCAGATCTTTAAATCCAGGTCCCAAACCTGACGAATCCAAGAATCCTGGTCCCCTGACCCCATCCCCAGTCAGTCACTCTTCAGACATTTGAACCAGCCCTCACCCGGGTGCCCGACATCGGCTTCCCTCTCCCCGCCCCCCTACAAATCCCAGGAGCCTTGGAAACCCAGCACTCACCACGCCCAGACTCACGTCCTGCGCCGCGGGCTGCGGGGCGAGCGCAGGCAGCGGCAGCAGCTGGAGCAGCAGCGCCAAGAGCCGGAGCATGGCTCGCTCCTGCCTGGGCAGCCGTGGGGCTCGAGCGGGCCTGACCGGAGCCGCCCTGGGGACCAGGGGGAGGAGTCTGGAGAACTGGGGTGGGGACTATCCGTCCGGTGCAGGACAGGTGGGGAGGGCAGGGAGGCTGGGGTCGAAGGCCCTGGGGAGCACGGAGCCGCGGTATGTGGAGTCCAGAGCGGCTGGGGTCTGCGGAGGGTTGAGAGAACGCGGGAGGGGTGGAAGTCCGTGCTCCGGCTCCGCGGCGACAACCCCTCTGGGTCCCCGGCTGGTCCCGACCCTGCGCACCCGACGCGCAGCGACCGCACGGCTCCGAAATGGCTCAGCCTTCGGGTGTCCAGCGAGAAGGTGCGAGCGGGCCAGGCGGTGGCCCCGTCCCCGGTCGGGACCCAGCGACCTCGCTTCGAGCTCGGGGCGGGGCCGGCGTGGGGGCGAAGAGCCCCAGCCGCCGTCGCAAGTTTCTCTTCCCAGATCCCAGCTCCCGGGCGAGGATCGATTCTGCTTTCTTGGGCTGCGCAGCCCTGCGGGGGCAGGCGCGGCTCTTCCGCCCGCCCCGACCGCTGTCCCCGGAGACCCCACGCAGGGAGGCTGGCGAAGCGCGGGGGATGTTTCAGGCCCGGACCGCTGCACGATCCCCCGCTCCGCCGGATCCGGGGGCGCGCCCCGCGGGTCGCTGCCGGTGCCCACGGCGTGTCCGGGGCGGTGCCTGCGGCCCGGGTGCGTCCCCCAGCCCCGCGCGCTGCCGGGGACCGTGCCGCTTCTCCGCAGGCGGGAGGCATCTGTGGTCCAGTGCGTTACAGAACAGAGGCGGGACGGAACGGTATACTGCTACCAAAAGGATCCCCTTTTCCTCGCAGGGTTCTCCCCCACCTACTGGTTCACCTTGCCCGCACCCAGAGGAAAGACGTCTCTCAATGCCAGAAACTGGTGAAAAGGAAATGTGTATTTAAAAGTTATACGGACTGAGAGTAGTGACTTAGTGTCCTCATTAAAATACTAAAGTCCTTTAGAATACCCACAGACGCACACAGTCCTTCCTTCTCCCTCTGCCCTGGTCTGGGGACCGTATCTCAGGAAAGAAGTAGAAGTCCATGATTCAGGCTCCTGGCACCATCAGCTGGGTCACTGCCACGATCTCCAGTTAATCCAAAGCCACGTGGCACCTTCTCAGGGCCCACCAGCAAGAGTCCTTCCACCCCCTTTTCTTCCAGGCAAAGTCTCTCCTGCTTCCTAAGCCGCGTACTCCACCCTCTTGGCATGGCTGCCGCACCTGGGTTTAAATCCCAGCGCCAAACTTCCTCTGCAGCCCCATTTCCCACTCCTCCCGCAAACAGTTACACTTGCCTGCACGCCCTCATTTTCCCAGCTTTACTGGGCTGCCACAGTGAGTCTGGGCAGGCGTGGCCCCCTGGCCTGGAGCCAGTCTTCTAACCAAGGTCTCAAACAGGCGCTGTAACCAGGGGGCGTTGCCTCCCAGTTTCATCTTGGGTGGAAGTCACTTCCATACCCCAGCTCAAAGCAGGGCCACAGCCATTTAACATATCCACGAAACCGGTTAAAGGTTATAGATATGTTAAATGACCATGCCAGAGGTTGGCTGCAAAGCTGTTGCTATGCAAAATAGCTCTCAATGGCCCTGCTCCAAGTGTCCCATCCCCCAGCTCAGAATAGTGGGGGGTGAGGAGATCCTATATATATTTTTTCTAATATTTCCTGGACACCCTGAGTTCTGGACCCCATTACAAATCCCTATTTGGGCCCCCCTCCTTGGCTGCACCCTGTTACAGTAACATCTGTTAAAGAACTCAGCACCTGCTTCTTGTTCGGAGGCAGAGATTTAGGGACCCCGAGAGCCTCGCCTCCCTGCCCACAGGGCTAGGAGGCTGGGCAGTTGAAGTAACAGGAGCCCTGGCTGGCGTAGCTCAGGGGACTGAGCGCGAACCAGACAATGGCGGTTTGATTCCCAGTCAGGGCATATGCCTGGGTTGCAGGCCAGTTCCCAGCAGGGGACTCACGAGAGGCAACCATACATTGATATTTCTATCCCTCTCGCCTTCCCTTCCCCTCTAAAGATAAATAAATAAAATCTTTTTAAAAATTTATTTAAAAAAAGAAGTAACAGGAGAAATCAAAGGGGGGCCTCCTGGCGAGTGACCGGTGTGACCAGTACAGGGCTGTCTCTGCAGCAGGACAGTCGGGGACCCCAGATGTTTTAGACAAAATACAAAGCAAGCAGGATAGTGAGCTAGAGATGCAAACTAAAACACTTGAGATCCTGCCTTGGTCCTCTGGGCTGCCATAGCAAACTACCACAGACTGGGTGGCATAAACGACAGAAATTCCTTTCTCACAGTTCTGGAAGCTGGAAAGTCCAAGATCAAGGAGCGTGCAAAGTTGGATTCTCCCACCATTTCGAGACCTCTCTCTCAGCTTGCAGGTGGCTGCCTTCTCCCTGTGTTCACATGGTATTTCCTCTGTGCCCATGCAGCTCCGGTGCCTGTGTGTCCAGATGTTCTCTTCTTTAACAGACACCAGTTAACTGACGTGTGTGGCTCAGTGGGTTCAGCAGTAGACTGAGAACTGAAGGGTGGCCGGTTAGACGCCGGTAAAGGCACATGCCTGGGTGTCCAGTTGGGGACAGGCAAGAGGCAGACAATCCTTGTGATGTTTCTCTCCCTCCCTGCCCCCTCGCCTCTGTAGAGGCCCTGTCTTCAGATGCAGTCGCATTCTGAGGTCCTGGGGTGGGGGGTGGGGGGCACAATTCAGCCTGTCACAGATCCCACACTCCTGCGTGTTTCCCCTCTCCCTTCTCACTACTGTCACACTTAGAACACTTATGACAGCAGATGTGTGGAGTTTCTTCCCACACCAAGTAATTCTCTGGCACACCAGCTGGGTGTCCTACAGTTCATTTCTGACACCAACCAGAGTTAGCACAGACCAACAAGGTCTCAGTCCAGAAGACCACCCGACTTCCAATGCCAGTCGCAGATAGTGGGTCCTAGGGTTCCCACAACTTCTGCTGACTTGACTACAAATTGTAATTCTCATGACACTCATCATTTGCTAGAACAGCTCATAAAACTCGGGGAAATATAAAAGACAATACAGGTAAACAGCCAGATACATAGACTGAAGTCCGGAAGGGCCCTAGCGGGAGCTTCTTCCATACAGAATTGGCGCTCACCACCCTCCCAACATGTAAATGTGTTCAGCAACCCGAAGCTCTCTGAACCCCATACTTTTGGGATTTTTATGGTGGTTCATCACAGAGGCATGACCAATTCATTAGTAAGTCAGTCGTCAGCCCCTCTCCCGTCCCTACAGCATGGGTCGTGGGGCTGAAAGTTCCGGGATGCTCATCATGGTCTTTGGGGTGACCAGCCCCATCCGGGAGATATCAGGAGTCTGCTCAGAGTCACCTCATTAGAGCAAAAGACTCTCCTCTGTCAACCAGAAAATTACGAGGGACTTAGGAGCATTGTGTTAGGAACTGGGGGTAGAGACCAAACATTAGAACGAAAGATGCTCTTAGTGTTCTAAGAGCAATTAGGGAATTACAGGGGGTTTAGGAGCTCTGTGCCAGGAACCAAAGGCCAATACATATATTCTCTATTATTTCACAGCCCCACAGAACACTTACAGAAAAATTATATATGGCTCAAGAGATACTGGCACATTCCTAGAACCCCGCCCACTCATATTCATTTCAGTCCGTCATCATACCATGTGAAAATGTGGCCAGAATGAGGCCACTCAGTTTTGCGGACTTCCATTCAGTCTTGTCAGGTTCCAAACGCACAAGTGGTCTCAGCAAACACGGATGCACCTTCTCAGATGTCTGACATAATTGTACTGAGAGACAATATCATCTTTTGCTTTGAGCCTCTCTAAAGGTGTTAATGTAATATTAGACTTCCCTCACTACATAAGACATTTGTGCATAACTTTTCCCTTAGCTGCTATTCCTCCTCTCTGTTTATACCCAAACTCTTACAACATTGGAAGAGACGTTAGGTTTGGCTGTAGCCTGCTGGTCTAGATTGCAGGCAGCAACAGCAATCTAGCAAGTGCCTCCCCCTCAGTCCAGTCCTGTCACATAAGGTTACACAGGTGCAGAGCCTGTGGGCTTTTACCCCCAGGCATACAGCCGCATTCACTGTTAACACCAATTTTGGCAGATGTGGTGAGGGCACATCCTGCTCCATCAGGCCCTTAGGAATTCTGACATAAGGGTTTAAAACACAGGGTCCAGCACAAATAACGTGCCTTTTTATTTAAAATTTTTTTAAAGATCTTTATGTGTTAACCCTGGCTGGTTGTAGCTCAGTGGATTGAGCACAGGCCTGCGAACCAGAGGATCGCGGTTTGATTCCCAGTCAGGGCACATGCCTGGGTTGCAGACCGGTTCCCTGCAGGCCAACTCCCAGCAGGAGACGCATGAAAGGCAACCATACATTGATGTTTCCCTTCCCCTCTAAAGATACATAAATAATTTTTTAAAAAAGAAGAAGAAGATGGAAGGGGGTCTGTAGCACTCAAGGAAAGGACCCATAAAACAAATTTGGCTAATTGCTTGCCTCTGGCCACTCTCTGTTTTATGAGAGGGTCCCTAGTGCTGACAGAAAGAGCCCATAGGTAACTTTGGGTAACTGCCTCAACTTTAACTTTCTCCTGTCTCATGTATCTATTTTACAAGATGACCAACTGGGGTCTGAAGCAAGATAAGGATTGGGCTAACGACCCCCACACATACCTACATTTGAGTAGTCTCATAACCTGTGGAAGCAGGCCACTTTTACCTGTCAATCAATATGTAACTTCTTGGCCCCATCCCACCAACTATATGAGTCCTCAGGACAAAGGACCTGGTGCTCTTGCCACCCAACTTCTTGTCTTTCACTCTCATCTCAGCAAGTCGTCCTCTATCATGAGAAAGTGTCACTAATAAACCCTATTGCACACTAAAAAAAAAATAAAAGATCTTTATGTGTTAATTTTTAGAGAGGAAAAGGGAGGAAATAGGGAGAAAAATATCAATGTGTGGTTGTCTCTTGTGTGCCCCTTGCTGGGGACCTGACCTGCAACCCAGGCAAGTGCCCTACACTGGGAATCCAACTGGTGACCCTTTGGTTCTCAGGCCGACACTCAATCCACTGAGCCACACCAGCAGGACTACAAAATCTTTTTTTTTAATTTATTTATTTATCTTTAGAGGGGAAGGAGAGGGGGAGAGAAACATCAATGTATGGTTGCCTTTAGTGCATCCCCTGCTGAGGGTTGGCCTGCAGGGAACTGGCCTGCAACCCAGGCATGTGCCCTGACTGGGAATCGAACCGCGATCCTCTGGTTTGCAGGCCCGCGCTCAATCTACTGAGCTACACCAGCCAGGGCTTACAAAATCTTTTATTACAAAATCATAAGCATGTAATTCTGTAACATAACAATATCACACTCAAGTACACCATATGACATTTTAGGTGAAATGTTCAAATTAAAACTATAAATTATTACACCCATATTGTTACCCTACCAACCACACTCAAGCAGGCCTTACTTCTGCCGGATGCTGTATGTTGCAACCTCTTGTTTAGAAATCATTGCTGTTTCAGGCACTTGGATTTGCAGCCCTCGTTATATGACCACTGAATTATGTATGGAAAAAACTAAGGCAGTGCAGGAAAAAAAAGGAAAAAATTGAGTCATTATACCAGCATCCTTTCCCTTTGGGAAGAGCTGCAGTGTCCAGCCAGCATAATTCCCTGCTTCCTTTTCTCCGGATCCACCAGAAAAACAGAGAAATCTATCCAGTGGGGAAAATCCTTAAGGCCACTCACGTTTGTGTTGAGTGTGAGCACACACTCATGGAGGTGTGTAAACCAGCTCTTCAAGCCTTTATCGCCTTTCATTTTACACAACCAATGTTCTTCGTGCCCATTCCAATTCTCTATCAAATAAAACTCTGAGAAGGACATCCCTCTGCACATTATTGGACATAATGGGCTATAAAGTGTGGTCCTTGGCCTGAAGAAATGATTGGCCATAATAATTGGCGCACTATCTTCTGTTCTGTGTTTCTTTCTTTCTTTTTAAATAGCATCTGAACATTGGCATGTACCCTTGGGTAAATGAAGCCCAGTCCAGAGTCAGTGTCTATTCTCATCAAAACCCATTTCTAACCCCCTGAGGAGACCATGACCAGTCTGACTCACCAGCTGTGATCAAGGCCTTCCCCGCGGGGAATTGCCACGTAACCACCCAAAGTGGTTCACACACACTTATGTTATGGGCCCAGGTCGCCACCTCAAGCGAGCACACAGAGATTTCGGCTTGCTGATTCTAATCACCTTCTAAATCTGGAAGAGGGTTCTTCAAATGGGCATCAACATGTCCTACTTTTTTCACCCCTCAAATTCTCCCAGGGATCTCCACAGGGACCAAGTTTCTATTGCCCTCTTGCCTGGTCAGATGGCCAGGCCACTGGCCACTGCCCATGAGCTGGTAGAAACCAAAATGTAGGGAATTTTACTACTGTTCAAGCCATCCATCACTGCTGGGAAAACAGCATGCAGTTCAGCCCACTGAGCTGATCTGTTTTTACCTTCTCTGATCAGAGCAGTAGCCTTCCAAACAACATGTTGTTCATTCACTACGGAGCTGCCGTCCACAAACCAAGCAGCTCTTTGTTGGTCAGTCAAGAGGGATTCATGGGGCACTGTTCTACGTGACAATAGAAGCCTGGAGCTCCTTACACCATTCAGAAGTTAATCCTAGGTGGTAAAAAAGGCCTCCTGCGTGTGAGTATCTCTTTGTGTCTCCAGCAGCATGATCCTGTATAAGCCATTTCCATTTCATTACCACACTCTTCTGGGCCCCACAATACCTATTAGAGCATCTCTCTGACATCGCCCTGAAGCACTGTGAATACTTCAGGTTTCAAGAGCATTTTATGTCCTTCAGTCATAGGAGTAACTTTAATTTATGTCTGATAGAAAGATAGTAAGTGCCCCATAAATGAAAACTCTCTTGCCCAATGTCCCAGAAGTCATCAGGAGGAGGTGCTCACAGGGTGTCGCCATTAGCCCCAGTCCACACTCCATGTGGGCTATCACACGGAGAATCTCTTCCAGCTTCTGTTCCACGCCGCATGGGCTCAGACACTCGCACGGGTTCCCATTTAGCATGTCTGATTAATGTGGCTTGAAGGGCAGATTTACATGCCTGTTTTATAAGACTGGGTAGGAAAATGTTCCCCAGTGAGGTATAATGTTCACCCCCCTAACACGATCAGGTAGAAGATTCGTGACCACTTCACATAGAGCCTGCTCAAATGGACTAACCCTACTAACTCTTACCTGAATTCCATCAAGCCTCACATTTCTAACTGTAGCCCCTATTAGGACTCCATCGACAGGTCCTGGTTTTACAATACAGGTAGAGAAGTGTTCCCCAGTAGGACATGATACTAATCCCCATAAAACATTAGGTAAAGGAGACATAACTTCTTTCTTAAAAAGATTTCATTTATTGACTCCAGCCATGTGAAAGGTGGGTAGTTACCAGGCAGTTATGTGACTTGTCCAAACCATGAAAACAATCTAACCTTTATTTCCTTGCCTCTGCCTTCTCCTGAGTCAGAGGGATTGATCCTATTTCTCTTGCGTACTGCAGAGCCACTGTCAAGGAAATAAAAAGTTCCCCTTCAGGACAACCAGTAAAACACACTTGGCATCCACCAACAAGCCCCTTGGGATGAAAAGGAAAGGGTAGCTCTCTCGGGCGCGCTGCTATCGAAAGAGTCAGGTCTTAGGGGAAAGGAAAGATGATACCAAGATAAAAGGGGTGGGTGGAATAAAAAAGAGAGAGAGAATTAAAAAGATTTTATTTATTTGTGTATTTTTAGAGAGAGGGGTAAGGAGGGAGAAAGAGAGGGAGAGAGACATCAGCATGTGCTTACCTCTCGCACGCCCCCTACTGGGGACCTGGCTCACAACCCAGGCATGTGCCCTGACTGGGAACTCAAATCAGTGAAGCTTTGGTTCACAGGCCAGCACGCAGTCCACGGAGCCACACCAGCCAGGATGAGACATAACTTCTTCACAGAAAGCCTGTTTAAATGTTCCGACTATCATAATCTTATTGACTCATTTTTATGTTCTCTAAATCTAATTGTAGCTCCAGTCAGGGCTTCGCCAATAGGTTTTGGTACCATAGTGCATGGGGCTCCTGAATCAAGGAGCCCTGGGAACTTTTCTTCTTCACTACCTGACCATTTTACCCACTCTTTTTTAAAAAATATTTTATTTATTTATTTTCAGAGAGAGGGGAAGGGAAGGAGAGAGGGAGAGAAACATCAATGTGTGGTTGCCTCTCACATGTCCCCCACTGGGAACTGGCCTGCAACCCAGGCATGTGCCCTGACTGGGAATCGAACCGCGATCCTTTGCTTCACAGGTCCGCACTCAATCCACTGAGCTACACCAGCCAGGGCCATTTTACCCACTCTTAAGCAAAAGGCCTCGGACTGGAGAGGATTCTGGGAAGATAGCGAAGTAGGAAGCACCAGGAATCTGTCTCCCCACAGGGACAATAATTACGCTGGCAGAATCTACCCAATGGAACTCTGGAGGAATACAACTGCCAGGGGAAGACTTGGACAGTAAATTACGGTAGATCTTAGCACAGTAGCAGCTACTTAACCCACACCCCCAGCCATGTGGCAGGCAGCTGTGCGTGTTAACCAGAGCAGCTGGCACACAGCTTTTAGGAGCTTGTTAAAATGTCAGTACTACCCAAAGCAATCTACAGATTCTAGGCAATCCCTGTTAAAATCCCAATGATGGCCCTGGCTGGTGCAGTTCAGTTGCATGGAGTGTTGTCTGTAGCAGAAGCGTTGCACCTTCAATTCCTGATCAGGACACATATGGGAGGAGACCAACTGATACTTCTCTCTCATGTCCATGTTTCTCTCTCTCTCTAAAAAGTAATGGTACATATGTCCTCAGGTAAGAAAATATATAGATAAAATAAATCCCAACTTTTTTTTTCACAATAAAAAATCATGCTAAAATTCATATGGGTCCTGGCTGGTGTGGCTCAGTTGGTTGGGCATCATCCCACAAATCAAGAGGTTGCAGGTTCGATTTCTGGTCAGGGCACATGTCTGAGTTTCAGGTTCAGTCCCCAGCTGGGGTGCATGTGGAGGACAAACAACTGATATTTCTCTCTAACATCAATGTTTCTCTCCCTTTCTTTCTCCCTCTCTTCCCTTCTCTCTAAAAAAAGTAAGTAAATAAATAAAAATAAAAATAAAGTAAAATTCCTATGAAATTCATATGGAAGAAGGCACAAGGAGGACTCTAAGGACTTCTTACCAAGATGGAGGCATAGGTAAACACGCTTAGCCTCCTTGTACAACCATAGAATTACACCCAGGTCTCAAAAACATGTAACACCCAGAACTACCAAAAAATTGAGCTGTATGGAGGTCCAACAAGCAAGGATTTGTAGAAGTCACATTCACCCAGATGGGTAAGAGGGGCAGAAGGCAGTATGCCACAGAGAGGCAGCTGGGGCTGTGGTGGTGTAACTGTCAGTCCCACATTCACATGTGATGGATAAAAATAGGAAGGATACCTTGGGAGCAAGCAATCCCAGCCCCAGTCCAGACCACACAGCCCAGGGTTCCAGCACAGGGAAGATAAACCCCCATTACCTCTGGCTGTAAAAACCAGTGGGGGTTGGGACAGTAGAAGAAACGGCTGGATTTTTTTCCACTTAAAGGGCCTGCTGGGCTTAGAACAAAGGCAAACCCTACTGCAGCAGCTGGAAGGGCACCAATTGCTTACAGGAAATGGGGGATGTGACTGGAAGCAGGAAGGGGGCCGAGCAAGCCTCCAGAAGCCAGGCAGTGGCATTGTCCTCTCTCCAAGCCCCAGCCAGACACACACACAGAGCCATGAAGGGGTCAAGCAGGTTGCCCCATCCTGGTCCTGGCAATTACCCCACTCCACACAATTTACAAGTCCCTTTTCTATGTAGGCTATGCTATTAAGACAGGGAGCAAAAGCAGCTCTACCTTGTTGGGAACCACCCTGCCTGGTTTCAGAAGCTGTAATCCCCCATGGTTAGGGCTAAGTGAGAGACCTTGGGACCATAAGCCACTAAGGAGACAAAGCTTATCTTCCTGGCAGGGGCACCGCCTCTGCCCCCTTTACTTCCCGACAAGTTAGCCAATCACAGGTAAGATTCCTCAAGGGAGGGACAACCGAAGACAGGCATGATCATGAAGGAGCTCTCAGGGAAGGACTTGGGGGACTATAGCAAAAGGGGGTGATGGACCCTCACCCCTTGGCTTTGACATAGCCTGAGTCCTCATTCTGTCTGCCAGAAGTCTCCTAATCTCTTGGCTGTGTTACTTCCCCTGCCTGACTTAAGCCTGAAACAATGCTGGAGGGCAGTGCAGCCCTGGGCAGGAACAAGCAGTTCTCTGGGGCAATCAGGCCTAAGAAAGAATGCATAAAATCCTGTGAAACCTGCTTTGCTAAGAATGTCCTCAGTTTTCTGATAAGGGTCCAAGCATGAAACAAGTTTGTTTCCCAAAGTTTTGTAGCCATTTGGCTAACTAACCCTGACTCAGAATAAGTCCTCATAGTTCTTTGTTCGTTACCTATTGTTTGATCCTTACTGCCTGACAATGATTGATGAGCTTTACCTGTATACCTGTATTCCTGTATTGATGAGTATTACCTGTATACCCAATAAAAGCCCATTGAGGAACAGGCTCCTGGCCCTTCTCCTTTGAGAGATCGGTCACTTTTCCTCCCCAAGCAGATCATGTCTCAGTAGACTTATTCTTTGTGGGGGCAACTTTGCCCTCAAGTCCCCCCATCCACTATGGATGAAAGTAGACACTACCAAGACTTGAGCTGCTTGGGGAGGAGAGGTGGCCAGTTTCTCAGAGGAAAAAGGGCTTTGAGCCCCCTCCTCCAGGGGCTTTTATTGGGCTGTAATACACAGGAATACAGGGCATCAAGGATCAAACAGTAGATAACATTTCAAAGAAATCTGAGGGCTTAGTCTGAGTCACTGTCTGTCAGGAAAGGGGGTTTGCAGAAACTTTGGGAGACATACTTATTTCCTGCTCAGACCCTTAATATATGAATGAAAGCACTCTTAGCAAAGCAGGTTTCACAGGATTTTTAGGAATTCTTTCTTATGCCACATTTCTCCCCAGATACCACTCTAGCAAGACAAGGAGCTGCACCCCTCCCCATCAGGTTTTCAGGTTTAAGTGGATTAGAGCCAGGAAGTGCTTCTCCCAGAAAACATGGGGACTCAGGCAATGTCACATAGCCCAGGGGGCTAGGGTCCATTGCTCCCTCTTTTTTGCAGCCCAGCGAGTCCTTCCTTGATGGTCTCCCATGTAATCGTGTCTGGCTTAGGTTGCCCCTCGATGTGAGGAGTCCCACCCGTCATCAATATCGACCATGCTTTGGGGGCAAGAGGAGGAAACTGAGGCAGCATTCACTAACAGAGACAAGCTTTGTCTCCTGTGGCTCGTATTCTGGAGGTTGCTCGCTCATCCTTAGCCATGAGTGGGGGGGCGGTTACAATTCCTGAAACCAGGCAGAGCAGTTTCCAACAATTCTTATCCATGGCAGATGAGGGGCTCTGCAAGCAAAGCTCCCCCCCACACAGAAACAAACACAGGGAGGCCACTAGATTGAGAAGGAGAAGAAATATGGCCTAAATGAAATAACAGAACAAAACCCCAGAGAAAGAACTAAATGTAATGGAGATAGTCAATCTATCAGATTCAGAGTTCAAACCACTGGTGATCAGGATGCTCAGTGAACTCACTGAGTATGGCCACAAAATAAAGAAAGAAATGAAGGATACACTAAGTGAAATAAAGATAAATGTACAGGGAACCAACAGTGACAGGAAGGAAACTGGGATTCACATCAATGATTTGGAACAAAAGGAAGAAATAAACATTCAACCAGAACAGAAAGAAGGAATAAGAATTAAAACAACAACAACAAGGAAAGGCTTAGGAACCTCTGGGACAACATTAAACATTACAACATCCAGATCATAGGGGTTCCAGAAGGAGAAGAGGAAGAACAAGAAATTGAAAACTTATTTGAAAACATAATGAAGGAGAACTCCCATAATATGGCAAAGGAAATAGACTTCCAAGAAGTCCAGGAAGTTCAGAGTTCCAAACAAGTTGGGCCAAAGAAGAAACACACCAAAAGACATCATAATTAAATTATGCAAGGTTAAAGATAAGGAGAAAATCTTGAAAGCAGCAAGAGAAAAGCAGAGAGTTACCTACAAAGGAGTTCCCATAAAACTATCAGCTGATCCCTAAAGAAACCTTGCAGGCAAGAAGGGGCTGGGAAGAAGTATTCAAAGTCATGAAAAGCAAGGACCTACAGCCTAGATTATTCTATCCAGCAAAGCTATCACTTAGAATTGAAGGACAGATAAAGTGCTTCCCAGATAAGGTCAAGCTAAAGAAGTTCATCATCACCAAGCCATTATTATATGAAATGTTAAAGGGACTTATCTAAGAAAAAGAAGATCAAAACTATGAACAGTAAAATGAAAATAAACTCACAACTATCAACAACTTAACCTTAAAAAAATCAAAACAAGAACTAAGCAAACAACTAGAAAAGGAACAGAATCATAGAATGGAGATCCATTGGAGGGTAATCAGTGGGGAGAGGGAAGGAGGAGAATGGAGGACAGAAGGGTGAAGGGAATAAGTAGCATAAATGGTAGGCACAAAATAGACAGGGGGAGGTTGATAATAGTATAGGAAGTGGAGAAGCCAAAGAACTTATATATTTGACCCATGGACATGAACTAAAGGGTGATTGCTGGAGGAAACAGGGTATCAGGTGGAGGGGAGAAAGGGGGAAAAATTGGGACAACTGTAATAGCATACATAATCAATAAAATATACTAAAAAAGAAAAGAAGGTATAGGGACTATTTTAGATTAAGAGATTAAAGAGAAATACAGCTATGAAACATGTGATTCCTGACAGGATCCTGGATCAAAAAACCCCATAATTTTAAAAGGTCATTACTGTAATAAACAGGAATAAAAGATTATTATATCTATCATGTTTTATCCATGTTCAATTTATCACATGCGATAATGGTATGTGCTTATGTAGGAAAATACTTGTGTCTTCAGGAGATGCTGAGTAAGAAGCTGAAGTAGCCTATGATTTAGCAAAACGTGTGCTGGTGTGTGTAGCATAACAGAAAGAAAGCAAATGTGGCAGAATGTTTGCAATTGTGAGTCTATGGGGAGACTATTCATTTATATGATTCCTGCAATTTTTCTTTCTTTTTAAAAAGATTTTATTTATTTACTTTTAGAGAGGGGAAGGAGAAAGAGAGGGATAGAAATATCAATGTGTGGTTGCCTCTTGCACGCCCCCAACGGGGACCAGGTCCACAACCCAGGTCTGTGCCCTGACTGGGAATCAAACCAACACCCTTTAGTTCCCAGGCCAGCACTCAATCCACTGAGGCACACCAGCCGGGGATATTCCTGCCACTTTTCTTTACCTTTGAAGTTTTTCAAATCGATGCACTCCACTAATACGTATAACATAGATGTATCTCAGAAGCATTATGCTAAGTTTACCAAAGAAGCCAGGCACAAAAACCACATACTACATATGAATCCATTTAGAGAAAGCATTGTGGTAAAGACAACGTGATAGTAACAGAAAGCAGATCAGTGATCGCCAGAGGATGGGGGTGGGGAGAGAGACTCACTGCAGAGATAGAACTTTCATAGCGATGACAGTGTCCCGTCTCCTTGGGGGAGTTGCAGCTGCAGTGAGTTCCATTCCGCCCTCTCCTGTTCCTGACTCACCACTGTTGCTCTCACAGCGGCACAAGTGGGTCAGGAAGCCACACAGCAGCCATGGCTCTTAAAGACGCTAGAAAGACACCCATGGAACTGGAGGTGGTGATTCACTGAATTACTCTCATCAGCTGCAATGTCAAAATCTTTGGAGAAGACGTGTGCTGATTTGATCAGAGGCTCAAAGGGAAAGAATCTCAAAGTGAAAGGACAGTTGGGATGCCAGCAAGACTGAGCGAGAATCACTACAAGAAAAACTCCCTTTGGGGAGGGTTCTAAGACTCGGGAGCATTTTCAGATGAGGAGCCAAGGGCTGCCCACTGACTGGCACAGCCCTTCTGACATTGGCAAGCAGATCATTTCCACCAGTGCTGAGCCAGGAGTCAAGGTTAAAGTCCCCATTGCAGGTGTTTAAATCAATCTTTTTAATAAATTGACTATCAGTTGCTTTAAAAAAAAATGTGTGCCCTGGCTGGCATAGCTCAGTGGATTGAGCGCAGGCCTGCGAACCACACGATCGCTGTTGGATTCCCAGTCAGGGCACATGCCTGGGTTGCAGGCCAGTTCCCAGCAGGGGACGCACGAGAGGCAACCACACATTGATGTTTCTCTCCCTCCCTCCTTCCCTTCCCCTCTAAAGATAAGTAAATAAAATCTTTTAAAAAATGTGTTCTACATCCTGATAGTGGTGGTGGTTAGGCTACTGCACGTACTTCTCCAAAGCTCACCAAATGAAACACTTAAAATTGATGAACTTTATTATATAAAATTTTTTCCTTGTAGTGGGTAGGATTGTGTCTCCAAAAAAGTTAAATCCAAGTCCTAACTTCCAGTCCCTGAGAAAGTGACATTATTTAAAAATAGGGTCTTTGCACATGTAAGTTGAAGGTCTCAAGATGCCATCATCCTGCATGTAGGATGGGACCTAAATGTTGTCACTTGTCTACTCAGAAGAGAAAGCGGAGAGCAGTATGAGACCAAGGGACATGGAGAAGACCCAGGGGCGGGGGGGCTTGTGAAAATGAAGGCACAGATGGGAGTGATGCGTCTGCAAACCAAGGGATGTCAGGGTCTGCTGACGGCACCAGAAGTGGGGAAAGAGGCATGGAATAGATTTCATCCCAGGAGCATTTATAAGGGACCAACCCTGCCCATACCTTAATTTTGGACTTCTGGCCTCCAAACTGTGACACATAAATTTTTTCTGCTACAAAAGAAATAGCAGCTCTATAAAACAAATACCTCAATAAAGCTGATTTTTTTAAGTTGGAAAAAAAACTTGCAAACATCAGGTTAAATGGATAAAACATGCATTCAGTGTGAAATTTTTATTTAATTTTATTTTTATCCTCATCCAGCAATGGAAAAATTAGGACATTTTCCATTGCTTTTCAGAGGGAGAGGAAGGGAGGGAGGGTTTACAGAGAGGGGAAGGGAGGGAGAAAGGGAGGGAGAGAAACATAGATGCAGGAGAGACACATTGATTGATTACCTTTTTGTACCTTCCAAAACACACCCCAACCAGGGACTGAGCCCCAACCAGGGACGGAGCCCCAGGTGTGCTGTGACCGGGAATCGAACCAGAGACCTTTTGTTCTGCGGGACCATGCCCGACCAATTGAGCCACACCAGCCAGGGCTCATTGTGAAATATTTTATATAAAACTTCTAAATGCTTCCAACAATACAACTTATGATTCACAGACTTTGTATACATCATAAAAGCTGAAGGCACCTCAGTCTGGAACTGTGCCATTCTCATTGGGTCCCCTTGGTAGTGGGGGCAGGACAGGCAGTGGGGCATTCTGCTGGCCTCTGGATACCCTACATAGACTGCCCAAGGCCTGTGAGGTCTCAGAATGCTTCCCCATGGAGGAGACCACAAGCTGAGGCTTGGAACACTAGAGACCCAGCAGGGGCTGGGAAGGTGAGAACATCCCAGGCCCAGTATGGCCACGAGGCTCCAGGAAGCCAGCTTGTCCGGGTGCCAGTTGAAGAGCATGTGCCAGCTGGGTCGGCATCACCTCCCTCACCTAGATACACCCCAGCCTCCCCGGGGCTTCTCTGGGGCCACTCCATCCCTTCCCACCCATCTTCCTCCTGGGGTCAGCAGGGAGGCTGAGGGCCAGATTCAAAGGTCCACAGTGTGACTAGGACTGGGAGCCAGGCAAGGGTCTGCCATGCAGGCACAGGCCAATCCCATCACCTCCCTGAGCTGGTTTCCTGTTTGAAGGGATGATCTCCTCAAACTGCTTTGAGGGTGAAACACGTCATATCATGGGGTGGTGAGACACCTCTTGTGGCCAAGCTGAGAATCTTTAGCACGGCCTAAATGTTTGTCCTCCACCCTCGTTTAATCCTCACAATCCTATGATTGTGAGGTGTTGCCCCCTAAGCGCTGTTACCCCCATTTTACAGATGAGGAAACAGGGCCACAGAGGTTAATCAACTGAACTACACAGGCTCGCACAGCTGGTAAGTGGCCAAACTGGGACCCGGACTGAGGCTATAAGATGTAGCGCCCACGAGCCAGGCTCCTTTGCTAGTTAGTCTACTTTATTGGTTCATTTCTGGTTTATGGGCTGACATCCAACCCAGCTCCCGGGTGGACTGTGAACCTCTTGGGAGCCAGGCCTTGACCACTTCATCTCCAGATGAGCCCAGCCGCCTGCCCAGCAGGAGGAGGGCTCAGGGAAGGTGTGATGAGTGTGTGTGAGTGTGGGTGGGGCCCAAGGTGTCCCTGGCATTTGGAGTGAGTCAGGAGGCCGCACCAAAGGGAGGGTGGGGTGACTCTAGCCCTGCAAAGCCCAACAAACTGTCCCCACAGATGCCATGGGAGAAGATGGAGGCCTTGCTAGGCAACGTAGCCCCCCCCCCCCAGACCCTTTTGCAAAGGAATTGGCCCCTCTACTCTGTAGGAGCAGGAAACTGGTCTCAGCCCCAGAACTCAGGAATGCCAGCCCCTAAGACACCTCTCCAAGGGTGCAGCCAAGAGGGGGGCCCCAAATAGGAATTTGGAATGGGGTCCAGAACTAAAGATGTCCAGGAAATATTAGAAAAACATATACAATGTCCTCACCACTCCCCACCACAGGGTTGAGTTGGGGGAAGGGACACATGGAGCAGGAACATGCAGAGCTATTTTGTAAAAATAGTAAAAAAAGTTAAAAAAATAGTAAAAAGTATAAATAGTAAAAAAATTTTACTATTTTAAAAAAAGTAACAGCTTTGCAGCTAACCTCTGGCATGGTCATTTAACATATCTGTAACCTTTAACTGGTTTCATGGATATGTTAAATGGTTGTGGCCATGCTTTGAGCCAGGGGAATGGAAGTGACTTCCACCCAAGATGCAACTAGGGGGCAGCTCCCCTGGTTACAGTGCCTGCGTGAGAGCTTGGAGAAAGTTGGCTGCGCACCATGGGGCTGCGCCTGTCCGGACTCACGATGGCAGCCCAGAAAAGCTGGAAGGATATGGGAGTCCTGGCAGGTGTAGCCGATTGTGGGAGGAGTCGGAAATGGGACTGCAGAGGAAGACTGGTGCGGGGATTTAAACCAAGACACAGCAGCCATTGAGGAGAGAACCAAGCTGCTTTGGCAGAGTGGGGGCCCCTGCAGCTTTGGTGAGAATGAGGGCCACGTGGCTTTGAGGTGCTCCCTTTTGCCACATGGCTTAGGAAGCAGAAAGAGCTTTGCCCAGAAAAAAAGGGGTGAAAGGACTCTTGCTGATGGGTCCTGAGGAGGTGCCACATGGCTTTGGATTAACTGGAGATCATGGTGGTGACACAGCTGATGGTACCGGCAGCCCAAACCACGGACTTCTACTTCTTTTCCTGAGATACGGTACCCCGGATTAGGGCAGAGGGAGAAGGAAGGACTGTGTGCATCTGTGGGTATCCTAAAGGACATTATTATTTTAATGAAGACATGAAGTCATTACTCTAAGTCTGTATAAGCTTTAAATAAACATTTCCTTTCCTTTTCACAAATCTCTGGCATTGAGAGACATCTTTCCTCTGGCGGCGGGCACAGCGAAACTAGTGGGGGTCCTTTCAGTAACAGTACATCGTTCCCCCTCTTGTGTCCGTTCTGTAACACAAGGAGTCCCTGCACACACTTCCCCATAAATCAGTAGTCCCAGAGCCTGTCTTCCTCCTATTTCTCTAGAATCCTGCCAAATAGGCCCTTGTTCCCCCAGGATGACTCAGGCATCCTGGCCCCCGGCTAGAGGGGTATGGGATCCACTGACACTGGCTGGAAAAGCTGCTTATGCACACTTCCACCCATCTTCACCTTCAACCATGTCATGTCAGCCGCTTAGCCTGAACTCAGCTGTGGAGGGAATACTTACACCGCAGAAACTGGCAAATGCAACAAATCCAGGTTTTTCCCCCCAGACAGCCTGTTGTTAAATAGTTACCAGCACACCACTGCTCCCAGCTTTCCATTTGTCCCTGCTCACCAGGACCCAGGAGATCTGGAAGTCTGAGGAGACTTGTGACAAGCCACAAGGCCATACTTGGGGCAATGCCCACATGCCCAGGCTGCATGGGGCTGGACCCTGGAACCAGCCCTGGGTCCTCCAGTCTCCATTCCAAGATTTCTGACCCCCCCCCCCCACCAGCACCCAGCTCTGCACAGCCCTAAGCTGGAAGCCACATGGGCACGTCACTTTAGCTGTCCTCTTCTGTGGCATGGGAATCAGTATAAGAGCATGCACCTGAAGATCACACTTCTACAGGTCACATTCAAGCTCTGTCCGTGTGACCCAAGCAAGTTAGACCCTCCCTGAGTCTCAGCATCCTCCTGTGTAAAATGGAAATAATAGTTCGTTTCATTAGGAGGTCAACAAGTTGTACCTAGAGAAGAAGAGCTGGCTTAGCAGAGTGCTTATTATGTGTTAGATTTGTTGTTATGCCATTGTTAACATTTTCTATTCCAAGCCACAATGAGATGTCACCCCACACCTGTCAGAATGGCCATCATCAACAAAACAACAAAGAACAACTGTTGGCAAGGATGTGGAGCAAAGGGAACCCTTGTGCACTGTTGGCGGAATTGCAAATCGGTGCAGCCACTGTGGCAAACAGGATGGAGGTCCCTCAAAAACTTAAAAATATCCCTGGCTGGTGTAGCTCAGTGGATTGAGCATAGGCCTGCGAACCAGACGATCGTGGTTCGATTCTCAGTCAGGGCACATGCCTGGGTTGCAGGCCAATTCCCGGCAGGGGACAGTTCCCAGCAGGGGACGCAGGAGAAGCAACCATACATTGATGTTTCTCTTCCTCTCTCCTTCCCTTTCCCTCTAAAAAATAAATACATAAAATATTTTTTAAAAACCTTAAAAATAGAACTGCCACATGACCCAGCAACTCTACTTTTGGGTACATATCTAAAGAAATCCAAAACACTAATTTGAAAAAATATATTCCTACATGTTCGCTGCAGCATTATTTACAATAGGCAAGATATGAAAACAACCTAAATGTCCATCGATGGACAAATGAATAAGGAATTGGTGATATTTATATATGGTGTAATATTATTCAGCCAACTTAAAAAGTGAAATCTTAACCATTTGCAACAACATGGATGACCTAGAAGGTATTATGCTAAGTGAAATAAGTCAGTTAGAGAGAGACAAATACCATATTATTTCACTTATATGTAGAATCTAAAAGACAAAATAAATGAACAAACAGAAAAAGAAATGCATTCACAGATACAGAGAACAAACTGATGGTTGCCAGATGGGAGAGGGATTGGGAACTGGAGAAAAAGGTGAAAGAGATTAAGAAGTACCAACTGCCAGCTATACAAATAGTCATGGGGATGTAAAGCACAGCAGAGGGAGCACAGTCGATAATGTTGTGATTACAGGGAGCGGTGCCAGGTGGGCACCAGACTTGCGGTGAATACTCCATAAGGCACACAAATGTCTAACCACTATGTTGTACACCTGATACTAGCATATGAGGAAGGACCCCCCAAACCCAGAATTTATTCATAAAACTTTGTGTGCTTACTCTTACATGTTTAAACTTCAGTCGTCTTTAAAGTACTCCCAACTTGGTGCAGTACAACTATTGAGACTTTTTCCCACTGCTCAGAACAGTTTTTGAACCATCGATTTTGGTGCCTTTTAGTCCTTCTACCATTTTTTGTTTCACTTCTTCCACATGGGCAAAATGTTTCCTTTGAGGACTTCTGTCAACCAGGGAAACAAAAAGTTGCTCAGCACAAGACTGGGTGAACAGAGAGGGTGGGGCATAAGGGTCATGCCGTTTTTGGCCAAAAACTGCTGCACACTCAGCACAGTGTGGGCAGATGTGCCTGCAAATCAGCCATCATGAAATGGGCAAATGTGTTGTAAGAGTCTTCAAAAACAATTCACTGAAGCCAAACACTCCCTCTCACAACAACACCAGCTGGCACACTGATACAGATGGGGTCCTAGAACACTCACCTAGGAAAGGAAGCCTGTACTACAAGGCACCCACCCTCCAGAAGATAATTTCAATTTTGGGAGGGTCCCCCTCCTAAGAGTGTATGTCAATTGTAATTGAAAAATAAAGAAAAATATATGAACAAATGAAAATAATTTTCTATCCCATAGGGCAGTTGTGAGGGGGAAGGAGCTGACATCAAAGCTCAGCTCAGAGCCTGCACACAGTAGGTGCTCAGTTAATGTACCCAGTTTCTGATGGCAGCAAAATGGATCAGTGCCTCTGACCTGGGTTAAGGTGACTGTCCCTCCCATTCCGGTCACCAGAGGGCGCCACAGCCCCGCCCACAGTACCGCCCCCTCACCTGTAGATGGTGTACCTGGCACCACCTCCGGAAGAAGAGACCGGAGACCGCAGGGATCACGGCAGGAGCCCGCCATCCGGGGGTGAGACCCTAGAGGGCGCTGAGGACGAGGGCCCTACAAGCTTCAGGAGAGACACAGACGGGGTTGGGGGCGGGTGGGAGAGTTGGTGCTATTGGCTGCAGGGTGGAGGCTCCAGGCTGGACTCCTGGGGCCCAAAAACACAGAACACCAGCAGGAAGGAAGGCGGTGGCTGGGCTTCAGACGCCTGGGCTGGGGGGTTCAAGGGGCTGGGGGTGCTGAAGCCTGGGTTGAGGTACTAAATGGCAACTCCGTGTGGGGAGGGGAAAGGAAGGGACACCCCTGGGTCTCCAGAGCAGGGGTCAGGCCCCAGGGACCATGTCAAGGAGGGGTGCAGCCTGAGGGCAGATGGGCTTGGACTGCTGGGACACCTGCAGTAAGTCTGGGCTTGGACACCTGGTGAGGGGAGAAAAGAGAGGGACAAGTGTATGTGTTAGGAGGTACCCAGAGTACCAGGGTGGGGGCTACCCCAGAGGACCAGGAGAGCAGGAGTGTGCCAGGGAAGCCCCATGTGTCCCCTCTGTCTGGAGTCCCTGAACTGCCAGGCCCTGGGGGATCCTAGGGGAGTGCCAGCAGGCTCCCATCACCAGGGCCGGGCTGGGGAGTAAACAGGAACCTGGATTGGCAGGGCAGCAGTGGCTGGCACAACCTGTTACCTCGCCCTGCTTGGGCCCTGGGAAACTCCAGAGGCGATAGCTGAGTGTCTGGACACCTGAGTTCTGACAAGTGGGGAACAAAACACCCAGGTCTTGAGGAAATAGGAGAACAGGTCCAGGATACCTGGGAGGGTAGCTGAGTCCTGAGGAGATGGGGATTTGGGCTTCTGGAAGAGAAGGGGGCTGGAGGTCTGGGAGCTAAGGATACCTAAGTTCCCAAGGCCCCCTGTATTCTTGGAAGGAGAAGAGTCTGGTCTTGTCCCTGAATCCTTAGTGCCTCAGCATCTGGGATCTGGGGAGTTTCATAGCTGGTAAGGGGCTTAGAGCTGGATTCTACAATAGAAAGAGGGAGGCAGGGACTGTCAGCAGAGAGGCCTGTGTCCCAGAACACTGGGACTAGGTTCTCTGCAGGCAGAGAATGTCTGCCAGAGGCAGAAGGTAGGGCAGCCCATTTACCCTTGGGACATTAACCGAGCAAAATGGCCAGGACACAGATTATTAACCCTTCATGACCCAGGGAGGCCTTGGCTGAAGGACTGGGAAGGCCAGTGGGCAGGTGAAGAATTATAGGATGGACAGGTCAGACCCCAGACTGCAGAGTAAAATATCCTGCAGCTACCTGTCCCACAGACTTACCTGTCCCCACAGACGCTGCAAGAACCATGAGCTCCCCGGAAGGGCCAAGCTTCCAATCAGGGCTGCTCTCAGGCGGCACCTCCCCGAGCTGCGATGAGGGCTTCTTTCCCTTCGTCCTGGAGCGGCGGGATTCATTCCTGGGAGGGGGCCCAGGGCCCCAGGAGCACGAGGACCTGGCCCTGCAGCTGCAGCAGAAGGAGAAAGACTTGCTGTTGGCCGCAGAGCTTGGCAAAATGCTTCTGGAGCGCAATGAGGAGCTGCAACAGCAGCTGGAGATGCTGAGCACCCAGCACTCTGAGCGTGAGGAAGTGAGTTGGCAGCAGGGGTGGGCAGATGGAGGACAGGTGAGCAGGGGGCAGAAAACCAAATGGGGATGCTTCGTAATAATTTAGGCCTGGGCCTAGTTCCCCTGGCAATGTTGTTTGGTGGTTAAGAACATGGGCTCTGAGGATAAGACCTGGATTCAGACTGCAGCCTGGCTGTGTGACCTTGGGCAGGCTGCTAGCCCTCTCTGAGTCTTGGGTCCACCTCCTCAGCAGTATAATGCTACTCCAGCCAACATTACTGGGTACCCCTTCCCCATCTAGCTCTGGACTAAGTATTTTCCGTGCATCATCTTGGTTAATTCTCACCCAACCTTTGAGGTAGGAACAATTCTTCCTTCTCCCCAGGTTCTGTTGTCAGCCATGCAGGGGTCACATCTGGCCCTTAAACACCCTGGACACCACTAAGTCCTGGATCCATGGGTAGCCTCACCTGGGTAGCTGACCACCCTGTAGCTCTCCAACAGGCCATTGAATGGGCATCTCCACATCAGTGGCACTCTTCATTATGACCCTGTCACCCACTGTATCCATCTCAGTTTCTCACCTCAGGACCAGACCCTAAGCATTGCCATGACCTCTTCTCCCACACCTCTAAGCCCTACTGATTCTCCCACACCAGATTCTGAAGCTGCCCACTCACTATTTCAGTGGCCTCCAATCTGGTCGCAACCTCTCTCATCTCTGCCCCAGACACTGCAGTGTCCTCCTCACTGGTCCCCAGTTTCTACTCTTGCTCCCTGGAGCCCATTGTCTATGGGGCAGCCAGAGGGAACTTCAAAAATTGCAAATCAGATTATTTCAGACCTTGCTCAGGATCTCCCAATGGCTCTTTATCACATTTAGAATGAAACTCAAACTTCTTACCAGAGCCTAAAAGTCCCTGAACTCAGCCCACCGTACCCCCCTTCCTGTAAGGGGAAGGCCCTCTTTTCAGTTCTTTGAGTAACTAAGTTTGTTCCCTCTGGGCCTTGCACTTACTCTTCCTTACATTTAGCCCCACTCCCCTCCTTCTTGCCCTGCAGGAGTCAATTCAGACATCACTTCCTCCTGAGGGGGCCTCACCCCACCCACTCATCATCACTTTCCAGGGGCTTTTTTACAGCCCTAACTGGCTCCCCAAACTACCTAGTTCAAGCATGTGTCTATTTGCCTAAGACCTCTGGACTCTAAGCTGTTTTAGGCAGGGAACTTGGTGGTCTCACTGACTGCTGACATCCAGACCTCAGAAGAGAAGGAGCTCAGGAAATATTGGATGGATGGGCTGGCCATGCCAATATTAAGTGACTTGCCTGACCACAAAGCAGCAGCAGAGCTGGGCAATAGCCAGGACAATTGCACACCAATCCTGTGGGCTTAACCCTAAAGATGTGTTGCCCTCACAGTATTTGGTTAAGAGCTTGGCTGCCTGGGCTGGGATCCCTGCTCCATTAATTCACTGTGTGTCCTTGGGCAAGGCATTTCACTTCCCTGAGCCCATTTCCTTATCTGTAAAATGAGGACATTCATGATTCTAACTCGAGTGGGTTAAATGAAATGGTACGGATAAAGCGCTCGCACAGGACCTGGCAGGAGTACTGCCAATAATTAGCAAGAATGGTTAGCATCACCTTCCAGCTTTGAGAAACTAAGGAGAGTAAGGGCCAGAGGCTGTCCCCCAACTTGCCTGGTTCCCCAAGCTGGACGTCTGGGTGTGCCAGCCTTGTCTTCATACACGTTGGACAGGTTTTGGGGATGGAAGGTGAAGGCATGGAACCTAGGTGGGGCTGGCCGGGGTTAATTAAAGGGAGCTGGCTGGGAGGAGCGGGGGAGAGGGACTGAGCAGTGGCTGGGCAGAAGCTGAATCTCCAGACCCTAGTTGTGTAAGGCCATGGGTAGGGGCTTAAATTCTGCCAGACTGAGGTACCAGAAACGACACCTGCAACCTCGGGGCCAGAAGCCCAGGCAGCAGCAAGAGGTGAGTGGGTATGAGGGAGTCCACCTCATGGCCCAGACCCTCCTGTCAGGCCTGGAAACTTCCCTCTTCCATGCCCCTCAGCTCTCCTCTTCTCTGAGTCTTGCTCTCCCTGCCTGCTTCCTCCCTCGTCTCTCTTTCATGCCTGTCTCAGGCTCCACCAAACTCTCTTTAGGTCTCTGTCTCTGTTCCAGTCTCATCTCTCCCTCTCTGTCTCTAACCCTCTATCCTGGCCACCATAGCGACTGCAGCAGGAGAACCATGAGCTCCGCCAGAGCCTGGCAGCACGGGGAGCTGAGTGGGAGGCCAGGGCTGTGGAGCTGGAGGGGGACATGGAGGCTCTGCGGGCCCAGCTGGGGGAACAGCGCTCAGAGCAGCAGGACAGCGGGCGAGAGTGTGCACAGGCCCTCGGCGAACTCAGCGAGCAGAACCTACGGCTCAGCCAGCAACTGGCCCAGGTGGGAAAACCTTCACCTACTCAGAATCCTGGGTCCCAGTTAGGGGGATGCCCTGGACTTGGTGTTGAGTTTTAGGCCAGCTGAGGATGCCACTGCCTTCCCCTTCTCCACCGCCCACCCCCCAACCCCACCTGCCTCTAGGCCTCTCAGACTGAGCAGGAGCTTCAGAGGGAACTAGATGGCCTTCGGGGGCAGTGCCACACCCAGGCCCTGGCCAGGGCAGAGCTGAGGACACGCCTAGAGAGCCTGCAAGGGGAGGTGAGTGCTGCTTGGGGCTGGGGGCCTATTGAGCCAGGAGGGCTTGGCTGGGTGCTATCTGGAACTGGTGCAGCACCTCCCCTCCAGCTCTGAGACCTTTCCCCAGAACCAGATGCTGCAGAGTCGCCGGCAGGACCTGGAAGCCCAGATCCGAGACCTGCGTGAGGAGGTGGAGAAGGGCCAGGGCAGGCTACAGGCAACCCATGAGGAGCTGTTGCTACTGCAGCGTGAGAGGCGGGAGTACAGCTTGGAGGTGACCAGTGGGGTTGGGATGCATGGGTGCATCCAGCTGGGGCCTTAGCCACTGCCTCAGGTCTTCCTGGGAGATGAAGCCAGAGCTTCGTCACTGGGAGCCACAAGAGCATAGGCACTAGCCCAAATGCAAGTGGGAGCCGTGGAAGGGCATTAAGCAGGGGTGGTACATTCCCAGAATGCATCAAAACCAACCAGCTGGGTGGTCAGAAAGGGGCTGAGGCTAGAGCTCAGGCCAGAGATGATGGGGACCTAGACCAGGTCTGAAGCAGTAGAGATGGAGAAAAGGGAATGAAAAGAGTCAGCACTTCAGGATCAGGTTTTCTGGGTTCTTGTTCCAGCATCCTTTCTTATATTGTGGAATGCCCAGCCTCAGTTTCCCCACCACTGAGTTGGTATGTTAATGGTATAGAGCATTGGTGAGGGTGTGAGGTACTGAGCACAGTGCTGGGTTATAAGGAAGGCTCAATAAATGCTGGATGGTAGCAATTAGTGAAAGAGTTACAAGGTTGACTGGTGGAGTCCAGGCCAGGCCCTGTGAGAAGTTACCTGATGTGATGTGGCTGGAGGGAGGGTGATGGAAGACTTTGAAGCCGGGACGCCCACTCATGCCCTGCTTTACAGGCAAAAGAATTGGTGTAGGCTAAGGGGAAGCACCCAGCCCAAGGCCACCCAGCCATCCCCATCTGGGAATGGGGGAGCAGGTGCCTGTAGCTGGGGTGTGAAGACTGGCGAGCTGCCTGGCTCTTCGTGGCGTACCGTTGCCCCCTGTGGGCCAGCCAGCAGCGGGATGCCAGCAGCGGGGATGCCAGCAGCGGGCTCACCTGGCTGATCGCACCCGCTTTTCTGTCTGCCCTGGCCCGACTGTCTATGGGTGCTAGCGCAGCTGGAATGTGCACGCTCTGAGGCCAGAGAGGCACTGAGCACGCTGCGGAGGCTGCAGCAGCGAGTCTCGGAGCTGGAGGAAGAGTCGCGCCTACGGGAAGCTGACACATCAGGGGCCTCGCTGCAGTCCGAGCTTGCCCATAGCCTTGACAGCCACCAGAACCAGAATGCAGATGGCCACAGAGACACTCTGGTGAGTTCAAGGCCCAGTAGCCACCCAGAAGGGCTGCAGACTACACTCCTTTTCCTTTTTCCAAAGTTCAACACCTCACAGACCAATTCCTTTGGTGAACAGACCATTCTGTCCCTGGAGGCCCAAGAGTTATCCAGTCACCTGCCTTTGCCCCAGGAGGAGAGCTCAGAGCCTCCCAAGAAGAGAGCATCCCTGAGCCCAGGGAAGATACTGGAAAAGGAGTTGGAAGTGGCCCAGCTGCAGGACCAGGTGGGGAGTAGGACCATAGGGCGGGATGCAGAGCCCTTTTCAATGTTTCTCCTTTCCACCTATAACTCTGAGCCTTTTTCCACTAATCTCCCTCTAGCTGGATCTTTATCCTAACAAGAGCCAGTCTATGTGCCACCTCCTCCAGGAAGACTTTGTGGACTGCATTTCCCCCTTAATCTCACATCCCAATGCTTCTCCATGCACCCTTCCTGCAGGCTTATATCACCCTACTAGCCCTGCACCAGGCTGGGAGCTCAGAAGATTCCATTCCAACACAGGGCCACAGCTGCCTGGGGTGTTTGTGAAGCAGTCAAGGAAAGGGTGGTCAGAGAGCTGAAAGCCAAGCTTCCAGGAAGAGCAAGGGCTTAGTGACCCAGAAGCTTACTTGCCTCTCTGCCCCCTTCCCCGCCCACAGGTCGAGCTGCAGCGGGCAGAGATACAGTCCTTGCAGGAGGAGCTACAAAGGCAGAAGGAGCTGCGGGAGCTGGAGGACCCCCAGGAGGCCTTAACCTGTGCCCTCTCGGACAGAGAGGAGGCTGTGAACAAGTGAGCCTGCCTCTGCCACTATCCACTACCTGTTCAGCAGGGCTGAAGATCCCCTGGGGCACTCTGGTCATTCTAAGCCTCACTGGTGGTATGGCTTATAATCATCCCAACTCTGACCGCCTTGGTTTTGGTGTTAGTAGTCCCACTCCCGCCCGAGTCCAGGCGCCCTCGCCCGCCCGCCCGCCCGCCCGTCTCCTTGCTCGCTCAGGTCCCAGCGTCCTCTAACCACCTCTCTGCCCTTGTCGCTTGCAGGGTCCTGGAACTGTCCCTGGAGCTCAGCCGCGTCTCTCTGGAGCGGGATTCCCTCTCCCAAGAGCTGCTTCGCAGCATCCGTCAGAAGGTGGCGCTGACTCAAGAGCTGGAGGCTTGGCAGGTGAGGGATCGAAAGGGGGCGGGGCCAGAGGGAATGGAACCATTGGACTGACCCGCTCCTCCGCCCTGCCGACCTGCACGCAGGACGACATGCAAGTGGTAATCGGAGAGCAGCTGCGCTCCCAACGCCAGAAAGAGCTGAGTGAAGCTGAATCTGCTAGGCATCGCCCCACGTCCCGCTTCTCACTGCGCAGGAGCCCTGGGCCTGCCAGCGGATTCT
Organism: Sturnira hondurensis; assembly: GCF_014824575.4. Classification (NCBI taxonomy): domain Eukaryota; kingdom Metazoa; phylum Chordata; class Mammalia; order Chiroptera; family Phyllostomidae; genus Sturnira; species Sturnira hondurensis. The sequence goes on from NW_028076720.1 coordinate 214,576, forward strand.
TCAGCAACCTCTTCCGAAAGACCTGAGAGCCGAGTGAAGGGGCCCACACTTGCCCTCTCTGACTTACTTTCCTCTTCCAGCCAACGGAGCACAGGGCCCTAATTGTCTTCCAAAGGGGGTTGGTGCCCTCCCATGCCCCAGGTGGCTAAGCAGGGACTTACTGGGAGCAAGCCCCAACTTTGGGAGTCAGGAGGCCCCAGGTCGGTGGTGGGAGCAGATGGGGCAGAGCTATGTATTTTTTGAATCTATATAGGTCTTTTCTAAGCACTGAGGCACTAGGCCCCCTGGCCCTGGTATGCTCCGGGGAAAGGGTGGGGATGGTTATTTATGTATCAAGATCAGAGTAATATATAAATCATTACACATACTAAGTCTCCCTTCTTGGGAATAAAGCGCATGGAAGAAAAGCCTGAAATTTTATTTGTAAAAAGAAAAAACAGTCCAGACCCCTGCAGTGGTGGGGGGAGGGAGTTGCCGGAGGTCAGAAAGACAGGGAGAAGGCGCGGTAGCCCAGATTGGTGAACACATCCACCCGGCAGCTGCTACCTGCAGCTGTCAGCACCTGGAGGCAAGAGAAGAGTGATGGGCCTGCCCACACTCTCAGCTTCCCAAGACCACCAGAGCTCCTTGCAAGACCCACCTTGCACTCCGGTGCTGCTGGCTGTTGGTTGAGGCTGAGACTGAGCAGTCCTGGGGAGGAGCTAGGTACCTGAGCCTTAAGCTCCCCACTCAGCTGCCACTGATTGACACAAGGGCCCTGGCCAGCTGACAGAATCTGTGGAGCAGGAAGGGGATTTAGGGGTCAGGGCTGGAGATAAGAACCAGGCGGGGGTAGCAAAATGAAGACAGAGAGCCTCACCAGGTCCTGGTAGAAAGTGACATGCTTTTGTGGTGCCCACATGGGGAAGATGGTGGTAGGCGTGGAGGATCGGAGGTGCCAGAGGGTGAGTGCTGGGCCTCCTCCACAGACCTAGGCAGAAAGGTGGGGGGCCCCAGCCAACATTAGCCACAGGCCCTCAGCTAATGGGGCCTGGAGCTGCCACCCCATCCTGCACTTTGTCTGGCTCACCATCCAGTCTGAGTCAGTTGCCAAACATCCGATCCAGCGCCCGTTGTGGGGCCTTGAGCACTCCTGGGAGGGAGGACGGGAAGAGAGGAGGAGATGAAGACTCAGGAGATGCTCAGGGAGAGGGGAAGACAGGGTGTGGGGCATGCCCTCACCTCGTGCTTGTATACCTCGATTGTCTGGACCTCCTTGGCCATGCGGAGGTCTGTGGGGGAAGAACCATGACAGGTACTGTACTCACCCCAGCCTCCCTTACCACCATCTTTCTTTCCAACCAGATACTCCCTTACCCCAAAGCCGCACAGCCCCATCTTCACCGCCTGACAGCACCTCGGGGTTCCGCTCCCGCAATGCCAGGCAGTGGATATAGTCTGTGTGGCCCCGGAGTGCCTGCTGCAAGGAGAGGGGCAGTGTCAGAATGAGACCTTAGAAGAATGCATCCCCACACCATCCAGCTCCAGGGCCCTCTCACCGTGAAGGTCCCCGTTTCTAGGTCCATCGTATGCAGCTGGCAGTCTCCCCCTGCCAAAATGAGGGAATTCTCCTGCAGAGAAAGGCAGGGTTGGGTCAGCAGTCAATGTCAATCAGGACAGGAACAGGGGGGGAAGGATCAGTTTGGGCCCAAAACAGGGCAGAGTGGAACCCCAGTCACAAAGGGCTCAGACCTTGGGGACGAGAAGCAAAGCATTGATTTCAGGCACTTCCAAGCTGGTCCTGGGGGAGGGAAAGCAGGGTCAGCTCTGGTGAGGCAGCACTTGCATCCCCATGTGCCCTCTGCCCATGTGGCCCTGGCTTACCTGTATGGGGGCTGACGACGCCATAGCTCCTTACAGCCCTTCGTGGAGGGGAACACTGGGTGACCTCAGAGGCTCTCTATGGGGTTTAGCACCCCAGTGCCCCCCACCCAAGCTCCGCACTCCTTACCTTCTTGAGGATCTCCACCCAAAGCCAGGCCTTCACCTCCCCATCTCCAGCACTGAACAGATGTCGATCGGTGGAGACCATGCTGTAGACGGGCCCATCATGGGCTAAATGGAAATGCAGAACTTGAGTGACCTGTGCTGCTCCCCTCCTCTAGCCTGGAATCCCCTAAGCCAAACTCAATGGCTGCACCCACCTTGGAATATCACTATGGGTTTCTTACTTTCTTCTTTAGCCTCTGAGCTCAAAGCAGCAGACAAGCTGAAGGGGAACAGGGAGAGGATGTGTGGGTCAGAAGCAGGGACATGAATCCTGTGAAGGCCAAATGCCAGAGCCAATGGGTGTTGGGGAGCAGAGACAAAGGTACCTGAAGATGGCTATTTGTCCATAATTGTTGCCGGACGCCAGGAACTTCCCACAGGGTGAGACACTCTGGGAGAATATGGTCATGTGCAGCCGCTGCAGTGCCTGAAACACTTCCCTCTGTGGGGAGAAACTGTATGAAGGCTGTCTGGGAACCCTAATCCAGACTCCTTCCTGGTTCCCCTGCCACCAGTTCAGCCATTGCCCATACTTCTCAGACCTTTGAGGCCCACCAAGTGAGCATCTGCCCGTAGAGTCCTGGAGTTTCCTCCAAGAAGAGGGTGAGGACGGGATTGGGGTGCTTGATGCCGGGTGCCTAGTAGGACCTTGAGCATGCACCCAGCCTCTCCTCCAAGTTTCCTCAACAGCTGAAAGGAGCTCACGGGAGATCCTGTTACCAATGTATGAACCACTGTACATAAACAGCTTCGCACAGGGATGCCTCGTTGAAAGCGCATAAAACGTGGCTCTAACACCCCAATGTAGAAAAACATACTACCTTCTAATCCCTACCCTCTGACTCTCATGTTAGACCCATGAAGTAGTTCTGGGTTACTCTTCCGCTCGGGGTCAGAGTCCGAATCCTACCCACAGCCCACGCAAAACAGGATTCAAGTCACGACTCCTTGCCTGCCCCTTCAGAACCGGACATGGACTACAAAACCCAGAAGACACCGCGAACCACGCCCGCCTCACCTGACCCAAAGGCACCGTGTACGGCACAGCTCGCTCCATCTCGAGAACTTCAAGTCCCAGAGTGCTCCGCGCGCGACGCAGCCTCACGAGTCCGGACGTGCCCCTGAGTGGCTCACCTTCGCGGCGTCCCACCGATCCAATACTGCCAGCTGGCTCAGCCGGAAGGTGGTCTTCGCGTACCACCAGAGCCCCAGGAGCCAAGGTGAACGTCACGAAGACCTCCGGCTCGACACTAAGTAGCGTCCACCGCAGGCCCGCTACGCCGGATCCCTACCCCAAACCCGTCGCGCAGACCCGCTTTCTGGTGGCTGCCGCCTTTCTATCACGCCTGCGCGAGATCTCGTCGCCGCGCGCTCCTAAAACCACACCTCTCGCGGTTGGCCACGCCCTCGGAGCTCCGCCCGTGCCTCTGGATCCCACCCCTCTGCCCGCCGGACCCTGAACCCCAAATGATCCTTCAGCAGGTCCTGGAGCAAGACCCACCGAATCGGGCCCAGGGTGACCCGCGAGCTACCTTGGGGACGCCTCGAGGCTTGGACGCGAGGTGTGTGTGTGCGGTAGCGGGAACATCCCAGAGCCAAAGGAGCTTTGATTGGGGGTTTAGGGCTTGTCTGCAGAATAACACGGTGCATCGAATCAGCAGGGTTTGGGCATGAGCTGAGACAGGTTTGGAGACTTCCCAGGCAGGCTGCTGGATGGCCCGGGATAGTGGGGGTGACTTAGGCGTCAGCTGAGATGGACTGGGGGATTCCTGGCTGACTCTTCATGTTCACGCTGGCAGATCTTGAGGATGGGGCCAAGAGGGTAGGGTGCACCTAGCTCTCTTTTCTTCTCAGCTCCCCTCTCCGAGGAGCTGTGCCCATGAGCACCAAGCGGCGCCTGGAGGAGGAGCAGTGAGTTTGGGGGCAGGGAGGGACTCCCAACAAGACCTCTGTCACCTTAGGTTCCCATCACCCTGCCTCCCCTCTGAATATCCCAGCCTGCCTGCCTCCTGGTCTCTCCCCAGGGAGCCCCTTCGAAAGCAGTTCCTGTCTGAAGAGAATATGGCCACCCACTTCTCTCGACTCAGTCTACATAATGACCACCCTTACTGCAGCACCCCGCTGGCTTTCTCCCCCACTCTGCCCCCACTCAGGTATGCACCATCCACTATGCACTGACTGTGCCTCGTGGAGGATCACACCCTGTCTGGGAGCCAACCTCCAGGCCCTGCCTCATCCTGCTATTTTTAACCTCTAGCCAACCACTGTTTCGCCTCTTGGCTCCTTAGAAGGTGGAGGCAGCCCAGAAGCCCCTAGGGACCTGAACCTGGTGGGAGGTGGCTCTGCCAGGCCAGCCTTATCCCTGTGTCCTGTCATTTTCTCTTCTAGGAGCCCTTGCTCTGAGCTGCTTCTCTGGCGCTACCCTGGAAACTTGATCCCTGAGGCCCTCCGGCTGCTGAGGCTGGGGGACACTCCTGCCTCCCACTACCCTGCAACCCCAGCTGGGGAAATAATGGAGCTCTGAGTGCTGGCAGGCAGTGCATCTGCCCACTTTTCTTCTCCACAAGAGAGAACACCACCATGAAGGGACCAGGTGCCCTGCTTTTCCTCCAGGCATCTGGGCACCAAGACCTTCTTCTCCCAACAGAGGACAGTGAGCCTGGGTTAGGAAGGACAGGAGGGACAGCCGCATGGAAAGGGAAGCAATCTCCTCCCCCCCGCCCAAGAAAAATTGAATAAAGAATGCTGAACAGATAGATGATGACTTCAGTCTGGAACCTGGGAAGAGAGGACAGGGTTGGGGCACCAAATGCTGGGGTTTCTTTAAGATCTTCCTTAAGATCTTCCCTGAAAAAACGGTCAGGGCCTGCCTAGGTCCTGGCAGGCTGGGCTCAAGCATTGAGAATGTGTGAGTCAGAGCCTCGCCCCCGCCCCCGCGGCTGACTCACGCCTCCCTCCAGCTCTGGGAAGTCAGACTGGGGATCATGCCACTCTCCAATCCATTTAAAGTTAAAGATTCTTTTATTAATAAATTCTCCCATCCCTCCAAACTTTCTCCCCTAAATAAATATCTCTCCCCTCTTTGAGAGTTGAGGGTGCAGTGTCTCAGGGCCAGCCCCCCTAGAGGGCCAGCCCCCTAGGGTTAGGAACAGATCCCTAACCCACCCCCCTAGGCTGAGACCCCAGTGCTAAAATTTCAGCACATCTGAGTGGGTGGGGCATGATCTCTCTGTCCCTCACTTCAGCCTGATCCCCAGACCATTGGGGTAGGGGGCCTTTATGCAAACATTGCACTTCTTCATGTCAGTTATCTGGTGTGAGCGGGCCTGGGTCTCCTTTTCTGTCCTGGAGCCAGAACTCTGGATCCAGGCCTCTGAGAAATGATTCATCTGTCCCCCATCCCTGCACATCCCCATGACTGGAGCAGCCTGGCTCTGGCTGTGTCTGAGAGGCAGGGGCTGGCTCTGAATGAATGAATGAATGAATGAAGAGTGAGCACTGCCTCCTGCTGACTGGGGACACTCATTGTCACTGGATCAGCGCCACACCAGGACAGCCCTCCCCACCGGTCTCCTCGATGGGAGCTGCAAGATAAGAAGAGGGGTTGTCATGAGCTGGGGAAATATTGAGGAATTATTGGGGGGGCGGACGGGCCAGGGTATACTTACTGGTAAACTTTTCTCTCCTGCGGCACTGTCTCCAGACCAGGAAGCCGGAAAGTAGTCCCAACACGAGGGCCAGGCTCATGGCACCTCCCAAGATGGGCCACAGCAGCCCAAAGGAGGCTGAAGGGGCCCCTGCGCCTGGGGGCAGGGCTCGAAGTCAGACCTCGACCCTCTCTGGGCAGTCCCCTAGATCTGACCCTCAAGTCTTTCCCCACTGTGGCCCCTACCCCAGTTGGAGCCCTTGCCCGCTTCTGCTTCCCACTTAATTCCCCAGATCTGAAACCACCTGCTCCCTCCTAGACCCCAGCAATTCTCCCACAGTCTGGGGTCCACTCGCCTCTGGCCCCGCCCTCCACTCACAGCCCAGGCAGAAGTCGCTGTGTGGTCGCGCTGGACACGACGCGCAGTCCATGCACTTGTCGAGGTCCGAGCTCCAAGAGCTGCCACGAGAGCACGGAGTGGTGCCTGAGGAAGGGGCCATGGGTCAGAGGCTGAGGTTGGGACGCGGCTATTCTGGGGGCTGAAGTCAGGGTCCGCCGGATCGTATAACGTGAGTCACCGGCGCCCTCCGCATTCCTCACAGGTGACCCGCACTGCCTGACCAGGACGTGGCAGCGCGGGGTGAAGAAGGGTGAAGAGGGGCATAGTGCGAGAGGCTGGGGGAGGGGTGACCTCCCCACAACACCCCCCCCCCCGCCGCTGGGTGACTCATTCCTGGGCACTGGGCCCGACCCCGGTCCTCTCCCCTACCCNCCCCCCCCCCCCCCCCCCCCCCCCCGCATAGCTGGGCACTGAAGTCACCGGATGGAAGGGGGCACCACACATGGTATGGGGCACAGACCCCCGTGCCTCTGTAGACACCGTCCCCCGACTCCGGTCACTGGAACTGGGCAGACCCGGTATTGACCAAGCTTGGGGCATGCCCCCGTCACCGGACCAGACATCCGGCCTTCAAACTTTCTCCACTTCCGAGTCCGAGTTGGACAGGCGGGAAACTGAGGCCGGGACTGGGGATGAAGCTCAGAGAGAGATGGGACTGCCCCTGGCCGGGGAGCACGGTGTCTAGAAACTACCGGCCCCCCGATTCCATGCAACCCCAGTTCTGCCCCCTCCTCTAGGTCCTCAAAGCTGTCCCCCGGTTCCCCACCGAGGGTCACCGGCCCTCCCGCCCTCCCGCCCAGCCCGGCGCCCTGCGTACCTGACACCGGCTCCCCAGCCGCGGCGCACAGCAGCGGCAGCCCGAGCCCCAGCACAAGGAGCCGCAGCAGCGGGCACAGCAGACTGAGAGCCATGGTGCGCGTCCCGCGGCCGCTGCCATCTGAGACCGCCGCGAGTCGAGGGGACAGACGGCCTCAGCCGGGTCCCCGCCCCCGCCTTCCGGGGCGGGCCGCTAGCCGCGGCCGGCCCCCCGACGCCCCGCCCCGCCCGGCCGGGCCCGCTAAATTCGGTCATTAGCTCTGCAAACCGCGGCCGCGTGTGCGAGCCGCGGGGGCTTCGCGGGGACGCAGACTAGCTGCCGGCTAGGGCCTCAGGTCCGGGCGGTGCGCCTGGGCGGAGTCAGACACGAGACTGCCGAAGGCAGGACCCCGGGGGCACCATGTAAAAATAATGATGTATCCTTTCATTTCCACCTTAGGACATAGTTACCTAGTAAAATGGGTACTTGTCCCCATTTTCCTAGTACGAAAGTAAGGCTCGGGAAAGTGGCGGAGCCGAGACCCAGGTCCGTTGGGCCCCTCGCCCTGCGCGCCGGACCCGCTGCGGGCCCCCACGCCGCCTGCACGCCCGCGCCCGGGCCGGAGCTGCGGCCGCGGGGGCCGGGCGGCGCGCGCCCTCGGAGTTCTGCACCGGGGTCTCTGCCCCTCCCCGGGGCGGTGGTCCAGTGACGTCACCGCCTCTTTAAGTTCCCGCCTCCGCCCCATCCTCACACTCTTGCGGCACCTAGGAATCTCCGAGGGCTCCTTCCTTCTCAGGTGATCCTGGGGGCAGTGTGCGTATTGGGAAGGAGGAGGTGGATACCTAGAGGAACGGGGTGCAGCGGACGGGCAGCGTGGACAACCTGGCGGGTCGGGGGGTCCCCGGCGAGGGACAGATCGGGTCCTTCGATTGCTCGAAAAGGGTTAAACGCCCCTCCTCTCCTCCCCGGGGACAAAGGCACCGAAACCCGGGCGCCCCTCCCCCACCTGCGCTCCTTCTGGATCCGCCGCCCCTCCCCCTCACCTGCGGGAGCAGACCCTAGGCGGTCGCCGCCATTAAACTTTACCTCTCCAGTGGCTTCCAGGCTGTTGGGGAACTGAGGACACCCACCTTCGGGCTGGACTCCCAAGGGAAGTAGGAATCGGGAGCGGGAAGGAGCACCCTCGGAGTCGAGCCCTCAGTGTGTGGAAAGGGAATGGGTCGAGGGCAGACGAGGTGCGGGATGCCTAAGCTGGCTGGCCTCGGCTTTAACTCGGCCAGACGCCTGAAGGTGTAGACAGGGGACTGGGACCAGCGAGGGGTGGCCCACCCCGTCTGGTCTCCCCCGAGATCTTCAACTCAGGCTCAGTTGAAAAGGTGAAAGGAGAACCTGCTCTCTGGCCACACTGCGGGGCTGGTGCTAGGCTTAGGTCCGAGCGGTGCGCGGGAACCTAGGGCAGTGGAGAGCCACAACAAAAACCCGAACAGCACTGATCGGGTGGAGACCAACACTGAGTGAGATGTGAGCGGAGACAGGTGCGGGGAGGCTGCTGTAGAAGAGCTGGTTCGCTGGATAGGCCCCAAGGATTTTAGCTCCTTTTAGGGAAGTTGTGCCCTGAGAGGATGGCATTTGGGGCAAAAATACACAAGAAAAATGTCCCTCATCTTGGGGGTATGTTTTGTGGATCCAAAGGGAGAGCAGAAGAGTGGGATCCAGAGAGGCAGCCAGTGACCAGAGGGAAGGAAGTGCTTTTGGGTGAGAGACTTTTTTTTTCCCTTCATCTCTTCTCCCTCTTCAGGGATTGGGGGCTGGGATGGGCTGGGCTGGGCTGGGCAGGTGAAGTGGGCGCTGGTGAGCCTCCCAGAACACAAGATCTTTTAAGATCAAACTGGAAACCACCTGCCTGAGGTATGGGACCATGTTGGGGTGAGGGGTTTGGATATTGGGTGGTGGTAGAAAGCTTGGATCTCTAATCTTGGTGGTTTTGAGACTGGAACTCAATAGCTCATGCCAACCTTCCGTCTGTACACCCTGTGGAAGATACCTAAAGGTTTCACTGTCACTTTGTCCCCTTTTTGTTACTTTGCTGCTTGATAAAATGTACCCATAGTGGCTAAAGCCAGGAACTACCACTTGCTTAGGCTTTATATTATCATTCATTTGTACTCAAAACAGCCAGGACCAGGTCGCTTATTTATTCACTATTGTAAGACAGGGCCTGTCACATAACTAGAGAAAAAGAAATAAATGGTAAAGCATTAATGCTCATTTTGCCCCTGAGAAAAGAGGCTCAGGGACAGGACATGGTATCCCAACCCCCAGGGTTCATACCCTTGGCATTCTGTGTGGCCATAGCACATGGCATCAGGGTTAGCAGTCCTTGGGAATGAGGGATCTGGACCAGCTGGTCTTAAACATTACTCTTCTGTCCCTCAGCACATCTTTCAACTTCAACCTCATCATGGCCTCTGCTGGTCTGCAAATACTGGGGATTGTCCTGACACTGCTTGGCTGGGTGAACGCTCTGGTGTCCTGTGCCCTGCCCCTGTGGAAGGTGACCGCTTTCATCGGCAACAGCATCGTGGTGGCCCAGGTGGTGTGGGAGGGACTGTGGATGTCCTGCGTGGTGCAGAGCACGGGCCAGATGCAGTGCAAGGTGTATGACTCGATGCTGGCACTGCCCCAGGACCTGCAGGCTGCCCGAGCCCTCTGTGTCATCACCCTCCTTGTTGCCCTGGTGGGTCTGCTGATCTACCTTGGTGGGGCCAAGTGCACCACCTGCGTGGAGGACAAGGACTCCAAGGCCCGCCTGGTGCTCACCTCTGGGGTCATCTTTGTCATCTCAGGGGTCCTGACCCTCATCCCCATCTGCTGGACGGCCCATGCCATCATTCAGGACTTCTACAACCCCCTGGTGGCAGAGGCCCAAAAGCGGGAGCTGGGGGCCTCCCTCTACCTGGGCTGGGCGGCGTCTGGCCTTTTGTTGCTGGGTGGGGGGCTGCTGTGCTACACCTGCCCTTCTGGGGGGTCTCGGGGCTCCAGCCATTACCTGGCCCGATACTCAGCATCCGCCCCGCGCGCCAACTCTCAGGGGCCCTCTGAATACCCCACCAAGAATTATGTCTGATGTGGGCAGGAGAGTGTGGGCTCCCTTGACAATGGAGCCTACCCCTGAGCTGGAGTCCTCAAAATGCACAACAGTTTCCTGATTGCTTTGGTTTTTCCTTTTTACTGGGGGAGTGGGGGTTTCCTTTTAATCCATTTGATAAACACCGAACCAAGAAGAAACAGACTCCCACCTAGGCTCTGCTGCTGGCCTGTCTTTGGATGATGGAACCAAGGAGGCAACACTGAAGAGTTTCTGGATCTTTCTTCACTTTGGACATTCCCATCCAGCAGTCCGGGCTGGCCAGGTGCTTTGTAACAAGATGCTTTGATGGTCTGTCCCCAAGAGTCCCTGCTGCTCTTGGGGCAGGGCCTCCCTGGATTTGCAAGGATGAGCCCCACCTTTCTGGTCAGGCCTTGAGAAGTGCAGGTGATAAGTTACTAGAAACTGCCTACCTCCAAAGATTCTGACCTCTGGCTCTTTCATCCTTGGCACAGAGCTGCTTCTCAGCCATGCTGTGGGACCCTGGCCCTCTCCTCTCTGGGCCCTGTACACTTCTGCTATGCCACACCCACACTCAGCAATTTTTACTAAATAAAGTGTGTTTTGTTTTGCTTTGTTACTTGCCATTGATGTCGCTGGGAAGCTATTGAGTTCCAGCCTGGTGTGCAGTAAACGTGAATGACTGGCCTCCTTTATTGCTCCCTGCCTAGCATGGCCGAAAGTGAGGTTACCCACAGGACAGGACCTGGATCAGACCTTGGCCTGAAAGCCCTGGGGAGGTCACCTGGGCTTCCCTGCCTAATCACAGATCAAGGCAGCCAGAGGTACAAATGATCTTTATTCTGGGAACTCCATTTGGGGCAGGGGAGTAGGGTGGACTTTCTGGCCTGGAGGAGTCTGGCTTCTCCCAGAGGGCCTGGCCTGGGTCTCCGAATGCAGGTGGTGGCCAGGCTGGAGTGGACCAGCTCCAGGGCAGGCAGAGCATGATCCTCTGCTTGTTTGAGCCAAGGAGCTACTGCCCTTTGGGTGAGGCCCAGGTTCCAGGGGCAGGGGAGGAGGGCCAACCCAGGACCTGGGCAGCAGAAAAAAGCAACTGGTTTTGCAAGGCAAGCCAGGAGGTAAGGACCCCATTGAGGAGGATATGGGCTCATCCAGGCCATCTGAGATTAGCCCAGAAGCCAAGCCTGGCTGGAGCTCCTGGAAAATGGGTGTCATGTGGGGAAGGGGTTGGTGGTAGAAGGCAGGGGTTAGAGAAGGCATCCAGCAGAAAGTCCAGGCTCTGGGCCGCAGGCTTCCGGAGACTTCACACATAGTCCCTCTTGTCCATCCCAGAGGTGCCTGAGCGGGATGGGATGGAGTAGCCCAGTCTGGGTCCTCTGGGCCGGTCGATCTGGGGTGGGGGGCATGTGCAGCAGAGGAGGCCCCCGCCCAGCATGAGTAGGGCAGCTGCTGCCCAACCCAGGTAGAGGGAGGCCCCCAGCTCCCGTTTGAGGGCCTCAGCCACCAGGGGGTTGTAGAAGTCCTGGATGATAGCGTGGGCTGTCCAGCAGATGGGGATGAGAACCAGGATGCCTGAGAGGAGAAGGATGACCCCCCCGGTGAGCACGATGCGGGCTTTGGCACCTTCGTCCTCCACACAGGTGGTGCACTGGGCGCCCGTAATGGCCACCAGCAGGCCGAGCAGGGCCAGCAGGAGGGCAACCACACAGAGGGCTCGGGCAGCCTGCAGGTCCTGGGGCAGCGCCAGAATCGAGTCGTACACCTTGCACTGCATCTGGCCCGTGCTCTGCACCACGCAGGACATCCACAGTCCCTCCCACACCACCTGGGCCACCACGATGCTGTTGCCGATGAAGGCAGTCACCTTCCACAGGGGCAGGGTGCAGGACACCAGGGTCCCCAGCCAGCCCAGCACGGACAGGGTCAAGCCCAGGAGTTCTAGGCCAGCTGAAGCCATCTGCCCCTTCGGTCGGATCTTCTCAACCGTCTTCTCTTGGTGGTCCGGTAAAACTAAGAGGGAGTCGTCAGATGCTGCCAAGTAGGGGTCTTGCTGCCAGCCAGGAACAGACGGCGTCCTCAGGCCAGGACAGTTCTCACATTTGTGGATCTCTTGCAAGGCACCTCCTCGCTCTGTGTCCCTCACAAGTGTGTCTCTGGCCCCCGACAAACACAAAATCTCACAGTCCTGCTCAGCTGAGTGGCTGGTATCCCCTCGAGACGCCCGTTGCCCATCAGTTGCCCAGTGGCTGCTTCTTCTGCCACCCTGCTCTCACGCCCCAACCGCTGCCTGTCTGACCGGCTACACAGAACCTACCCTCCAACCCACCTTCAGGCTGGAGAGCGCCTCCTCCCCTCTGGCTGGCGCAGGTTCACGCTGAGCAGTATACCCTTACGGGATGCCACCTGGGGACTGCCGGCTCCTGGCAGCAAGCATGGGGGTTTTAAGGCGGAGGCAGGGGAGGAGCAGCCAGGCCGAGACTGGGGAGGCCAGTGCTACGGGGAGGAGGCGGGGCTGGGAGGGGAGGGGGACTCAAACTTGGCGGGGAGGGCATACCATGACCAGGAAGGAACAGGGGAGGAGAGAACATCTATGCCTGCGGGAACCCAGGGAAAAAAGGAATGGTGAGACTGAGGAACGGCTTTGGGAGAAGAAATGTAACCAGCCCGGGACAAAGAAGTGGGGCAGTTGGGGGGTTCAGCTCCCCTTCCTGAGACTCCTCCGCCCCTCCCCCGCCGTCCTTGTTCTCCCGGGCCTGGTTCGTTTCTCGATGATGCAAACGTACCCCAGCTTTCCCAGTATCGCGCACCCCCACCCGCCCATACCCCGCGGCTAAGACTCTCCGGAATTCGATCTGTCTCCCTTCTCAGCCCAGAGGCCCTAGCGGCTCCCGAGGGAAGGGCCCCGCCCGCTCCGTTCCCTAGGCGACAGGAGCCGGGCGCCCAGCTCAGGTGGCATCGTCCAGGCAACGGCCTAGAAAACCACCCCCTCAGTTATACCTCAGCTCAGGTATGCCCTCTCCACCCCCTCCACTGAAACTGGGGGCCACAGTGAGTTGCTGTGAAGTCTCTAGAGGCCAGAAGATAAAGAGCCTGTTGTGGAAGAGGGGGAGGGGCACTCGGGGCATGGGTGAAAGGGGAAGAGCAGCAGGGGCAGGAGCGCCTCTTGCCCGTGGGGAGTGAGTGACCGCGCTGGGTGAGACACCACAGAGGAAGGCAGCAGGAGTTAGGCCCAGGGGACTCTGGTCTCTCTGAGCCCTGCCTCAGAGTCCTCAGGAAAGACCCTGTCCTCAAGACCCACCAGAGCTCCATGACTCCCGCTGTGGGAGGCAGCCTGGGAGGGAGGCACATAGACCAAAGCTGAAACCCTGCCCCTCTCGCCTGGGGTAGATAACAAAAGGTCAAGTTCCTTAACCTCCTTGGGTCAAAGACCTCTTTGAGAAACCTCCTGAGACCAACAAACGTGAGCCCCTCATTTTAAGGGATGGGTTATGAACTCCCTCAAGCCCTCCCCTGGGTGCTAAGAACTGAAAATTGTTGTATGAAAAGGGAGAAGATTGATGAAAATTCCACTTTGTGGGGTGGTTGGGAGGACTCTCAAAGACAGCCCTTACCTGGGAGACCCTCTCACCTCCACCTTCCTGAGCAAGAGCAGAAGCCTGACTGCCTTTCGAGGAGGTGTCCCTCAGTACATGTCCCGGAGGGCTGGGAAGACTCCCCACACACACCTGGTCACTGCACCACTCTACAATCCTGGTGGAGGGGAGGGTGTTAGGTGTGTCCTCACCTGCCACAATGGGGCTTTATTCATAAATGATTCTAACTTCAGGTTGGTGCATTGCTCTGGAAGTGAGTTTTAGGATATTTTTGTAAGAGGGGTTTATATTTTCTGCAGATTTGCAAAGGACATCCACAGTCCAAAGGGGTGGTTGACCCCAAAAGTTTGAGAACCCTTCCCCCCAAATGGGGAGACTGAGGCCAGAGGTAATCCATGGGTTTGTAAGTGGGCCCCTGTGATGGGGACCTCCTCTATACCTGGTGCCTCCCCACAGGGCCATGGGGCAGTGCTGTCCAGTGTCAGGGGCTGACCCGGTGGCCTTTGGACATCTGAGGACTGTGAGGGGAGTGCTGATGACAACAGGCTGTGATGGGCACGGAATATTTTGGGCAGGGTTTGCCCAGTTCCTCCAGGCCCTGAGGCCTCAGTTGTGTGGGGAGGAAGGGTGGCTAAGCGGAAGGCAAATAGAAGCAAGCCTTCAGTAGGCTCCCTCTATGGTCTGCAGGGCCGCCAGGAATCCAGCTCCACAGGTTTGGGCAGATGTCAGGCGCACTCCGCAAGTCCGGGTCTCTGGAAGGGCCCACCGACCCGCCCACAAGGCCTCCCATCCTGGGCAGCCCCAGCCCAGGGCCTGTTGTGGCCCCCAGGCCCAGCGCAGTCTGCCTTTTGTCTTGGCCATAAGGCGACCCACACTCATCCCGATCTGCCTGGGACATTCTGGTTTGAGGACTGAGTCCTGCACCCTGGGGAATCTAGAACAGCTGGTCAGCTGCAGTCAGGCCTCACTTTCAGGGCCCACCAGTTCCATAGGCAGCTCTGCGGCGCTGACCCCCTGTGTTGTCATGGGGCCTTGTCTGTGCTGCACATACACAAGTAACCCTAGTGTCCCAAGAAGGCACTAAGGGGACCCGAATATTATTTAGATCTCAGTTCTCTGTCCCCAAATATCTACACTCAAGAAGGGGAAGACCCCGCATTGCTAGGGGCTGACCAGCCACATGGGAGGTGGGCATCCAAAGGATGAAGACACCCTCCCTTCCCCCCCCCACCTCCAGAAACGGGTCCACCAGAGGTGTGTCCAGGGTGGTCTGGTGGCTTCAGCTTCCTCCTACTTGACACCCACTCTTCCCCCTCCTTGATAAGGTGCTGCCTAGAGGGAGAGTAAAAGTGGGGCAATTTGCTGGGAAACAGGCCAAAAGGGGGTGGTTGGAGGAGCTGCCCACTGCGGGGGGGCGGGGGGGGGAGAGGGAGATTCATAGGCAGGAAATGGATTCCTGGGGCACCTGGGCAAGAGTGGACTTCCTGCCCTCAGCCCTTCTTGGAAAGAGGCCAGGAGGCCCCAAGCCCTCTCTGAGTTCCCCTGGTACACCTGGATTCAGTTGCATCTGGACACTGAAGGGTTACAGTTGAAGCTTGAAGCTGAGACTGTGATGGGGCTGGAATGCCATTGATATGGAGGGTTGAGATCCCTACGGAGGTTAGCAACTCAAGGGCACTTGAACACCTCGGTTGGAATCCCTACCCGAATCTGGCTCTGCTGGGAAAGAGCTGGGACAGGAGAGCATTCCCCACCCAGCGGCCTAGGGAGGAAACCAGGGCAGGGGCCAGCCTTGTTCTCCACCAGCCCCTTCATGGAGTGGGCCTGGAAGTGGGTTTGGGGGCTACACGATCGAAGGGGATATGGCCTACTGGGGAGGTGCCTGAGGCCCCAGTGTTATGGGCACAAAAGCCCGTCCAGGTTCCTAAACCTAAAGGTGTGGATCAAACTTTGAGATCCCACAAGAATTCTCACTGGTTTTACAGCCCCCACCTTCTAGACCTGGAAACACATTAAGGAAATGTGGCCTATGTATACATGCACGAAATAGGACCCACCTGATGCCACTCCAGACCCTGACTTCAAAGCCAGCTCCTCGCCTAGCCTGTGGGGGAGCTCGGTGAGTTGGGCCTTTGGGTGCCTTTCTCTGAAGGCAGAACAGCAGTACAACCCAATGGCTGAGCCTCACACTGCCATCCCACCTGCACCCCCTGCCCCAGAGCCAGCCACCCCCTTCTTCCCCCCCACTTCTAGAGGCTCCCTGTGCCTGGAAGTCTCTGCAGAGAGCAACATCTGGGTCTGATTCCACAAGAAACCACTCTCCACCCTGGCTCACTTTCACCATGTCTGTGTCTCCGATGCAAACAGCACTGGTGTTTGCTCACCACCTGCAGCAGGCAGCTTACTGGACCCTGGGTCAGACCTGGTGCCCAGCCCACCCCAGGGCCGCACCGAGCAAGTCACAGCTGCCCTGATTGCAGGTGCCTCCTGGCTATAAAATAAGGGAGAAGCCTGCCCTGCTCATCTCCAGTCACCAAAGGCATTTGCCCAGGCCGCCAGTCTCTCATATATCTTGGGGGTCACTATAGGTATTGGCAAGCTGTTTTGTCAAGAGGACGATGGCAGCTTCACTTGTAAGCCTGGGCAGACTCCATGGAATGGGTAGCAATGAACTTTATTAACAGTCGTAATTGTCAGCTTTCAACCAGCAGTTATCCAGGTAGAATTTTGAGAGTGGGGTTGCCCTCCCAATGCTGTCCTTTACTGTTTACTTTTTAAAAAAATATGTTTATTGATTTTAGAGAGAGAGGAAGGGAGAGAGAGAGAAACATCAATTGGTTGTCTCCCATACATGCCCCAAGTGGGGATCGAACCCACAACCTAGGCATGTGCCCTGACTGGGAATTGAACCCCCAACCCTTCGGTATACAGGACAGTATACAGGTGGGACTCCAACCAACTGAGCCACACCAGCCACGGCTCAACATCCTCTTCTTGAAAGATACACATTGTTTTGCCCTTCCTATTTACTATCTGATCCTTAGCTGAGAAGAAAGGAGGGTTACAGCCCTGCCTGGCGTAGCTCAGTGGATTGAGCACGGGCCTACGAACCACACTATCGCGGTTCGATTCCCAGTCAGGGCACATGCCTGGGTTGCAGGCCAGTTCCTGGCAGGAGACTCACAAGAGGCAACCATACATTGATACTTCTCTCCTTCTCTCCTTCCCTTCCCCTCTAAAGATAAATAAATGAAATCTTTAAAAAAAGAGAGAGAGAGGAGGGCTACAGGACCGAAAGAGGACAGAGGAAACAACAGGCCAGCAGGAATGAGAATCTGGCTATAACTCAACCAAGAGGAAAAGACTATCACTCTCCTTTTTTAACTCCTGTACCAGTGGAAGCTTTATCAAGGTACTAGTGCCTTTGGCTCCTGTCTGGAGACCCCAAGCACACCCCGGGCTCCAGGTCAGCAAGGGACACGGTAAGGGAAGCCGGGAAGACAGCTCAGGCTGTGGGCTAGCCCCAAAGGGGAAAGGTACTATCTATATGGATTAGATGGTGGCCCCCAATGCTGGGTGGCCTTAAGCCCTGGAACCTGTGAATGTAGCTTTATTTGAAAGAAGGGTTTTTGCAGGTGTAATTAGGTTAAAAACTCAAGATGAGATCCTTCTGGATTTGCGGTGGGCCCTATATCCCATGACAGGTGAATCAGGAAAAAAAGGCGGAGGGGAGAGCTGGGATATAGGCACAGGAGAAAGCCGTGAGAAGATGGAGGCAGAGCCTGGAGTGACTTGGCCACAAGCCAAGGAACACCAGGAGCCACTTGTTGCTGGATAAGGCAAGGAAGAATCCTCTCCTAGAGCCTTGGTAGGGACAGTCCTGCGATACCTTGATTTTGGACTTTTGGCTTCCAGAGCTAGGAAAGAATAAATTTCTGTTGGTTTAAGCCACCCAGCTGTGGTGATTTGCTACAGTAGTCACAGGAAACTCATATATTGCCTTTCTTACTGATAGGTCCCAGGATCTCAGAGGTCCCCCAAGGTCAAATTGGCTTCCTGATACTGTTGCTACAGAAGAGCCCATTGAGATAGGGCATCTGCCTGGTTACCTGAGCCCAAGCCACCTGAGTAACAAAGAGAACTTTATTCTGAGTTGTACATGCCGGGGAGAAACTGGGAGGGCAGGTGAAGATGGGGAAAGAACAGGGGCTTCCTCTCATGACTCACCGTGGGAGCTTTCCTGTCCCGTGGGGATGACCTCACAGCCCTCATTCCAGGGCCCAGTATCGATTGTTCAACACTACTCCCAGTGCACCCAGGCCCTCAGGACCCCGAATCTATTTCAGTTGAAAGTATGACTTAAGACTTAGAAGGCAGGATCGAGTTTCCAAGGAGCCATGCAAACCTAAGCGGAGGAGGGCCTCCGCGATGACATTCAAACTCTTTATTTTATAAGAGAAAATGAGGCAGTACCTGCCCTCTGTTGGACCCGTGGATCTGTCTCTTGCTTCATAGTGTTTGGATGAAACAAACCCAGGGAGTCCCCTTCTTCCAGCCCCCAATCACCCTCCAACCTATTTATTCTTTTTTCTCCAAGTTTTTAAAAATAGATTTTAGAGAGAGAAAGGAGAGAAACATCAGTATGTTGTTAGTATGTTATTCATGCATTCACTGATTGACTCTTACATGTGTTGCGATGGAGGCTCAAGCCCACAACCTGGGCATATCAGGATGATGCTCTAACCAACTGAGCCACCCAGCCACAGCCCCTCCAAACTCTTTTCCAATCACCACCTTCAGAACCACCTCAGCCATCCTCAGCTTCCTGGAACAGCCAACACAGTTGGGTTTTTTGTTTGTTTGT
Organism: Sturnira hondurensis; assembly: GCF_014824575.4. Taxonomy (NCBI): domain Eukaryota; kingdom Metazoa; phylum Chordata; class Mammalia; order Chiroptera; family Phyllostomidae; genus Sturnira; species Sturnira hondurensis. Next base: position 233,012 of record NW_028076720.1, read on the forward strand.
TTGTTTGTTTACCTTAACTCCTTATTGCCAAACAACCATGAGCTCCCAAATTCATTGGAATTATTCCACCCAGGTGGAGAATGCTGTGAATAAACAAGGTGCATCTGTAGGCCTTCTACAGCTACCTCTCTCTGGGCTTCTATTTCGACCTTGATGTGGATGGAGGGCATGGGCCACTTCTTCCACAAGTTGGCCGAGAAGAAGCTTGAGGGCACTGAGTTTCTGTTAAAGATGCAGACCCAGTGCAGTGGCCGAGTACTCTTCCAGGACATGCTAAAGCCTTCCCAAGAGGAGTGGGGTAAAACTCAAGATGCTGTGATCATGGAGAAGGACCTGAACCAAGGAGCTTTTGGATCTGCATGCCCTGGGTTCTACAGACACAGAGTGTCATCTCCGTTGCTTTCTGGAGAACCACTTCTTGGTTGAGAAGGTAAAACCCATCAAGAAGGTGGGCAACCACCTGACTAACCTCCACAGGCTGTCCAGCCCCCAAGCTGGCCTGGGCAAGGATCTCTGGCTCACTTTCAATCACTTAGGAGCCTCTGGAGCCAAGAGGTCTTTGAGGGCCCCTCTGCATTCCCTTGGTGTCTGGCTTTTGCCTGAACCTCTCCCTGAAACCATTAGGCATCCATCCTTTTAACCACCCTGGAAACCTCTTTCATGCATTAGACCAAATGGAAACAATAGTAGCAAAAAGAAAAAAGAGAGAGAGTGAAAATGAAATATTTGGGGAACCTTTAGTTAAAATATTTTAAACTTTTGTTTTCATTTCCTCAAGCCTCATGCTGTGCCCTGGAGCCCCACCCGCCCGGATCACCAGCCAGCTTATCAGCACAGGGGATGAGTTACATTCTCAAATAATGAGACGAGAGGCTTGCTGTAAGGCAGGAGAAGAAAATGGAATAAATGAGTTTATTTTCAGACTTACTGCTTCCTCCCCCCAAACCGGGCTTATCCCCTGGCAGACCCCTCTTCCCCAGGCCAGGCTCTGCTCCACGCCTTCTAGATCTGTCCGTGGGAAAGGAGGCAAGGAGCAAAGCCTCGTGTCCAGGGTAGGCTGCCTACCCACTCGTCCACTGGAGAGTCGGACTGTCAACAGGGCGGCGATAGGAAGAAGTGAGGTGGTGGCAGCGCCGGCGGCAGGGCAGGTGAGAAAGGGGGCAGTGGCCAGGGGTCGCAGGGCGCAGGCGGCGCCAGTAGGCTGAAAGATGAGGGCCGTGCGGGCAGCGGAGGCAGCGGTTGTGGGGGCGTCTCGTCTACCAGTGGCGGACGGCCACGGGCACCCACAGGCCCGGGAACGGCGACGATTGCGGTCTCCGGCAACGGCGGCAGCGGCAGGTGCGTGGGCCGAGGCACGGGCGCAGGCAGGCGTGGGAGGTCCTGCAAGGCGAGAGCAGCGGGGGGTGGCTCGGGCACGCAAGCCTCGGGTGGTAGCTCAGGCAGTGCGAGGTAGGCTCCGGGGCCCCAAGGTGCTAGCAGCTCAGGCCGTAACGGGAGTGCAGGCAGCGGAGGCAGCTCGGCCAGGGCTAGTGCCGAGGACGGCGGGGGCTCGGGTCTCAGACTCGGAGGCAAGCCGGGTAGAGGCGGGTGCGGCAGGGTCGGTGTGAGCGGCTGGGTCAGCGATAGTGACCCGCGGGCCCGGCCCAGCCGCGAGTGGGCGCGGGCGCGGACAAGCCGCGGGTGCGAGCGGGAGCGGGGAAGCCGCCCCGCCAGCTTGGTTGTTGTAGTCGCTGCCGTCACTGCACTTGCCGCTGCACCAGAGTTTAGCTCGCGCCGTCAGTCGTGGCCTCCTCACTCCCGCTGGAGGCCACGCTGGCGGACTTCGGACCGGCCAATCGGAACCGCGCCCTTAGGGGTTCCAGCCAATCAAGAGCAAGTGCGCTAACGATCTACCATCTCCCGCGATGGATGGCACTAGCTACCCCTGGCAGCCAATCAGAGGCAACAGCGCTTTCTATCTTATGTCACAGCCAATCACTGTATTCCCTGGGGGCTGTCTCCTCCATAGCTTACTATCCCGGAGACCAAGTGCTGCATTCGGTGGGCGCCCTCTCCTGGCATGAGGATCCACGGAGCTGGGGCTACTCCCTCGGGCACCCTGCCCCGCCTCCCTCAGTGGTCAATACTGAAACTGTGTGCCTCTCCCCCTTTTGGCTTTGCCTTTAGTGATTCTGGACTGAAATGCCTGCATGTGGGTCAAGATCTAGGCAGATTTCCATTCAGTGATCTTATAGAAAAGATAAAACAATATTAATTCAGAAGCAAAGCTCGACGTGTAGCAAATGTTAACGGTGCTACGATAGTAAAATCACTTCAAATATGTTCAATCTACTTAATATCGGAATTTAGAAACCTTTATTATAATATTAGAACATTTCTAGGTGTGTTAGGAAGGTACCATTCACTACCCTCACTGAGACAGTCTGCTCAGTGGCCCCTGTGCCCAGATGTTGGCTCCTAACCCTTTCTAGGTTGTGGGTTTGGTCCCTTGTCTGGGCGTATACATCCTGGGTCTGGGCACTTGACGGGAAGCAACCAGTAGGTGCTTTTCTCTTGCATCTGTGTTTTTCTTTCCCTTCCCCTCTCTCTAAAAGCAATGAAGAAATGTATTTGGGTGAAGGATTTAAAAACAAAACAACAACTCACCAGATTACAAGAGGTGTGGATTTGGAAAAACTCCGAACACAGAGACCCATAGAGACTGATCCTGGGACTGGCCAGGCTCTGGGTCAGAGTTCAGCAGATCAATCCCCAATTGTGTAACCTCCATAGTAATGTGCTTCTGCATTTCTGGGTGAGTAAATTTTTAATCATGAGATAAGAAAATAAAGTAGCCCAGTAGCACTGGTACTGGTAGTGGATTAGTAACTAGCTCTTTAAGATGTTTGTAAACATTCATTAATCTGAGATATCAAATGTCTGATTTATTCATTTCCAACAGTGCTTAGAAGACGAGGTCAGGTAGATTATGTATGTAATTGTTTGAAATGCTAAGGGAATTGAATTACAATCAGGCTTGTAAAGAATGTAAAATATTTAGGGGGACATCAATCTGCCAAATTTATAATCTAATTGAACATTAATCAAAAATGTGAAAGTGAGTTTTACATTCAAAGTATAAGATTAATCAGTACAATAATGTCCAGAAGTAAATGTAAAGGCTTAAGAAACTAATACACAAATAATGCACAAGTCCCCTAACTTGGATGTATTCCCCCACAAGATTGTCACCAAGGGATTCCCCCTCTCCAAGGGCAGGGCTGAATCTGCTCTGTTCTCATGGTCTCTCACATCAGAGCAAAGCCCCTGGAACACAGCCACACTGTAGAATGAATGAATGAGGTGCAGGGTACAGGCTGTAGGCCCATGTGGCCCTAACCTCAGGCAGCCAATGCCCATCCCCTACTCCAACTCTACCACAGCACACAGAGGCAAACAGAAGCACATTGCCTTTATTAATACTTTCAGTCCCCAGAAGACCCCAGGCCAGAGACCAATCCCAGGGGTCGTCTGGCTGTGCTTGCCAAGCAGACAAGGCTCTGGTACGGGGGTGCTCAGGATGGGCAGTGGATCAGCTCAGGTGCTCAGCATTTCCCAAGAGGACAATGGCCTGGGAAGAGGCAGAGCAGGGACCTGTTGAGGTAACCCCTCCTCACCTCCTGGGGGAGACTCAGCCCTCTCCCTCCTCTTATCCCTGAGGTCCATCACTCAGAAACCTACATGTGGTCTGAGAGCCTGCCATTCCTCCCAAGGACTGGGGACATCCCCAAGTGCAGCCTTAAGAGGTGACCATGGTGGCAGCACTGGTAGAGTGGGGGACAGGGCTACTGTGCTCCCTCTCACCTCCATAGCTGTTTTCCAGCGAGCCACTGCTGCCTCACTCACCTCAGGGCCCCCTAAGGTACAGACAGACAAGCCAGGGGACCCAGGTCACAGAACTTCTGAGTGCTCCTGCTACCCCCAGCTTCACCCTGGGCCTTGGGAGACCCCCACTTACCGAAAGGCCTGGGGCCCAGCTCTGGCCTCGGCTGCTCATAGGGCCCTGGGGAAAGGACAGAGGTGGGAGCACAGAGACACCCATAGCCCTTGTTCTTATCTGTCGGCTCCCTATCTTAGAGTAGGTACCAGGCTTGTGCTCAGGGCCTACTGCTCTACCTGTCCCTCCTCCAATCCCATCCATTCCTGTCCCCCTCACATTCCCTCCACCATGAATGTTCCTTCCATCTCTGCAGGGCTGTGGGGTGGTCCTGGGCCTAGGACCCATGTCCCTAAAGCCACCCCTCATCTCCTCCATGTTGTTCTGCCACATGCCCCATTAACTGGCTGACTTGCAACCCCTGTATATGTGCCTCTGGCCCCATATCAGGCTTCAAGATGCACGTGCCCCCTGCCCGCCCCCCTCCCTGCTCCTGACCCAGGGCTGGAGAGGGCCAAGGAGAGTCCCCTCAGAGCCTCAGTCTGATCTGCAGAGGGAGAGCTGGCATGGGAGTCCCTGGACATCCAGGATGCCTCCTGTCCTCTCAGGGCCTCAGACCCCCACCCCCATCCACTTGACCTGGTCCCAACAGCCCTTGCCAGGGTTCACTCTGCTCCTTGAGCTCTCATTTCTTACCATTTCCTTCAGAGGCTGGAGCTGCAGCTTTGGGGTACACCAGGGCTTCCTCGCCATACCCTGCAAGGGATCCATGTGCTTCATTCCTGCCCAGCCCCTGGATGTCCCTTCCCCTCAGCCCCTGTATTATGTCCCCTGGGTCCAACTTACCGTTCCTAAAACCATTGGCCCCAGGGAACCCTGGAAGAGGAAAGAGGTCAGGCCTGAACAGTCTCTGAGCCTGGAGCCCCCCAAGCCTCCCCAACCCCAACCCCCAGCACCTGGCTGCAGGAGGACCTCAGGGAAAACCCCAGCTCCCAGACCAGCGTTCCTGTAACTAAAACCTGCAGGAGGGAGATTGGAGAAGGGCTGGGGTAGGGTGAGGTAGACAGCACTGGGGAGGCCAGGGTGACTGGCTCATGGACGGATAAACAGACTGACTCAGACACCACCCAGAGAGGGGCGCTCACATCCCCCCACCCTCAGCAAGCTAAGCCTGCACAACCTTCTGGAAGCCTTCCCTGACTTTTCCAACTGGCCTCAGTCTGTCACTCTACCCTCACCTGAGATAATGGCCACCATTATAGCCCAGTGCTTAGTAAATCTGCATTAGGTGAATAAAGGAAGAGACAGAGACATGAAAAGACAGTGACAAGGAGGGCTTGCCATGAGGGAAGTGCGAGTTCATGCTCAAGATGAGGGCCCTGGGGGCTCACCAACTTTCTGGGGTTTGAGGCTATCACCAAAGCCTGTGGTAGAGGAAACAGGGGTTGAGGGGTGGTGGTGGGGATCAGAAATGGTCATGGTGGGGAAGATGGAACGGGAGGAAGAAGAACTCGGACAAAGGGCCTCCTCACCCAGTTCTGCCCCTGGTCTGTAGCCATTCAAAGGGTGGTGCCCTGTGAGGGGAACAGGGGTTGGTGGGGAGGACCCAGACTTTCCCAAGCAGGGTCTTAAGGACTCTGAGGAGGAAGAAGGGGTTCTCCCTACCCATGGGGAAAGGAATCAGAAGAAATGAGTTTACGGAGCAGCAAGAGAGAGGGAGGGAAGGTTGGGAGGAACTTTCCAGGCCTGAACAGTTGAAGCCACTTGGGAATAAGGGTGATGGGGGAATGACCCCGGTCTGGTGTGGGGACAGAGGCAGACAGACTCGCACCTGCTTTCTGAGGTTTCAGTCCCCACTGGACAGCTGGAGTCGGTGCTAGGAAGAAAGCCAGGGTACAGGAGTGAACCCAGGGCCAAGCAGGTTGGGACTGCCACAGATTGCCACATACTGCCACAGAGTAGGGGCTTGGGGGAACTGCCATACTAGGGGTCACATGGGGTTCAGAGCCAGAGCGCAGGCTTTTCTTTAGCCGGCTCACAACAAGCCTCAATTTCAGCTGAAGACAGGGCATAGGAGCGACTAAGCAGCCCAGCCAGGCCCAGCCCCTCCTGGGACCAGGTACACCACCACCCCTGAATTGCCCCACCCACCACACTGACCTGGAAACTTGCCATTCTGCACTGGAGGAGGGTGCTGGGATTTCAGGCCCCAGCCACCTGCTCTATCAGAAGGGCCTCCTGGAGTGGGAAGCCTGGGGAGAAGCAATGGTGGGACCTTCCCATTGCAGGAACCTAGGTTGGAGAAGAAGGAAGAGGGCAGTGAACCCAGACCAGTGCCTGCCCCAGCTGCCCTCCTGGCCTTGGCCTGGCCAATTCACCAGCCTGCAGTGGCTTCTAGGGTGGAGCTTCCAAGGGCAGACACTGGCCAGGTCAGGAAAAAAAACAGTTTTTGTGGGTCACGACCTGCTCTGGATACCAGATGACCCAACTTCCTGCCATGGTTCCTGATATTTGCCCACCCAGTCCCACAGCCTTTGAGCAACATCCCTCCCACCTCCCTCCTGCCCACCCTCCAGCCCTTGGGGCCTCACCTGGCTGGGCCCCCTGCCCATTTCCATTGCCATATCCTGGAGAAAAAAGCAGGGATGTGAGTGGTAGTATTTAGGGTTTGTGGGGGTCCTGGAAGTAGAGGCAGAAGATACAGAAATAGTGGGTTCCCTCACTTGCCTGGCTTCTGAGGTTTCACATCCCCTCCCAAAACTGTACGAGAGACAAAGAGACAGCTTCAGAAGGGACCAACCCCTCCCTAGGTATGAGCCCTCTCTCCCAGTTACTGACACCCTTATTGTGCTCACCTGGTACGAGCCCATTCCCTGGGGTGTATCCTGGGAGCAAGAGCAGGAATGAGGATGGGGGCTGGGGTTGGGGAGACTTCAGGTGGAGGTGGGAGACAGGCAGAGATGGGCTCACCTGGCTTTGGAGGGCTCACGCCCCCTCCTAGTCCTGGGGAGAGACGGATGGAGGCTGACTGACAGGTGGACTCCATCTGCCCCTTCTCTTCCTCGGGACCCAACTCTTTGCCCCATGAGGCCCTGTGCCACCCTTCCCCTCCCCCACCTCCCAGAATTCCATGCCTGCCCTGCCTCCTTCAACCTGGCTGGGCCCCTTCACTGAGGAAGGCTCTAGCTCCCAGCCCATTCCTGTAAAGTGGGGAGACAGACTGGGGTTGGGAGAGGGAAAGAGGTGGAGAGAGCAGGAAGTTCACAGGGGTGGAGAGCAGTGGCAGCAGGGTCTACTTCTGATACCAATTTCAGTTCCAGGGGTCTCCAACACCAGCAAGCGAAGTTCGGATACCAGCTGGGTGTCCTACAACTTAATTCAATTCTGACACTAGCTACCTGGCTACACGATAGCATCAGATTCCACAGGTTAAGGGCTCAGTCCCATAATACTGTGCCCTCCTCCCGCTTCGGGTGCCAATTGCCAGTCCAGGCTGTCACCTGTGCTTCTGAGTAACCCTCAGTATAAGTCAGAGTTTCCCACGAACCCCTCTTTGGGTTCAATTACTTGTCTAGAGTGGCTCCCAGAATTCAGAACAGTTTACTTATTAGGTCACAGGTTTATTATAAAAGATACAACTCAGAAACAGGCCGACGACCAACATGCGTGGGATGAGGTATGTGGGAAGGCCCGTGGAGCCCCCATGTTCCCGCCCCCACTCTCCCTGCACGGCCCCCACCCTTCACCAGCCTGGGAGGAAGCTCTCCCAACCCTGTCCTTTGGGTATTTGTGGAGGCTTCACTACACAAGCAAGACTGATGACGTCACTGGCCACTGGGGATTGAACTCCTCCAGCATCACCTCCTCCCAGAGGTGGCAACCCTCCAATCATAAGGTGGGTTCCGGTGGCAACCAGCCCCCACCCTTAGGTGACTTAGGGGCTTTCCAAAAATCATCTCATTAATACAACAAATAAACCTTATCTCTCAGCATTTAGGAAATTCCAAAGCTTTTAGGAGCCAGCTCTGTACCAGGAATGGGAGGAAGACCAAATATATATTTCTTATTATAAATCACGAAATCACAGTGGAGGTAGAGAGAAAGGGTTTACCTGGCTTCTGAGGCTTCGTGCCTTCCCCAATGCCTAGAGGAGAGATGGGAGCAGGTGAGGGACCTGCCACCCACCCACTGGGCTCTCCTCCAGAACCTGGCATCTTGCGCCCCAAGGCTCAGTCCACTACCTGCCCACTCACTCTACTACCTGGTCCAGGGCCGATGGGAACTGCAAGGTCTATGGGGACAAGAGAGGGTGAAGCAGCGGAGACTGGGTGCTGGGCTGCCTTTTCTCCCATTTTAGCGACTAGATGCCCTGAGGCCTCCTCTGCCTTGTGGCAACTGTAAGTTCTCCAAGTGTGGCAGGAGCCCCTGAGGGGACCATCAGAACAGGGTCTGGGTGAAGACTATTGTTCACTGGCCCTCCCCAAGGGCCCCCTATGGCCTCCTTTCCAGCTTCTCTCAACCCCTCAGTACCTACCTGCTCTGTAGTCATTCTGAGCTGGGGGCCAGTGGGGGTGGGAAGGAAGAATAGGAGGTTTGGGACCCCAGCTAAGGTGGGGTCCCTTTGAAGGAACACAGCCGGAATGTGTTCCTTCAAAGCTGAGCCAGAACCAGTGATCATGGAGGCTTTCCCCAGCCTCTTCGACTCATTTGACAATCCTGCCCCTCAAAAGCGTGGAGGGAAGTGGGAGGGGACACCCAGATGCAAACCCGCACCCCAGACCCCACCAGTCTCACCTGGCTGGGCTCCCAGCCCATTTCTGGTCCAAAATACTGCGGGAACAGGCAGAAGTAGGGTGTGAGTGGGGTGTGGGGAGCTCTGAGTTTCGGAGAGGGGGAGAGAGACAGGCAGGGATGAGGCTCACCTGGCTTCTGGGGTTTCACACCTGCTCCAAAGCCTAGTGGAGACACAGACGGGAGCTGAGGGATCCTGACCCCATCCCTGAGCCCCCCCAGAACCCTGGCCCACTCCTATCTGGTCCATAGCCATTATGAGCCACAGAGCCTGTGGGGAGAAGGTGGGGGAATGATAAAGCTGGTCTCGGGGCTGAGGGGCTGAGGCCAGCACTGGGGGTCCCTTGGTTTTGCCTCCCAGTCCTCTCCCCATGGTCCTCGGCACCCCTGACACCCTTCACCCCTGAGGCAGGTAGTGCCCCTCTTCTCAGAGTGATGCACAGATCCCCACGCAATGCTCTTAGTGTGGAGGGAAGTGGTGAAAGAGAGAGGCCTGAGAGAAATGGAGGGACAGGACAGCTGTCCTCTCCCCATGGCTGAGGGCTTTCATACCCTTTTCTAGGCCTGGGGAGTGGAGAGGCTAACATAGACTCCGCCGGGCTTCTTCCATCACCCCACTCCCAGGCAAGGAGCCTCTGTTGGCCTGAGTCCCTGTGCCTCCCTCCCAATCCCTCTATACCCAGGCCCAGCTGCACTCACCTAGTCGGGTTCCCAGTCCATTTCCATGACCATATCCTGGGGAGGCAAAACAGGGGTGGGCACGAGGGGCGGTGTGTAGAAGGGTGGTACAGAGAGTCAGGAAGCCTCAGAAATGGGGTGGGGTGCAAGGTGGTCTCTCCCCTTAACTGTTTTCTTTTTCTTTTTTAAATTTTTACTTACTGATTTTTTTAGAGAGAGGAAGGAGGAGAGAGAATGCTGTTCTACTTATTTATGCATTCATCGGCTGCTTCTTCTATGTGCCCTGATCAGGATACAAACCTGCAACCTTGGTGTATCAGAGTGACCCTCTAACCAGCTGAGCTACCTGGCCAGGGCCTACCAGAACCTGGTTTCTGAGATTTTTTTTCTTTTCTTTTCTTTTTTTCCATCATCATTTATCCCCTCTATACTCTCACTTCCACCCACACCCTCCGCCTGCTATCACCACACTGAGGTTTCGCTCCCCCTCCCGGGGCACAGGCCAACCATCCAATTCCTCACTACTGGGCACCTAGCGCCCTGGCCCAGGCCAGGCCCCCTGCCCCAGTTCCGCACCCTCCCCTCTTCTCTCTAAGAAGCCTGAGCTCCTGCCCCAGGGAAGGCCCAGCTGTTTGCAGATCCTAGAGAGAGAGGGAAGTGTGAGTAGGAGGTACTATGGCTTCAGAGGCAAGACTACAAGGACTCACCTGGCTTCTGGGGCTTCATGCCCGCCCCAAAGCCTGAAGATGATTTGGGAGCAGATGAGGAATTTGGGAGCCCCCTATCAGGGCCTCCCCAGATTCCTACCCGCTCCACTCCTACCTGCTCCATATCCATTCTGGGTTGCTGGGCCTCAGGGAAAGGGAGGATGAACGGAAGGGACTGGGGTTCTGGCGGAAGTGGAGGTAAAGTTCCCTCCTCTTGGACCAAGCCAGAAAGCTGGTATCCTAGAGGCTTCCTCCCAGGACCCGCTCAATTATTCACCAATCCTGCCCCTCCAAGGCCTGGGAAGGAGGCAGGAGAAGACACCCAGACACAGATCCCACTGCCTAGCCTCACCTGGCTGGGCTCCAAGCCCGTGCCCCTTCCCATTCCCCAATCCTGGGGGTACAGATCCAGGTGGGGGTGTGAATAAGGGGAGGGGAGCTCAGGATTTGGGAGAGGTTGAGAGAAACAGACTGGGGTGAGGCTCACCTGGCTTCTGGGGTTTCACATGCGCCCCAAAGCCTGGTGGAGAGACAGGGAGCAGGTGAGGGACCTCAGCCCCATCCCTGTGCCTCCCCAGAACCCCAAGATGTCCCTACCTGGTCCATAGCCATTTTGAGCTGCAGGGCCTGGTAGAAGGAGAGAGGGGGCTCTGGGTGCTGGCCTCTCTCCGAGGCTCCACCCTACGCTTGCCCCTTTAGCTCAAACCCCAGACCTTGACCTACCTACCTGGGTCCTAGACCTCCCCCTGATGTCCAGCCTGCCTCTAGAGCCTGAATGGCACATCTATTGCCTGTGTCCACCTAGTTGAGTGTCACGGTCATCAGCCGTGTCAACTAGCCAGGAAGGTGAACTCCCTGATGCCTCCTTCCCCTTACCGGCCCCATGGCCTCCCCATCATTTTGTTTTCAGTGGGTCGCGCCCTCTAGTGGGCAGTCTGGATCCCCTTTGCATTCATACTCCTTTCCTGTCTGCCTCCCCCTGCCCCAGGCTCTGGGAGGGCCTGTCTCCAGTACTTGGCAGGCCCCTGGTTGTTTGCTGAATGACTGTTTCTTGGGGGGCACCAAGTGGAAGATGCAGAGGCAGGTCTCACCTGGCTTCTGAGGTTTTAGTCCTCCGAGACCTGGAAAAGAGAACGTGCTGCCCATGAGTCCACCTCCTTCCTTTTCTTCTTTTAGAACTGGGGTCAGGCATCCACATCAGCTAACCCCGCGGTGATACCCATACTCCTGAGTTCCTGGGCCTTGCCTGGCTGTGCTCCTGCTCCCACGAAGGCCCCATTTCCAAATCCTGGGGAGACAGAGCAGGAGAGAGTGAGGAACAATCTGGGACTCTGGGAAACAGACAGATAAGGAGATATGGGACAGAGTGGGCTCACCTGGCTTCTGGGGTTTTCCATCCCCACCGTAGCCTGGGAAGAGAGGAGCATGTGAGGGACCCAGAATCCCCATCCTACCCCAGGAACTTGGCTTCTACCCACATACACCAACTGTCCCTTCTTTACCTCGTCCAAAGCCGTTCGGTGCTGCGGGACCTGTTGGGAAAGCTGGGTGCTGCTGGGGTGGAAATGGCCCGCAGCCTCCCCCACCCGACCCCACACACCCCTCCATTTATCCTGGCTGGATTCACAAAGGGGGACAGGTAACAGGGGACTTGTGACAGGAAGGGGACTGGGGAGACTGAGGCAGTGAGGGACTGGAGCCCCAACCCCTCCTTACAGTTGCCCTCTATTTCTGGCCCCTGAGACTCCCAGGTAGTCTAACTCCTCCTGCTTCTTCCTGTAAACATCAGCTTCCAGGAGCCAGGGATTTCACTTTCTGCTTAAATCCCCAGGCCTCCAGCTCCCTCCCAGCCTCAGACCTGCCCTCTCACTTTCCATGTCCTATGGGTCCCCCCCAGCAACAGTCCTGACCACAGTCCTCGAGATGGCATTGGGCTTGTGTAGTTCTGGGCTTGTGGGCTGAGCCTCAGGACTGTGGCCCAGTCCGTGTTGACCAGCCCGATGCCTGCTATACCCAGCCGAGACCGACTCAGGGCAGGAGAAGCGAATGAGCCCCTCTGCTAGGAACCGGGGTTGGGGAGGGGTGCACAGGGCCCTGGCCTCTTTCTCTGAGCCCCTCTCCCTGCTGCTTTGCCAATGGGCCCCAGGCCATTGCCAATGCCATACACTGGAAAGGAGCAGCAGTGTGAGGAATGGGTAGGGACAGAGTCAAGAAGCGGGCGGGAGGGCAGGTCTCTGCTCACCTGGTTTCTGCAGTTTCATGCCCCCTCCCAAGCCTGGGGAAAGACCAAGTGCCACTGAGCCGTAAGTGGACCCTGCTCCACAGGAATCCATTTTCTGCGCCCCACCCCATCACTCAAGCTCCTCCCTCTTTTCCTTCCTTGAACCCCAGTTTGGTCCAGGTGTCCTCACCTGGCTGGGCTTCGACTCCTGGGAAAGCCCTGGCTCCCAACCCATTCCCGTTGACAAATCCTGCGGAGGGCGGGCAAGAAGGAGTTAAGGGGAGTCCATGCAGCACGGGGGTGCACGGGGGTGCACGGGGGTGCACAGGGGTGCACAGGGGTGAACGGGGATGGATGGAAAAGAGGAACAGGGACACAGGGGCAGGGTGGAGCTCACCTGGCTTCTGAGGTTTCACACCCCCTCCAATTCCTGAGTAAGAGATAGGGACCAGGTAAAGAAGCCTGGAGCTCTCTTATACCCCCAAACCCAAGCACATGCCCCAGTTCTCACCATCCTCCCCTACCTGGTCCCTGGCCACCATTCTGAGCTGCAGGGCCTATGGAGAGAGGGAGGGCAGAGGCTGGAGCTGGGCCAGTGTGGGCTCGCACCTTCCTTCCATGCTGTCCTCATCCCCGGACCTCTGTGCCCCACCCTCCCCAACAGCTCTTCTCAAGGAGCAAGTTATGAGAAGGGCCTGGAAGGTTGGAAGACCCTCCCCGAGACCACGGCTGAAGCATAGCAGTGGCCACAGCAGCCCAACAAAGGGAGCAGTCCCTAAGAGCAATAGTGCCACAGGGTGAGAGGGTGGGTCTCTCCACTCACTTGGCTTCTGGGGTTTCATTCCCACTCCCGGGCCTGGAGAAAGATAGGGAAAGAGGTTGGCACTGACTCCCACCAGCTCCCTTCCCCCAGAATGCAGATCCTGACCCTGCAACCCCCTCTCCCTTGCCTGCCCCTCCACTGCCCTGATCACCCTCACCTGGCAGGGCTCCCGCCCCTGGAAATGCGCCGACTCCTAAACCATTTCTGCTCCCAAATCCTGGGGATACAGAGGTGGGGGCTGTAAGCCTAGGTTTTTGGCACACAGAGGAACTGGGATGGAAATAAGCAAGTAATGTGCGAGAATGGGTGCACGCTCTCTACTTACCTGGCTTCGAAGGTTTCACTTCCCCTCCCAGGCCTGAGGAGGGACAGAGAGGCTGAGCCTCCTGCCCTCCCTGAAGAACCCAGCTCTCTCCCCTACTGGCCCCCTGATTCCAGCCCTCAACCTTCTCCCTCCCTGAACCCTAGGGTGGTGCCCCAGGTGTCCTCACCTGGCTGGGCTCCCAGCCCTGGGAAGGCACCAGCTCCAATTCCATTTCCATATCCTGGGAAGACAGAAGCAGAGGGAAGAATAAGGGGGAGAAGGGGTCTGGGCTTCAAAGGGAGGCAGACAGAGGTTGAGGTTGACAGAGAAATGGGCATGGAGAGCAGGGTCTTACCCGGCTTCTGGGGTTTCACACCCCCTCCAAAGCCTGGGGAGAGAAAGAAAGTAGTTGAGGGGACCCCAGGGACCCAGTTTCTTCCCAGGGCTTCCCATGCTAAGCTGAGGGGTGGGGCAGCGGGTATTTGGAATCCCTGCTGAGATGGGGGGTGATGTTCTGAAACTGGACAATAGGAACCCGTATGTGGTCCTTCCCCTGCTTCCAGCGAGCTGCCAGTTCTGCCCTGGGAGAATCTGGGAGAAGCTCCTCACAGTGCTGACCCAGCCCTACCCCAGCGTGCCCTACCCTCCCTCTTCCTCCACCTCACCTGGCTGGGCTGAGACACCTGGGAAGGCCCCTGCTCCTGGCCCATTCCCATTCCCAAATCCTAGGGAGAGCAGGCAAAAGGGGATCAGGGAGGAGTAGACAGTAATGGGAGGGTCGTGGCATGATGAGGGGAGACAGGCAGGGTGGGGCCTCACCTGGCTTGTGGGGTTTTACACCCCCTCCAATGCCTGAGAAGGAAGTGGGCCAAGTGAGGGTTTCAGGAGACCCCATTTCAGGGATGCCCCTAGAATACTGGCCCTGATCCCATCACCTCCGGAGGTGAGCACCTCCGAGTAGGTGTGGTGAGCCCCTACTCTGAGCCCACCTCTATCTGTTCTGTAGCCATTCTGAGCTGGAGGGCCCCTGGTGAGAGGGAGGAATGAACTGGGGAGGTTTGGGGTCCTAGCTGGTGTGGGTGTGCAGGACCCTTGGACCCAGCCAGAAACAGCAACCCCGAAGGCTGCCAATCCATCCCCTCCCTCCAGAGTCATGCACCAGCCCTGCCTCTTCCCTCTAAGTCCTGGAGGGAGCAGGGAGAGGACCAACCCCAGACCCCATCATTCTTACCTGGCTGGACTCCCAGGCCATTTCTCTTTCCAAGTCCTGGCAGGATAGATAGAGGTAAGGAGTGTGAGAGAAAGACGAAGAAAGAAAGACAGACAGACAGACAGACAGACTGCGCTGGGACTGGGCAGGACTCTGGCTTCTGAAGTTTAACACCCACTTGGAAGCCTGGGGGAGACCCAGGGAGCATGTGAGGGACCCAGGACCCACCCACCTCTGCACAAAGCCTGCTCTCAACCTCTGGCCTAGGGGGCATGCAGTGAGGGGCAGGGTATGTGGGTGAGATGGTACCGGAATAGTCTTGACGGATTCTTTGGAGGCAGAGGGTGGGGGGAAGTACATGCAGGAGGGAAAAGTGGAGGCCAGTAGGAAGGGGTCTCAGGTAGGCTTCTCTGCCTCAGGGGTGTCAGCGCTGACCCCAGGTATTTCTGAGATGGCTGTCCCCCACCACAAATGCCATTTGCCCACCCCTTACCTGCTCCCAGGCCACTGGGGGGGCCATAACCTGAGGGGGGAATGATGTTTTGAGCCTAAGGGAGGCAGGAGGGGCCAGGAGCTAGGGTGCTCTGCCCTCACTCAGAGGACACAGAGCTGCGCCCACTCCTCAGCCAACTTTACCTCGTCTGTAGCCATTCAGGCTCCCTAAGCCTGCGGGGTCAGGGAGAAGGGGGTAACTTAGGAAGGGGCAAAGATGGCCAAATTTGGATGCTCTCCCTCCCACTCTGCAGAGCAAGAGTGCACCCCACCCCACCCCAGGCCTCAGTTTTCTCTCTTTTCACAGGAGGGGCAAGGACAGAATGAAGTAAGCAGGCGGGAGGAGGCCACAAGGGGCGGCGGCTGTGTCCCTGAGGCAGGTCTCCTCTCTCTTCCTCAGGGATGGGTGTACTTTTCTCCTCCATTCCTACTGGAGTGTTTTGGACCCTTCCTTTCCCGAAACTTCATCTTCCTCACCCCGACCCCCAGTCTTTCTCTCTGGCAGCTTAGACGCATCAGGTCTCTGGAGGGAGCCCCTCTTCTACCCTTAGGATGGCACAGATCGCAGGCCTGAAGACCCTCCTGTGACACTGTGCCTCCTCCTCGCCTCCCCTTGCTCCAGACTTCTCCCCTCCCATTCTGTCCCACCTCCAGGCCTTTGATCCCCTTGTTTCTAGGGATGTACTTCCCCTTTCCTGTCCCAACCCCATCTTCTGCCCCACAAGACTCAGCTCCAGGCCCCTCCTCCTCTGAGCATGAGCATATGGGCCCGATATTCTCATGCCCAGAATTGAGATTCTGCCCCATCTCACTCTGTTCCAAGGGTGTGGGTCTGTGCTCCCCACACTTGAGCTGACCATGGACAAGATTGGCTGCTAGGAAGACAGAGGAACTCAGGGCTCTCCTGGGCCGTACATCTGAACCTCAGAGCTGGGGAATATTTGGGGCTGCCCCCCCAGAGAGCTCCCAGGCCCCTGGGAGAAGAGACTGGGTCCTCTTTATGGACCCCAGTGCCAGGAGGGTCCACTTACCTTTCCCTAGGCCAGGAGACAATGAAGGCAGCCCTGGGGAATAGGGGAACTATCTCAGGGTGGGGCACAGAGACAGAGAGGGGCAGGACAAAGGTATCTATACCCCAGCCCCCCAAAACCCTACCCAACTGAAATTTCAGATACTGAACCATCCCTCTCTCTGGAGCTCCAGCCTCTGACCCAATGTTCTACCTATACCCCCAGCCCCAACCCCAGCTGCCCAAACCCCGCAGCTGCCTGCCACCTGCCCTCACCGCCTTGTAGGCTGTCAGAAGTCAGGCAGAGTAGGAAAAGGGCTGCAGGGAAAGCCCAGGTGCCCATGATGCCTGGCAGAGTGGGAAGGCATGTACACTTTGAGCCTTTAAACACCTCTGCTGGGTGGGGTTCCTTACCCAGGCCCCCCTGCTATGAGTGACAGAGGCTTTGTTGGCAGGCCCAGGGCACCAGCCCCCACCTCCCTCTGCAGCAGGAGTCCAGCTCCTGGCCTTCTCCCTGCCCTACCCCTCATCCATCACGGGTGCTGACAGCCGGGAAAGGCGCCCACCTGGCCCCAGAGGCTCCTCCACCCCTGTTAGGGACTGTGGCCCTGGCGCCAAGCCTGACAGCTCAGATGTTACCCTAACGGTTGATGAGGGGCAGGCAGGCACTGGGGGCACCCCAGCCCTAGCCCAAACACAGCTGGGGAGAGGGAGGAGCCAGGTTCAAAAATGTGGGTGTGGCTGACAAGGGAGACTCAGAATGAGTTACTGTGTTACATAGAGAGAGAGCAGAAGGAGGGAACAAGGCCCGTGGCCAAGAAACAATGTAGCGCACTGTATGTGACAAGTAGACTTGCCCACAAGAAGAGAGGCAGTATTATCCCATCCAACCCTGAAGACTGAAGGTGCAACACTGGGAGACGGCCGGGCCGGCCGTTTGTAACTGAGTCTGGACTTGCAAGAGTGGGTCTGAGCCTCCCTTGCATAAGGGATGATGGTCACAGGGATGGATCACCCCATGCTCATTCTGCCCAAGGGTCCTCACTGTTTCTTGAAGGCTCTGCTAGGGCCCACCCATTGCAGGAGGCCCTCCCAGCTTCACTTCCATCTCTTGCTAATAAAATAAGCAGCACTGACTCTAGTTTGGGGGGACAGAGTGTTGGGGGGCCACTGCTCAGGCTGTGGCAGGATTGCAGGCTCAGGATTCCAAGAAAGGTACCTGGGGGGCTAGTGACCACTCTCCATTCCTAGGGGGAGGGCAGATGGAGTCGAGCCAGGTGAAGGGGGCTTGGTGGGAGCATGAGAGGACAGGAGAGGCAGGCCTGGGAAATGCCAGGAGTTGAGGGTCTGGACACCAGCCCCTACCTCCTCCAGTGAGTCTGTGGGCCCCACTGGGCTGGCTGGGGATAGCAGTGACTCAGACCCCCTGGACCCTAGTCCACAAGGCCCCACACCCTGTCTATCTGCTGGCCTGCTCCCTGCCTGGTCAACCCCTCCTGGCACCTGTGGCTAAG
Source organism: Sturnira hondurensis (assembly GCF_014824575.4). NCBI lineage: Eukaryota > Metazoa > Chordata > Mammalia > Chiroptera > Phyllostomidae > Sturnira > Sturnira hondurensis. The sequence goes on from NW_028076720.1 coordinate 250,677, forward strand.
GAGTCCAGCCTGCCAAATGGGATGGCTGTCAGGATGGGGGCCTGGAGAGGGACTACAGTGAGGAGTGGGCAGCAGGTGGTAGGTTTTGCTTCTTACATGAGATCTCAGAACCCACAACAGCTATGGGGACAGCTCCAGCTAGCCACCCATGGAATGCAGGTCTTTTTCCAGGTACCCCCTCACCTGTAGTCCCCCCAGAACTGAGCTGTGCCTGCACCTTTCCTCCCACCCACCTTTGGGCTACACTCTTGCTTCTCTCTCTCCCCACACAAGAGGACCCCCACTCAGGAATTATGCTTACCTGAGCGCATGCACGCATGTGTACACACACACACAAAACTATGCCCCCTGGCACCCAGCTCCTTTGACAGACCCATCTTTGCACAAGGTTCCTACTGGGTCCCCTCAGTCCAAGGCCCTAACATAGCACTCCATATGCCATCTCCTGCCCTGCCTGGCATAGGCTGTAACCTGGAGTCCTGGAGGACGCTGGACCTTCCACTGGCTGCTGGGAATGGCTCAGGTGTGGCTCCTGGCCCCAGCCACCCAAGACAGCCTGGGACAGCTGGGATGGTTCACTCAGGCTCCCCAGGGAGGGATTTCCTGCCTGCCACTTGCTCTTCCCTGTAACAACCAGCACTGGTCTTCATGGAGCTCACGGCCTATGGTTACCAGGCTGGGTGCTGGGCTCAGATTCATACTGGGCTAAGTATCTGCTCTATCAAGCTGGGGAGCTTGAACAGGCATCTGACCTCCCTGAGTCTGTTCACTGTCCTCTAAACTGATGATATGAATAGTACCACGGTGTCAGGGCTATGGGGGGAGCTACTTGATACTCCATTTTGCAGATGGGGAGACAGAGGCAGAGAGTAGAAGGGACTTGGCTTGGATTGTATACCTCCTAAGTACCAGGGCTGAAATTTGAAGCCAGGTAGTCTACAGCCACAACCCCAGTCCACAGTACTTCTCTCTCTGCTACTCCACACACTCTGGCAGCAACAGGCCCAGTGACTGCAGACACTGCATTGCTCTTTGCCTACCCTACACCAGTCTGGGCCCAAGGTGTCTGCTTTAGACTTGAGGGCCCCCTACACAGACCCAGTCAGAGACACTCAGCTCACCCCACAGGGTGCCAGGGAAGCTTGGCTCAGGAGGAGGCAGGCGGGGAGACCAGGAAGAGCCATGTGGGAGGTAAAGGCTAGGTGCCTGCTTGGCCACTTCCAGAGGGAATGCCGGTGCCCACCACCACTGCCAAGCTGCCTGGGTGCTGGCATGGGCCTGTGGGAAATGTCAGTCAGCCAGGGACCTTGGGCCAGCTTAACACTGCTCAGGACGAGGATTGGGCCCAGTTGGGCACCCACAGACCCTGCACTGCCACCACCCCTACCCCCAGCATAGCTGTCCCCTCAGCTCAACCCCAGCCCCAAACAAGCAGGGCAGGCCTGAGAGCACATGGATCACTTCGGGGCTGACAGAGCTCCTGGTGGAGCGAGACCTAGGCTACCCTTTGCTCCCAGGCTTGAGTGGACATGGCCCAGCCTCTGCATAGAGGAGCAACTTTGAGGGCCAGAGCCAGAAGCCTAGGACAAGGTGACAGCTGGGGTGTTAAAAGTGTAAGACTGCTCTGGCCTGGTAGCTCAGTTAGTTAGTTAGAACATCTTCCCAATAAGCCAACGTTGTGGGTTTGATCCCCAGTGAGGGCACATACAAGAATCAACCAATGAATGCATAAATAAGTTGAACAACAAATCAATGTTTCTGTTTTTTCTGTCACCTCTCTCTCTAAAATCAATAAATTAAAAAAAAATTTAAGTACAAGACAGAGGCCCAAGAAGTCAGTCACCTAAAATGACACAGTCACCCTGGCAAGGTGGCTCAGTTGGTTGGAGCATCATCCTATGCACCAAAAGGCTGTGGGTTTGATTCCTGGTCAGGGCACATACTTAGGTTGTGGGTTAGATCCCCAGTAAAGGCATATAGGGGAGGCAACCGATTGCTGTTTGTCTCTCACATAGATGTTCTTTTTTCTCTTTCTCTCGCTCAAATCAGTAAACGTATCCTTGGGTGAAGATTAAACAAGATAAAAATAAAATAAATAAAATGACATAGCCTGTGTCAATAGACTCCCAGCCATCTGCTCTCAGCAGCACCACCTACCTACCAGGAGGGGAATTAGGGAGAATAGCTAGAAGGGCTGCCAGAAGCCTACAGTAAAGACACCTTCTGAACCTGCAGCTGTGCTAAAGGCCCCTCAGGTTACCCTCTTGACTCTATTTGGTAGCTCTTTAGCCCCACCTCTGAACCGGAGCCTCTGGGACACCTTCCCTGGCATCCCCAGGCATTTGCACTGTGTAAAGCTGACCTGTGTTAACTCCCTCCCCTCATACACCAGTTTAATAAACTGTCAGTTTATTAAAACCATGTGAAATATGGCGTACATTCTGGGTTAAGTGCCTGCTCTATCTGGCTGGGGAGCTTGAGCAGGCATCTGACCTCCCTGAGTCTGTTCACTGTCCTCTAAACGGATGATACGAATAGTACTACGGTGTCAGGACTATGGGGGAGCTATTTGATACTCCATTTTGCAGATGGTGAAACAGAGGCAGAGAGTAGAAGGGACTTGGCTTAGACTGTATACCAGTGTGAAGTATGGTGTACATTCGGAAGTGTGCATAAGATGGAAATATACAATATAATAAATATCTATAAAGCAAACACCTGTGCGGCTGGCACAGAGGTCAAGAAATAGAACACAGCCGGCTCCCCAAAAGCACCCACCACAATCTCCCTTTTCCTGCGAGGTAGCCGTCTTCCCATTTGTGGCCTTTTACTTGCCTTTCTTAGTCCACCTTATCCTGTTTTGTGGCCACATTGAAGGACTTCCTGGACACAGTCTGAGAGGGACATGTGCTGTTGTGGTGATGGGGACACACGGGGATGTGTGTGGCTCCAGCTGGCTCTCATACAGATGTATAGCCAGGAATCACACTCCTGGGCAGCAGGTGGGGGCTTTCTCCTGGATGGAGCCCCAGCCAAGCACTGTGGTGTCAAACCCTGCAGGCCCATGCCTCTACCCCCATGACCCTGGGGTGGGTGTGGGAGTCCTGACCCCTCTTCTCCGAATTCCTTCTTTTGGCCTAGGGGGTTGCTTTGAAAACGGCAAAACACTGTGCAAATAAAGGAGTGTTACTGCTATTAAACAATGAGTAAACTCTTACTATGTTCTAGTCCCTATACTATGCACTTCACATGCATTTTCTCATTTAATGCTCATACTCCCCAAGGAGGTAGGAACTATTATTATCTCTATTTTACAAATGCGGAAACAGGCCCAGAGACATAAAGCAACTTGCCCATGATTGCATAGCTTCTGTGTGGCAGAAAAGGAGCCCCAGTTTCACTGACTCTATGGCCCATGCTCTTACCTGCTATCTGTACTTAACTTTAAATTACAGCCCTTCTACACAATAAAATGTCCATTGGAAGCATATCTTTTAATTCAAAAATATTTTTAAGTCATCGTGAGTTAGACTTTCAGGAATGGGCAGTTGGAAAGAGGCCTGAGTCCAGGACTCTGGAAGATGGGGTTGGCAGAGTAGATGGCAGCTGGAGAGGGACATGCCTGCTCCCAAGGCCTCCCGGGGACCGGGCTGGGGTCTTTAATGAGGATCCAGGGTGAGTCACAGGGACTGTGGCTGCCAGAGATGCTAATGCAAAGGAAGGGTGCAAGGAAAGGGGAGGGCGCTGAATCCCCCCGAGTTCTGGGCCTAACCTGGGATGCCAGGCTGATCTGTGCACTGGAGAATGTTCATCGAAAGCCAGGCATTGCAGTGGGTTGGGAGCCCTGGAGTCCATGACCTTTCAGAAACTTGAGGGACGAATGGTCAACAAATAAACCGGTAAGTAGGATAGAATCTCATATAGAGTTGCAATACGAAGAAAATGAAGTGGGAAAGGGTTTGTGATGAGATGTAGAGCATTCTAGGGAGGGTGGCCTGGAAGAGTGACTCCCCTCTGCCCTGTTGAGTGAAATAAAGGTCCACTCAGTAAAGGAGTAACCCTAGCTGCACTAATGTTAGGAATCAGCACTTGCTCTGCGCCAGCCTTCTGCTAAGCACTTTAAGGGGATCATTCCACTTGAACCTCTAGCTCCTTGAGGAAAGCTTCATCAGCTCAATTTTTAGAGAGGAGACTAATCCAAAGCTCAGAGGCCCAGGTGCGTTTTCAAGGTCATTCAGCCCAGAAAGAGCTGAGGGAGGTGTGAGCTGAGCTCTAGTCTCAAATCCAACGAATGGGAAAGGCTGCGGCCATGGTGGCTGAAGCCTGGAAGCAGAGAGGCTCCAGCCTAGGTGTCTGGAAGACTTCCTGGGTTAGCATTTTCTGGTTCCCAAAGCCAAAACCGCTCGTTCCACGGGTCTAAGGAATGTGTCTGGCATCCCCACCGCATTCACGACGTGTGTGTGTGTGTGCGCGCGCGTGCCCGGGGTGGGGGTAACCAGCGAGCCCAGGGAACGACGTGTGTGTGTGTTTGTGTGTGTTCTTGTGTGTTTGTGTGTGTGTGTGTGTGTGTGTGTGTGTGTGTGTTAGAGCCCGGGGTGTGTGTAACCAGCGAGCCCAGGGAACTCCACCTCGCCGGGATCCTAGAGGACGCAGAGACTTCCTGTCTTGCTCTGAGGTGACCGCCTCCTGGGACTACACCTCCGGGGCAAAACGCGGTAACTGCTCCTTTCATAGAAGAGAGAACTAAGCCAGAGAGAATCATGGTGACGGGACCGGGGTCTGGAGGTCGGTCGGAGTCCCGGAAAAGAGGTGGAAGGGACCCAACATACTGTTCACACCCCTACAGAACTGCAAGGCGGAAGCGCTTCTGCCCCTCCCCCGGCCGGCACCACGTACGCTTTGCGCCTGCGCAGCAATCAGAATGCTCGGCAGCACAAACTTGAGGGCGGGGGCTGGCGACGAGCACGCTGGGACGTGAGGGGCAGAGCTCAGGAAGACTGAGCTTTTTGATGGGCTGAATCGGGGAGGGGGCGGAGCAAGAGGCGTTCTTGGGCGGGGACTCGAGTCCGGTTTGGAATTTTTGGCGCGAGTTGGCTCCGCGCGCGTTCACGGGCCGTTCCCCTTCCAGAGGCTCCTCTAGCCTGGGCGTAGAGAGCTGTCGACGGCAGACCCTGGCCCTTCTGACCCCCTGACAGGTCCCTGCGGGCTCTGCTGACCCGAAATCTGGGACCTCGCGGAGCTGCGCCCCGCCTACCCGCTCCAGGTGAGCCCAGAGCCAGCCCTGAGGGTCCTCGGGTCGGACCTCCCTCCCCTCTTCTTTTCTTCTTCCCCTAGCTCCTGGCACCCCTTGCCCTCCGAGAGCTCCTCCCCTGCGCACCCTCATTCCCCCCCTTATATCCCTTGGACGTCCTCCCTCCCTGTGGGGCTGAGTCTTGAGGTGTCCCTCGGTTAACCCCCTTGGGCTAGCCCTGCCCCGGGCGACCCCGCCCACTTTCCCTCTAGCTGCTGGGGGTGATGGACCCTGCTGCTCACCCGTCCTTTTACAGCCTCTCTCTCCCCTTTCATTTGGGAACCCCAGCGACTGCCCCCGCCCCCGTTACTAGTTCTTCCCCAGGAAAAGCCCCACCCACATTCCATCCACAGCCCCTCCCGCGTGACAGCTGGTCTACTCAACTCTTTTCGCCAAGGTTTGTTTCCCTACCTCCAAAGAGGTGAGTCTGCTGTTGTCCTGCCCGGGAGGAATTCACAATCTAGCGCTGTAGACCGAGGTCAGCAGTTGTGTCCCGCCCAAAGAGAGGATGAGGCTTGTAGAAGCTTTAGAGGTCACCCTGGCCCTGCCTCTGCTCAGGGCCACCCTAGATTCACCTTGCTCCTTCTACCTACGCGGCCCCACCCACAAAGCTGTTTGGCAAGGCCAGTGGTACTAAAATGTGACTTTGGGATGGTCTGAGAACTGGTTTAAGATGAAGGTGGCCAGTGTCTCCAAATGTGACAGGACTGGGAGGCTGTACTTTTAACCAGTGCCCTGGAGGATCCTGACATCCCAGCTCTTCACTTTGAGAAACCCAGGAATGGGATTCCTGAGGTAAAAGAGGCAGAGGAAGGGTCCTCACAATATGTAGGGTGAGTCTTCCAGGCAGGCACCCATGGGGGTCCCTCCCTCAGTCCTTACTCTCCCAGGGACTGGAGGGCACACTTCAGATGACTGTCCCCCTTGTTTCAGTTACTGGCTCACCTCTTGTTGGGGTTGCATCTTTTGATACACTGTGGCTTCCTCTCAAAATTAAACTCCCCCCTTTTGTTTTCTTATTTTTGTTTTAATTACAACATTATAGCAACACAAAAAGCCCTCTGTGCTCCAACACATAAAGCCACTTATACACATGAGGCCTCTGTAATTTTGTGTGTCCTTTAACAGCACTTATTGAGGAATCTGCATGCTAGACACTAGGCTGAGTCTTCCTTGAGCTTAATTTACAGGTCTGCAAACCTCTGAATCAGCCAGGTGTGTTCCAGAATTCAAAAGGTGTCAGATTTTAGAAAGCTAATAGGATGCATATGACATTTATATGTAACACCACCCATGGGTTTGGGACATCATCCAATAATGAAACACATTAATAATTCTGTTGAGAAATACATGAACATTCATACTTAGAGGGGGAAAAAAGTCAGACCAGATTTTTCTGCCAAATGAGTTTTACATGTAGGTATCTAGTTGTCCCATTTGTTGAGAAGACTGTTCTTTCCCACTGAATTGTTTTGGCACCCTTGTCAAAATCAATTGACTATAAATGTGAGGATTTATTTCTGAATTCTCTATTTGATTGATCTATATGTCTATCCTTATGTGAATACCACACTGTTCTGATTATTGTTTCTTTGTAGTAAGTTTTGAAATCAGAAAGTATGAGTTCTCCAATTTCATTTTGATTGTTTTTGGCTATTCTGGGTCTGGTGAATTTCCATATGAATTTTAGGATCGTCTTGTTAATTTCTGCAAAAAAAAGCCAGCTGAGATTCTGGTAGAGATTGTGCTGAATCTGTAGGTTAATTTGGAGAGTATTATCATTTTTTTCCATATTAAATCTTTGGATTTATGAACATGTAATATCTTTCCATTAATGGGATAGGGTAAAAGCAGATTTACATTTGTTTGTATGGAAAATAATACAGTAATTAATAAGTAATACAAGAATAACTCTGTTTCTCATACTCACAACTGTAAACCTTCTTTTGCCTCATCACTTATATAAGTTGTCTTTAATTGAGGGAACCCCGGCCTGTGTGGCTCATTTGGTTGGGTGTTGTCCCACAAAGCAAAAGGTCACCAGTTCGATTCCCAGGTGGAGTATGTGCCTGGGTTGTGGGTTTGGTCCTGAGTCAGGGCACATGCAGAAAGCAAACAATTGATGTTTCTCTCTCACATTGATGTTTCTTTCCCTCTTTTTCTTCCTCCCTTCCCCTCTAAAAAATAAAAAGATAAAAAAAACCCATTTAGACTCAAAGGGCAGGCAGATAAAGAGCTTCCCAGATGAGAAAAAACTAAAGGAGTTCATCATCAGCAAACTATTATTATATGAAATGTTAAAGGGACTTGCTTAAGAAAAAGAAGATCAAAACTAGGAACAATAAAATGGCAACAAATACATATCTATCAACAATTGAATCTAAAAAAACAAACAAAGCAAACAAGAAGAACAGATGGAATCATGGACCTGGAGAGTGTTTTGATGGTTTCCAGATGGAAAAGGGTGTAGGGGAATGGGTGAAGAGGTGAAGGGATTAAGAAGTACAAATAGATAATTACAGAATAGCCATGGGATGTAAAGTACAGTATAGGAAATGGAGTACCAAAGGACTTATATAGGCCTGACCCATGGACATGAACAATGGTGTGGGGATAGCCTGAGGGAGTGGGGGTTGCTAGGTGGAAGGGGGCAAAGGGGGAAAAATTGAGACAACTGTAATAGCATAATCAATAAATTAAAAATTTTTTAAAAGCTGAGGTGCCTTGGCAGGTGTGGCTGAGTAGATTGAGCACCAGACTGCGAACCAAAGGGCTGCGAGTTCGATTCCCAGTCAGGGCACATGCCTGGGTTGCAGGCCAGTTCCCTGGTAGGAGGCTCCTGAGAGGCAACCACATATTAATGTTGTTTTCCCTCTCTCCTTTTCTTCTCCTCTCTCTAAAAATAAATAAATAAAATCTTTTTAAAAAAAGGCTGAGGGAAGAAAGGAAAGAAAGTATATATGCATAATGTTTGTTACAGTGACCTTATTTACCACATCTGGCTCTTTTTTTTTCATTTGTTCCTGTGGGTTTGAGTTACTATTGCGTATCATTTTCTAGTCCAATAGTATTATTCTCTCCTACCTCCTTTGTGTGGTTATATGCAAGTATATCACACTTCTTTGTGTTATATGCCCAACAATTCAATTACATATTGTTTTATACAGTTGCTTTTTAAATTAGTTAAGAGAAGAAAGGAGAAGAAATATACATTTATTCTTCTTTTATATTATATAATTACCTTTACTAGTGTTTTTTTGTTTTTTCATGTAGGTTAGAATTACGGTTTGGGATTACATGCTTTTAGCCTGAAGAATTTCCTTCAGTTTTTCTTGTAAGGCAGGTCTTTTTTTTTTTTTACTATATTTTATTGATTATACCATTACAGTTGTTCTATTCCCCCCCTTCATTCCCCTCTACCCGCACACTCCCTCCCCAACCATTCTCCCCTCCTTAGTTTATAACCACATGTCTCAAGTTCTTTAGATTCTATATTTCCCCCACTATTCTTGCCCTCCCCCCATCTATTTTCTACCTACTGTCTATGCTATCTTCTATGCCTTCTCCCCCCTTCTCCTCCTCCCACTCCCCTGTTGCTAACCCTCCATGTGTTCTTCATTTCTATGGTTCCACTCCTGATCTAGCTCTCCTCTTAGTTTGCTTTTGTTTTAGGTGTGGTTGTTAATAACTGTGAGTTTGCTGTCCTTTCACTGTTAGTATTTTTCATCTTCTTTTTCTTTTTTTTTTAAATATTTATTTATTTATCTTTAGACGGGAAGGGAAGGAGAGAGGAAGAGAAACATCAATGTATGGTTGCTTCTTGTGCATCCCCTGCTGGGAACTGGCCCCTGCCAGGAACTGGCCTGCAACCCAGGCATGTGCCCTGACTGGGAATCGAACCTCAATCATCTGGTTCGCGGGCCCAAGCTCAATCCACTGAGCTACACCAGCCAGGGCTCTCATCTTCTTTTTCTTATATAAGTCCCTTTAGCGTTTCATATAATAAGGGCTTGGTGATGATGAACTCCTTGAACTTGACCTTATCTGAGAAGCACTTTATCTGTCCTTCTATTCTAAATGAAAGTTTTGCTGGATAAAGCAATCTTGGCTGTAGGTCTTTGGATTTCATGACTTGGAATACTTCTTTCCAGCCCCTTCTTGCCTGCAAGTTCTCTTTTGAGAAATCAGCTGACAGTCTGATGGGTACTCTTTTGTAGGTGACTGTTCCCTTATCTCTTGCTGCTTCTAGGATTCTCTCCTTCATTTTAGTCTTGGCTAATGTAATTATGATGTGCCTTGGTGTGTTTCTTCTTGGGTCCAACTTCTTTGGCACTCTCTGAGCTTCCTGGATTTCCTGGAAGTCTATTTCCTTTGCCAGACTGGGGAAGTTCTCCTTTATTATTTGTTCAAATAAGTTTTCCACTCGTGGCTGTTTCTTTCCCCCTTCTGGTACCCCTATAATCCAGATGTTGGAACGTTTAAAGATGTCCTGGAGGTTCCTAAGCCTCTCCTCATTTTTTTTGAATTCTCATTTCTTCATTCCTTTCTGGTGGGATGTTTTGTTCTTCCTTCTGGACCATTCCATTGATTTGAGTCCCAGTTTCCTTTCCATCGCTGTTGGTTTCCTGGACATCTCCCTTCATTTCAATTAGTTTAGCCTTCATATGTTCCTCTAATTTGTGACTATAATCAACCAGTTCTGTGAGCATCCTGATAAACAGTGTCTTGAATTGTGCTTCTGAGAGGCTGGCAATTTCTCAGTTGCTGAGAGTTATTGGCTCTGGGACTTCGAGTTCTTCTCGCACCATCTTTTGGGCTGTTCGTGCCTCTTACATAGCAGGATCAGAGCCCTAGGTGTTCACCAGAGCAGGGCAACTCAGTCGCTGGGTCGGGACGTTGTATGTGGGGGCGGGGTCAAAGAGGAACAGTGGCATCCCGTCTGCTGCCTCCCACCACCGCAGCCACAGGTGCTGCAGCTGCCACCGTCACCTCCCACTGTCACTGGGCCCACGTGTTTCATCCCACTGCACTCGAGTGTGCCACCACTGGCAGCCCTCGCCCCCTGGGGCCTGCGTGGTCCGTCTCACTGTGCGTGAATGTGTGACCGCAGTCAGTCTGCCCCACACCCTGACTGGGTCCGGGCCACTTGCGTGCCTAGGTCGGGGGATCTGTCCTGCCGACCCTGTTCCGCTGCTGGCTCCGCCCCTCTTACTGTCCCAGTTGCATGGTTAGTTGTATTCGGACTTCCGTATAATTCAATTTTCTGTTCTTTGGCTGTGTCTTTGTTCTTCAAACCTCTGTTGTATTCAAACTTGGTTGTGGGAGAAGGCACAGTGTTTCCACCTATGCCTCCATCTTGGCGGAAGTCCTAGAATTTTTAAAACCTAAGGCTGCAGGGGCCCTGCAGCCGGACATGGGGACCGGTCCAGACTCACAGAAGTTGTAAAGCAGGTCTTTTAGCAATGAAGTCTTTCTGGTTTTGTTTATCTGGGAATGTTTTTATTTTGCCTTTATTTTTGAAAAGTAATTTGTTGGATATAGAATTCCTGGTTGAAGCCCTGGCTGGTATAGCTCAGTGGATTGAGTGCGGGCTGCGAACCAAAGGGTCGCCAGTTCGATTCCCAGTCAGGGCACATGTCTGGGTTGCAGGCCAGGTCCCCCAGTGGGGGCCACATGAGAGGCAAGCGCACATTGATGTTTCTCTCCTTTCCCCCCTCCCTTCCTCTTTCTCTCTTTCTCTCTCTCAGAATAAATAAATAATAAATAATTTGAAAAAAAAAGAATTCCTGGTTGACAAATTCTCTCCTAGCACTTTGAACACCTTATCCTGTTGTCTTTTTTTTTTAATCTATTTTTATAGACAGAGGGGAAGGGAGGGAGAAAGAGAGGGAAAGAAACATCAATGTGTGGTTGCTCTTGCACATCCCCCACTGGGGACCAGGCCCACAACCCAGGCATGTACCCTGAACAGGAACTGAACCAGTGACCCTTTGGTTCACAGGCCTGGGTCCAATCCACTGAGCTACACCAGCCAGGGTTTCTGTTTCCTCCTGACCTGCATTGTTTCTGATGAGAAGTCAGCAGTTAATCTTATGGGGAGGCTTTTAAGTGATGGATCATTTTTCTCTGGCTGCTCTCAAGATTTTCTCCCTGTTTTGTTTTCAGCACTTTTAGTATAATGTGTTTGTGGATCTGTGCTTTTATCCTACTTGAAGTTTATTGAGCTTCTTTGCTATGTGTTTTTCTAATTACATTTGGGAAGTTTTCTTCCATTACTTCTTAGCATATTTTTCCTGTTCCTTCTCTTCTGGTGCCCTCATTATGCTTATGTTGGTACACTTAATGGTGTGATACATTTCTCTCAGGCTCTGTTCCTGTCATTCTTCTTTCTCTCTGTTCTTCAGATTGTATAATTTCTATCAGTCTATCTTCAACTTTGATAATTATTTGTTCTGCCAGTTCAGATCTAATGTTTAACCCCTCCAGTGAATTTTCATTTCAGTTTTTGCACTTTTCAGCTCCACAGTTTCCATTTGATTCTTTTAATAATTCCTATCTTATTATTAATATTCCCTATTTGGTGAGATGTCAGCATGCTTCTTTTAAGCATGGTTTTCTTTTGTTCATTGAACATATTTACAGTGGCTACTTTGAAGTCTTAGTCCGTTACATCTGACATCTGGTCCCTCTTATAGGCAGTTTCTGTTGCCTTTTTCCCCATGTCTTTGCACAATTTGCAATTTTTTGTTGAAAACTGGACATTTTTTAAAATTGATTTGAGAGAGAGGATGGGTGAAAAAGAAAGAATGACTTGTTGTTCTACTTATTTATGTACTTCTTGGTTGTTTCTTGTATGTGCCCTGACCAAAGATCAAACCAGTAACCTTGGCGTATCAGACGGCTCTAACCAACTGAGTTACCAGCCAGGGCCTTCAGGTCATGGACATTTTAGATAATACATTTTAGCCACTGTGCACACTGGTTCTTCACCACCCTGTCCAGGGCTTGTGATTTAAAAAAAAATTAAATTGAATTTTAAAGAGAGAGGAAAGGCTAGAAAGAGAGAGACATATCTATTTGCCATTCTACCCACTTGTTCACTCATTGGTTGACTCCCACAGGTGCCCTGACTGGGGATCAAACCTACAACACCAGTACATCGGGATGACACTCCAACCAACTGAACCACCCAGCCAGGGCTGTGTGTGTGTATGTTTGCATGTGTTTGCTTATCCGTTTGTTTAGTGACTGGTTAGACCATTGTAGTGACATCTCTTTCCGCAGTATGGAGTCTCTGACATTGCTCCTTAAAGGGTCCAGCTGGAACATGTGTACAGTCAACCCAGGACACTGAGAATTTTGGGGGACTCTCTTTGTGCTTCCCCTGATCATATCTACCTGTCAGGCTACCCCGATTTCTGTCTGTCTTCTCTATTGCTTTTGTCCTGCAGTATCAATTGCTCTATAGACTGATATAATTAAATTTTGGCTCCTTTAACAGGGTAAACAGGGTTTTTAATTCAGTTCTTGAGCTTTGTTCTGAAACCAGGAAGGCTCTTCCTAGCTGGCTCTTTCCCTGATTCTCGCTGCTAAACTAGCAGGCCCATGGGTTAGCTTTTTGTTATAGTGGAATCACCAGCCACCTTCTACTTGCTTACCACCTAGCACTGATTTTTTTTTAAATTTGTATTTATTGATTTTAGAGAGAGAGGAAGGGGGAGAGAGAAACATCAATTTGTTGTTTCACTTATTTAAGCATTCATTGATTGATTGTTTAAAATTTTTTAAATTTTTATTGTTTATATTAAAGTTGTCCCAGTCTTTCCCCCTTTACCCCCATTGGTTGATTCTTGCACGTCCCATGACTGGAGCTCAAACCTGCAACCTTGGTGTATGGGGATGACACTAACCACGTGAGCCCCCAGCCAGAGCCTAAATCCCGACTGATTCTTTTTTTTGTTCCTTAAGATTTCATTTACTTACTTTTAAAAAAAATTTTTTTGAAGATTTTATTTATTTATCTTTAGAGGGGAAAGGAAGGAGAGAGGGAGAGAAATATCAGTGTGTTTGCCTTTCGTGTGTCCCCTGCTGGGAACTGGCCTGCAACCCAGGCATGTGCCCTGACTGGGACCCTTTGGTTCGCAGGCCAGCACTCAATCCACTGAGCCACACCAGCCAGGGCTAATTTGTTGTTCACTTTTTTGTGCATTCATTTGTTGATTCTTGTATGTGTCCTGACCAGGGATCAAACCCACAACCTTGGTCTATAGGGTGATACACCTATACCAACTAAGCTAACCTGCTAGGACCAGATCTCTCTGTTTTATTACTTTTCTCTCTCTAGGCAAAATCTCTGAGCTGCAGCTCTGGAGCTGGGGACAGGGACAGTTATGTCCATCTCCCCGAGTGACACTGCTGCTTTAGGCTGAAGGCAACAGCCTCTGGCCTTCTCAGCTTGCCTCTCCCAGAGTAGAACCGCCTTTGTAGGAATGAGCCTACTAGACCTAAGACAGAGAGAGTTTCCGCCTTATTAGTAGGAGCTGGTGGAAGGAGGGAGCCCTCTCTGCTACATTCAGCTGGAATTTAGCCTCTGCAACATAAGAGTTCAAAGCAAAACTACTACATGTTTTTTAGCATCACAACTATAAAAAAGAAGGCAAGAAACTTGGAATCAGACCTTCTTTTTTTCACTTTGGAATTGGAGATAAGGGAGTATCTGTGTGAATAAGGGGTCTGTGTGAATATTTCCTCCTTACTATCTTAGAAGAGATTACGTATATTAATGTCAAATAACAGTTGTGACGAGGAAGGGATTGTAGGCATATGCTGTATGGCTCCCAAACCTGCCTTGTTTTGACCTCTGCTGGACTGTGGGAGGCTCTGGGCCACGGTCCCATGCAGTTGTTTCTGTGACCTCCAGGTATAGACAGCTGTATGTAAGTTTATATAATTTGTCCTCTGCCTTTTCCTGGCAGGTGCTCGTGTCCCCACAGCTTCCATGTTTAAAGCAGAACATGTGTGCAGAATAGCCGCGGCCTTCTTCTACGGCCTCTCTGGGGCCACAGGACAAGAACCCATTTGAGTGGACACACTGTTCTGTACTCTACCTCTCAGGGCCTCCTGTGCTGGCCATGCCTGTGCCCACAGAAGGCACCCCGCCACCACTGAGTGGCACCCCCATCCCAGTCCCAGCTTATTTTCGCCACGCAGAACCTGGTTTTTCCCTCAAGAGACCCAGGGGGCTTAGCCGGACCCTTCCGCCCCGGCCCCCTGCCAAGGGCAGCATCCCCATTAGTCGTCTCTTTCCTCCTCGGACCCCTGGCTGGCACCAGCCCCAGCCTCGGAGCGTGTCATTTCAAGGCAAAGCCTCTGAGACCCTGCAGAGCCCTGGGTATGACCCAAGCCGGCCGGAGTCCTTTTTCCAGCAGAGTTTCCAGAGGCTTGGCCGCCTGGGTCATGGCTCTTATGGAGAGGTCTTCAAGGTAAGTGGGGTAACAACCCTATGGGCCTGTCTGGAGGTGCCTGGATAGGATAATATTCTGGGCAGCTCTCTCCCCTTTGCCTCTCCTGGGCTGACAGGTGGCCATCCTCTGTGTGCGGTTTGGCCACTTTCTTATAACCCTCACACAGGCCCCTTCGACAGCCCCTTCAGTGCACACTGCCTTTTCCAGAGCCTGGCATGCCTGGTAGTGGCTCCCGGCTACCGTCTTCTCCCAGCCTAGAGCCAGCCACTCTGGGGTTTTGGGTGAGCTCTGCCCTGCCCTCTGTACCCCCACCTGGGTTGCAGGCACTTAGGCTATACCCTGTATGCCACCTTTTTAAAAAACATGTATTTCCCAATAATTTCTATTTCCTTTTAAAATGGTAGTTTTCCTTACAGAAGTACTACAAACAACATGGGCCCCTAGATTACTTCTTTTTTTTTAATTTTTAAAAAAGATTTTATTTATTTCTCTTTAGAGGGGAAGGGAAGGAGAGAAGAAGAGAAATATCAATGTATGGTTGCATCTCGTGGGTCACCTGCTGGGAACTGGCCTGCAACCCAGGCATGTGCCCTGATGGGGAATCGAACCCCGATCTTTTTGTTCGAAGGCCCACACTCAATCCACAGAGCTACACCAGCCAGGGCACTTCTTTTTTTCTAATTGTATTTTTTTACATTACTATTTATCCCCCTCATAAAGCAGCTCCCTCCACCCTAGATTAATTCTTCCCAGAGGAAACCACTGAGCTTCTCAGGTGGGCATCCTTCCTTCCAGAACTTTCTCTACACCTCTAAAATTGACCATATAGAGATAAACCCATTCATATTTTACACAGTGGGTCACACTGCCTGTATTGTTCTGCAGCCAGCTTTTTTCACTCCACAATAGTCTGAGAGACCCTCTGTGTTAGTACTTAGATGTCTGCCCTGTCTCTTCCTTGTTGGGCCTCCAGGGAACCAGCATCTGGTCTTGCTATTGCATGTGCAGGGGTCTTTCTAAGGTAAATGCCATATTGCACCTTCCACACATGTGAAATCTTAATAGAATCTGCTAGATTGTGCTGCTAAATGGTTGGGCCACCTCCCACCCCACCTGTGGGCATTATCTTCCTTCCAGGTGCGCTCCAAAGAAGATGGCCGGCTCTATGCAATAAAGCGTTCTATGTCACCATTCCGGGGACCCAAGGATCGGGCCCGAAAGCTGGCTGAGGTCAGCGGCCATGAGAAGGTGGGGCAGCACCCACGCTGTGTGCGACTGGAGCGAGCTTGGGAGGAGGGTGGCATCCTGTACCTGCAGACAGAATTGTGTGGTCCCAGCCTACAGCAGCACTGTGAGGCCTGGGGCACTAGCCTGCCTGAGGCTCAGGTCTGGGGCTACTTGCGGGATACCCTCCTTGCTCTGGCTCACCTGCATGGCCAAGGCCTGGTCCACCTTGACATCAAGCCTGCCAACATCTTCCTGGGGCCTCGGGGCCGCTGCAAACTGGGTGACTTTGGGCTGCTGGTGGAGCTAGATGCGTCTGGAGCTGGTGAGGCCCAGGAGGGAGATCCCCGCTACATGGCCCCTGAGCTGCTGCAGGGCTCCTACGGGACAGCAGCTGACGTGTTCAGGTAAAGGCTGGGCTGTGGAAGGTCCTTACTAGCTGGGGTACAAGTAGCAGAGGGAGGGAAGTGCCATCCTGGCTCAAAGTCAGGAAGAGGTGTTCTTTAGCTAGGAGATAGTACCCTAAGAGGGTGAAGGCCCACCCTGTAGTTGAGGGGGTTCTACAGTCAGGCTAGACAGTGAACCACCTGGAGCTGCCCTACTAGATTTACCCTTCTCTCTACCATATCTCCACAGAGGGACAATTATTACTCACAGGGGAATAGGTACAAGGGGCGTAAAAAAACTTGCTCAAAATCCAGTTAGCAGGTGGTGAAGCTTGGACTGGATCAGGCTCTGGGTTCCATGGTCCATGCCAGTAACCATTGCTCTGCCTCTATCCAGCCATGTCCACAGGACCCTGACAATAACACTAATAGCTATAGTGCCTGTCGGGTGGAGGTGCAGGAGGACTCACCAGTCCTGTGTGGGTCGTGCTGGGTACTGGGTCCATGCTTCATGACACGTCCTCGTCATTGGTCCTGCTGAGGTCTTCTCAGAGCCCCCAGCCTCTCCTTCCCCATTTCCCTGGCTCATGGTGGAAGACAGCAGCCGTTCTTCACCCTCTTCTCAGGGGTATCCTGGGACTCTGGGATGTGTGGCTCAAGGCCAACCTTGCCTATCTTCTGTCCCTGTCTCTGTCCCCACTGCCTGCCCCCTAGTCTGGGTCTCACCATCCTGGAAGTGGCATGCAACATGGAGCTACCCCATGGTGGAGAGGGCTGGCAACAGCTGCGCCAGGGCTACCTGCCCCCAGAGTTCACTGCCGGTAAGTAGGGGGCAAGGATGGGAGGGGACATTGTGCCACAGGGAGGGCAGACTCAAGTGGAAGAGAATGGCAGGCTGTGGGGGACTGCTGGGTCCAGGGCCCAGTCACCCTTGACATGGCCCTGCCCCATGGACAGGCCTGTCTTCTGAGCTGCGGTCTCTCCTCATCATGATGCTGGAGCCTGATCCCAAACGTCGGCCCACAGCCGAGGCCCTGCTGGCCCTGCCTATGCTCAGGCAGCCACGGCCCTGGAGTGTCCTGTGGTACATGGCTGCTGAAGCCCTGAGCCGAGGGTGGGCCTTATGGCAGGTAAGCCTGGTGAACGTGACAGGCTGTTCTACCCTGATCCTTGGCCCTGGGGTCTGCCCAGCTTCCCTCGGCTCCCTGTCCCCACAGGCCCTGCTTGCCCTGTTGTGCTGGCTCTGGCATGGGCTGGCTCACCCAGCCAACTGGCTGCAGTCCCCGGGCCCTCCAGCCACCCCGCCTGGCTCACCACCCTGCAGCTTCCTCCTGGACAGCAGCCACTCCAGCAACTGGGATGACGACAGCATAGGGTGGGTGAGAGCTCCGGACTGATGGGTTAGGGTGGAGACATGGGCTGTCACCATGGTCAAACTCTACATAGAGGCCAGGCTCCATTGGGATTAGTGGTGAACAGGGATCCCTCCCGCAAACCTGGCCCCATCATACCCCGGGAAGGGCACTGAGGCTGGCGGGAGTGCAGCCTGTCCTGGTTTGAATGCAACTGTTTCTTCTAAGCTTAGTGAGTGGAATGGCCACTGTGCAGAACTGGCAACTTCACACTTAGGGCACTGCCACATGAGGGAGCAGCTGGAGGGCCACAGCCCCCAGTGGGAAAGGGGCAGTGTGGCACCAAGCTCAGTAGAGGCTGCCAGTGCCCAAAGACAAGGCACTGTCTTTTTCACGGGACAAAGTTCCCAGAGCCTGGCAAGCCCCCGTCCTGGGAGGAAAACCATGTGCTCAGGGCAGACAGTTCTCAGAAGGAATCATACCATTAACCTCTTATGAAAAGGTTACCCCATTGTCATAGGGACACTTTATAACTGACATGAAGTACCAGATAAGCTTCATTTGCCACAGGTTCACTTCAAAGCCAGTTCATTTGAAGTCCTTGCGTTCTGAAAAGGGACAGAAGTGGCCTTTGAGTGTGATTAGGTAGATTTTAAAAGTTGTGGACATTATTCTTTGAAAGGGCATTATACTTTCATTGTCCCCAGCTGTGGCCCCTGTCTGTGTTCAGCAGGAGCCCGTACAGGGACAGGGTTGATCTTGCTGTTCCCAGGGCCTCCTCCCCATGTACTCCCCACTGCTTGACACCCTGCTTGTCTCGCCCACCCCACATAGGCCCTTGCTCTCTCCAGAGGCCATCCTGGCCAGGGCTGCCAGGAGCACCTCCACCCCCCAGAGCAGGCACACACTGAGGTGAGTGGGCCCAGGGTCAGAGGTAGGGAGGAGGGTCTTTTGAATCTTGAGTGTCATTTCTCTTTCTTCCCCCCAGGGATGCCCTGGACCTAAGTGACATTGACTCTGAGGCCCCTCAGGGATCCTTCCCCTCCTTTGAGCCTCGAAACCTCCTCAGCCTGTTTGAGGACTCACTGGGCCCAACCTGAGCCCAGACAGCCCTGGTGCTTTTAACCTTTTAATTCCTTCCCGCATCCTCATGGAGGCTGGGGTCCCTCTGGGAACTCCAGTAGTCCCTTCTGCCTAGCCATGTCTAATAAAACATATTTGAATCTTGGGAGCGCCCAAACTTGCTTGCATGGCAACACAGGGCTTTCTGCCCATTTTATTGACATCACCCAGGGTCTGAGGGCTCTGGGATGGGCTGAGGCTGAGCCTTGAAGCAGGGCCTCAGGCCAGCAGATTGCAGCTGGGAGCCCCATACTGTGTGGAACAGATTTCCTGAGCAGGTATGTCCCTGGTGGGACAGGGTGGGCTATGAGAGCATGGCATTCAATGTGGGGAGTGGGTCCCCAGCCACGTGGGGCCCAGATGCAGGGCCACTCAGCTCTTTACATGTGGGCCAGTTGCCTGGAAAAAGCAGCAGCAGTCCTCTTGCCCCTTATTCCTAGGGTAAGGGGATAGTCCTGCTGCCCAAACTCCCTACTCCATAGTCTGGACAGAAGGGAGAGGGGGTAGATGAGCCTCAGGTTGCCAGGAGGGCTGGCGTGCAGGGTTGAAAGTCAGGTCAGGAATCATGGGCTGGTGGCCCAGCCAGCCACCCATGTGGTACCTTAATGTGGGTCTGAGGAGGGGCAAGGTGGGGTATGGCTCTGGGCTGGCAGGACTCCAGCTGTCAGAGCAAGCAAGACTTGATCCCAGAGCCCCTCTGGCCCAACTCATAGGTCACAGAGGGTAAGCTGAGGCCCTGAGGAGGATTGGTTTCCTTCCAGCCTGCAGAGGAAGACAGTACCCTGGAAGAAGGCAGGAAAGGATGCTGGAGCTTGAAGGTGTGGATAGGAGGAGGCTCCACAGGGAAGAATGGGTGAACAGACGGGGCTGGGAAGCGTCCAGGGAGCCAGCCCCTTGCAGACCAGCAGAAGGAGGGGAGCCTGGTGATGTTAGCCCTGGAAAACTGGGCAGGCTGGCATGTTGTGTGGGTGGTGGTGGTTCAGTCTGGGGGGCAGGCGTGGTGGGCGGCCCAGAGCAGGTCAGGCACGACGCCAGCGTGCAGCTGAAGGATGGAGCCCACACTGAGCAGGTGCATGATCTGGTGTGAGTTCCCCCAGTAGTCGAAGCGACCTGGTCCCCAACGTTCTGGCAGACGGGCCACGTTCACTAGCCCCCCAAGCAGTGCTAGGGCATCCATGCGCAGGTAGCAGGGCAGGGAGCCTGGAGCTCCGGAGCCCAATCCCACTCCCCGAGCCCCAAACACCAGGAGGCGGGCACCAGCCTGCCAACCAAAAGCTCGGAGTCGGGCACTGGTGGAGGGGGCAGTAAGGGCCCTCCAGCCAGCCACCCCTGACAGCATGGTGTAGCCCACCAGGGCAGCTGGGCGAAGCCAGGGCCTGCAGGCCAGTGTGCAGTGGATGATGGGCAGGGCTCCTGCAGAGGAGAGAGCAGGAGAGGGCACATCAGTCTGGGGGTCTGTCTGCCCTTTCTACCCAGGATTCATGTGAGTGTCCCCTACTGCCCCCTCCCCACTTGCCCCACAGCTTTCATTCTTCTAGCCCCTCCCCCCATCCTTTGGCTCACCGAGGGTGTTGACAAGGCAGACCCCACACATATCCAGGGCAAGGAGCCGAGTGTACACAGGGCTGCCCCCTTGGTGGCACATGAAGAGATGGTAGAGCACAGAGCCTGCGGGTGGTGCCAGGCAGGCCACACAATGTGTGCCCCCCAGCCAGCTATCCTTGCCCAGCTGACCCCAGGGTATGGTCATTGGCAGCAGCACCAGGAAGCCCAGCAGGGCCAGCCCTGGGGGAGGGAGACAGTTATCCATCACACAACTTCAGCACGGAGGACAGGTCATGTCCTCAGGAGTCCACAGTCTAGAGACAACATGAGAGGAATGAGAGCAAGACAAGTCTTGACAACAGCGATAGACAACTATTGCCAGACCTGGGACAGAGGCAGGCCCTGGGCTTTCAGGAACTTACTCAGCAGAGCTCACAATAGTTCTGGAAGTAGAAGAGATTGTATCCCCACTTCACAGGTGAGGAAAGTGAGTAACCTGTCCCAGGTGTCTCCAGCAAGTAGAAGAGAGCCCCAGCAGTCTTAACTCCCAAACTGCTCTCACCCTTGCAGCCATATCACCTCCCTGAAAGCAAAGGACCTCAAACCCCAACCTGGCCTCCGTGTGTCAGCAGAAACCAGAACGCAGTGTGACTAGAGCTGAGCTCTGAAAAGGACATGGGGGCAATGATACCAGATCCCAGGGCCATTTAGCTTATTCCTCCCAACCCCATGTCTCCTCTTCATAAGTAACCAAACAAATGAAGGTTTTGCAATCTTCTGTCTTCCAAAAGGGGCTAGGCCAGGCAAGAAAGGGGGGTGGAAAAGAGCTT
Organism: Sturnira hondurensis; assembly: GCF_014824575.4. NCBI lineage: Eukaryota > Metazoa > Chordata > Mammalia > Chiroptera > Phyllostomidae > Sturnira > Sturnira hondurensis. Next base: position 271,890 of record NW_028076720.1, read on the forward strand.
GTTCCATCTTCAACCCAGGCACCTTCTCTGGGAGCTCCATTCCCCCCATCCTAGGCGTTCTACCCTCCCTGCTGGCACTCTGGCATTGCCCTCACAGGGGTCAAAAGTGGGCACAGCAGACTGGGGCCTCTGGCTACCCATTATTGGCAGGGTCCGGCCAGGCCACAGTCCCCCCAGTGGAGGAGGTACCAAGGCTGGGCCCAGCCTGCTCAGGGCCCCCTGTCTTGGTCAGTGCAGCTCTGCGGGGCCTCACAGGAAGGGCCCCGCGCTTGCGGAGGTGGTAGTGGGGCAGCGGAGATGTCACCACCAGGCGGAGTCCCAAGACTGGATTGTTCCGGAAAGGGTTGGCAGGGCGGCTCGCGGGGAGGGGCCGGTGCCCGACTTTTGCTCCTGGACCCCTTTTCGCCTGAGTCAACACCCAAGTCTGGGACGGGTGCTGGTGGGGAAGGTGCACGGGAGGGGGGCTGGGATTACGAAGGGGCTGGATATCAGGCTGCTTCTCCCCCCGGGCTCAGAGGGATTAAGCAGACTTGGTCCCTCACTCTGCTTCCCTCGCCTGCTCTGGGGGCCCTGCTGGGGTAGCGGAAGCAGTCAGTGCTGTCCCAGACAATGGTAGCTTTGTCACCGCGGCTCCTGGCTGTGCCAGAACAGGGGTAGCCCAGAACCTGGTCGCTCCTTGGCCTTCGGGCCCCCAGCCCGGCGCAAGCAAGGCTGTCGCGGGTATGGGATGTGGGGCGCAGCTCACCGTGTGTGTAGATATTGCCCAGCTCGTTGTGTAGGTAGAAGAGGCTGCGCAGGCAGCCCGAGCCGCTGCTGGCTGGACGGTAGCCGGTCAACACGAACTTGTTGAACTGCAGGTGTGGCGGAGAGCTGGCCCAATCCAGCAGGCGCGGCCCGGCCAGGAACGCCATGGCCCGACCCGGGTGCGAGAGTGCCGCCCTCCTCTTATACCCCACCCGGCCTTCTCAGTGGGGCAGCAGCGGCGGGAGGGTCATCCCAGCGCCTGCCCACGGGCCTTGTACAGCTCGCGCACGCGCCGGCCCGGGGGTCCCTGCTCTCGCTCCTCCGCTGCGCAAGCGCGGGTCCGGCGCCCCTGCGTCAGCCCGCGGGGCTGCAGTGCACCGGTCTCCGCCTGGGCAGGCGCACCGTAGGGACAGTTCAAGGAGGCGGCAGCAGGCCAGTGGTCTCTCTGAAGCGCTGAGGACGGGTGCGGCCGGACGAGGGAGGGGACAGAAGACTCCGCCCCAGCTGGCCACCCCCGCCATCCCACCAGCGTAGACACTGCGAGGGCCAATAGCTACCGGCTGGTGGGGAGGCCCCGCCCCAAGGCCACCCAGGCCTTCACCCTTTTAGCGTGATATCTGCAGTGCCGGTCTCATTTGCGTGGAATGGCTGTACACTTGGGACCTGACATTTTGGGTTCTGGTGGTTTTGCCAGAGTAAACCTGGCACCTTGCATCCCCCGCCCCCCGCAGTGTGTGCCCCGGTGTCACGCACGACCCCCCCCCCCCCCCAGTCAGTGCACCCTTGGGCACTCACCCTCCCCTGCACAACCTCACTACCCAGCACCACCCCCTGAAGCCAGGGCTCTGTCCAAGGTGCTGCCAGTCTGGGACATTCTCGGACAGGTCAGGTCAAGAGCTGGCGCACCCCCACTCCAGGGATGATCTCTCCACAAGCCAAACTCCACGGGAGCGCAGCAAAGCGCTCTGAGATGTCCAGGCTCCTAAGGGTGTGCCTGAATGGCTGGAGCCCTCAGGTCAGGCTTCTTCGAGCTCGACTTTGACCAGACTCTTCCCCTGTTATCTCCCACAAAGTGCACCTTCAGCTCCACCCAGGACAGCCAGGAAATGGAGGGGAAGAAAGAGGGCAGATAGGAAAGAAAGGTCAGTCCCTGCCTGGGTTCGTACTGAGGCGGGCCCAGGAAAGCATCACTTCTACCGCTTAACCTGGCCTTTTTCTCCCCTTCCCCCGGATCCCGCAAGTCCCCAGTCGTCCACCTGGGCGATTCCTCAGTCCTCTGCACTTCATGCGGCTCCAGAAATTGCATGTAACACCCTTTAATATGCATGGACGTACCCAAATCCTTGGTTCCAGTGTTATCAACATAACTTCCCACCACTTAAGAATTTGAAGAGCCCTATTCAAAAATAGCTCCTTTATTTAAAGTCCAACTGGTCTTTTGACCACTTTTCTTGACCTCTCATATTTGACTTAGGGCAGGAGTCCAGGACCACCCAAATAGAGGCTCAAAGACCCCTGAAATCAGAGATCTCCATATTATAATCTATGAGGAGGGGAGCTGATTCCTCTTGCCATTTGGCCTCAACCATCTGGGCACCTAGAGTCAGGTCAAGTTCCCAATAATAGTACCAGATGCTTCCTGTCAGATGTCTGGCCTCTGAGAGGTGACCAGAGGCAGAGCTGCCCTTTAAAAAGTGGGAGGCCAAGGCAGAGTGCAGCATAGCGTCTCGGATGTACACCCCACTGTCAGAGGATCCAGTGGACCCTGGGGATCTTGAGTCAGAGAGCAGAGATGAGCGAACGCAGGGAACTCTGGCTGGAGGTGCTCAGCGGGCGGTAATTCGAGGCTAGACCTTCCGCCTGGGAGTCCCCAGGGGGTCGGGGCAGTGCCACCCCTCCAGGACGGCGGTACCACACAGCCCAGCTTCTCCCAGAGTCCTGGGAAAGCCTCAGCGCCGGGGGCCCTTTCCCTGGAACCAGCAGACAACTCCTAGAGAGGGAGCAGACGTCAGCCGAACACTCAGCTGTTCTCACCTCCAGCATCCTGCTTTGCCTGCTATCCCAGGCACGATTCCCTGTGTGGGCCCAAGGCTGTGCCCCTCAAGAACTTAGGAGTTCCAGCTCTGTTCTCCTCCTGGGCCCCAGCGTCCCGCCCCGCCCCGCCCCGCTCCGGGCACGGAGACATGAGGCACCCCAGGGCGAGCACCGTTGGCGCAGCAGCGACAGCAGCAGCAACAGCAGCAGCAGCAACACTGAGACGGCCATCACTGTGGAGAACACTCGGGCTGTGGGCAGACGGCTGCGGTGAGGACAGGGCTTCAGAGGGTCTGTTCCCCAAACTCCCTCCTGCCTTAAGCGCCCGCCTCACCCCCCATCGTGGCCTCCGGAACTCCAGGCCGGGGGCTGCAGCTCACATTGGTCCCGTCTGGGAGCGCTGCAGGGGTCTGGACAGAGCCCTTGGGAGGCGACGGGTTCCCCGCCGCGTCCTGCACACCTGTGGAGAGGGACGTGAGGCAGAGGGCGGGGGAACGGCCGCAGGGGTGACGGGCCCAGGGCCTCACCTCGGTAGGTGAGCGCGAAGCCCTGCGCGTGGCCACGCGCGTCGCTGCGGAAGGTGAGCAGCAGCGCCGCGGTGCGGAGGCGCAGAGTCCCTGGTGGCGGCGGGCGGGCGCCGTCGAAGGCGCGGAGCAGGCTGCCCGAGGCCGCGTCGCGCAGCTCCAACCGGTCGCGCGGGTCGGCTAACTCGAAGAGGCGGAAAGTGAGTTCCAGGGCGGCGCCAGGCGGACCAAGTGCCCAGCTGCAGTTCTGGTCTGGCCCGTACTCGTCCGGGAAGTCCGGAGAGTAGATGACGCCCTGAGGCGCGGTCCAGTTCCCCTGACAGGAGCCTACCGACACTAGGGGCAGGGTCGACGGTCAGAGCCCGGAGACCCGCGGGCTCCACCCAGAAGCCTGCACCCGGGCTGACCCTACGGCTTCCTCCGGCCCCTCCCTCAAATCCTGCTCTCCGCGCCGGGCCCCTCCCCTGGCTCCCAAGTTCAGCCCAGTCCCCTCCACCAGCCTAGCCCTCAACCCAGTCCCCTCCTCTGGCCCCCCGCTCCTGGCCTACAGCCACCCTGCCCCTGGCCCCGCCCCTGGCCTACCACCTCCCCTTCCCAGGCCCCGCCCCTCACCTAGCCAGCTCATTCCCGCCCTCTCCTCACCTTCGTAGATGCCCAAGCGCCCATCGCCGCCGCACAACTGGCCCGGGTGGCCGAAGCAGATTTGGTCACAGTCGGTGGCCGGGGCTGGGTGTCCCCAGGCCAGGTCGCTCTCAGAGCCGCAGAAGCAGGCGTAGCCAGCTTCCACGCCCGCCAGCTGGGAGCACAGACTGTGTGACGCCAAGGGCAGGGTCTGGGGTAAGGGTGGGGGCGTGGGGCCGGGGGTAGGGCTCAGAGTGGGAATCGGGCCGGAGGTTCAGAAATCAGTGCCGAAGTTTGGCGTCAGAGGTGGGAGTTGTTTTCGGTCCTGATTTCGGTCAAGGTCAGGGGTCACTGGGTCTGGGTCTATGGGCAGTACCTGGTAGCCCTTCATGCGACAGAAGCGAAGGCACACCTGAACCGTGAGCTTTGTTGAGGTGCCACTGGGGCCGCTGAGGGCGGGGGGTGCCCCTGAGTCCACGAAGCAGCCCAGGTACCCGGGCACTGATGGGGCGGGGGAGTCAGGGTCTGTCCAGTGCCACGGAAAGTGAATTCCACTCAGGCAGCCCAGTGATCCCACCCTTGTCCGGCTGGGCTCACTCACTGTGACACGTGGGAATGTCGCAGTAGCGCCAATAGATGCCCTCCTCCGTCTCGGCCACGTAGCACCACGGTTGCACATCACCATCTGGGTTCCTGCAGATGGGGAGAAGTTGTCTGAATCCTGCTGCCTGAAAATTCCAGGCACCACCCTGGGCCTATACGCAAAACGGTCACCGCGAGTGGTACAGCAGCTCTCTGTTCTGCGGATCCACTTCCGAGAGGACAATGGGAAGTCATTAAAAGGGCCTGAGGGCTGGTTTTAGGTTTCAGCAGAGGACTTTGAGTGTTCTCTGTAGCGTTCGCTGCCCACCCAGCCCTGGGCCTTGGCCTCGTCGTGCCTTGCCTCAGAGCCCTGCTTTAAAGCAGAAGTGGAGACTTCTATAAGCAGAGAAGTGTCCTCCCGCTCAGCTCGGTCCCTGCAGCTCCATACAACATTTGTATCTCGAAACTTCCAACCCCTCTGTCATGGCTAGTGGATGCTCCCCTCTCAAGAAATTGCAGGGCAAGAACCAGGCCCCTCATTCCAGAGATCGCTCTCTGGCCCCGCCCACAAGGGCCCTTTTGAATGCTCGGGTCTGACCTGAGATTGTACAGCAGTTGGGCGCCTAAAGCCGACCCAAGTTGGAAACAATTTTGAGTGCCCTTCCCGACCCCCAGCGCAGCTAAGGCCTGCCCCTAGGCCTTCTGCTCCACCTACCCCCGCCCCCCCCGCCCCACGCCCAAGCCCGCAACGGTGCACCCAGCCCCTCCTCCCGCAAGGCCCAGCCCCAAAGGCTCCTCCCCAATAGGCCCCGCCCTGGCCCCGCCCCTCACCGACAGAAGTTGTGTGCTCCCAGCCCCCAGCGACCCTGAGGGTCTCTGGCACTGCTGTAGCTGTGCTGCTGCGTTTGGTCCCAGAAGAGGCAAGGGCGGCCTGCCCCGCGCGGGCCCGTGCGGTTCTGGTGGCCACGGTAGTCGGCGCCGTTCACCTGGAAGCACTCGGATAGGCCTACACGGCAACGGCAGGGCCTTGGGAGGTTCAGAGCCTGGCTCGGTATCCTCACCCTATCACCCAACGATAACTCCTGCCGGCCCCCCAGCTGGCGCACCTGCTGCCCACGGGATCCTGGGGGCCGCTCAGTTGCTCCTGCCACCTGCCCTGCCCGGCCCCCAGGCTCGGGACCCGGCTCCTAGGTGCGAAGGCAGAGGAGGGAATAGGGACCAAGGTCCAGTAGCTGAGCCAAGACTCACCTGGGCTATGCAGGCTCCCCGCGGAGGCCCCCCGTGGCGGCAGCGCCGGGAGGAAGAGGAGGAGAAGGAGGAGACTCTGAGGGGGTCGTATCCCCATCTCCCCCAAACTAGGAGAGGTTGCCCTGGCCCGCGCACGACCTGTTCCACCCCTGGAGTCTCTCCGGGGTCTTCCAGGAGACCTGGGGGCGGGGGGGGTGTCGTTGTCCTTTGACTGTGAATCCTCGTCCCACTCTGGGTAGCACACTCCGTCTGGGGCGGGGAAATATCTCCCTGGGGTATTTGCCTCCCAGGGTTTCTGCCCCTGGAGGCGTTTCTCTGCCCGGTCCTTACTGGGGGTCTCCCAGGGGAATCTCTGGCCTAGAGTTTCTCCATCTCTGCTTCTCGGTGGTCGGGGGATTTTGCCTCGGCCTCCACATCTGCCCCCTCCCGCTGAGCCTCTCTCTGAGTTTCTCTACTGCAGGTTTCTAACGAGCGGGCTCCTGCCCCCCTCGCGTCCTTCTGGGTGTCCCTCCCCCTGAGTCCCTCCCCCTTGAGTCCCTACCTCCCCACCTCCCACCCCTGAGACCGGGAAGCCCCGCCCGAGACTGGAGCTAAGGCAGCAGGTCCAGACGCCTTTCCTGCTTGCCTCGGGACCCTCAGTGTCCCGGTGGGGCCCTCTCCGCCCCCTCCCCTTCTCAGGGTCCGTGCAGGTTCTAGTGTGTGTGGGGAGGCCATAACGGGGGAGATACAGAGCCCTCTCTCGAGGTCACACGCCCCCGGAACACTACTCACAAGCACTCCTCAATGAAATGCACTTGGCAGGCACTTGCACTCAGTCGCCCATTCATCGTCAGACGCGCACACGCATACTCTCTCGCAGATCCTCATTCCCCTGGCTCCTCAGGTCCGGATGCCTCTGGCCTCACAGAGGAAGTGCTCTCCCTGCCCCCGCACCCTCGAGACAGGCGGGAATGGTGCGCGCTCAGTCCTGGACAGGCAGGGGCAGCTGATGTCTGGGGATGAAGGCAGCTGCGCCCCTGGTCCCAGCCTGTCCCTTCTTCTCCTCCCCCTTCTCTCGCTAAGACCCCTAGTCCAGGCTCCCCGGAGCCATCGCAGCACGATGGAATTCCCCCAGCGGTACCCCCCTTTCCCCGGCGAAGAAGGGGGAGGTTAACAGGCCTAGGCAGGCGTGGGGGGAAATTCCCCGCCCCCTCCCCCTGGGCCCGACTCCACTGAGTTCTGTGATCTCCCAGCGCAGCCCGCCGGCTGCCCCCAGGGCTTGGGGGGAGGCCAACGCAGGTGCGTTGAAGGGTGAGGGAGGGGACCTGGGGAGGAGATGGGTGGTGGCCGGAGGCCCAAAAGGGACCAGTTTCTCTCAGATCCCTTGCCCCTCAGTCCAGCCTTGTTCTTCACCAGGCCCAAATCAGGCTGTCCAGCCTGGGAAGACCTTTCCCAACATGTCAGCACTGAACCATCTCTCCCACCCAAGATAGGGGGCACAGGGAGGATTCTAGAAAGACCAAGACGCCTCTGGCATCTTGAGACGCCAGAGAAGAACTTGGAGTTAGTAATTCACACACAGGCTTTTGGGTAAGTGGATGGGGGTGGCACACAGGGGACCATAGGAAGGAGGAGGGCTTGCTGAGAGTCAAGAGTCAAGGCTGGTGCTGGAGTTGCCTCCTGGGGAGCTCAGTCAGTGGCCAGGCTGGCCCGAAGCTCACCTCTCAGTGTCCTGGCCCCATGGAGCACCTGCCTGGGAGTTGCAACTGGTGACTGGGTAGCCACCCATGGACTGGGGTTCCTTCTCTCTTCTGCCTGTGAGTACCATCGCTGCAGAGGCTCCCTGGGATCACAGAGCGCATCCGAGGGCCACAGGCCTGGGCCAGCGTCTGGGTGGAGGGGGTGCATGGGGTCCCCTGCAGCCCTCAGTCACAGCCTGCTAAGGAAAGGGTGAGGTGGGGGACACGGACAACCAGGACCCCACATGCACAATGCAGGTTGTGGGGGAATAGAGGAAGAACTGGCCCCCTCCCTGGAGGGAGTTTGGACCAAAAAGGACTGTTCACTGGGTCTGCAGCACTTGCATTCCCCACTCCCCACTACCTTAGTCTCCTGAAAAGGGGGTTTTGATTGAAAGGGAAGGGGTGCTCAGTTCCAGGACTCAGGCACTGAGAGGAAGGGCAGTGTCCCCAGTGCAAGATCCAGTCCTAGGTGGCACATGGAACCTCCTACTAGGGGAGCCACGGCCCTCGCCTCCTGCTGAGGGGACCCAGGGACTGGGGAATTAAACAATAAAAATGTATTGTTCACAATCAGGGATGGTTCCTTCTGGGAGCTGTGAGGGAGAATCTGCTCCGTGGCTCTGGACTGGCTTTGGCAGTTTGCTGGCCATCATTGCCATTCCTTGGCTTGCAGAAGTGTCAATCACCAGGATCTCTGCCTTCATCTTCTTCCTGTGTGTGTGTCTGTGTCCAAATTTCCCCTTTTTAGAAGGGTACCACTCATTGGATTAGGGTCTCTCTTCTCTAGGATGACCTCGTCTTAACTAATTACATTTGCTACAGCCTATTGGATAAATTGTATGGTATGTGGACTATAGCTCAATAAAGCTTTTACTACAAAAAAATGGAACTGGGTAGGGTGGCACTGGTGGACACTGACAACTGATGGGACATGTAGGGACAGGCAGGACAGTGTGGAGGATGACTCTGAGTTCTATTTGTGTGGTGGGGGCCACCAGACCAGAACAACAGGTAGACATTCCTCTTTGCTGCCCACTTATGGTGCACTCAGGGCCAGGGCCCTGGAGACAGCTGGATACACAGGTTTGGTTGCAGAGGGGAGGGCTAGGCTGGTCCTGCACACCAACGAACCATGAACTGTGAAAGTTGCTGGGCAGAAAAGGGCTAAGGTCCAGTTTCCAGAGGACTAACCCCCAGGCTTATAGGCCAGCGGTTAGGAGGGGGAAGAGGATCCCTTGAGACTGGAGGGAATGCGGAGGGAATGCAGGAGGGGGTTGGGGAACCAAGAGATGGTATCAAGAGACTGTATCAAGGCAGGGGTGGTCAGTGCCAGAGCGTGAGCTCTGAGAATCATCTGCTGACTTCTGACTTTAGTGGAAAGGAGGTCCTTAGTTCCACCCTACAGAAGCTTTCCCAAGCTTTCCCTTCAGAGGTTATTTTTTAAAGCTTCCTTTTATTATTTATTTTATTTTATTTATTTATCTTTAGAGGGGAAAGGAAGGAGAGAGGGAGAGAAATATTAATGTACGGTTGCCTCTCATGTGTCCCCTGATGGGAACTGGCCTGCAACCCAGGTATGTACCCTGACTGGGAATTGAACCACGATCCTTTGGTTCACAGGCCCACACTCAATCCCACACTCAATCCCACACTCAATCCACTGAGCTACACCAGCCAGGGCCCTTGTGATCTTTTTAAATTGCCCAGTTGAGACATTGTTGCACACTGTCATGCAGAGGAGCATGGAGATACCACCCAGCTGGGATGCAGACGTAATAAAATGGAGTTTATTGGGGGAAATCAGCAGCAGAGTGGGTGCAGGGAAGGAAAGCACGACCCTGCTGAGGTGCTGCTGTCTGCAGAGGGGCCGGCTTCCAAGAGGGGAGTCTGCCCCGTGCACTTTGTGATAGTGATGGAGCAGGGGACATCTCCGTGGCTCTGGAACCACAGAGGAAGTGGACTTAGGAGGATGACACTTCCAACAGTTGAGGAGCCATGGGGCCACCCAAGGTGATGACAGTGTCCAAATTTATGTCCATCTGGATGTCCTCAGTCTGAGCAACACGGACCATCCATCTGTCCTCTAAGGTAAAAGCAGGTTTGGAGAAGAGGAAGTGCACTGGTCGTGTCCTCTGTCAATTCTTTTCACATCGCACTCCAACTTCTGGGCGCCTAGAGCCCAGCCAAGGTGATAGCTGTGGGACTTGGGACTAGGGAAGTTACTGGCCAGGAGGCCCCACTGGGGAGGCTGCGGAACAGGTAGAGAGTGCAGGTTCTGCAGGTGGCAACGGTTGTGGCTCAGTGCTTCTCACCAGGCACCTCAGGCCTGTGTCAGGTTCCCCATCCTCAGGAAACTAAGCCAAAGTCCACCTTTCCCACCATGTGCTACTGAGATGTCTGGAGTGTGTGGCTCTGATGGCCAGCTGTTGTTGCAAAGGGGATGTGAACGTACACACCAGCTCTGTATAGTGAGATATATAAAATAAGGTTTATTGAGGGAAAGGAACAAGCAAAGGGACAGTGAGGGGCATCTGAGATGTCACTGTCCCATGGTGGGTTGGCAGGCTCCATGGCTGGCTTGCTGGGAGAGAAAGAGCCAGCATGTGTGCTCCTCTGCAATTATAGGATGAGGGAAAGGAGCCTCACTGTCGAAGATGAAGACTTGTTAGCAAGCAGCAGCCTCTGGCGTTCCCAGGGGGACATCGGCCTGCTTCCCCTGGACCTGCTAGGGCAGGTCTCTGCTGTGTTACCTGCAGAGAGAAAGAACTGCACTTCGGCTGCCATCCACATCTGCCTCTCCCCCTGCGTCGGACAAATGCAGGTGACCCAGGACACTGCTGGCCTCAGCCAGGTAGAATTTGCCCCATGCTGGCCTTCTGCAAACATCCGGGCTGGCCCCCACTGCCAGGAACACCTGCTGTGGGGATCATGGACTCTGGGTTTAAGGTGGAAAACTGCGGGAAAGAAAGTCAGGCAGTGTGTGTGATGGGGCCTCTTGTTTGGCCTGCTGTTATTCTCAGTGACCACTGCACCCCAGCAGCAGGCGGCCAGGGGGCACAAAGGCTCACCTGGCACCTGTCTAGAAAACACCTGAGGGGCTGGAGCTAGGTAGGGCAGCTCAGCTCAGCTCCAAAAAACAGAAAGTTCCCCAAATGTTCCTTGGCCAGGGCAGGGCCACACCCAACTGGAAAGTCCTTGGCAAAGTCTTGTGCTCTGAAAACAGATGGGTATTTGTGGCTTGGGGTGGCAGACAGGGAAGAGTGACTTTGTCAAAAGATGCTTCTTCAGATCTTTTGGAGATCAGGCCTTCCCCACATCACGCACACCTGTGAGCTGCCAGCTTCTGGCACTTTAGTTTGCCTGCACGAAGACGACATCAGAGCATTCCTCCTGGGTGGCCTCTTGAGGAAGCGTGAACGCCGCTGATGCTTTCAGAGAGCAGAAAAGGGCTTTTGTCCAGCAGAAGCTAACCGGGTGGGAAATGCCGGGGTGCCGTGTAGATGCAGAACATCCTTGAAGCTGGGGACACATGAGGTTCCTCTGAGTTGGACAGGAGACTGGCCTCACTGAGAATCACTGTTGGGCTCTATATCTTTGACTTTTCTGATTGCAAAGAAACACATATTCATCATAAAAACCCAAATATGGCAGAAATAGGGAAAAGAGAAAGTTAAGGATTCCTGTAATACTTTTTCCCTAGAGAAAACCATCAACAAAAACATTTTGATACACACACATATACATACATCACGTCAATTCCTTTAGAACTGAGATCATGCCATTGCCATGAAACCCTGGGAATTCCCGACTCTTTACATCTCAGTGCCCTGGGAGAAAACGCCAACATGTCTATGGGGTCCCACGTGATGCTCTGTAACTGGCCAAGCCTTTTCAAGATTCTTTGTCAGAAAACAATTCTCCTCTGTTACTGTGATAGGGTTAGAAAATGTTCACTAATTCCTTGATGTTTCTTACTCCAAGTGGAAGAGTGTGATTCCTCTCCCTTGGGTGAGGGGACTTGGCTTCTAACGAACAGAGTAAAGCAGGAGTGATGCCATCGTGGCCTTTGCCCCTTTTTTCTCAAACAGCTTTATTGAGTTGTAATTCACATAGCACACAGATCACCCATTTAAAGTATCAAATTTGATGGCCTTAGTATATTCACGGGGCTGTGCATTCATCACCATAATTATTTGTAGAACATTTTCACTACCCCAACAGTCCTCTCCCTCCTCTTCTATTTTTGGGAAGAATTTGTGAAGAACGGGTGTTCATTATTTAAATGTTTTTAGAAGTTACCAATGAAATCGCTCATCGGGGGCTGCACTTTTCTTTGTGGGAAATTTTTAAATTACTAATTCAATCTCTTGTTATATAGGTCTACTCAGATTTTCTATTTCTTCTTATTTGAGAAAAATATTTTATTTATTTATTTCTAGAGAGAGGGGAAAGGAGGGAGAAAGAGGAGAGAGACATTACTCAGTAGCCTTTTATTTGTGCCCTGACTGGGGACTTAACCTGCAACCCAGGCGTGTGCCCCGACCAGGAATCGGGCTGACTGAGCTGGGCCACCTTTGGCATTGGCAGGACAAAACCAAACCGAGCCACACCAGTCGGGGCTGTATTTCTTCTTGAGCTTGTTTTTTCTAGGAATTTTTTTCATGTCATCTGAGTTATCTAGTTTGTTGGCATGCTGTTGTTCATGGTATTCCCTTATAATCCTTTTTCTTTCCTATGAGGTAGGGAGTAATGTCCCATCTTTCATTCACGATTTTAATAATTTGAGTTTTCTCTAAATTTAGAAAATATTTTTGGGTCAATTTAACTAAAGGTTTGTCAAATTTCTTGATCCTTTCAAAGAACCAACTTTTGGTGTTATTAACTTTCTCTTCTTCGTTTCATTAATTTCTATTTTTATATTTATCATTTCCTTTCTTCTACTTTATTTTACTGTGTTCTTTTTCTAGTGTTTTGATATGTAAGTTTAGGTCATAGATTTGAGATCTTTGCTGTTTAACATAAGCATTTACAGCTATGAATTGCCCTCTGAGCGAGCTCGCCGCACCCCGGGTGTTTTTGTCTGCTGTGCCTCTAAAGTTCATCTCAGAGTGTTTTCTAATTTTCCTTGTGATTTCTTGGAGTCACTGATTATTTAGAAATATGTTATTTAATTGTCACATATTTGTGAGTTTCCCAAATTTCTTTCTGTGACTGATTTCTGGCTTCATTCCACTGTGGCCAGATAGCACACTTTGTTTGATTTCAATCCTCTTAAATTTATGGAGTCTTGTTTTATGGCTCAGATGTGGTCTATTCTGGAGAATGTTCTATGTGTGCTTGAGAAGCACATGGATTCTGCTATCATTGGCGGTTTTCTTCTTCTTCTGCTCTTTCACTCATTTTGGGCGAAGGTAGCTGTCATGTTTAAGGGCACTCGGGCAGCCCTATAGAGGGGTCTGTATGGTGAGAAACTGAGTCTCGCAGTCATGTAAGTGAGCAGACCACCCGGGATCCACTTCTTCCACCCCACTCAAGCCCTTAAGAGTACTGCAGCCCTGGCTGAAACCTTTTCTTGGACCTCGTGAGAGACCTGATCCAGAAGCACCTGGCCCAACCACTCCTGAAATCTTAACCTATAGAAACTGTGTAAAACAGTAAATATTTGTCATTTTGAGTGACTAAATTTTGGGGTAATTTGTGACACAGCATGAGATAACTAATACAATTACCCATTCATCTGCTGGCTTTCAGGAGGACAAGTCTTGAAGCACAGTTGAACTGTAGACAGGAGTTTTATCTTTTCTAAAGAAAAAAAAATTGAAAACCTGGATTAGTAACTCTTTTTTTATTGAAGCAGACACATACCAATGACACATACCTTGTAACGAAGACCTCAAGGCCTAAGGATAAAGAAAACCAGTAGAATGATGCTGATCTGGGGAGTCACCGCCCCCCCAAACCGCCTGCGTGTGGTAAAATAAGCTATATGAGATCCCAAGAGTCAGTCTGCTGCTGTTGTCATCACAGAGATTGGGAATCTACCCAATGTCAAAGACGATCTGCCCTTTGCCACGCCGAAGGCTCTCCACAACTTCTACATCCTACTGAAACCCGTGGAAATCTTCTCTTATGGTTTAAGCAGAAATCAAGTTTCTTTTGGTTGTTTTATACAACTTAGATTCATTTCAGTATTTTATAAGATGTGGCCCTTAATATCTACATGAATTCATGTGAGACACACAATGCTTTCTAAAGACTGATTTTATGTTCTGTTATGTGAAGACAAACCATTTCAGTTCAACATAGTTAATTGTTTGCAAAATTTACAGGAGTGTTTGGCTGTGCATGGGCCATACCTTAGTTCAGTCTTTGGGGTGGTCTATATTTTTTCATCAGATTTTCAAAAGAGACTACGAGCATTAAAAAGTTAAGACCTCAGAATAAAAGAGAAAATGGTAGTTTGTTTTTAAAGATGTGATAGATTTCGGTGTGTTTTCCCGTTCAGGAGAAGAAGCCAGAACAGAGGATAGAAGATTCTGGAAAGACAGAAAGGCCAGGGCACAGAGCTCCCCAGACAGTGCCTGTCCCCTGAGGTGTCTGAACCTTGGGCTGGTGAGGACCAAGGTCTCACAGGCTTTTGTGCCCCTCCTCTGCCCCCATCCCTGTCTGTACCTGGGTCCTCCTGCTGGGCTGCACTGGGGAACTTCTCCCGCTGCCTCAGGGCCTCCAGGCCCACCAGGTCAGGCATGTGGCAGTGGCTGCGCATCACAGTCACCTGCTGGCCCTGGGTGATGGCCCGGCTGCGACAGCCCAGCCGGGCCTGGTCCCGGCACATCCAATATACCTTCTCACCGGCGGCCTTCTCCTTCCTGTAGAGGAAGGACTCGTATACCAGGAACCTCCCCCCGAGGGACGTCCTCAGGAACTCCAGAGGCTGGAGGGTTCCTGGAAGGAACACAGTGCTGTGAGTGGAGTGCCTGGGCCAGACCTTGGAGCAGGGGCAGGAGCCTAGGGGCCAGGGAGGGAGCCTGTTGCCTTTTTCCCACTAGCCTGCTCCAACCAGGAAACTGTCATCCCCACCCCCACCCTCTGTAGTAATCACTCTGGTCACTACCCCTGTCTGTACCTCAGGGCCCTGGGGACCAAAGCTCAGGTCCCGACACCTACAAGTGGAGAGACTGTCTCTAAGGGTGCTAGTGCTGCCTGGGGAGCTTGGCTCTGCAGCCACCCAAACCCGGAGCTTCCTGCTGGGCTCTCCTGACTTGGCTTGAACTCCACACTTCCTGGCAAGCACCCCAGGTCAGGGGCTGAGCTGGAACATTCAGGGAGGCCCATGGCTGGTCTGAACCATGTGCACCAGGGACCTCCCAACTTCCTGTCCACCCTCCCATTGGCCAGCTGGCAACCAATCAACTCTCTCTCTCATGACCTTAACTGAAAGGTCAAGCAATGTTGGGGTTGGGGTGACCAGAGACAAATGCAGGGAGGGTGGCAGGGGAAGAGAGAGGAGGCAGAGGAAAACAGGCCTAAGAGAGACCCAGAGAGTGGAGAAAAAGGGCCCCCAAGGTCTGGGCACATTGACCCATAAATGGGTGCCAAGCACTTCCTGTGCTTGCCAATAATGCCACCCTGGCCAACCGCCCTTTTCTTCAATGGTCTGAGTGGGTTTTTCCCACTGACAGCCCATCTCAGCCTGGGACCAGCACCGTAAGTGAGGAGGGCCAGCCAGGTCAGCAGGGAGACCAGAGCCCAGTGCCAACCCACACCTGAACCTTCCCTCTGGACTCGGCTGGGGGAATTCTCGCGCTGCCTCAGGGCCTCCAGGCCCCCCAGGTCCGGTGGGTGGCAGTGCCTGCGCATTACCATCACCCGCTGGCCCTGGGTGATGGCCCGGCTGCGGCAGCCCATGCGGGCCTGGTCTCGGCATGTCCAGTACACCTTCTCGCCGGCAGCCTTTTCCCGCCTGTAGAGGAAGGACTCGTGCACCAGGAAGCTGCCCCCCAGAGGGGTCCTAAGGAACTCAGGGCCTCCTGGGGGGAAAGGAGAAAAATGGGAAACAGTCAGGGGAGGAAAGCCTGGAGCCTGGGCCTTGGAGCAGAGCAGTGAGTTGGTGGGTGCCCTATTCTCAGAGCTGGAGCAGCTTGGCTCCTGGAGTGACCTCCACAAGCCCACCCATGCTGCTCCCACTTCCTCTCAGCAGGAGAGCCCTGGAGCCCAGGGCTCAGACACCCACCCACCAGGAGCATTAAACCCACCCTAGCCTCAGGTCCTGGGGGCTCCTTTCCGGAGCCTGGCAGTAAGGGGAGATGGGAGACGGTGAAGTGGAGGCCCCCGAAGGCAGAGGGCTGTCCCCCATCTCATGGTGCCTACAGGAAGGGGGTGTCTTTACTCCATGCACTCCCTTATCCCAGGTGCCTGCCATTGGATGTGCACCAGGCCATGCGGTCCCAGATACATTGGAGGAGTAAGTGGTCAGACAGCTCCTCTGGGGGACAAGTAATCAGCAGTGAAATGGGCATTGTGTGTGGCAACTTCGGCCTTCCTGCAGCAGGGAGTTGAGTTATAGAAGAGTAGACTCTCCAGCGAGCCAGGCTGGGTAGGGATTTGACCCGAGGGCAGCAGGAGGAGGTAAGCAAGAGTGAGCCAGGTCTTGAATGTGTTGAGAGGGAGGTGGCCAAACCCTTCTGCCCAAAGGACTCCCCTCCTTCCAGGGAACACACAGAGGAGCTGGAGACAAACTGGGAAATCTGTCTCCCCACAGCAGAGAACACCAGAAGCCGTGGGGAGGGGGATAGTGAGGAGGCCCTGGAGAGGGTGGGGGCTGCAGTGAGGGTATCTGGATATGGAATGGAGCTAGCTGACCTCAGGGCATGTTTTTGTTCCTCCGGCACCACACCCAGTGGAAATATTCCCTGAGGAATGATGAAGGCTCAGAGTACGGGCAGAAATCTGGAGAGGAGGGGAGAGGGCTGCAGAGCAAGGATGCTGACAGAATGGGAGAGGCTGGGGTATGGAGGGGCAGGTGTGGTTACAGACTTGGCAAACCAGCCTGGTGGGGAAGCTACTGAGAACAGTGGAGTCTCGTGGGCAAGTCTGGGAGGTCTGAGGCCCCTTGGAAGGTGGGGTCTAGGGCAGTGCTATACAGGGGGCCTAGATGTGAGTTCTTTGTATGAAGAGCAATGACATAAGGGTGTCTGTGCCTGGGGAAGAAAGACTCTTTGGGGTGTGGAAAGAGGAAGTGGAAGTCTGCAGCTGGAATGTGACACTTCTCGCTTATTTTCCCTGCCCAAGTCCCAGAACACCTGCAGCCAGTCATAGACCACTGTGGGAGTTCTTCCTGTGGACACTGACCAGCCCAGGGATGGAGACACAACCTAAAGCTTCAAGCCAAGACGCATTAGTACTTGCACGGCATCAGTCCTCAGACAGCTGTGTCCTCATGCAAGAACGGAGACCATACAATTGCAGAAGGACTTATGTAGCCTGGGGCTCAGCAGACAGCCACGCTTTCCATCAAGATGCCTTCAGATATGCATGGGCTGAACAGTGTGGCCTCCAGGAACTCTTGCTAGGGTATAGTGACTAGAGGAGGGACTTCAAATGACAAGGGGGTACACCAAGCAAGAGCAAGAGAGACCTAGAGATGAGGGTCCAGCTAGGGGACTACAGGGAGATGGTGAGGCAGGGCCCCAGTTAGACAGGAGCCAAAAAACCTGGAGCTGTCTGCCACTGGATGAAGAAGGGAAGTGGTGTGTGAAGAAGAGAAGCGATGAGCATGCAGAACACTGGGCCGACAAATAAAGCAGCTGCTGGACTGCCCAGAAACCAAGGCCCTGCGTGAGGAGGAAACAACAGCGAGGTGTTCCCAGCTCAGCGTGAACAGGTTTATATAAGCAAAAACCAAAAACTGCAGTAACTTCATTGAAAGGATGAGGGCAGTAGGTAACAGTGGGAGCCATATTTTCTCTCTTTTTAAAAAACCAATACTTTCTTTCATTGGAAGTCAACAAGAGGTTGAAAAAGCAGTCACAGTGGTAGAAGCACATCCTAAGAAACAGGAGCCCTGGCTGGCGTAGCTCAGTGGATTGAGCACGGGCCTGCAAACCAGAGGATCGCGGTTCGATTCCCAGTCAGGGCACATGCCTGGGTTGCAGGCCGGTTCCCTGCAGGCCAACTCCCAGCAGGGGACGCACGAAAGGCAACCATACATCGATGTTTCTCTCCCTCTCCTTCCCCTCTAAAGATAAATAAATAAAATCTTTAAAAAAAAAGAAATAGGGCAACAGATACTCTAAGAAACAATGGAAAGAGCCCAGAGTGGTTATTTGGAGTGGGAATTGGGGGCGAGGGTAGGCAGGGGCGGGGGTAGGGCAGGGCTGCCGTGTGCCTTGTAGCTCTCTCTCCATGTACACAGAAGTTACAAGGAAATGGGGGTGGGAGTGGGGAAGGGAGTCAGAAAGAAATATAATCAGAGATTGCAAGCTTCAGAGAATTTTAGGGCCAAAAAGACTCCAAAGGTGACTCAGGTGACTCAGAAAATCATACGACTGGTAACCCCTAAAGGAGAGGCAGATGTTTCTCTGACGTGAATAAAGAACTGGGCCAAAGTTGCTCTTCTTAGCAAGATGAGGACAGGGACATTGACATCATTGTGACGGTGAGAGCCCAAGCACCTCGCCTTGTTGGGCTGCCCGGGCAGACAAGGCTGAAAAGAGAGGGGCTGTGTACGCTCATCAGCTCCCTTAGGGCTGAGGACAGAAATCTATGGAGAACAGCTGGAAGAGAGAAGTAGCTGATTAACTACATGAAAATATCACCTTCCGTCTTTAACCACCAGGTCCGCAGGATGTGCTTGTTACTAGGCTCTGCATTACCCACGCACACTGTAAAAATGAGGAACTGGCCGTGTGCAATCAGCTTCCTTTATAAATCCTACAAACTTTTAAGGAAAAAAAGGGAGGGGGAAGAGAAAAGGGAGCCTGGGTTGGTCATGTAGAGATTTCAGGGTGGCTCGGCTGGTCTGAGTAGGAGGGTGAGGACTGCCACCTGAGTCAGCGGGACCACCCCCAGTCGCCCAGAGCCTGGTGGGGTCTGGTCGGGAAATGCAGCAAGGTGGTGGTCAAAGAGTGGAGGTGAGGAAAGGGAAGAGTGAGGAGAGGGCTGTCATTCCTTCCAGAGTGCTCCTAGTAAGGGAAAGGAGGGTGCTTGCTAGGGAGCACAGAGGGTCAGGAGGGAAAGGCTAGCTGACTGGATCTCTTGCCTTTCCCAGGCCTGCAGCGTCTGAATCACCTGAAATTCCTCGCTGGGCTGCACCAGGGCGTTTCTCCCTCTGCCTCAGGATATCCAGGCCCACCAGGTCAGGGGGGTGGCAGTGGTTACGCATCACAGTCACCCGCTGGCCCTGGGTGATGGCTCGGCTGCGGCAGCCCATGCGGGCCTGGTCTCGGCACGTCCAGTACACCTTGTCACCAGCGGCCTTCTCCCGCCTGTAGAGGAAGGATTCGTGCACCAGGAAGCTGCCCCCCAGAGGGGTCCTCAGGAACTCAGGGCCTCCTTAGGAAAAATGGGGTAGGTGATCAGAAAAGGCGGGGCCAGGCCTGATGCCACCCCCTCCTGCCTCCCAGGCCTTCAGGAAGTAAGACTTGAGGGGGCCCCAGTTCTGGTCAGTGGGTAAGGAGGACTCACCCAGCCCCTTGTCCTGGTCCTCAGTAGGGGAGCCCTGCAGGGCCTGGGGCTTTGTGGGCTTTCTGGGACGGGGCCTGGTGAGAGTCGTGGTGCCCGGCGCCCTGCAGTAGAGCAGACCATCCACGCCTTGAAGCACCTTGTCCACTTGGCCCCCAGGGCCACCTGGCCTGGCCTGCGGCATCTTCATGGTCTTCTCCTGCTGCCGCCGGGCCTGTAGGCCCTCCATGTCAGGTGGGTGGCAGTGGTTACGCATCACAGTCACTCGCTGGCCCTGGGTGATGGCCCTGCTGCGGCAGCCATGCAGTGTGTGGTCCCGGCATGTCCAGTACACCTTGTCCCCCACAGCCTTCTCGCGCTTGTATAGGAATGACTTGTGCACCAGGAAGCTGCCCCCATAACAGGTCCTCAGGAACTCCAAGGATGGGCACTGGCCTGTGGGAGGAACTGGCAGTCACACTGGCAGAAGGGGAGGAAGCAGGCAGTGCGGCTAGTGGAATGGGTGGCCAGGTGGGCTTGGTCCAAATGCACCCCACTGAGCCCGCCGACCCAGCAACCCAATTTGGGGTTGCAGTTCTTCTCCTGGTGGTCAGAGAGGAGGCCATGTTCAAGGTCATACACCCGGAAGGAAAACAGCCTATGTGCTCAGTCACTTCAGGCCATACATTTTCTTAGGGTTTGTTTGAAATTTTTATCTAATTTCTGAGTGATACTTGCACATGTCATAAATACAAATGGTACGAAGACACACAAGGTAAAACCAGTCCTTCTCCCTCATCCTGCCCCAGGTACCCAGCAGGACAGCTGCCTTTAATCCTTTAATCCTTGAGTCCTGAAATCCTTTCCAGGTCAGGAGGCACCTGCCTTTGGGACCAAACTCACCTCCCAGTCATGAGTACACAAAAATTCCATCTACAAGTTACTCAGTGCCGCCACCACATGCTGGGCTGGTGCCGAGCACGTCCCACACGCCAAACATCTAATCTCCCTTACACTTAGGCTATCACCCTTCTTAGGACAAAGCTCCCAAAACCGCAGAAATTCAGCAAATGCTCTGAGGCTACCCAGCTACATGAGGTGGAACTGGAACTTCAATCTGAAACCCATAGCTCAAAATTCTCCCACCAGGCCGACCTTCCCAAACTGCATGGATTGCCAAAATTACATGGAGCCTATTAAAACTCATGTTTCTGGGCCCCACACCAGACCCTGCTGCATCAGAAAATCCTAGAAGGGCCCTGGCCAGCAAGGCTCAGTTGGCTGGAGCATCATCCTGTAACCAAAAGGTTGCTGGTTTGATCGCTGGTCAGAGCACATGCCTAGGACATGGGCTTGATCCCTGGTTGGGGTGCACGCCGCCAAAATGCACTCACCAATCCTTATTGCTCGGCGTTTCTTGAAGGGCAAGCTCAGCATCGACAGGGCTTGCAGCCCTTCACTCCTCTCTGGAGCAGGCATGCTCGGCACCAGCCCAGGGGCAGGCTCTGGCTCCTTGGGGCACAGCCATGGCGGGCCCACTCCCTTGGGCGGCTCCTCCACCTGGCCTCGGAGGAGCTCAGGACCCCCAGAGCCTTCCGGCAGGACTGGACCACGCAGCTTCTGCTTCTGGCGCCGGGCCTCCAGGCCCTCTTCATCAGGGGAGTGGCAGTGGCCACGCATCACTGTGGCCCGAGAACCTCGGGTGATGGCCCGGCCCCGGCAGCGCAGCTCAGTGTGCTCCCGGCATTTCCAGTACACTTTGTCCCCCACAGCCTTCTCCTGCTTGTACAGGAAGGACTCGAGCACCAGGAGGCGGCCCCCGAATGGGGTCCTCAGGAACTCCAGGGGCTTGGGGTCTGCTAAGACCAAGGAGAGGGCTGGGTTAGCTGGCACAGAGTGAACATGAAGCCAGGGACGTGGACCAGAGGGAGGGGGGAGATGGTAGACAGGGATGAGGAGCATCACACCAGCCTGGGACAGGTTTGTAATTAGAGACAAGCAGAGAGGGCATCCAAAGTCATTGCACTGGAAAGAGAGAGGGGGGAAGTTCATGGGGCCCCAAGTCTAAGCATGCAGGGCCAGGGGTAGAAGGCCTGGAACTTACCTGTGTCTGGCTTGTTGTATTTCTGCTCGAAGGCCCGGGGGCTTGGCTGGACTGGCCCTCCCTGCTCCTCTGCTGGCAGGACCTGGGGGGTCCTGGCCAGAGTGTCGGGGCCAGGCATCTCCAGGGATGTGATGCAGTGCGCTCCTTTGGGCGGGGAGCCCACCCCACCCCCGTTCTCAGTGGAGGTTATTAGCAGAACCAGATCAGAGAATTCCTGGAGCTTCACAGGGGCTGTAGGAACAACATCAGTGCCAGTCCCAGGGGACTCAAGGGACAGCTCCTGACCAGCCTTCACACTCTCACTCTCTTGCTCGCTGGGCTCAGGCAGAGGCATCCTGGGACCAACAGCCTGTCCCCCAGGCTGCACTCAGGCCCCTGGGGATGGACTTCTACTCCTCCTCCCTGGCAAGGAGGCTGGCAGTCCAGGGGCTCTGTCCTAAGAGAGGATACAACCCCCATCAGTGAAGCCTGGGGTTCAGAGTGGACCCGGGGTGCAGACTGGGCAGATGGGGCACCAGGATGGACAAGGACCTGAACACAGCTGGAGAAGCCTGGGCGGCTGCTTCTGCTGGGCCGTTCCTCTCTGGGCAGCAGTGAGTATGTCACCTCCCCCATCCTAACCTCACTTTCCCCTGTGTAAAATGTGCCAAGCACAGGGCTCTGGGTGGGGCAGGGAGGGAGGCACTGTTGGGGGATTCAGATACTGATAACTGAGTGACTAGAATCGAGTCCTGAGGTGCTGAGGGAGGTGCTGAGGATGGGGCCAAGGGTTCCACGGGTTTTTCCATTGAACCTTTCAGCCCCCCTTGTGTTATAAAAGTTTACCATGTTTCTGACCCAGTTTACAGATGAGGACACTGAGCCAGGCCAGGGCAGCTAACACAGCCACAAAGCAGCAGAGTCGGGAGTCCAGCTGAGGAAGACCCGGAGCCCAACCTCACACAACACCTGCTGTACCTTGTCCAGGGTAACAGTCCCTGGTGTTCCTGAGCACCAGGCATCTGAGACAGACAGTGGGGTCGTGGGCTCAGGTCATTGACCCTCCCAGAATTCCCAGAACCTCTTCACCCTGACACTCTGCAGACCAGAGTTCCTGGCCCTGGGAGGTGGGACTCCCTGGACTCACAACTAGATCCTGCCCCAACCCCAGGCAGGAGGCCTGGGGCCACCCAGAGCTCAGGAGGTGCTGGGGCGCCGTGAGTGCAGGGACCTTGTGCTTCAGCTGGTGCTGGCACTGCCTCAGCTGGGTGGGGACAGGGCTGCAAAGGTGTTCAAGAATCTGTGGTCACCTAGGATTCCCTAGCCTGGAGAAGCAGGAAGAATGAACTATGGGGACCAGTGTGTACCGGAGACTTGGCTCAGGGGCATCAGTGTGGAATGGTCTTTCTGTCTTCTCCGGGGAGTAGATGCTAGGTGAGTTGTGGGGTCTTTCCCATCTTTCAGTAATAGCCCAGAATCAAGACAGCTGCCTGCCCTCATATTTTGGTTTCTCCACTGTGGCCTGTCACTTTCACCCCAAGTTCTGCGGTTCCAATTCCTCCTGGTTCCCCATACCCACTCAGAAGTTCCCTGGGCTGGTGCCCACATTTAGCTCTCCAAGGCCTGGTCAGCCCAAGCTCTGGGCCCCAGGATTTCCACATATCCCGCAGCATCCCCAGAAGTCCCTGTGCTCCATGCTCACCCAGCCCCCAACAGCAGTGAAGCCCAGTCCTGAGTGGGGCATGAGCCAGGGAAATAAATCCTCCAGGTACTGGGACATCTGGTTGGGAGTCCCTGCCTGAACTCCTCTGTCATGCCCCGCTAACCCCGGTCCAGCTCCAGGACAAGCTAATCCCTTGCCTTTGCACTGTCCTTCTCTGCCCTGCCTTTCCCACCACAACTCCAGGAGGCAGTGGGGACTCCGGGGACAACGCTGGCAGAAGCAGACACCTCTTGCACCTCCTCAGGCAGATTCCCTCTGGCAGGAAAGGGTTAGAGTTGAGGCCCCACCTACAGACCACCCAGTTTCCCATGTTGATTGGCCCCAGTGCATGTCCCTCCACCAGCCATCTGCCCTGATGGTTCCCAGGCTCTCTGGGGTCCCTGGATGAAAGAAAATGGTGGGCCCCCTATGCTGCCTCCTTCTTGTGCCCCAGAGAGTTGCCCATGCTTCTTCATTCCCCGAGGCCTCCACCGACAGGTTGAAAAAGCATAGAGAAGCCGGCCTTCCCCTCTACAGAAGGCCTTTCAGACCCCTCAGGCCACCCAAAAGCTGTAAGGTCACTCTCCAGCCAGCATGCACATTCCTACAGGACCAGGCAATCCATCCCTGCCACGCAGCTGGACAGGACTGGAGGTTGCAGGGATTCCCCCTTACCCCCCGCCTCCCCGCCACACACACCAACTGCCTGGGCCTCAGATACCGGATGCTGAAGCCCTGCCTCCTCCAGCTCAGCTGGGGTCAACAGGACCAGCCATGACAAACACGGGTGAGCATGACAAGGACCCAAAATTCCCCTGAAACTGTACGCACCCGAGTCAGGGGACACTGCAATCCTCTCAGCCGAAATCGCCGTTTAAATCCAAGACCCATGTACTGGAAAAGACCTTGTATAACAAGAGACCTTTAACTATGGCTGACTACCACCTGGAAAGGTCTGGGTACCTCCATGGACTAGAGTTTGGATTTGAGTCAGAGTTCCCATTCTCAACCATTGACAAGCCTTAAAGTGTAGACTGTTGAATGACCACAAATTCTCCTGTAAAGTATGCAGGTCCCTTTACACAGCGGTCTCAAACCCAAACTGGCCTCCTGCCCAGATTGGTCACTTGCTGTATGACTTGTCGAGTTGCAGAAATACTGTGGGGGTTTGCAGTCCTTGCCTGCTGGGACATGGCCCTGAGACTGACAGGGAAGGAGGCTGTATGAGAAGCCACATGCGGCGGACAGAAGCAGTGCCAGCCTGGAGGAAGACCATCCTGCACTGTCCAGCCCAGCAGACCCTCCAGCTGGATGTAGCCACGTGGAGGTGCCGGAGAAAGCCCAGCCAACCCACAAAACCCTGATCAATAATAAACTACTGTCACTTAAGCTGCTAAGATCAGGATCATTTACATTTATTACATAGTTCTTGGCAAGTGACTGAACCTCGTGGGTTGTGGCTTTTTGATGAATGAAATAACAATAATGGTTCTGTAATATTCAACATCAAAGTGCTTTTGAAATCCAGGTGCCACGCTACACAAATATTCAGTCCCTCAGACGACCGAACTTAAAGGGCTGTGAAAGTGTTAAGTATATTAAGG
Organism: Sturnira hondurensis; assembly: GCF_014824575.4. Lineage (NCBI taxonomy): Eukaryota > Metazoa > Chordata > Mammalia > Chiroptera > Phyllostomidae > Sturnira > Sturnira hondurensis. The sequence goes on from NW_028076720.1 coordinate 296,414, forward strand.
AGCCAAATATTTTGTATATTAAGTATAATACACTTAAACAAAACTATTAAGTATAAAGGAGAACGAATGAGACTTATGTATTAAAAAGTACATAACGTGACTTGTGTGGCTCAGTTGGTCAGGGCATCGGCCCTCAGAGTGAAAGGTCGGCAGTTGGATTTCCAATCAGGACACATGCCTAGGTTGCCAGTTCGGTCCCCTGTCTGGGCACATACAAGACGTTTCTCTCTCACATCTGTTTCTTTCCCTCTTTCTCCTTCCCTTCCCCTCTCTCTAAAATAATAATAATAAAATTAAAAAGCCTATAACATGAAATAACTAGTTACAGAAAGATAAATACTGTATGATTCCACTCACATGGTTTGGCTGGAGCAATCAGAGACAGAAACTGGAATGGTGGTTGGGGGGCAGGGGAGGGCATGGGGAGTTGTGTGATGGGTACAGGGTGAGGTTTGGGACAAGGACAAGATGGATGGTGGTGATGGTGGCACATTGTGAATGTGCTTAATGCCACTGAACCGTGTGCTTAAACATGACTTAAGTTGTACATTTTTGTGTCTATTTTATCACACAGAGAAACAGTCTGTAACAAACTACATGTAGTAATGGCCCATTTACCCAACATCTGATTAACTACAGGTGTCCCTCCAGGATTCAGAATTTTACAATTTCACGTTTCACAATTTGTCCATTTGGGATAGATACCTTCACAAGCTCTTATAACTCCTCACTTTCTGAATAAAGAAGGCAAACACATTTTATCCTGATTTGGAAAATAAAGTGCCTCCATCCATTTCCCTTGGCACACCTCCCTTCCCCCCAGGGGAACCCTGTCTACCATTCACGCCCTGCTCTCTGGTCACCAAATCTCTGTGCCTCTACTGGTTCTTTGCATTTGGACCACCAAGGTCTTTAGGCCTCCTGTATACTAAAACACAACCTAAAAAAACACCCTTCTTCCCTTAACGGTGCAATTTTGCAAGAACAGCCCACCCCCTTCCTTCTCACCCTGGTCATCCGCAGACACTCTCCTCTTTGGACTCTTTGCAGAATCGGTCCATAACCACAGTCTCCCTCTGAAACCCTTGTTCACGCCTGCACGTGGTCTATCTGGACAATGGCATTTATTTAGGAACACAGGAATGAAGTTCTGACACATGTTTCAATGTGGATGAACCTTGAAAACAGGATGTGCAGTGAAAAGAGCCAGACACAAAAGTCACATATTGTGCAATTCATTCATGTGAAATGTCCAGAAAAGGCAAATCCACATAGACAGAAAGCAGATTAATGGTTGCATAGAACTGTGGGGGTGGGAGAGATTAGGGAGTGATGCCAAGGGGGTTGGGGGTTCTTTTGGGGATAATGAAAATGTAAAATTAGTTGTGGTGATGGTTGTACAGCTCTGTGAGTACATTAAAAACATTGGAATATACACGCTAGATGGGCGGTTGTATGGTATATAAATCATATCTCAATAATGCCATCTAAAAAATCCTTATAGAGCCCCAGCTGGTGTGGCTCAGTAGACTGAGTGCCAGCCTGCAAATCAAAGGGTCACGGTTCCATCCCCAGTCAGGGCACATGCCTGGGTTGCGGGCCAGGTCCTCAGTCAGGGGCATGCAAGGGAAAACACTGTTTCTTTCCTTCTTTCTCCCTTCCCCTCTCTCCAATAAATAAATAAATAAATAAATCCTTACAGTTATGACTCAGGTTCCCAGGGTCACTTGGATAAAAACCAGTTTTCTACACCATAAACAAACAGGCTTCTCACTCCTGGGTTTGATTTCCTCATCAAAGGAGGGGGTAGTACGAACTGCGTATTGAGATATTTTGCAAGGTGCTAATGTTTGTAAAAACTACACAGAACACATTTTTAAAATGTTAAGAACAAAACACTAGTAAATCACCCATAGTCCTGCCACTCCAGCACACAGCTATTTATATTAAGAATATAATTATTTATATTAAGGTATTTGTACCTTTAACAACTCCTTATTTCCTGTTGTATACACATTGTGTTCAACATGTTGTCTGCTATTTTATTGCATGTTAAAGTGGTAAGCCCCCACCTACAAACTAGGTGGAGTCCTAAAGCATTATCTAACGGTTATGACAACACAAATCTAAATCCTCAGCAGCAATACTTTAGAAGGCCACACGATGGTGATGTTGCCCCATAAAAATGAATCTACCGCATCCTTGGTAAAAATTAAATGCAGAGCAATGTTTCCAAAACAAGAATTCGGGAGTTTGAACATGTCACAAAAATAATTTAAGAATTCTGAAAATGCTTGGATCTACAAAACTTATTAGTTAAGAAGTAGAATCCAATGAACAAATTCAGCAAAGTCTATTTTTTCTAAACTAAGTTAAAAAAAAAAGACCACAGTATCACTGAGACACTGACATTACCAATTCCCTTTTCTTCTAAATCTCCTTGATTCTGGTCATATTTGTTATTTACTGACTAATTTTATTTTATGTATTCATGACTTAAAATAAACCATAAGTAATGAGGAAGAAGTATCTCAAAATGTTAAAAGTAGTAATAGTAATTTATTTTTTCCTTAAACTTTTTTTTTCAAAATGGTTTACAATGTGCACAAACTCTTTTTACAATGGAGAAAATATTAAATGCTTTAAAGATAAGCTGTATCTTCTTGCTTGGTAATTTCTTTTTAATTCCGTAACTCACAGAAAAAGCAGGGAACATTCCTATACGACATGATTATCATACAAGAAAATAAACAGTATAAACAATAGAACAGAGAAATGAGTAAAAATCAAGTATATTAAAATCCCTGTTCTGGGATTTGCATAGCCTCAAAGATATTTCTCACAAGGTATTTATTAACTACAAAGGGAAAGATAGTAACTTGACAGTGAAGAAATCCCACAGACACCCCCTTAAATGAGCAAGGTCAACCTCACCAGTAAAAAGAGAAATTAACTCAATGACGTCCTTGATAAAAGGCACTGAGAAGGATACCATAAAATCTCTGTGATACTCCTGCCCAAAACATGCACCCCCACTCTAGTCAGACAAACGACATGGAGGGACAGTCTACAAGACAACTGGCCAGAACACTTCAAAACTGTCAAAGTCATGGAGGGCAAGGAGAGGCTGAGTACAGTCTACAGTTGCAGACTGCAGGAGACCGAGGGGGCATGACAACTAAATGCAACGTGGGAGCCCAGAACAGAAAGCGGGTGCCAGGTGCAAAGCTGGTGAAATCTGAGTAAGGTCAATAGTTTGGGGTAATAGTATTGCACTGGTGGGGTTTTCCTGGATTTGATCACTGCACAATGGCAGGTAACATGTTGACATTCAGGGAGACTGGGTGACGGGTATATGGGAATTCTTTGCGCTATTTTTGCAATTTTTAAAAAGTCTAAAATTAACAAAAATAATGGGTTTTTGAAAGCCCAAGTTTCACAATTATAGACACAATGAAACTTGACAGAGAAAACAGGTGACTCAGAGACTTTCTAAGTGGGGGCGGTCGGGGGTGGGGTACGGTGGTGCAGGGATTAAAATGAGAAATGCCAGTTGCAGAGGAAACATGCAGAGCTTTGGCCAGACCTTCAGAGTAAGCTGTTGGCTGCACTGATGCATTCCTACGGACCAACTATTTTGTGGTTTGTCATAGTGGCTTCCAACTGATCTGCCCAACGGGAGGTACTATGGGAGACTGGAGGGCAGAGCAAGGAGGGTGTCTCTACAGTCACCTGCCTGGCATGGCCCCACCAGTGTTGTCTGCTCCCACTTTGCAGGGTTGCCCTCCTACTCCACTGGATCGCTGGCCTGGTTGTGATGGTGGCATCTAACAACTGTTAATCTCCAGGGATGCTCACCATTCTTGTTTGGCTTCTCAGCTCTTCTACCACCAAGAAGAGCAATGAAATTCCCCGTTGAAATCTTACAGTAGTTTCTGTTTTCCTAGTTGGATTCTGACAGATACATCCTTCAAGAGTCTAAAGGACTATGATTACAACATTTAATATTTGTCAAACAGGAGCTATGTGCTGCATTAAGCTAAGGACTTTCAATGCATTATTTCGTATTATCTTCCAAACAGCCTCAATTAAATTCTACTGTTCTTTGCCCCGGCTGGTATGGCTCAGTGGATGGAGTGCTGGCCTGAATACTGAAAGGTCACTGGTTTGAGTCCCAGTCAGGGCATATGCCTGGGTTTCGGGTTGGATCTCTCACACGTTGGTGTTTCTCTCCCTCTCTTTCTCCCTCCCTTCCCTTCTTTCTAAAATAAATAAATAAATGAAATCTTTTAAAAAATTCTACTGTTCTTTGATATTACAGAGTAGGCCCATAAGGCTTGATTTTAGGTTCCTGTGACCAACAGCCAGGTCAGCAAAGGACAGACCAGAGTGAGCATTCACAACTCCTGGGTATGCCTTCAGGTCCTAAACTCTTAAAATAAGTTAAAATAGTTCCAGCCATAGGTATCACCATAGTGGGTTAAGACTGGTGGTTCTCAGTCAGGGTGATTTGCTCCCCAGGCAACATTTGGCAAATATCTGGAGACATCGTTGGTTGTAACAACTGGGGGAGCAGGGCACACCACTACCCTACTAGTGGGTAAGGGCCAGGAAGGTTACTTCTATATTTAGTTTTATTTTTTATTTTTTTAAAGATTTTATTTATTTATTTATCTTTAGAGGGGAAGGAGAGAGGGAGAGAAACATCAATGTATGGTTGCCTTTCGTGCGTCCCCTACTAGGAGTTGGCCTGCAGGGAACTGGCCTGCAACCCAGGCATGTGCCCTGACTGGGAATTGAACCACGATCCTCTGGTTCGCAGGCCTGTGCTCAATCCACTGAGCTACAACCAGCCAGGGCCAGGAAGGTTACTTCTACTTATCTCACAGTACCCAGGGCGGCCTCTCACCCCACCTACTCCCAAGAAGAATTTGGTTTAAAACATCAATAGTGCCAAGGTTGAGAAACCCTGCCTAAGACCAGTGGTTAAAAAATGAATAGGCCCTGGCTGGTGTAGCTCAGTGGACTGAGTACCAGCCTGCAAATCCAAATGTCGCTGGTTTGATTCCCAGTCAGGGCACATGCCTGGGTTTCAGGCTAGGTCCCCAGTAGGGAGCACACAAGAGGCAACCACACATTGATGTTTTTCGCCCTCTCTTTTCCCTTCCTTTCCCCTTTCTAAAAATAAATAAAATCTAAAAAAATCTTTAACCTAATTTGCAAAAACTATAAATAAAAATTTTTTTAAATGAGAATATAAAGAGAGCATCCATATAATGAAGCTAAGTATAGTTTTCATTAAGTTTCTATTTCAAGTATATGTATGTTTGATTCTGATCTCCATAAGAATTATCCAGGGTACCCGATAAAAATGCAGGTACCTGAATTTCACACCTAAAATTCTGGAGAGGGATTCAAGAATCTGTTTTTAACAAGTATCCCATGAGGCTTTGGTACTAGTGGACCACAAACTGTGCTTTGAGACACAGTGGAATAAATGCCCTTGAGAAATAGGTGGTCTGCAGCTAAGTGACCAACCTAAGAAGTATCTGAGGTTTTCTTTGTGCCAGGAACTACATGAAATGTTTTACATCTATCATTTAAATCTGTCACACTGTACAGATTCCCTCATTAATGTGTTAAATAAAATCATTAACACCTGTTTATTTCATAGCAGTGGGAGAGTCATGATTTCATCTTTTTAAAAATGATCCTTTAACAATTTAACAAGTTTCAGATACTTTGGAGTGTTGTGGGCACATCAAGAAGAGAGGAACTTGAGCAAATTTATAAGTAGTGCAGGTAAAATATGGTGGAGAGAGCTTCCTGGACATGGCTTCTATGCCTCAGGAGAGCAAACACCAGACTTTTAAAAATTCAATCTGAGATTCCTTATGAAGACTTCCAGCAAAACAAATTCAAGAGACTATAAGGTGAATGAACACACTTGCTGCACCTAGGCAAATAATCAGGCCAAAACTAACGAGACCAGCCTTATTTCATGATAAAAATATCTTCTATTTAGATTATGAGACTGTAGGGAAAATCTGTTCTTCAGTGGAAAACTATATATTGTCTAGAACATACCCTTCCAGGTTATATGAATCTAGCCTTTCCGTAGCTTTGAGCTATTTTTACAACTCTACGTCATAGAGAATGAGAAGAACTGATAAGAATGCAAAATAACTTAGTCTAAAGACAATAAATTCTCTCTCTCCACATAAATATAGACATGTAAATGATTCTTCCCAGCAGGGAAGAAACCAGTTTTGCTTCCATCTGCACATTCATTTCTAAATTCTTGATCTAGTCTTCTACAATCTTCCTTGGGTTCTCTTGCCAACTGATAGTAAGATCTTACTGGTTTTTTGGTTCATGAATGAGTAAAAGCTTGCACACATGTTCATTTTATATCTGTATGAAATCATGAGTTTTATTTCCTTTGTTTTGGCCTAAGGCTCTGCTTTTCAAATTGTCCTGGTCATCAGTCCTACTATCTTTGGGTTCCAGTCACAATTTAAAAAATTACTTCGGCTATACCAATCTTTACTGCATGTAATAAAAGTGAGTATTATCATATGAAACTGTTCTTTGTTATACAAAATGTTTTACTTTGGATGGTCATTGTTTTGAGGTAAATTCTTGGGTCCTAATGTGTTTATTTCACAGCATTTAATTTTTATTTAATACAGATTTCTTGAGCATCTGGAGTGTTTTTAAGTCGGGTAGATGTAAATGGAAAGTTCAAGAGCTTCACAGTTCTGGTTGGTCACTCTCTTACCCTCTCTCCCCTCCCCCAAAACTGCGGTACAGAGCAATCCAAGGGCAGTATTCAGATAGCCTGCTCTGACAGGGCTGTCCTCTGTTGGTGACAAAGGGATCGGTGTCACCAACACGCAGGTGACACCCCTGGGTCCAAGCCCTAATCAGTAAGACCTTGGAAGGCAGAGCCTGGCTCAGCAACTGACGGTGGATCAACAGAATTACCTTCACACAAGAGAGGGACAACCCCCATCGCCAGGTGCCAAGACCTAGGTCCTTAGCTCTGGCTTTCTAGGTGGGAGACCTGGGGCAAATCCCATCACTTCTCTGGGCTGGTTTCACCTGTGAAACAGGAAAAGTGGCAAATGAGATATTGTATGTGAAATTCTTCTATGAATTGTACATCACCACACAAGAGCAGGGAATTCTTTGTCCAGGCCCAAATAGTGGTTCTGAAGAAGAATGAGGGGAGGAGAGAAGGTCATGATGTTCGAAAAAGCTCCAGGATGAGCCCCGGCCAGGCAGCTCAGTTGGTTAGAGCATCCTTCCAATACACCAAGGTGGTGGGTTCAATCCCAGGTCAACGAATGAATGCATAAGTAAGTGGAACAACAAACTGATGTCTTTTCTCTCTCACTTCCTCCCTTTCTAAAATTAATACACAAAAAAGAAAAGGAATTAAAAAAAATTTAAAGCTCCTGGATGAGTCCAATTGCTGTCCCCCCACCTTCTGCCACTAATGAGCTATGTGGGTTAAAGATGCACACTGGCCAGCCTGTGAACCCTTCTGTATACGCACCAGTCTGAATGGGTACACAGGCATTATTCCTGGGGGAGCTTGAAGGTGGCAGTGATCAAGATTCAGAGCTGCTATTCTAAAGCAGGGCTTCTTAAACTCAGCACCACTGGCACTTTGGGCCAGATAATTCTCTGTTGTGATGGATGTCCTGTGCAATGAAGGATGTTGAGCAGCACCCACAGTCTCTACCTGCTAGACACTAGAAGCACCCCCAAAGTCCTGACAACCAAACATTGTGAATGTCCCCTGAGATGCATTATAGAAAGAGAAATTGCAGCCAAGGGTACTCCCGTCCCCTAGACCCCAAATCCCCCATCAGAATCTTAGTTATTTTTCACTTCTCCCCCACCAGGCCTAATGTGTCCTCAAATCTCATTCTCTTTACACCCGATCCGGCCATCTTCCATGCCTTCCACTGCACATCACCTCAGCACTTCAACGAACCCTACCTTGTCCTTAATGGCCTTCCCCACTAGCTCGGGCTTTCCAATTCTCCCTACACAAGTGCAGTGTTGACAGGTTAATCTTCCTAAAATTCAACTTTAATCATTTCTCTCTCCAATAAAAACCATCTCCATCTCTGTTATAAAAGCTACACACACACACACACACACACACACCCCTCCACAATCTAGCTTGGACCTCACACTTTCTCTTCCTCTAGTCTGACTACGGGGTTTTGGAAGAGGAACAAGAGAAACCTGACTGAATCAAACCAGAAAATTCAAATCCAGTCCTGGAAATGGTCTTGGGCTTGAAACACAGAAATATCAAAATAATAAAAGTATACCCTTTCGAAGGTTACACATTATTCTCTGATAACGCAGCTCAGCACCCACCAAAGGCAAGGAGTAAAGGAAGTGAAAAACTGATGGTTAGAGCAAGCGTTTGAAACTATGGTCACACAGATTAGGTCCCGAAATCAATTTCATGGTTTAGCAATAGTCTTTTGAAATGTAAAGAATAGAATAGAATAGGCTAGGTTGGGCTAGACTAGAATAGAATGTGAATGTGAAGTTAGGGTAATATCTCCCTTTAAAGTTATCTTTCATTAATCTGTATGTACAGGCGCAGGGTTTGCACGTGAAATACATTTCTCAGTGTAAGTTGAAAAAAAGTTTGAAAGCCACAGGGGACAATCTACATAGTCAGAAGTGGAATGAGGAATGTAAGAACAGCAAAAAGTGCAAGGTCACTGGTACCTCCAGAGCTGCAAAGATGGGTGCCAGGGTGGAGGCAGTATGTGGTGGAGTGGTCACCGCCGGGAAAGACGGGCGAATGTGGGGCTCCCTCATTTTGGGTGTCAGGGCTCAGTCCCAGGGTGGGGTGGGCGCGGGAAGGAGGGGTGAGGAGAAAGGCGGCAAATCTCGAGTGAAGGACAAGGAGGCGGCCTCAGCGCCACAACCCAGAGCCTGCGAACCCCCCTACTCCCAGCATCCGCAACCGTTGGGACCACCAGGAGAGTCGCGTCCATATCATGGTAACTGGAACCCTCCCCGACCCTCTGGGACCCGTCCTCACCGGGCACCGGCCAGAAGGCGACGGCATCGGGGCCCTCCCTCCCCGGCGACCGAGCTGCGACAGGTCCTTTGGCCTCGGCCACTGCAGCCACAGGCGTCGACCTTGCGGCCCAGGCCCCTCAGGCCACCGCAACCAGAGCTCCGGATCCCCGCCCCCACATGACACTCGGGAGCGAGCCCCGCGCCTGTGCGGGCCGTCGCACGGGTGGTCGGGAGCGCGCGCCACCCCTGCGGGGAACCAGCCTCTGGGAACGCCTAAGCGAGCTCCCGATTTTCTTACGCAGCAGAGCCCATTTTGGGGAACGAAATCCGCTTCTCCGGGTCTTCGCGACGCGGTGCGGAGATGGCAGCTCGACCAATCGGCGCTAGGAGGTGGGGCTAGAGCTCGCAAAAGAGGTGGAGAAAGCCCAGGATAGGATGGCAGCTTCCTGGGCGGAGCCTCAGTGCCTGCGTCTGGTCCCGGGGCTCTTGAACGGTAGCTTTCACGCAAGTGGATGGGGATCTTAATTGGGCACCCGGGAGCAGAAGGCAATTTCTTCTGCAACCTATTGAAACCTTCAAGTGACCCCGTCCCAACCTGGGCCAATTTGAGATTCAAAATAAATGATAATGGTCTATAACATTGAATAAAATAAGAATCCATGAGTCGGCATGATGTAAATAGGTAAATGGGGGAGAAGGGAAAGTTATTTCTTATAGTAAAAATATTTAAGCTAATTTTACCTATCGTTGCCAACATAATTTGTTTTTCTTTTGGAAATTTCTAAATCTAACTATTATCAATATTGCTGCTGTGGCTGGCATCATTCCTAACATTTGGGGAGTGAAGAATACTTGGGAATGCATTGAACACTTCTTGAAATTTTTCTGTAGGTGTGAAATTATGTCAAAGTAAAACATCAAACAAACAAAAATATTCCGGATAGGAAAGCATCTATTTCACATTGGTCCCTCCCTCGCCCACGGGTCCGGTCCAGCCTTGGCCCCTTGGTCCCGACCTCTTCCCTCGGTGCAGTGGTCATCCTTCGCACAGCAACTGGACACTTGTCATTCTCTGACCACCTTTACGACTACCTTGTGTTCACCTTGTGGGGACCAAAACTGATCTGGCGCGGGGAGCTGAGGGGCCTCAGTACTGCTTTCCTAGACACTTGGCTGGTGGCAGCGTGAGGGGCCTCAGACACGAAGCGCCTGCAGGTCGCCCGGACGCCTTGCCTCCCCTCCCGCTCGGGCCCCGGGACCTCGTTCACCGCGACCCTCCCCAGCCCGGTGACACCCCTTCCTCCATTCGCTCTCTTTCGCCAGACAGAGGTCTCGGTCTTCTAGCTGCGCTTCCTCGGCCTCGGAGTTTGCGGAGTAAAGACGCTATTCCTCTCTAGGGAACTCCGCGCTGTTCAGACCACCCTCCCTCCCCGAGGGTCGCTCCACCGCCTGGTCGCTCTAAAGCAGCTGCTCGTAGGGTCCCCTGGCTCCAGGCGAGTGGATTTCCACATCCTGCAGGGTCCTACCGCTGGGCCTCCCGCCCGTTCCCGGTTTCCTTATTCTCCGCATCGTCCGCGAGTTCTATCCCCGAGTCTGTTTCTTCCCCGCGTTCTCCCGCACCCTTTCCCACCCTCGACATTTTCAGTGCTCGGAAGAGCACTGTTCCCCGCATCCTCCACGTGTTTCTCGCACCTACGCTTCTCCAAGCTCCAAATCTCTGCTCTCCACTTTTACTCACAGTCCTGTACCGCTTCGTACTCCGCACCTCAGCCTGCCCACCTTTCGGTTCTCCACACCTGCCACCGCAGGGACCAAAATCAACGAATCTCCCTGCCCTAGTGATGTGGAGCTTGTGTTATTAGGGATAGGCAGGAAGCAATAGATACAAATATTGAATTGATGGTCTGTTAGAAGTAGTACGGGCTCATTGAATGTAATCTGTAGTTGAAAATTAAAATTTTAATTAAAAGAAAAAGAAGTACCTGCTATGGGGAAATAAAACAAGGAGGAGGGTTGGCTGCAACTTGTGATAGACTTTAGGGTGGGAAGATCTCAGTCGCATTCTCCTGGTAGCGGTCCGTCTGCGGGTCAATCGCCCACCCTCTCCCCCTGTAGAAGGCACTTTAGAGCTGGTGCTGGATCCTTGAGGTGTCTGGGTGGAGGTCTTGGGTACGTAGAGTAGGATAAATTGACTGCCGAAAAATGGCTCTTCTGGCGGCCCTCACAGCCCTGGTAGAGGGGAGGTGCCTGGATCGCCGCTGAGTCAGCCTGCGCCCCCTACGTCGGGGGCAGTGGGGCGGGGGGCGGGGGGCGATGCCAAGAGCATCAGTCACAAAGGTCCTCTGACGAGCTCTCGAAAGCAACCAGGGGAAATGCAACCCCCAGGAGAAAACAAGTAAAAGCTGTGCGTACAATAGGGAAGTGGAGGGCGCTATTTTTGTTCTTTCTAATGATAGAACCAGGTGCTTGCAAGAATGTTGGAGAGTTCGGTATTCATTGGCAACCTCACTTCAAGAGCTTTGTCCTAGGAAAGCCCAAGGCTGTTTAAGACAGCGATTTTCAACCCGTGTGCCACAGGAATTTTTAAAACATGCAGCACCTGACTATTGAGGGGCACTGGCCTCTGTTCCCTTAGATTGTCAGATAAATTACGACAGCAACACAACGTCCATGCAGTGTGAATGAATCAAAACTCTATTTGGGGTTTTTTTTGGTCTGACTCTCAAAAAACCCTGTAATTTTGGGTGTGCTGTAGAATTTTAGTCATTAGTTTCTGTGTGCCATGAGATAGAAAAGGTTGCAAATCGCTGCTTTAAAAGATTGTTAACAACCTAGAAACAATTGGGATACTCTCGCAGTCAGAAATGGTTGGATAAACTTACCGATCCCTGTAGTGGTATGCTGTGCAGTTAGTAAAAGGATGTTAGAAAATCATTTGTAATCCATTAAGAAAAAATATGAGCTGTATCATCTCAATTTTCTGAATATGAAACATATGGATTATAAATGGTGGATTACAAAATATATTTGTAATATTTTTCATCACCTATTTTCCATTTTTTAATGACTGAGTTACCTTTTATTTCAGCTTGAAGACAAATAAAAGCTCTCTTAAAAAAGCAAATATGTGATCATCCTGTTCACTTTTCACCCCCACTGTAATTAATGCACCACCCTCCTATGCACAGAGTAGGAGCTGGCAGACATCATCTTTGACCTCTGAGAATGTTCTGCTCTGTTGGACACTCCTGGGAACCACTCTCCTCACAGGAACACAGCATCCGGTAGAATGCCAACTGTGTGGAACCAGAATGGGTCACTTTCCCCTGCCCCTTCTCCTCCTGGTGGGTGGCACTGTCATCCCTCAGCTGGGCAGGTCAGTCCTCTCTCTCTCATACCCAGTCCCCCAAGCAAAACGATCTGTCACTAAGCCTGGCTCAGCCTCCTTCCACACTCTTCTTACCTTCCCACTCTCTCCTCTCACCCAGGCTGTGGGGCCTCTTCAATGGTTTTCCAGCTCCCACTTTGGACCCCAACCATCACTCCTCATGGTGCTTGGGGAGTTTTGTGTAATGATGCTGACCATGTCCCTTCTCTGCATATGACTCCTTCCCCTGCCTCCCAATACCCATGATAAATCTGAAACCCTCACTGTGGACTCCAGGCCCTGAGCCACCAGCACCTGCCCACCATGCCTGCCTCCTGGTCTTCCTGCCCTGCTTCCTCTGGGCCCTACACTTAACCCTCTCAGGCCCACCTTCCTCACCCTTCAGGTCCCTCTAAGGTCCTCCCTGAGTCAGGACCCTGTCAGATGCTGTGGCACACCTGGCCTTCTCCTGGGCAGCCCTTAGCCTCAGCTCTCATGAACTTACAAGTCAGATAGTTCCGTGTTTCCTGTCTAGCCCTGGAAGTCCAGAGCTGTGACCCAGATCCCAGGCACCCTGCTCTGGACCAACAGGTAGAGGGAAAGGGGGAGGGATGAGGGTGAATCTAGGTGAGGGCTACACCACTCACCTGCACTGTTCCCTTAACTTTTATGGAAGTTTGAAATGCCTCAAAATAAAAAAATCTTTACACCGCTGGCCCGAGTGTGCTCCTAGCAGCCTCAGCAGTGCCTTCCTGTCTCATGGTACTAAACACCTTGCAGACAGACAATGGATACTGCCTGCCACTCAGGAGGGAGGTGGCCCTTGCTGTGCCCTCAAGCAGCCTCCAGTGGCCACCAACTCAGCCAGGCCCCTCACTGGGGACAGGAGAATCCAGCTTGCAGCTTCCCCGGTAATAGCAAGAGGGGTCAGTAATTCGACACTAAAGTTCAGGGAGTGGGCGGGCTAGGGTTAATCCTCTCTGACCCACCCGGGCTGGGCCTGCCTGGACACCAGGCTGAGTGGCTGAAGTTGTGCCTTGCTTGCCCCCTCTCCTCACATCCTCTTCTCCATGGCTGCTTCCCTGGTGGTAGGCACGCCACCATCACACACTAGACCCTGGGCAACTCCCCCTGCATTCTTACCATCAGACAAAACCAGCCCACTGAAAGGATGACGCAGAACTGAGGAAAGGAGGAATTGGAGGGTAAGAGGAATCTATTTAAATATAGAATTAAGACAAAAGAACATCTCGAATTATGGTTACAGAATATAAACATTATAAACAAACATGCTGTAAAAATAAAATAGCAAAATGAAGGGCTGGCAAGGAAACTGTGCTAAGTGTCTCCCTCTCCTGAGAGGGAATCAATAGATACTGATTATCCATTACATGAGGCCTCTAAACTCTACATTTTAAAAATAAGCCATTTCCTTGTGCCCAGTGGCAGTTTTCAAAGGATGAGGACCACACACGGTGAAGCAGCTGCAGTGGAAACCTTCCCCATGGGAGCCTCTGGGGGATCCTGGCTTCTGGTTGAAGGCAGATGTTTTTCTTCCCCTCTTCCTGCACGGGCAGCACCCAGGGTCTGGGGAGGGGCTCAGGGTCCTGGTCGGCTCCCTCAGCCCACAAAACCACCTGGAAGGAGCATGATGAGAGTACCACACACTTCTGTCATGGTCCCTACCCCCACACTGCAGGCCCACCCCCTCAGTAGAACCCTGGGCTGCCATAGTTGCAGGGACCCTGTGCAGTGGGCTGCCAGTCCTGTGTGGCTACCTGGAGTAGGTGAGGCTCCTGAGAGACCCGGAGGAACAGACTGTCACTCCAGCTAGGGAACAACCATGGAAGGAGAGTCACGGAGGGGCTGGACCCCTGACCCTCCTAGAGGGTCAGGGCTAGAGGTCCCACTGCCCACTTTCAGACCAAGGCAGAAGGAAGGGGAACCTCAGGGACCCTACCTAGTCTCTGGGCCAGCAGCTGGTTTTCCAGACTGAAGGTGCCCTAGGGGTATGGGGTTACGGGGGATGGAGGGCCCCTGAGAGCCACCCCAGGTCTGAGAGATAGCCCAGACCAGGCAGCCCTGGGGAAGGGCCCTGTGAGGGCTGGTAAGGCGGGCAGAGTTCTGGGGGGTGGGTGTGGTTGGAGTTGGGCCTCAAAGGACCCAGAATCCTGAAATTTATACAACCTGTTCATGATAGGATCTAGCATGTAGCTTATTTTATTGTTTTGATATTTTTTCCCTGCTTACAAAAGTAAATTGCGCTTGAGCTGAAAAACATTACACGATGTTAAAAGTGAAAATTAGTCAGGGATAGGGCCACAGGCAGAAGTCACAGCCTAGTTCACTGACTCATCAAGGATGCTTCGCCTGCAGTTGTCAGGGTTACAAGGCCTTGCTGGGCCCCACAGAGGACTCCTCCCCGCCCACTGCAGGACTGAGGGCAGGCCTCCTGGCCAACCTTCCATCTTCTTTTCCTTCTGGAAGAGAAGGGGGTGGGTCAGGCTGGTGTCAGAGGAAAAGGGAGGGGTGGGAGGGGGTTCCACTGACTGACTTAGAGAAGTAATTGCCACTCAAGAGATATGCTCCCAAAGGCTACCAAGGCTGCTAAAGTCATTTCCAGGAAACTCTGGACCAAATATGGGCTGAGCACAAGGAACCTGCCGCTAGCTCCACTTCCTGGCCTGGGGTGGAGCAAGAGGCAGAGAAGGTGTGGATTAGGTACAGCGGTAAAGATGGGGTGGCAGGTTGAGGGAGCTGGTGACTGCTGGAGCGCCTGCTTACGGGAGACTGTGTGGCTGAGAGGCAGTTCTCGTTCTGTTCTCCATCTGAGGAAGGGTGGCTTTGTTTTAATTCTCACAGTAGCATGAGTGGAGTGATGCCCATGTGGGCCCAGAACCTGGGCAGATGCCTAAGCAGAGGTCACAGACAGGGTAGAAAGGACTCGGCAGATTACCTGACCCACTTGGGTTAAGCGGGACGCAGAAGCTCTGAGCCAGATGTTCCCCTTTCACCTTTAGGATCAGCAGGTGGCCTCGAGGTAGTAACCTGGCCTGTCTGAGCCTTGCTGACCAATAGGTCATGGGGCTGGCAAGAAGCAGGTAGACACATGGAGACAGACCTGAACCAGAACCAGTTGGTAGAAGTGCTCCCAAGGTGAGCTGGGGATGCTGCAGCGGGACCTCCACGTTCTGGGGAGGTGAGGTCCCCGACTTCCTGATTGCAGCTCCTTTCTAGCAAGGGATAGAGGGTGAGGGGTTCCTTAGGTCCCCTGTGAGCTCCTGGCCTTGTAGCTGGGGTGCCCCAATCTCAGGAGCCCTGAAGTCTTAGCCTTGGGGAAACAGCAGGGCTCCCCCCGAATTCAGAGCACTCCCCAGTAAATTTCCATCAATAAAGAAGAGTCCATTGCACTGCCCAGCTACATGATGGAAATCAAGAGGCTCCGGTTTTCCTTTCCCGAGACTGGCAGCCAGTCCGAGTGCCCTGACTGACTCCAAGGCGGCTGCCTGTTCATAGGCAGCAAACAGAGCCAACTGCTGTGCCTTTTACTTTCTCTATCTTTTAGGGCATGGCAGACCCCACTTCCAGTTGAAAAGAAACCCTGGCTCATCTCCTTCCCAACCACTAGGCGTCCCCTCCCCCAGGCATCCCTCAGGATTCTATGTTCCATTGGCATCTGCACCGAGCCTGGTGGACGGGGCAGTGGGTGGGGGGTTCTAGTTGGGGCCTCAAATACACTCTACACAGAAACATGTACATACAGACCCCAGACACACAAATACACAAACACATACTAGCAGACATGGCGAGAAATAGGCTCAGAGACAAGGACACACAATGATGTACACACAGACACACCTTCCCTGGCAAATACATATGTAGACACAGCACCCTAGACACACACGCAGGGAGGCTACAAACACACAGAGATTTACACTGAGATGTATCATAGAAAGGACATGCACAGACACATTCACAGGACAGGCACACTCTTTTCAGAGCTGACCCAGCCTATCACCTCGGTTGCCCAGGCATCAGGGGACTTCCGGCCTCAGGGAGGTCTCGCTCATAGATTTGCTTTCTGGGACCAGGGCCTCACTTGTGTCCAGCTTCCTGCATTTCTGTTCAGGTTCCTGGGGGGCTGCCTCAATGGCACACTGGGCCTCAGGATGGATCCTAAAGAGGGCCTTGGCGAGGGTGGTGGTGCCAGGCACCCCCAGAGACATGATACAGTGCACTCCTCTGCGCTTGGCTGCGGCCACTTTGGCACTGTCTTTGGAGGCTGTCAGCAGGACCAGTTTGGAGAACTTCCTGGGCTTCTTGGGGGCTGTAGGAATAACATCAGTGCCAGTCCCAGGGGACTCAAGGGACAGCTCCTGACCAGCCTTCACACTCTCACTCTCTTGCTCGCTGGGCTCAGGCAGAGGCATCCTGGGACCAACAGCCTGTCCCCCAGGCTGCACTCAGGCCCCTGGGGATGGACTTCTACTCCTCCTCCCTGGCAAGGAGGCTGGCAGTCCAGGGGCTCTGTCCTAAGAGAGGATACAACCCCCATCAGTGAAGCCTGGGGCTCAGAGTGGACCCGGGGTGCAGACTGGGCAGATGGGGCACCAGGATGGACAAGGACCTGAACACAGCTGGAGAAGCCTGGGTGGCTGCTTCTGCTGGGCCGTTCCTCTCTGGGCAGCAGTGAGTATGTCACCTCCCCCATCCAAACCTCACTTTCCCCTGTGTAAAATGTGCCAAGCACAGGGCTCTGGGTGGGGCAGGGAGGGAGGCACTGTTGGGGGATTCAGATACTGATAACTGAGTGACTAGAATTGAGTCCTGAGGTGCTGAGGGAGGTGCTGAGGATGGGGCCAAGGGTTCCACAGGTTTTTCCATTGAACCTTTCAGCCCCCCTTGTGTTATAAAAGTTTACCATGTTTCTGACCCAGTTTACAGATGAGGACACTGAGCCAGGCCAGGGCAGCTAACACAGCCACAAAGCAGCAGAGTCGGGAGTCCAGCTGAGGAAGACCCGGAGCCCAACCTCACACAACACCTGCTGTACCTTGTCCAGGGTAACAGTCCCTGGTGTTCCTGAGCACCAGGCATCTGAGACAGACAGTGGGGTCGTGGGCTCAGGTCATTGACCCTCCCAGAATTCCCAGAACCTCTTCACCCTGACACTCTGCAGACCAGAGTTCCTGGCCCTGGGAGGTGGGACTCCCTGGACTCACAACTAGATCCTGCCCCAACCCCAGGCAGGAGGCCTGGGGCCACCCAGAGCTCAGGAGGTGCTGGGGCGCCGTGAGTGCAGGGACCTTGTGCTTCAGCTGGTGCTGCTTGGATAGGTGGAGAGAGGGTATGTATGGAGTGGTCCAGAGAATATGTGGTCACTGAGGGCTCCCTGGCTTCTAGCCTGAAGAAGAAGAAACAACAGATTACCAGACAATGCTGGTCTGAAGACCACAGCCCTGGAGTAACAATGTGGGGACATCAGCCTTCTTTGGAGGGCAACTTGGTGGTGTGGGTGGATGGCACATCTTCCCAGTTTACAGTGTTCGCCCAGAAACAACGCTGCAGCATGGAGATACATCTTACCTGTCCTGTCGTGGACTGAGGCGGCGTCAAGGCCTGCAGATGCCTACTTGTACCGCTGGACCTGTTTCTTTAACTGGCTTTGTGGTTCCCGCTGTTTCTTTATTCCTGCATCCTCAGAGTCTTCCCTGTGTGTGTATATATTATCTTTTTAAAGTATATTTTATTGATTGTGCTATTACAGTTGTTCCATTTTTCCTCCCCTTTATGCCCTTCCTCCATCCACCCCCCTCCCTACAGCATTCTTCCCCTTAGCTCATGTCCATGGGTTGTACATATAAGTTGTCTTCTTCATTTCCTATACTATTCTTAACCTACCCCCCTCAATTTTGTAGCTACTAATTACACTTCTTATTCCCTGTACCTTTTCCCCCATTCTCCTCCGTCCCCATCTCCCTCCCTGCTGGTAACCCTCCATGTGATCTCCATTTCTGTGGTTCTGTTCCTGTTCTAGTTGTTTGCTTAGTTTGTTTTTGTTAGGTTCAGTTGTTGATAGTTATGAGTTTGTTGTCATTTTACTGTTCTTAGTTTTGATTTTCTTCTTTTTCTTAAATAAGTCCCTTTAACGTTTCATATACTAAGGGCTTAGTGATGACGAACTCCTTTACCTTGACCTTATGTGGGAAGCACTTTATCTGCCCTTCCATTCTAAATGAAGGCTTTTCTGGATAGAGGAATGTTGGATGTAGGTCCTTGCCTTTCATGACTTGGAATATTTCTTTCCATCCTCTTCTTGCCTGCAAGGTTTCTTTTGAGAAGTCAGCTGATAGTCTTATGGGAACTCCTTTGTAGGTAACGCTCACCCTTTCTCTCGCTTTTAAGATTCTCTCCTTATCTTTAATCTTGGGTAATGTAATTATGATTTGCCTTGGTGTGTGCTTCCTTGGGTCCAACTTCTCTGGGACTTCGAGCTTCCTGGAAGTCTATTTTCGTTGCCAGACTGGGGAAATTTTCCTTCATTATTTTTTCAAATAAGCTTTCGATTTCTTGCTTTTTTTCTCCCCCTCCTCCTCCTTCTGGCACCCCTACGATTCAGATGTTGGAACATTTAAAGTTGTCCTGGAGGTTCTTAAGCCTCTCCTCATTTTTTTGAATTCTTGTTTCTTCTTTCTGTTCTGGTTGAATGTTTATTTCTTCCTTCTGGTCCAAATCATTGGTCCCTTCCTTTCCCTTCACTCTTGGTCCCTTGTATATTTTTTTTATCTCACTTTGCATAGCTTTCATTTCTTTCTTTATTTTGCATCCATACTCAGTAATTTCTGAGAGCATCCTGATTGCCAGTGTTTTGAACTCTGCATCTGATAGGTTGGCTATCTCTTCGTTGCTTAGTTGTTTTTCTGGAGTTTTGATCTGTTCTTTCATCCGAGCCATATTTCTTTGTCTAGGCGCACCGGTTATGTTGTAAGGGGTGGAGCCTTATGTATTCACTGGGGGTGGGGCAACCCACATCTCTGTGTTGTAGTGTTGTATGTGGGGGAGTGGTCAGGGAGGGAACAATGCTGCTTGCTCAGCTCCTGCCCCACTTGCTCAGCTCCTGCCCCCACTGTGAGTAGTCACTTCCCTCACTACTCACAACAGCATTATGCCCTTCAGGTACTGATTCCCGAGTGGATAGGCTTGTGTATGTTTAGGACCCTGTGGGCCCCTCCAAAGGACTCTCCTGTGAGACTGGCAGTTTTTCCCACTGCTGCAAACCTCACAGGTTTTACAGCCAGAGGTGTTTGAAGCTTTCTTTCCCAGAACTGGAACCCTGGGTTGCACTGTCTGTCTCACTTCCGAGTTGTTTCTCCCAGTTTATCTGCATGCAAATGTGGGACCACCCAGTCTACCAGCCATTGCCTTGCCATGCATCCTTTCCTACATGGCTGTCCATCTCCGCCCTGCCTACCACTCTGGATGAATGTTTCTTCTTTAACACCTTGGTTGTTTGACTTCCATACAGTTCAATTTTCTGGCAGGTTTGGTTGTTTTGGCTGTTATCCTTCTTTTGGTTGTGTGAGGAAGCAAGGCAAATCTACCTATGCCTCCATCTTGGATGGAAGCTTCACAGTCTAATATCTTCTTACAAGGACCCTGTTCATACTGGATCAAGGCCAAGCTAATATGACACATTTTAACCTTAATTTCCTCTTGAAAGGCCCTATCTCCAATATAGTCACATTTTGAGGTCCTGAAAATTAGAACTTCAGCATATGAATTTGGGGGCAGGCACAAGTCAGCACAATGGGGCATAGAGCATGGTAAGTGCCCAATAATAAGTGCCTTGACTGGTGTAGCTTAATGGATTGAGTGCTGGCCTGCAAACCAAAGGGTCCCCAACTCAATTCCCAATCAGGGCATATGCCTGGGTTCCGGGCCAGTTCCCCAGTGCATGAGAACTGACCTGGGCACATGAGAGGCAACCACACATTGATGTTTCTCAGCCTCTCTTCCTCCCTTCTCCTTTTCTAGAAATAAAATCTTTAAAAAAATCATAACTTGTGGTATCCCTGTATCTTGATCCCAACCTTCCATGCACATTCAAACCAAGAGCATGCTCTCGGAAGGGAGGTGCACACAGGGCCTGCGCATGAGACTAGGGGCTGTTTGCTCAGTGTGGAGCCCTCAAGCCGGCTAGATCTTAGCACAGCTGCCTTCACCATCCTAAAAGCTCTGCTTGTCATCCCAGGGAGCCAAAATAGACCTGTATGGATTTTTTTTCCTTAGATCATCATTCAAATTTAAAAAAAAAATAAATGCGCATAGAAACCACCATCCAAGAGCTACCAGTTTGAAATCATATTCCTGTACAATAAACAGCTCTTCTACTCTGCTGAGACACCACACAGTCTATCCGGATTTAGTTTTCTAACCCAGGGAAAGCAATGAGATAGATTATATTGAGCTTATTTTAAAATTTTGAAATATTTAATTGAAAAAGTTATACAGAATACACTAAACAATAACAGTAAATCTGCATAATCCTATCACAAACTGCTTTCATTTCTGCATTGTTTTCTACATACAGTTTTCATAGCTACAAGCAAAGCTTTCAAATAATTGTATTTCCTGTTTTCTTTCCATTTGTAAGGTGGAAACCACCAGCTTACAGACCAGATGTAAAGACTCTCATAAAGTGCCAGAGCACAATTTAATTTACCCTTGTATTGTGGAAAATTCAATTTAAACCTTTAGCAACATTACTCTAGAAGGCCAAAACATAGAGATGTTGCTCCTTAAAATGAACCATTTTACCAAGATAAAAAAAAAAAGGGCCCTGGCTGGTGTGGCTCAGTGGACTGAGTTCTGGTTTGTGGCCTAAAGGGTCGCCCAATCAATTCCCAGTCAGAGCACATACCAGAGTTGTGGGCGGGTCCCCCAGTAGGGGGCGCTCAAGAGGCAACCATGCATTGGTGTTTCCCTCTCTTTCTCCTTTCCTTTCCCTTTCTAAAAATAAATAAATAAAAATATTTTTTTTAAAAAAGAGTGGACACTAGGGGTGAAAAAGGAAAAGAATATAAGGCTTTAAAGTGTTTACATCTGATTTACAAAAAAAGCAGTGTTAGAAAGCAAGTCCAATGACCACATTTAGCAAAGATGATCTTTTCAAGGCTAAACAACTGCATTTTTCCAAAAAATGAAGACCAGGAACTTTGGTCCCTGTCTTGTGTCTTTCTCTCTCAACCCACTTGTCTTTCCTTTTATTTATTCTCCATTCCAGTCATATTTGTCATGTATTTACTAATTTTATGACTTGTTTTTTATTTTTTTAGTTTTTTTTAAATATATTTTATTGATTATACCATTACAGTTGTTCTATTCCCCCCCTTCAATCCCCTCCACCCACACCCTCCCTCCCCCACCATTCTCCCCCCCTTAGTTTATAACCACGTGTCTCAAGTTCTTTGGATTCTATATTTCCCCCACTATTCTCGCCCTCCCCCCTATCTATTTTCTGCCTACCATCTATGCTATTTTCTGTGCCTTCTCCCCTCTTCTCCCCCTCCCACCCCCCTGTTTCTAACCCTCCATGTGTTCTTCATTTCTATGGTTCCACTCCTGATCTAGCTGTCTTCTTGGTTTGCTTTTGTTTTAGGTGTGGTTGTTAATAACTGTGTGTTTGCTGTCCTTTCACTGTTCATCTTTTTCATCTTCTTTTTCTTATATAAGTCCCTTTAGCATTTCATATAATAAGGGCTTGGTGATGATGAACTCCTTGAACTTGACCTTATCTGAGAAGCACTTTATCTGTCCTTCCATTCTAAATGAAAGTTTTGCTGGATAAAGCAATCTTGGCTGTAGGTCTTTGGATTTCATGACTTGGAATACTTCTTTCCAGCCCCTTCTTGCCTGTAAGGTCTCTTTTGAGAAATCCGCTGACAGTCTGATGGGTACTCCTTTGTAGGTGACTGTCCCCTTATCCCTTGCTGCTTCTAGGATTCTCTCCTTCATTTTGGTCTTGGCTAATGTAATTATGATGTGCCTTGGTGTGTTCCTTCTTGGGTCCAACTTCTTTGGCACTCTCTGAGCTTCCTGGATTTCCTGGAAGTCTATTTCCTTTGCCAGACTGGGGAAGTTCTCCTTTATTATTTGTTCAAATACGTTTTCCACTCGTGGCTGTTTCTTTCCCCCTTCTGGTACCCCTATAATCCGGATGTTGGAACGTTTAAAGATGTCCTGGAGGTTCCTAAGCCTCTCCTCATTTTTTTGAATTCTCATTTCTTCATTCCTTTCTGGTGGGATGTTTTGTTCTTCCTTCTGGTCCATTCCATTGATTTGAGTCCCAGTTTCCTTTCCATCACTATTGGTTTCCTGTGCATCTCCCTTCATTTCAATTAGTTTAGCCTTCATATGTTCCTCTAATTTGTGACTATGTTCCTCTAATTTGTGACTATAATCAACCAGTTCTGTGAGCATCCTGATAAATAGTGTCCTGAATTGTGCTTCTGAGAGGCTGGCAATTTCTCGGTTGCTTAGAGTTATTGGCTCTGGGACTTTGAGTTTTTCTTGTGCCATCTTTCGGGTTGTTCGTGCCAGTTCCATAGCAGGATCAGAGCCCTAAAGTGTTCACTAGAACAGGGCAACTCAGTCGCTGGGTTGTGACGTTGTAGGTGGGGGCGGGGTCAAAGAGGGGCAATGGCTCTCCCTGGTCTTGCAGGGCAACTAAGTCGCTGGGTTGTGACACTGTATGTGGGTGCGGGGTCAAAGAGGGACTCTGGTGTCCTGTCCGCCACGGCCCTCACCGGTGCTGAAGGGCAACTAAGTCGCTGGGTTGTGACGCTGTATGTGGGGGCGGGGTCAAAGAGGGACTATGGCGTCCTGTCCGCTGCCTGTCGCCACGGCCCTCACCGGTGCCGCAGTTGCTGCCGTCACCGGGCCCACGCGTTTCGTCCCACTGCACGTGAGTGTGCCACCGCTGTCAGCCCTCGCCCCCTGGGGCCTGCGTGGTCTGTCTCACTGTGCGCGAATATGCGCCCGCGGTCTGCCCCGCACCCCAACTGGTTCCCGTCTGCCTGCGCGCCTGGGTAAGGGGGCCCTGTCCTGCCCGACACTGCTCGCTGCTGGTTCCGCCCCTCTTACCGTCCCCGTTGAACGGTTAGATGTAGTCGGACTTCCGTATAATTCAATTTTCTGTCCTTTGGTTGTGTCTTTTTTTCTCCAAACCTTTGTTGTATTCAAACTTGGTTGTGGGAGAAGGCACAGTGTTTCCACCTATGCCTCCATCTTGGCGGAAGTCCTATTTGACTTGTTCTTAACTTAAAAAGCAGATGCTTTCTAGTCTGTTTGCAAAGAATTACATATAAACGCACTAAAGCCAACTAAAAAGTAATTTATCAAAATGTTAGTGGTGGGAATGAGGGATTTCAGTTTTTGCTAGTTTTTTATTATTTTTTCTAATTTTTCATTATGTCCCCCAAATTGTAATGTTCATGAACTACTTTTACAATGGGGAAATATTTAATATTTAAAAGTAAAGTTGTTTATATTAATATAAACAACCAGAATTCAAAATAAATAAAATGAGCGAGAGAGGACACACCCTGTCCCCCTGGCGTTCCTGTCCCTGTTCAACGTTAAAGTGACCCACCCAGACCCACCCAGAGTCATGGGTCCTCAGGCTGGGGTCTGAGCCAAGAACAAAAACCCCATGACATTAGTCCACACCTCCAATGCCACACATAAGCCAACAACTTTCCTTCCAAGTGTCACCATTATCCTTGCTCTGCTCCTGGAGGGCCGAGAGGCCCAGGGACTTAAATAAGCGGTCCGGGACAGCAGACATAGCAGGAGCCAAAACTTGAACCCAGTCTGGCTGGTCCAGAGCCAACATTCCTCAGCTGCTCCACACTGAGCAGCTGAGGCTTAAACTGAGAAACTCCAGTTACAGAGAAAACTTCATCCAGAACCTCAGAGGAAGTCCTTAGGGTATAGCCCAAAGAATAAAATACATTTCCATAAGTCCACACTGATATGAATAATTGAATGAATAAACAAATACACGGGGAGAAGGGACAAGTCATCTTCATGAATAATTCCAAAAAGTAAACACCTCTCCTTTCAGGAGGTGAAGATTAAGTCTGACCCTTGATGATGGGGAAAGAATAGACTTTTCAACAAATGTTGAATGTTGGAACAACTAGATATCCAATACAAAAGAAATAAAAATATTTTTTTAAAAAAAGAGAGGACACTATGAGAGAGGACACTAAAAAAGAGAGGACACTAAAAAAAGAATGAAGATGAGCTCCCTCCTCACACTACATACAAAAATTAACTTTAAATAGATCATAGACTTAATTGTAAAAGGTAGTTATAAAACTCTTTTTTAAAAAAACATAGGCTCTGGCTGGTGTGGCTCAATGGATTGAGCATCAGCCTACGAAACAAAAGGTCACTAGTTCAATTCTGGGTCAGGGCACATGCCTGGGTTGCCAGCCAGGTCCCCACTTGGGGTGTGCAAGAGGTAACCAGTTGATGTTTCTCTCACACATCAATGTTTCTCTCCCTCTCTCCCTCCCTCCCTTCCCCTCTCTCTAAAATCAATTAGCATGTCCTTGGGTGAGGATAAAGTGAAGCAGAAACAAATTAAAAAGATCACCCTGGCTGGAGTAGCTCAGTGGATTGAGCACGGGCCTGCAAACCAGATGATGTCGGTTCAATTCCCAGTCAGGGTACATGCCTGGGTTGCAGGCCAGTTCCCAGCAGGGGACACACGAGAGGCAACCATACAGATATTTCTCTCCTTCTCTCCTTCCCTTTCCCTCTAAAAATAAATGAATAAAATCTTTTTTTAAATTTTTATTTATTTATTTAAGATTTTATTTATTTATCTTAGAGGGGAAGGGAAAGAGAGAGAGAGAGAGAGAGAGAAATATCAATGTATGGTTGCCTCTCGTGCGCCCCCTGCCGGGGACCAGGAACTGGCCTGCAACCCAGGCATGTGCCCTGACTGGGAATCGAACTGCGATCGTGTGGTCCGCAGACCCGTGCTCAATCCACTGAGCTACACCAGCCAGGGCTAAATGAATAAAATCTTAAAACAAAAAAAGATCAACTGACTTAACAGCTACCTTACTCCACTCCGTTTACATGCTCCCCCTAACTCTGCAAACTGGTGGTTTTATATTGCTGTGGCCTCAGCCTCCACTTACCCCAACCAGCAGCTGTAATACTGGTTTGCACAAAGGAGACCCAGGAGTTAAAGATGGCTCACACAGTGTGAAGAACTGGCAGGAGCCTCTGAGACATCATCAGATCTTTGGGAGGCAGAATAATGGCCCCCCCAAAATGTCCATGTCCCAATCCCTGAACCTTCGAATGTTACCTTACGTAGCAAAGAGGAATTAAGTTTTCAGATGGAATTAAGGTTACTAAAATAGGAGATTGGCTTGGATTATGCACGTGGGTCCAATCAAAGGGATCCTAAATAGCAGGAGAGGGAGGCAGAAGAAGAGTCAGAGAAAGGTATGCTGATGTTAGCAGGGTCAGAGACATGCAATGCTGCTGGCTGCGGAGGGGGCCCTGAGCCAAGGAGTGCTGGAGGCCTCCAGAAGATAGAAAAGATTAAAAACAGATGGTCTCTCCTAGAGTCTCCAGGAAGCAACAGCCCTGCCCACACCTTGATTTTAACCCAGTGAGACCTAATCAGGCTTCTGAACTCAAGAACTGTAAGATGATTACAAAGCTGTGTTTTCAGTCACTAAATTTGTGGTAATTTGAGGCAATAGGAAATTAATGCGAGGTCCAATGCTTTATTCTGAAAGGTGATCCCTGCCTGGTGGCTGATGATGGATCAGAAGAATTACCTTCATACTTATGGGAGAGAAATACCATCAACGTCCATCAACACTTGTGTCCTCTGCTGTGAGGGCAAACCTCTTATCCTTTCTGGGCTGGTTTCACCTGCGTAATGGGAATAGTGGTGAATTTAGCAGGGGTTCATAATAACAGGTAGGTGAAGGGTTAAGTGATTGTTTTAAACAGTATCCAGTGAGCCCTGACTAGTGTAACTCAGTTGGTTGGGCACTGTGGTCCTGCAAAACGAAAGATCACTGGTTATATTCTCCATCAGGGCATATGCCTGGGTTGCAGGCTGGTCCAGCAACCAATTGCTGTTTCTCTCCCTCTCTTTCTCCCTCCCTTCCTTCCCCTCTCTCTAAGAATAAATAAAAGTCTTTAACATGAAATAAAGAGTTCCCAGTCCAGGTGGCTAAGTTGGTTGGAGCATCATCCCATTTACCAAAAGGTTGCTAATTCAGTTCCCCATCAGGGCACATATTTAGGTTGGAGGTTCAATCCCTGGCCAGGGTGCATACAGAAAGCAACCAATTGATGTTTCTCTCTCACATCAATGGTTCTTTTTCTCTCTTTCCCCCTTCTCATGCCCCTCCCTTCCTCTCTCTCTGAAATCAATAAACATATCCTGGGGTGAGGATTTAAAATAAATTCCCGGTGATATTGACAGCTGCCCCGATGCGCCCCATAATCACTGTCCCATGCGGTTCACGGAGGGCTGTGAATGGATGGGTGGTGGGATGATGGGCCAGCTTAGCTGTGCAGGTACATATCCTTACAAGGGGATTTTCAAAGCAGCAGCGATCCAAAAAAACTCAAGAACTGCTACTCTATAGTATGCAGGGAAGAGCCTCTCCAAAGTGGGAATTTCATGTCATGGCACCGCCTTTCCCCTTATCACCGTGGCTCAGAATATTAGTTACTTTTACTCCTCTTTTATCCATTGTAATTTGTCATCACAGCTGTCTGTGCCGCGCCCAAATGGTCCCAGCTCCCATTATCTCCAATCATTTCCACTGCTTCCAGACCAAGCCTTTGAGTGGTTTCCCTGCCTCAGTACCTCACACCTCCATCCCTGCGGGTCACAAGGGTGGGACGGAACCGAAGATGGGTGCAGGGAGGGGAGAAGTACTGGGTGGGGTCAAGGAAAGGCAGGCCAGTGTGGGACTCCCTGATTTAGGGTGTCTGTCAGGGCTCCCTCCCAGGGTCGGTTGGATTGGGAGAGGGAGAAGGAGGAGCGAGAAGAAAGGAGACGTACCACAGATGAAGGACGGGAGGGGGCCTGAGCGCAGCGACGCAGAGCCAAGGGAAACTCCCAGAATCAACAGCCCTTAGGAACCAAGAAAGACCCCTGCCGGGAGGGGCGCATCCACACCATGGGACCCAGGACCCTTCCCGACCCGCTGTGGCCAGTCCTTACCAGGCACAGCAGGGAAGCAACCGCAGAGGAGCCCTCCCTCTCCGGTCACTGAGCGTCGGCAAGTTCCTTAGCTTTTGTGCCTGCAGCCCCCACCTTGAAAGTGGCAGTCGCCTCAAGCTGGGGTCACGACGCAAGCATGCGCAGTAGTGACGCGGGGGGACCCTATTCCTTGGGTAAACTCCGCTTTTCCGGGTCTTCCCAGAACAGCGCTGGAGTAGCAACCTGACCGCTCCGCGCGCAGGGGGCATGGCGGGCGGTGGACCGTGGCGTCCGCAACTCTGAGGTCTGGATTTGGATCCTCTGCTGCTATTCCCCAGCACTAAGCAAGTGGGTTTAACTGCAACCCTCGGGCCTCCCCAAGGATGTGATCCCAGATCCTTTCCGAGGAAGCTGGGGAATTTTTTAAAGGCCTCGTTCAATCCGGTCTCTTTCCTGCGAGAGGGAAGGGTAGATCTCTTTTTCAGCCCCTTGAAGGCACTGACTCCGCCCAGCCCAGCTTCCCTGGTGGCCCAGCATCCTCGGTATTAGTCCCTCCCTCGCCCACCGGCCCGCTCCTGACCGTAATTCCAGCCCCCACCGACAGGTCAAACTTTTGCGCACTGGTCCAGCGGTGCCCAGCGGTGCCCACCAGTCCCGCCGTCGCCCGTCGGGTCCGGACCTCGTCCATCAGTACTTCTCGCAGCCACTGGACATTTGTCACGACCACCCTGTGCGGTGGAGACCTGGAATACTCCGGTACAGGAAGTTGTGGGGCCCCGAACGCTAAGCCTCTGCGCATGGCCCGACGCCTCACCTCCCTTCCCGCACAGCGCCCCCGGCCCTCCGTTCACCGCCACCCTCCACATCTCTTGCGACCCCTCCTTCCAACCGTTCGCCAGGCGGAGCCTCTGGTCTTCTGGCTGTGTGTCCTCGGTGTTTGAATAGTGAAGACGCTGCTTCTCTCTATGATAACCCACGCTCCCCTGACACTCCTTCCCTCCGCCTCTCTCCAGAGTCGCTCCAAAGCTGCTGCAGGTCCGGCCCCCTGGCCCCCGGGCAGGTGCGGTCCAGCTCCCTAGGGGTCTGCCTGCTAGGCCTCGGGCATTTCCCATGTTCTTCTTCGCGTGCTCTGCGTCTCTGTCCTCCAGTTCTCTCCTGTCCTCCGGCATCCTAATCTGCATATTAAAATTTTTTTCCTCACCCGAGGACATTTTTTTTCTCATTGCTTTCAGACAAAGAGAAAGAAATATAGATGCGGGAGGGGAAAATCAGTCGGTTGCTTTCCGAAGGCACCGGAGGGGAAACCAAAGCAACCTTTCGGCAAGGGGACGTTGCCCCAACCAACTGAGCCATACCTGCCGTGGCCCAATCCGTATCTTTCTCCCTCCTCATGTCCAGATAGCAACAGGGCCCGCACAGGCTTCCAAAACAGGCTCTCCGCTTTCTCCCAGCCCTGCCACTGCAGATTCCTCCCTCCCACCCCAGGTTGAGCTTGCATGGCTTCCATTGTCCCCAAGTCCTTTCTCCTGGGCCACATCTTTTCCTGGACATTCTCCAGGGTACTTCAAAGCCTTTCATTAGTTTATTTGCCATTAATCATCCACTGTCTGCTGGTTGCTACTAATTTTATTTTCTCATAAACATCTTTGTATATACATTTCTGACACCTCTGATCATCCCCTTTCTTTAAATTCCTGAAAGAGATCTTTTAGGTAAGATAGGTAGTGACCTAAGGCAGGGAGGAGGAAGGAGGCATGTCTCCGCCATTGATTCAAAAGTCCTGAGTTGGTTCCAATAAGATTGCCGGCGTTCTGAACATCACAAAGCGTGCAGGAGGAAGGGATTCCTTGGGACTCTGTGCTGGGAAAGGGGGCCTCTATAGCAATTTCACTTAAGAAAAAGATCCTTTACTAGCTAAGAAAGAAAGCCTTTGTAGCTGTACATTATCCCCAAGGTTAGGAGGGGAAGAGGAAGAAGGAACCTAGAAGCTAATTAATGTATATAACCCCTGAACCTGAATAGTCTCTGAACACTCAGATTAGCTGAGTGAGTGCCCACTTGTAACCTCAGTTCAAGAGTATAGAACAAACTTACCAACAACTTCATTTACTCTATGCGTGGGGCATTCAGACTAGCCAGGTGCCTGCTTGCAGCTTTGTGCTTTCATGTGTTTCATAAATAAACTTGCTGTCTCCTTTCCACTATATGCGTTGTCTCTCAGTTGAATTTGTCTCTCAAGACTGAAGCAAGAACTGAGGAACAAACTTGGATGGAGGTGGGCAAGGGGGTGGGGTGTGGTTTACCGACGCTGGTCTCTCCCTGGTAACAAGTCAGAGAAAGTAAATATTTTGAAGGCTTTTAAGGCATGTTGCCAAAGGAAGTACACGAGCTTGAGGTCAGATGCACGGGTTCAAATACCAGCTCTGGCACTTGCCAGCTGCATGATTTGAGCAGTTACTTCTCTTCTTTGCCTCAGTTTTTAAAAAGTTCTTAGTTTATTAAAAAATCTGCACAATCACCATATAATAAGCAGTTAGACAGACAGGAACAGAGCAAAGACAATGGGCCAGGTACACTCTTTAAATTATTAAGCACCTCAAAGAGCTTTTGGTTACATGGGGTCACATCTATCAATATTTACCATTTTATAAATTTAAGCTGAGCATTGAAAATAGCAATAATAAATTAACTACATAATTATATCTTTAAACCAAAAGGTGAGTGAGGAGAGTGGCAGTGTTCTACATTTTTGAAAAATCTCTTTACTATCTGGTTTAAGACAGCTGGACTCTAATATCTGCCTCCACCTTCACTCCATTGCACTGTTGTTTTAGTTGAAACATGAGAAGAAAATCCAGTCTCACATAGATAAATAATTGGAAAAGAAAGTAATTTAATATCCTATGAAGATCATTGTGGATATTCTTTGATACTACGCTAACACTCAACCACTGATAGTTTTGTTAACCAAACTCAAGGGGTTCACCACTTTGGGTGTTCTATTCATCTATTCATCCCTTTCATCTCCCATATGACTAACAAAATAATAAAAAGATGTGTGCCTGAGGACAAAGGCTTAATAAAATTAATAATTTTTACTGCTTATCAAGGACTGATTTAAGTGAAAGAGTTGTTTTTCCCCTTGCCAGTAAGTGGTGGTGAAGTACACCGTGACAACCAGTGAATTTCGTGTCACTACCTTGATTCAAACTAAGAGCTGCCATTGGTTTTGCATCATTAGTACAAAGCCAACAGAGTGAAAAGGCAAATTGTTGTTTTCTCAGCATTACCATAGGGATAAAAAAGGCCTCTTTCCGGCTTCTTTACCAGAGCTAGCAATCTCTTTCCTTGAGCCCGGTAATTAACTGTTGTTTCCCTGAGTCTCTATTCTGAGGACTGGAGAGATTACTGCAAGCAGCCCTTGTGCAAGTGTTTTAAAATTTATACAAACAGGACATGTCAGACCAGAGCGCCCAGACCCTGAACCCAAAGATAACAGCAGAACAAACGGAAGCCTGAACAATCAGCCTGAAACCTCCTATTTTACAACTAATTGCCATGACTATGCAGTTCCATCCCCGTTTATCACCCCATAAAAACTCACAGCCCCAACTTCTTGCTGCTGGTGTACCTCTCCACACCATGCCCCTTTCCCTCTTGGAAAGTGAATAAAACCTTTGCTCTCTGTCTTTTCTTTCTTTGTGAATTCTTTCACAGCCTGTGGCACTGGCCACCCTAACAATTACTATGAAGATGATCATAGCCCCGGCTTATGTGGTTCAGTGAATTGAGTGCCGGTTTACAAACCAAAGGGTCGCTGGTTTAATTCCCAGTCAGGGCACAAGCCTGGGTAGCAGGCAGCAATCACATGTTGATGTTTCTCTCCCTCTCTCTAAAAATAAATAAACAAAATCTTAAAAAAAAAAAAAACCAGAAAAGAATCATAAACCTCCCGAAAGGGGTTTGGGAGCCCCCAGGACTCACCAGACCACACTTTGAGAACTGCTATGCTATTCATTTTTCTACTGAGTTGTTGATTTTTTTTCCTTACTGACCTAAGAAATACTTTTAATACACCGAGATTTATTTAATCCTACCATTCCACATAGGATTGAAATAGCATTTGCATTTGTGGAGGTGCAGGGAAATAGGTATATGTCAACTGAAGGTCACTGGCATTGATTCAACACAAACAGGTACAGTGAAGATGGAGAACTTGTTCAGTGCAAATAGCACAGCTGTTAGGAGGCCCTGATGCGAGGTGGTCCTGGGCCAGGCTCCACTGTTTCATGTAGTGTCTTGGCAACCATTCAGTTCCAGTCAGGAAAAGGTAGTTTTCAATGCAAAGAAATGTGCACCCCCAGAGGTCAAGGGGAGCTGATTTATATAGATAGAAGGCAGGGTCCATGGCCCCTGATTAGTTCCTCTTCACACAAATGAGGACTGCAAGTCCTCAAAGTTTGATTGGTCTAAAAGGCACTGTCCTGATTGGTCAGAATGGAGCCACTCTGGTTGGTAGAGAAGCAGCTGGGTGTTGTGGCTGGGCAGCTGTGATTGGATAGGGGAGCCTCAATCTTATTGGTTGAAATAGGATTCCAGGAATTCCTTTGTAAGGGCTGACTCAGCAGACAGAAACAAAGTGCAGGTAGGTAGGGCAGTGCAGAGGCAAGTTCTTCAGTACAGGATTTTCCCTGAAGTGCAGTTGGTGTGAGGCCATTGTAAGAGGCAGCTAAGTTCTGTTTTATGAATTTCAGCCCAGTTAGCTACCAGGAGCCCTTCTTAGTAGGTATCTTCTTTTTCAGAATTCATAACGTGTTTGTAGAGTTGAATCTAATGGTCCTGTCCAGTCTGAGTTTCTTTTTTTTTTTTTAAATTATCTTTGGCAAATTCTTCCCATACTAAATTGGATAAATTATTTGATACTCCCTGTATTAGTTTTTTGGGTGTCAAACAAAGTGACACAAACAAGGGGGCTTCAACAGTGCAAATGTATTGCCGTGCAGTGCTGGAAGCCAGAAGCGTGAGATCAAGGTGTCCACAGGGTTGGTTGCCTCTGAGGGTTGTGAGGAAGAAGAATCTCTCCATGCCTCTGTCCTTGGCTTACACGTGCATCTTTGCTTTTATCTGTGCATGGCATTCTCCCTGTGTGTGTGTCTGTGTCCAAGTTGCCCCTTTTTATAAAAGGATATCTGTCATATTGGATTAGAGTCCACCCTAATGATGTCATCTTAACTTGATCATCTGCAAAGATCCTGTTTCCAAGTAAGGTTACATTCACAGGCACTGTGTGTGTGTGTGGAGGGGGGAGGTCAGGACTTCACCTTTTTGGGGAACACAGGTTAATCCGTAACATGCACCTTTACTTTCTCCTTGTGGTTTGATAATACCTCTTTGCCCATTTGATCATTTCATGTTTTGGAATGTATTTAACAATAAATTGTGTGTCCGATAGCTACTATTTACTCAGCACTCTGACCTTGGGAACTTCAGTGAACAAAACAAAGATTTTGCCCTTTAGGAGACTACATTGTAGGACCAGTGTGGAAACGTAATAAAATAGGTATAATAAGTAATTAAGTTATACAGTTTATTTAAAGGTAATTGTTATCTGAGGGAACTTTTTGGATGATAGAAACGTTCCTTATCTTGATTGGAGTGGTGGTTACAGGCAAACAACGCCCATGTGTACACTTCAAAAGGGGAAATTTTACTTTATGTCAATTATACAAAAATCAAGAAAATTGATTTTGTGAAAAGCGTTATAAGAGAGGGGAAAAGTTAAAGTGGAAAGGAGATCAAATGGGGGACTGCAATTAATATTGCAATTGGAAGTTGCAGTGGAGTAAGGATTTCACACTGCTCCGGTAGCCCGCCATCTGCCGGTCAACCGCCCATCCCCCACCACTGCAGAGGGCAGATTAGAGCCACCGGTTCTTAAACGGCCTGGGTGGGGGACCCACGTCCGCCCCGCATAACAGATTGAGACTGCAGGGCTCTAAGTGCACTCCTAGCAGCTCCTACCGCGGGTATTGAGGAGGCACCAGGAGAGCGGTCAAATCCGCGCAGGCTCTAGAGGCCGCCAAGAGCATCAATCGCAAAATCTCCGCCTGGGAAGGTCTGAGTATAACCGTGACCTGCTCTTCCACCTTAACCAGGGAAAGCACAGAGGTCATGTGCCCATGGACGAAACTGTTTTGTTTGCCTGGTCTTGGCCCACATTACCTCTCACCCCAGCTTCAGTTTCTGAATAATTAGACCTCCTATTTATCCCTCTGACTTCCTTACTTAATTGCATTTTCATTTCGTGGCCTATCCTGAGGTGACAAGGATTTAGCCACAAGGCCTTTTGAATTATTTATAGCAGTGAAACAAATATAAAGTGCTCAAATGTCCGTCAAATAATAAATGTAGTCTATTCCCGCAATGCAATATTATTCAGCCATAATAAGGAATGAAATACAGATAGAAATACAAAGTGAATGAACTTGAGTTCAGAAAACATGCTGAACAAAAGAAGCCAAACACACACACACACAATGCCAGATTTGATGAGTCCACTTATTTGAAATGTCCAGACTAGTCAAATCCATAGAGACAGAAAGTAGGGCAGCGGTTGCCAGGGGCCAAGAAATTTGGGGGAAAATAAGGGGTGACTGGTAATGGGTGTGGGGTTTCCATTTGGGGTGATCAATATGTTCTGAAATTAGATAATGTGGTTGCACGACCTTGTAAATATACTAAAAGCCACAGAATTGTCCACTCTAAAATGGTAAATTTCGTGGCACATGAAGTAAATATCAATTTAAAAAGAAATGAAATGTCCTGGCCAGGTAGCTCAGTCGATTAGAGCATTGTCCAGATACACCAAGGTCGTGGGTTTCCTTCCCTGTCAGGGCACATACAAGAAACAACCAATGAATGTGTGAATAAGTGGAACAACAAATCCATGTTTCTCTCTCCTTCCCTTCCTCTCTCTAAAATCGATCAATAAAAATTTAAAAAGGAAATAAAAGATCAAGAAGGTGACAGGTATATTAGAGCTGCCCCCTCATGAATTGCATATTCCTAATTTCATTCATTTTACATAATTTCATTTTAAATACCAAAAAGTGTAACTAAAACGTATTTTGTTCCTTGATTCTAGACATGTATTTTCTGCATATTCTCATAACCTCTTTCACACAAAAATCACTAATTGTTTAAGCAATACTTATAAAAAATAATAACTACTTGTAAAGGTCACTGAGCTATATGTTGTGTTGACCTTGAACTCAGTGCAAGATAGGCAGGCTCCTCCCTGAGCCCGGCTGGTAGGAAGCCAGGAAACCATTAATTGCCCCGATGCTTTCCCTTCTTCTCATAGCCAATTTGCAGTTAGGCTGAAGGTCACTGCTACCTGCAAGATTTACTTCATGAGCTTAGATTTTGTTCCCTTTGCTCACACATGCACACTAGCAAGAAAAACTGTCCTTTCAGGACTTTCCCTCGTTTAAGTGCTAGAAAACACACCCCTGGGTGGAGATTTAATGAGATAAGGAGATATGCCACACAGGAAAAAGCATGTGGTTCCACTGTGCAATGGCCCAAGTCCCCAGCTTGGCACATTTAGACGTCACAATTAGATGTCATCTTTTCCAGCTCAGCTTCTTTAAAACTGTCCCCCAGCCTTTGTTTGGGGAGTGGCCCATTCTCTCTTTCCCTGTGCACCAACTGTAGTACACCTCTCCCTGGGAACAATTTTTTGGGGTGTGGTGAACTCTCCTATTTTCCTTCTTGGAAATTCCAAGAACCCCTGATGCCAGTAACAATCGGATTCAGTGGATACCAGCTCCACCGTGTGGCTTTTTTTTTTTAATTTATTGATTGAAAGAGAGAGAGGAGAAGAGAGAGGAAAAAACCATTATTTTCATTTTTCCACTTATTTATACATTCACAGGTTGATTCTTGCATGTGTCCTGACCAGGGATCCAACCTGCAACCTTGGAAGTATCAGGGCAATGCTCCAACCAGCTGAGCTACTCGACCAGGGCTTTGTGGCCATTTTTCAACCAGAGAGTATAAGTCTTAACCTTTACCTAGGAGAAGAAGGAGTACACTCTAGTGGGTGTGCCATCAGAATCAAATTACAAGCATACCTTAAGCACAGGCATTCTTATTCACACGAAGTGGTTTTCATTCCTAAAGTATTATTCCGTTTCAATCCTTGGATAAATATAGCTTAAATCTTCTTTAAAAATAGCTTGAAATTCAAGCCATGTTATTGTTGATGTGCAAGCTGACAGATGAGGCCACACCTCATTCAATTCCCTGGTTCATGCCTCTTTAAAATAAAGCAGTGAGGCAGGAGATTAAGAAGCCAGGGAAATTCCTTGACAAGTGGAACAAGAGAACCAGAGACAAAATAATTAAACAAAGACAAACAATTTGAGCAATTTATTGCCAGCTAGTGAATCACAAAGTTTTATCTTCCTGAACACTTAGGAGCAACTGGTTTACATATTCCAGACCATCCTGGAACAGAATGCCCTCCTCAACAACATTCTTTAAAAATAAAACTAACCGCCCTGGCTGGGGTGGTTCAGTGGATTGAGTGCCGGCCTGTGAACCAATGGGTTGCCAGATTTGATTTCCAGTCAGGACACATGCCTGGGTCAGGTCCCCAGTCGGGGGCATGTGAGGGGCAGCCACACATTGGTGCTTCTCTCCCTCTCATTCTCCACCCTTCCCCTCTCTCTAAAGAGAAACATCAATTTATTTTTCTCTAAATAAATGGAATATTAAAAAAGTAAAACTAATAAAAAAACAACCCTGACCCCGCCATACACACATTTTGATGAATCAGCATATCGAAGGACAAACCTGAAAAGCTAATGAATATTCTGTTAAGACCGTCTCCTGAGGCCTCCCCTAAGATTCCTACCTGCTATATGAAAAGCCTCAACACAGAGTACCCACAGCACGGCCTGGTCAGAGCACAGCCATTATTGGTACCTCTGTTCTCCTAAACTCGGAGGGCCCCCCCATGAGACTCACAACCAGGCTCTTTCCAGGCTTACCCCCGTGAACCTGTCTCAAATGCTCCCTTTTTCTCTGACTTTCTCCCTCCTGTTGCTTCTTCGACCTTAAACCCTTCCTTTGTTTCACAGTCCCAAGCTTTAATAAACATACTCTCAAAATCACCTGTACTTGTGTTGTGAAATGTTTCCTACACAAAGTCAAGAACCCACACACTACCCTGGCCAGCTCGAGGCAAACCCGCTCCAGGCCCAGACTCTGACTGGTAACAGTAAAACTGATGAAAATTTGGTGTTTGCCTCGAGCAAACACCAAATGCATAACATTGTAAATTACTAATGGCTATAAAATATTCTAGCTGGTTGTCACTGATTGGAGGAAGCTAAGGATTGGAGGAAGCTAAGGACACTTGACAAATAAATGCATTTGAGATCTTACATTAGATCTTTGACCAAAGGAGGACATTAGTGGAAAATCCGGTGAAATTTGAGTAAGTGCGATTTTAGGAGTTTAGTTAATAAGATTGTATTGATGTTCATTTTTGTGGTTAATTACTATAGTTATGTAAAATGTTAACATTAGTAAAAGCTAGGAGAAAATATATGGGAAATCTCTGTACTTTTAAAGGTGACTTTTTTGTAAATCTAAAATCATTGCAAAATAAAAGTTTAAAAAATTTTAGACTTTGTGGTTAGAAAGAACCACACATTTTTCTGTACTTTGTCATAGTGAGACAGGATAGTAAGAAGCTAGGAAAACTCCTGGGCAAGTGGAATGTGGAAACAAGACAAAAAAATTTAACAAGGCCAGTTTGAGTGGCTTACAGTCAGTTGCTGAATCAAAAGACCTTATCTCCCCTAACTGAGGATACTTGAAGATTTTATTTATTTTTAGAGAGAGGGGAAGGGAGGGAGAAAGAGAAGGAGAGAAATGTCAATGCATGGTTGCCTCTTGAGTAGCCCCTACTGGAGACCTGACATGCAACCCAGGCATGTGCCCTGGAAATCGAACCTGCCACCCCTTGGTTTGCAGGCTGGCACTCAGTCCACTGAGCCACACCAGCCAGGGCTGAGGACAATTGAAAGTAGATGGTTTATACCTCTCCTCCCTAACCGGAGAACACAGAGTCTTGCTGGCCATAAACTTCTGGTGTCCAGGGAAGAGAGAACAGCTAATGCAAATGGAGAAATAACACCTGAACAAAGGGAGCAAGCTTGGGAAGAAGCTGTGTGACTCCCCTTTCAGCTCCTTGTGTCCTTCCTCCCAAGAGAAACAGCATGTCCGCACTCCCCCTAAGAATTTCTGTCTCCTAAATTCCATTTCCCCTATGTAAACTTGCTCTGGAAAGCTCAAGGGAAGGTGGATATTAGGGCTTCTACCCACCACCTTCTCAGATGGCTGACCTCTGATATTAATAAAAGTGCAATTATAAACCAATCCTTGTCTCTGCTGTTTGGCTGAGCGGTGACAGGAAGCACAACCCTGGACTCAGTTGCCTTCCAGTTTCAATAGCAATATACATGTTTACGGTATGATCTCTCTTGCGTATAAACACGTGTACAAATATGTCCTCCCCAAAAGATACATTCAAATCCTATTGCTTCCTATTGATTATGATCTTACTTGGAAATAGGATCTTTGCAGATGTGATTAGTTAAGGAGCTTAAGAAGAAATCACCATGGATTGAGGGTGGGCCCTAAATCCAATGACAGGTGTCTTTGTAGGAGGAAAGGGAGATGAAGATGCAGACACACAGATACACCCAGGAGAGGCCATGTGATGATGGAGGCGGAAATCGGAGTGACCCATAAGCTAAGAAACTCCAGAAGCTGCCAGAAGCTGGAAGAGGCAGAGAAGGATTCTCCCCTAGAGACTTCTGAGGGAGTGATACCTTGATTTTGGACTTTAGAACTGCACAACTGAGAGAGAATAAAATTCTGTTGTTTTAAGCCACACAGTTGTGGTGATTTGTTACGGCAGCCCCAGGGGACTACACCTATTTAGTCCAAATAGGTGTAGTCTTTGTACCAAAGACTTTGTACCAAAGTCTTTGTACCAAAAATAACTGGAGGAACAAGGTCCAATCCACCAGAAGTGAAGACTAGAAATTGGAGGGGGTGGGGGTGGGATAGAAAGACGGCTTTTACTTTACAGTTTACTTTGTATGTCTCCCTTTTTTGTGAAATGTTCGCAGGATCTACTTTGCATCTGTTCAAATGCTGAGGCCTACACATACAAGGAGAGTCCTTTTTGCCATTTTAACCATATTTATTTATTTATTTTTTAAAAATATTTTATTTATTTATTTTTAGAGGGGAAGGGAAGGAGAGAGGGAGAGAAATATCAATGTATGGTTGCCTCTGCCGAGGACACACAATGAATCATGTGTCCCCTGCCAGGAACTGGCCTGCAACCTAGGCATGTGCCCTGACTGGGAATCGAACCGCGATCCTCTGTTTCGCAGGCCTGTGCTTAATCCACTGAGCTATGCCAGCCAGGGCCATTTTAACCATATTTAATGTGTGATTCAGCGGCATTAGTTACATTCACAGTGTTGTTCAGCCATCACCAGTCAATTTCTGAAACTTTTCACCACCCCAGAGACACTCCACCCAATAAGCAATCATTTCCCCTTCTTTGCTCCATTCACAGAACCGCAAGTTGTAAAAATCTTTGTGGATAACTTGGAACCCATTACCTTCAATTGGCATCTGCGGTGGGGGCAAACCTGTGGGACTGAGCCCTTACCCTGTGGGGTCTCTGATAACTCCTGTTAGTATCCGAATTGAGTTAAATCAGAGGAAACCAGGTTGGTATCCACAGAGAGCCGAGATTGCTTGATGTGGAAAACCCCACGCGCCTGGTGTCTGAAGTGTGGGTGTGTAACCGTGAACGTTGCAGAGGAGAAACAGAGTTGACTTTCCCCTTTCCAGCCCCAAGGAGGCCCCAGCAGAGCTGCCCTGGGTCTGAAAGATGAACCAGGTCAAGTAGTCCTGGAAAAGTGAGATGGGATAGTAAGAAGCTAGGAAAGTTCCTTGGCAAGTGGAATAGGAAATTGAGACAGGCCAAGCAATTTACAGCCAGATATAGAAGGTCACCACCTCCTTAGAGATGATATCTAGGACTCAGTTGTGTTTTAGCTCCAGGCCCAGAAAAGCAGCAAAACCAGGTGGGCGATGCCAGGACCAACGCAATGACATAGCGAGCCCCTGGAGACCATGACCCTCAAAGAGCACACTGGAGAACTGATGAACACTTCGCTCAAACCCTCCCCTGAGACTTCCCCTAAGATTCCTGCCTGCAAGCGAGAGGACTCAGCAAGCATGAGCTCTCCCTCTAGCGAGCAGCCTTCACCATTCCCTTTCCCTTTGCCGTCCCCGCCCCCCCCCCCCCCNCGCCCCCCCCCCCCCCCCCCCCCCACCGCCCAACTTCTTTCTTCACAGGCGCTTGCCTCCTAAACCCTAAGGCCATGGGCAGCAGCAGTTTGTCCCTAGCTTTGTTCCCCCTGAACCTGTCCCTAAGGCCCCCTTTTCTCTGACTTGCCAATGCACTAAGGCAGCCCAGACCAGGCTCTCCTGTTGCTTCTTCTATGCTAAGCCCTTCCTTGGTTTATGGTCCATCCCCAGCTGTAATAAATGGATCCTCATAGTCCCCTGGACTTGTGTTGTGAAATCTTTCCTACATGAAGTCAAGAACCCACATACTACTCCTGGCCAGACCCACGCAGGGCCAGGCGTTCATCCAGTAACAGAAGGGCAAGGTGGGGGCTGCTGGAGTGCGAGGAGGCCCCAGGTTTTGGCGCTGGGTGTCAAAGGACCCAGAATTCAGGGATTCAGGCCCTGGTTCAGGCCCTGGTTCTGGAAGAGTCTGGCACACAATATGCCATCAATAAATGTGTATTCGATTCATTTTTATTTTGCCCCAAAGTTTACTTTGTT
The DNA here is from genome assembly GCF_014824575.4 of Sturnira hondurensis. Taxonomy (NCBI): domain Eukaryota; kingdom Metazoa; phylum Chordata; class Mammalia; order Chiroptera; family Phyllostomidae; genus Sturnira; species Sturnira hondurensis. The sequence goes on from NW_028076720.1 coordinate 337,054, forward strand.
CATACTCAAAATATAAACCATGTATACCAAGTTGCTTCATAAAGTTCTTCAGCAAGGTAAGCCTCCATGTCTGGCTAGGGGATTGGAAAGGATTCCTGTCAACGCTGTTTGTTCTTGTTTTTCATCTGCAAGAGAAGGGGGGCAGGTCAGACAGGGCCCGAAGCTGACCATGGGAGGAGAGTATGGGCGGTCAATGGGAGGGGCTGCCAGGCCTCCAGGCCAGTGGAGGGCCCCACTGCCTTCTCTGATCTGAACTGTACCTCTCCCAAACCCTCCCCAGTCCTCACTCTTGCGCAGCCCCCACCCCTCATTCCCCCACCAGCCCCAGACCTCCCCAGGTGCTCATCCCAGGCTTGCTCTGACCTCATTCCTGAAGAGTAGATATCCACCTGCTGCAGCCAATGCAATCCCAAAGACCCACACTGCAGACCCTGTACCAAGCAAGATCAAGGTCCCCTTTCCCTATATGGAGGAAGAATGAGGAGGGGAGACCTCAGTGACCCCAGGCTGGTCCCACAGGATGCAGACAATGAGGGGCCTATGGGGCTAAGGGTCCTGGCTGACAGGGTGGCTAGGAACCAGAGAAAAGAGGGACACACAGGATGGCCCCATCCCACTGAGCTCAGTGGGAAGAATGGGCTCCAAGGCAGATGCTGGCTCTGCTCTGCCCTCTGCAGTGAGTAGGTGGTAGCTGCAGGGTGGTCCCTTGGCCCCCCTGGGCTTACCTCCTCAGGTCCTGGGGGTGGTACTCTCCACCCCCTGGGCTGGAGGGAGAAAGCAAGGGGCTGTCTGGAGGCACCTGGAGGAGTACTGGCCAGTGGAAGTGCTCACAGGGTGAGCTGGGCACACTGCAGAGGGGCCTTCGGGCTCCCACAGAATGGTTTGGGCCAGGCCTGTGACTCCTCAGAACGGGATGGAGTCTGAGGGGTCCCTGAGTCCCCTGAGAACTCCTGGCCTGTAGCTTGAGACGCCCCTCCACTGGTGTCCTGAGGTCTCAGCCCAGAGGAAAGCAGTGGGCCTCCCTCACAGGCCTTTAGTTGTCCCTGGGGAAAATGACCGCGAATGGGGAAAATGACCAGGGTCCTGTTCCTGTCCCAGGAGCTGGTGGCTGGGCATGGCCAATCTCGGCTGATTGCGGTGGGGGGATATCTTTACTCACCAGTGCGACGAACATCATGCTTTTGGACTCCATCTTCTTTATTTTTCTATTTCATTTATTTTTAGAGAGAGAGGGAGGGAGAAAGAAAGGGAGAGAAACATCAATGTGTGAGAGATACATCAACTGGTTGCCTCTCAGGGACCCAGCCCAGAACCCAGGCATGTGCTCTGACTGGGCATGGAACCAGCAACCCTTTGGTTCACAGGCCGGTACTCAGTCCCCTGAGCCACACCAGCCAGGGCATGCCACCATCTTCTTAAGGTATCAGAGCTCACCCCTGTGGAGAGGACAACCCAAGTCATCTTCCCACATACTCCAATATCCCGAGGGCCTCTGGGATCTGCTTCTCAAAGGCAGAGGCCAGGCCTCAGCCTCACAGGGATCCTGCCTGGAGGGGATCACCTGGACAAGAGACCTGAGGGGTAACTGCCCTGGAGCCCAGGCCCGTTCTCTAGGGGTCTGTGGAGGTGCCAGGGCCCTGCTCTGCTTCAGGCTCAGAAGTCTCTTCTGCAGGCCTGGCAGAAGAGCTTACCCCACCCATTGCCTCTGGACTTTCGTCTGGAAGACCACTTCCTCTTTCTGTCCCAGCCCGCAATTCTTCCAGGGATAGGGAGGGGAGGGTTCCCCCCCTCCCCATAGTTATCCTGCTAGTTTTTGGCTCACTTGGGGCCCTATCCATTCATCTAACTTTCTGCAGGCTCAGTGTTAGAACCTCACCCTGCTGCCATCCTGGTAAGTGCGGGAGTCTCCCCGGCGCCCCTGCAGACTGTTTTAGGTAACATCCCCATCCCCACACGCCAGCCAATTCAAAGGTACACATTCCCAGGTCCAGATGTCTTGGCTAACCCTGGCCCTCACCCTTTGTTTTCTGTTGCCCCTTCTAGAAGGAAGATCTGATTCCTGCATGTAAATAATTTTCCTGCTCTACCTAACCCTCCCTTGGCCGAGGACCCCATTCTCTGAGGCTAAGCCTGCTGCCTTGTCCCAGATAACAACCCCCCTGTTGGACTCACACATTTTGGTGGAGCACCTGCTTCCCCTGGTCCCCCTCCCAGGCACTCAGCTCTCACCTGGGGAAGGAGGCCAACCTCTCACCTCCAGGCTGCGAGTGACTGTGGCTAATCTAGATTTGGAAACAGACTTAAGAGTGTATTTCCTCCCTCGTTCCTTGAATCTATGCAGTCACAGATGGACTATCAGAAGAGCAGTGGTTTCACTGAAATCATGTGACATCCTTCTGAGAATGAGTCATCCTATTTGTTTCCTTTCACTTTCTCTAAAAGAAATCCACTTAAAATATAACCCTTCTGTAAGGCAACTAAGGACAACTGAGGGTGAGCTGGAGAAAACTAAGACCAGAGAAGGCTTCCTACATGGCTGGTGCGGAAAGAACGTGGGTGAAGCCCCAGACAGCAGGGGCGATGGCAGGAGGTGGCAGGGAGTGAGACCAAGTACTCCATAACTCTAAGTCATTTGAAGAGGACCCTGAGCTTGCTGTGTAAATAGAGCTTCGAGTCCAGTCCTTGTGTCTAGTCCTTGCCCCACAGTCTGCAGCCCCCACCCTGTACTCATAAGCCCTGTAGCCAACATTTTTGGCAGAAGACCCTTCCCCTGGGAGCTCACAGCTGGAAGCCTTCAGTCCCGGGAGACTTTCTGGAGGAGGTGACACTTGGGCCTGGGAGGGCAGTGATCAAGGGGCATCCTGGGATAACCCACAGGAGGGGGCCTAGGCCTCCTGGGCTCAGGTTCTCAGGTTCTACAGGCTAGGGTCACTGACCCATACAAAATAACACTCAACCTCATCATCTGCCACCTACCCATTTGCCATCCACCACCCAGCATCCAGCATCCCTGTATCTCTGCATCTACCTACCTAGCTACCTCTGCTGAGAATTCAGCCTGCCTGACACATGTGCCTTGAGAACCATAAGAATATAGACATTCCCGTTTAATACATGATTATTTCACAGTGAATTGAAGTAATATCCTATAGATGGGCATTTAGGTTTTTTCACACCTTTTTCCATATTTTGAAGTTGTGCCAACACTATACATACAAGAATGTTTCTGTTGGACCTTCAGCCCACATGGTGCGCTGGGGCTCCTCCAGTGAGCAGCCCCCACTGGGGCTCTGGGGCTGTTCTGCGGTGCAGATCTGAAGGGTCTGGTCAGTTGGGAGAGGGCCACTTCCTATTTTATCATTTTATAATTTTTAAAAAGAGTGTGGCATATTTTTTTAAAAGATTTTATTTATTTATTTTTTTAGAGGGGTAGGGGAGAGAGAAAGAGAGGAAGAGAAACATCAGTGTGTGGTTGCCTCCCGTGTGCCCTTTGCTGGGGACCTGGCCTGCAACCCAGGCATGTGCCCTGACTGGGAATTGAGCCATCAACCCTTTGATTTTGCAACCGCTGAGCCTCGACAGCCAAGGCTCATTTTATAATTTTTAGGTGATGAGTTTTGATTGATCTTTTACTTTTCAGCAGCCCCCCCCCCTGCATATTTTAAAATAAAAAGTAGCAAGTCTGGCCGTCATAATTCATCTGAAGTAGAACTTAAACTAACCTCTTCAAAGAGACTAAGTAAATAATCCTAACGTGGTAGGCACTTAGACAGACGTGAGCAGAGCAAGGACAGTGGACCAGGTACAGGTCAACAGGGTGGAAAGTGCTGGGTGCCTAGCAACAGACAAAACTGGGAAAACAAAGACTTTGCCCCGGGGGTAACCTATCCTCCCCCGGCATGTCACTGGTCATGCAGCTTAGACCCCCTGGCCTCTCATATCACTGGTCTGGTCGTGCACTTCGGCCCCTACCCTGACCTTTCCTCTTCTGGTATGTTGTTAGTCATGCAGGTTAGAATTCCTTAGAGGAGGAACAAAGAAGAGGGCTGCAGAATAGCCCTGAAACATTAAGCCCCCAGGACAATGAGGTTCTGACCCGCATCAAATATATCTAGACCTCATTGGTATTTCAGCTCCAGGCCCAGACAAGCAGCAAAACCAGACGAGATGCATGGCTGACGTCAGGACCACTTGCAAAGATGAATGACCCCCTGCCCTGGTGCTGACCAATCAGTAGAGACCACAACCCTGAAAGGACACCCTGGAAAGGTGAATATTCTATCGGGATCCATCCCTGAGACCTCCAGGTAAACACCCTCAAGTCAGAGGGCCCGGTGAGGCTCTCCCCCACCCTGCCCCCACGCACGTTTTCCTCGCCTCTCTCCTCAGCACCAAGTGCCCCGTTGCCTCTGTAACTTGTTTCTTGATCCCGTTTCTTCTACAGCTCACTTCTTCTACCTCTGTGGTTTTATAAATAAACTTTCTTCTATAGTTTGAGTATTGACTCTGAATTCCTTTTTTTTAAAACTTTTTAAAAAAGCTGATTTGATAAAGAGAGAAACATATGTTGCCCAACTTACTTATGCACTTATTGGTTGCTTCCTGTGGTCAAACTAAGAAATATTCAAACCTGTAGAGAATTTTTGTGAGTTTACTTGAGCCAAACTGATGACAATGCCAGGAAGCAAAATCTCAACGGATTGAGAATATGTTCCAGAGAATGGCAGTTCTGCACCTTATTTTATACATCACAACCAAAAGAGAATATGTAAGTGGGTTACATGAAATCCAGTGGTGATCGGTTAGGAAGGTAGGACCAAGCAAAGCAGCAGGGAAACCTCTGGGATTGGATAAAAAGGAAATTGAGCCCTGGCTGCTGTGTGGCTCAGTGGACTGAGTGCCAGCTACGAACCAAAATGTTGCTGGTTCGATTCCCAGTCTGGGCACAGGCTTGGGTTGCAGGTCAGGTCCCTAGTTGGGGGCGTGTAAGAGGCAACCAATTGATAGATTTCTCCCACATCAATGTTTCCCTCCCCTTCTTTCTCCCTCTCTTCCCCTCTCTGTAAAAATAAGTAAATTAAAAAATAGCGAAGTGATAGATACATACTTCTTTTACACAGGCGAATACAGGATAGTTAACAGTCAACAATTAACTCAATAACAGTAACAGTGAGGTGATCTGTGGTCTCAGGAGAGTGGTTCATCTGCTTTGAGGAGTCTGGGATAAAGGAATCACTTTGACATTCCAGAGTTATGTTATTGTAGATGCCAGAACACAACAGACAGGCTTAGTTTAGGTGAAAACTGATCTTTGTCAGGGAAGATTCTAGCCTAGGACATGATTACAAGCCATAAACTGCTTTTAGTTTAAAAGTTGAAATTTCAGGCAGTCCTTTGTGGTTACCTTAGGTCTCTGAGTTTGTAAGGTTACCACCTACATGAGTTTGTCAGGTGTAGTATGTAGCCCCCTTTTCATTCATGGTGCCCTGACCAAAGATCAAACCCACAACCTTGGCACATTGCAATGACATTCTAACCAACTGAGCCACCCAGCCAGGGCTCTGAATTTTTTCTTAGCTAGAACTCAAGTTCTCAGGTTGCTGAACCAGGGTCCGATCTGACTCCACCAGTCTAATATTGGGTGCCATTTTCACCAGCAACACTAAGAAAATAAAGTTCGTTTTTTAAAAGTTGTAGAAACCCCCAAATTACAGATAACATACCCCCAAGAAGGAGTGGGAGGACAGTGCCAACTTGGGCCAGAGCTGCACAAAGGCCCATGTGTAGTGAGGGAAAAGCCTATGGTCAGGGACCATCCCTGTTGCCCATGGGAAGGCCTTCCCTTATCAGGCTCTCTCCGGGCCATAGGAACAGGGGCTCAACCAGAGACTTCTTTGGGAGCAAATGCTCTTATTGCCAAGTGCGCTGCTTTGCCGGTGCTGAAGCTGCAGGGTCCTGATCAGACCATTGAGACCACATAGGGCCCGGAAGCTACCAGGCCTGGCCAGGACCTTGCTTGCAGGTCTATGGGAGTGGGTGGGCTGGAGCTGGGACCTCCAGGTAAAAAGGCGACAGAGGAAACCTTCATAGGCAGCAGAGGGTGCTCCAGCATCAACCCAGCGAGTCGTCCTTCCACCTGGGTCTGGTCTTCCTCTGGGGGGAGTGAGGGATGTGATCATTTTCCAAACATGAAAAACCCTGCCTTTACACCTGACCTAGCTGCTCCCATGACTGATAATTAGCTACTTGTTTGTTTGTTTGTTTGTTTATTATCTGTCTTGCCTCAGTGGAATGGCAGTTCCAGGACTTCTGGGTTTAGGAATCAAGGAGTGGAAATGGGAGAGGCTGCACTCACCCTTGCCTCTGGGGCCTCCAGTACTCATTCAGCTTCACAGGCCTTGCTCGTCGCAGGCCGCCTCCGTTCCAGGGGAGGAATGTTTCCACTGGGGGGCGCTGCCACAAGGATACAAACTGAGGTTGAAGGCAGAAGCCTGGCCTGTCCCTAGAGAATAAGCAACCATGGGTATGCACCTGGATTTTGAGAGTGTAAGGAAAAGAGATGACAAAAAGACTGTATTCTAGAAGGCCCTATTAAAGAGTTTTTTATTTTATTCCAAAGGGAAAGATTTAAGCATTTTAGGAGTATACAGTTTAGAGATATTACTCCAATGAGATGGATGCTACAATGTTAACAGTAGTTGTCTCTGAGGGGTAAAATTGCCTGTATATATTTTTTCTTTTCTTTACTTTTTTCCTTTTCTGTTCACTTATCTGTATTTTACCATGTTTTCCATAATGAACATGGCTTACCTGTATGCGTTAGTGTATGCAAGGGCTACCATAATAAAGCACCACAAACTGGATTGCTTAAAATAACAGGAATTTATTCTCTCCCAGTGTGGGAGGCCATGGAAGGTCCAAAATCAAGGTGTTACGGGGGAAAACCAGTTCAGCCTCTTCTAGTTTCCGGTGGCTCCTGGTGTTCCTTGGCTGGTGGCCACATCACTCTGGTCTCTACTCCCATCTCCACATGCCCTTCTGCCCACTGTGTCTCTGTTTCTCCTCTTCTTATAAAGACACCAGTCATTGGATTTAGGGTCTACCCTAAATTCATAATGACCTCGTCTGGAGCCCCTTAACTGATTACATCTGCAAAGCCCTTGGTTCCAAATAAGGTCACATTCTGAGGTTCCAGGTGGACACGATGCTTTAAAGGGCTACTTGTTCAATCCACTACACTATAGGATATAAATAAAGCATCCAAGGAAAATTTACAAATCACTCTGGAGGCGCCACGATAACTGGAGGCGAAGACCAGAAGCCAGGAGCCTGCAGAGGAGGCTGTTGTTGAAGTCCTGGCCTGGGTTTGGACAGCGGCAGCTGGGAAGACAGAGGGCACTGTAAGGGAAAGGCTATGGAGGCCATGTCAGTTTAGACTCCAGGGTTAACTGGATGTAGAAGTCAAGTAGGGCAAAGTGCTGGCTTTCCGGCTTGGATAAGGATGCTACTTATGTTATCCAAACGGGAAAGACAGGAGGATCACATTTGGGATAAGGGCATCTGCTAGAACCATGAGTAAACTCTCATGGTACAGGCTCCACAATTGACCCAGATATGTTCTCTGAAGGAGGAGTCCTAAGATTAAAGAATCCAGTGAGAAAGGCAGTCATGATTTCCTATTTATGTCAAGCATACTTTTCTTTTTTTAAGTATATTTTATTGATTATACTATTACAGTCGTCCCAGTTTTTTCTCCCCTTTATTCCCCATTGCCCTGCACCCTCCTCCCTTGAGCGCTCCTTCCCCGCTCCCATAGTTCATGTCCATGGGTTGTACACATAAGTTCTTTGGCTTCTCCAGTTCCTACACTGTTCTTAACCTCCCCCTGTCTGCTTTGTACCTACCATTTATGCTTCTTGTTCCCTGTACCTTTTTCCTTCTGTCACCTCCCCCCTCCCCCACTGATAACCCTCCATGTGATCTCCATTTCTGTGATTCTGTTCCTGTTCCAGTTGTTTGCTTAGTTTGTTTTCATTTTTGTTTTTGTTTTTAGGTTCAGTTGTTGATAGTTGTGTTTGTCATTTTACTGTTCATAGTTTCGATCTTCTTCTTTTCCTTAGGTAAGTCTGTTAACATTTCATATAATAAGGGCTTGGTGATAATGAACTCCTTTAGCTTTACTTTACCTGGGAAACATTTTACCTGCCCTTCCATCCTGAATGATAGCTTTGCTGGATAGAGTAATCTAGGTTGTAGGTCCTTGCCTTTCATGACTTTGAAAACTTTCCAGCCCCTTCTTGCCTGTAAGGTTTCTTTTGAGAAATCAGCTGACAGTATAATGGGAACTCTTTGTAGGTAACTGTCTCCTTTTCTCTTGCTGCTCTTAAAATTCTCTCCTTATGTTTAATCTTGGGTAATGCAATTGTGATGTGCCTTGGTGTGTTCTTCCTTGGGTTCAAGTTCTTTGGGACTCTGAGCTCCCTGGAAGTCTATTTCCTTCACCAGATTGGGGAAGTTTTTCTTCATTATTTGTTCAAGTAAGTTTTCAATTTCTTGCTCTTCTTCTTCTCCTTCTGGTACCCTTATGATTCAGATGTTGGAATGTTTAAAGTTGTCCCAGAGGTTCCTAAGCCTCTCTTTTTTTTTTTTCAATCCTTGTTTCTTTTTCAATCCTTGTTCCATTCTGCTCTGGTTGAATATTTATTTCTTCCTTCTGGTCCAAATTGTTGATCTGAGTCCTGGTTTCCTTCCCCTCACCATTGGTTTCCTGTATATTGTTCTTTATTTTGCTTTGCATAGCCTTCATTTTTTCCTCTATTTTGTGACCATACTCAACTAATTCTGTGAGCATCCTGATTATCAGCATTTTGAGCTGTGTATCTGATAGGTTGGCTATCTCTTCATTGCTTAGTTGTTTTTCTGGAGTTTTGATGTGTTCTTTCATTTGAGCCCTACTTCTTTGTCTTGGCACACCTGTTTTAATGTAAGGGGTGGAGCCTTAGGTATTTGCTGGAGGGGGGGATCCCACTTCACTGGGTTGTGGTGCTGTATGGGGGGAGGAGTCAGAGAGGGAACAATGCTGCTTGCTTGGCTCTCAGCCTGCTTTCAGTCACTTCCCCCACCACCCACAAGCCAATTGGGTGCTTCTGGTGCTGATTCCTGGGTGAGTGGGCTTATGTACATTCTAGGGCCCTGTGGGCCCCGCCAATGAACTCTCCTGTGAGGGTGGGAGTTTCTCCTATCACTACAACTTCCACAGGGTTTTACAACCAGTGGTTTGGAGGCTCTAGTTTCCCATGCTGGAATCCTGGGTTGTGAGGTCTGTCTCACTCCCCAGTTGTTCCTCCTGATTTATCCACAGGCAGATGTGGGATCCACAGCGACCAACTCGCCCACTCAGTCATCCAGCTGCCACCTTGCTGCACATCCTCTCTGCCCCAGCTGCCAGTCTCTGTCCCTCCTACCAGTCTGGATGAATGTTTTTTCTTTAACTCTTTGATTGTCAGACTTCCATACAGTTTGATTTTCTGGCAGTTCTGGTTGTTTTTTGTTTTTAAATTTGTTGTTGTACTTTTTTGGTTGTGCAAGGAGTCAAAGTGTCCAAGAATACTTTTCTGATTGTCATATGTGTCTTGCTAACTGCTCCACTTTACAGAGTGGGAAACTAAAATTTTGCATATACCATCCAGAATGTATGGCTTGCCCTGACCCATGTGGTTCGGTTGGTTGGAGTGTGGTCCTATAACCAAAGGGTTGCAGGTTCAAATCCAGTTGGTGCACTTACTTGGGTTGCAGGTTCCATCCCCGGTCCAGGAGCATACCATCCCCAGTCAGGGTGCATACAGTAGGTAACTGATTGGTGTTTCTCTCTCTCCCTTCATCTCTCTAAAAACAAGGAAAAAAATTCTCAAATGAGGCTAAAATAAATATGTGGCTTTATCTGTTCTGCTTAGTTTGATTGGACTGTAAGCTTCTATAAGGGAAAATATACGTAATGTTCAACCTCACTTGTTGTTATTGAAATGTGAATTCAAACTACATGATAAACTACATTCAAACTAGATCTCATTAAAATTAAAAACTTCTGTGCATGAAAAGATACTATCAAAAAGTGAAAAACAACCCACAGAGTGGGAGAAAATAGTCACAAATCTTGATAAAGAATCAATATCCAGAATACATAAAGAAGTTCTACAACTTAACAATAAAAAACAACCTAGTTTAAATATGGGCAAAGGACTTGAATAGACATTTCTCCAAAGAAGATATCCAAATTAATAATGAATAGCATGAAAGAGGTTCAATATCACTAATCATTAGAGAAATGCAAATCAAAACCACAATGAGATATCACTGCATACCTACTAGGATGGCGAGAATAAAAAAGACAGAAAATAACAAATGTCGGAGGGGATGTGGAGAATTAGGACCCTTGTGCATTGCTGATGGGAATATAAAGTGGTGAAGCCCTTGTGGAAAACAGTCTGGCAGTTTCTCAAAAACCTAAACATGAAATTACCATATCAGCCAGCAATTCTACTCCTAGGTATATACCCAAGAGAAATGAAAATGTGTCCACACAAAAACTTATATACCAATGTTCATCAATAGCAGAATTATTCACAATAGCCACAAAGTGAAAACAACTCAAACGTATGTCAGTGAATGAATGGATACACCAAATGTGGTGTATACAGTCAATGGAATATTAGTCAGGCATAAAAAGAATGAAATTCCAGTATGTGCTACAACATGGATAAACCTTGAAAACATTACGCTAAGTGAAAAAAAAACAGGCACAAAAGGGCAAATATATGATTCCACACATATGAGGTCCCTAGAGTAGTCAAATTCTCAAATATGGAAAAAAAATAGAATAGAGGTCACCAGGGGTTGGGGAAAGGACGGAATGAGGAGTTATTGTTTAGTGAGTAGAGTTTCAGTTTGGGAGATAAAGTTCTGGAAATGAACAGTGGTGATAATGGTGTTTGCAGAACACTGTGAATGTACTTAATGCCACTGAATTATACATTTAAAAATAGTTAAGTGGCAAATTTTGTTATATAAATTTTACCACAAAAACATGTCTTTACCTTTTGCCCCAGAAATCTCACTTCCAGGACTTTACCTTGGAGATACACTCCCAACAATGTGAAAATACATATGCATTTGGTTACTCATTGCAGCATGGTTTGTAACTACAAAATATTGGAAACAATGTCGATGCTCATACATAAGAAGTGGTTGAATAAAAGTTCATCCACATGTCTCTATCAACTGAGGTGGGATGATTTCCAGGATGTAGTGCTAAGTGAAAAAGGTAAAGTGGGAAAGCATAGCTATCGTGTGCCACCTTTTTGTGTCAGAAACAAAGAGAATTAAGAAAACACACATTTGCCTCCACATTTGAGCATAAAGAAGCCCAGGAAGGAAAAGCAGAGAGGACTGAGATCGATTACCGGAAGGTAGTGGCCAGGAATCGCATGGAGAGGACAGAGAAAATGGGGGAGGGGAGGAGACACTCCCTTGAATATATTTTTATGTACAGATCTGCCTTCTGGAACCATGCTATTTTTTCACATATTTTAAAAAATATTTAATTTTTTTATTTTTAGAGAAACGGAAGGGAGGGCGAAAGAAAGGGAGAGAAACATCACTGTGTGGCTGTCTCCGGCATGCCCTCTAGTGGGTTCCTGGCCCACAATCCAGGCATGTGCCCTGACTGGGAATCAAACCAGTGACCCTTTGGTTAGCAGGCCAGCGCTCAATCCACTGAGCCCACCAGCCAGGGCTCTTGTTTCACATATTTTAAAAAACAGGTGAAATCACTAAGATGGGAGGGAAAATCCTAAAATTTAATACAAACAGAAACAATCGAACCAAAGCATATTTCAAATGAATAACACATACCCTTGGTTTCACTCGCTGTGGCCAGCGCATGTTCCTCGTCCTCTTGCAGCTCTGCTCTGCATTCCTCTGTGCCTGATGACTGCTGCCACCTCCTCCAATCACCATAACAGAAGAGATCCCTGTGCTCGTCATCAACGATGGCTCTGACATGTGTAAAGCTGGCTTGGCAGGAGAGGACGCCTTCCCCCTCAGGCACGTTCACTTCCATTGTCAGATGCCTCCAACACCAGGCTGTCATGGCGGGCATGGGGCAGAAGGACAGCTATATGGGCATTGAGGCCCAGAGCAAGCACAACATCCTGACCCTCAAGTACCCCATCGAACATGGCATTGACGGCAACGAAGATGACATGGAGAAGCTCTGACACCACACCTTCTACAGTGAACTGTGTGTGGCCCCCAAGGAGCACCCTGTGTTGCTGATCAAGGACCCCCTGAACCCCAAGGCCAACCATGAGAAGATGAGTCAGATCACGTTTGAGACCTTCAACACTTGGGCCATGTACATGGCTATCCAGGCAGTGCTACATGCCTGTGTGCCTGTGGCCACACTACTGGTATTGTTATGAACTCTGGGGATGGGGTTACCCACACTATGCCCACTTAAGAGGTCTGTCCCCTCTCCTACTCCATCCTGTGTCTTGACCTAGCTGGCCAGCCAGGACCTGGCCAATTACCTCATGAAGATCCTCACAGAGCATGGCCACAGCTTCACCACCACAGCATTTGGAAAATCATGTGTGACATCAGAAAGAATCTCTGCTATGTTGCCCTGATCTTTGAGCAGCAGATAGCCACTGCGGCATCCTCCACCTCTCTGGAGAAGAGCTACGAGCTGCCTGAGGGGTAGGTGATCACCATCAGCAACAAGTGATTCCAGAGTCCCGAGGTGCTCTTCCGGCCCTCCTTCCTGGGTATGGAGTCCTATGATTTCCACAAAACCACATTCAACTCCACTATAAAGTGTGATATTGATATCCAGAAGGATCTGTTTGCCAACACAGTGCTGTCTCATGGGACCACCATGTACCCCCTACATAGCCGAGAGGATGCAGAAGGTGATCACAGCTTTGGCTGTAATCAAAATCAAGATCATTGCCCCACCGAAGCACAAGTGCTCAGTGTGAATCTGGTTCTGGCTCTGTTCTGGCCTCACTGTACACCTTCCAGGAAATATGGATCAGCAAACAAGAGTAAAGCAAGTCGGGCCCCCTCCATCATCTACTACAAATGCTTCTAAATGTACTGTGGGCAGATGAGTAGCAATTGCTGCATTAGTTGGTCAAGTCTGAGTTTGCCCTAGCAACTATATATACCACAAGCTGGCCTCCTAAAACTGAAATAAGCCTTTGAAAAGAAGTGGTCCTTAAAGCTTATATCTGATCTCAGCACTGGACTATAGATCTGATTCATGATTTTGCCCTTGAATTCAACTGTTCCCTTGGTACATGTTTAATACCATGTACACAGCTTTGATTTAAACTCCTATACATGCAGTCAGTCACTTGGTGGCCAAAATGAGAACATTTGCTCAAGAAAAATCTAGTGGTTTGATGAGAATCATGCATGTTCCTGCATGTGCAGGGTATTAATGTGCAGGAGTTGCCAATTTCAGGGTTTCTTTAGAATCTGGCAAGAGTCCTGAACCAGTTGTCATTTCTTTCCTGCCAGTGCAACGGTGCTGGGAGGGTCCAAGAGTTACGACCCACCTTCCTTCTTTAGCTGATGTTCTCCTGCCAGAACACCTGGGTTATTTGTTACTTATCTTGAGTTGGAGAGGAGTTTGCATTTTCACTTGTAAATTTATTCATCCTTTGGTGTAAAATTTTTGTATGCAATTCCCAATTCTTTTAGAGATAACAAGTTTTGGTTTTCTTTCTTTCTTTCTTTTTTAATGATTGTCCTGAGAGAGATGGAGTCCCTCTATCTCATATGGAAGAAAACTTATTTTTTTAAAGATTTTATTTATTTATCTTTAGAGAGGAAGGGAAGGAGAGAAGGAGAGAAATATCAATATATGGTTGCCTCTCGTGAGTCCCTTGCTGGGAACCGGCCCGTAACCCAGGCATGTGCCCTGACTGGGAATTGAACCGCGATCGTGTGGTTCGCAGGCCTGCGCTCAATCCACTGAGCTACACCAGCCAGGGGTAAATTTTGGTTTTCTACTGTCATGTGAGAACATCAGGCCCCAGCAACAAGTCATTGTGAGAAAAGTAAAGTGCTTCAGTTAAAACACATACACACACACACACACCTAAGGCTGAGGAAAAAAAACCCAATTAAGTAACTTTTGAATATAGTATTTGGAACACATGTTTTCAGGTCAAAGACAAGTAAGAACTCTAAACTCCAATAGGTAGGCATTTATCCCCCTACAGGAATGAATAAACAATTTGAAGTTACTTTTTGGAATTCTAAGATTGAGCAAATATGTAAATATATTGAGGAAATGGAAGCCAAGATTCTCACGGTTGGAGACTGGGTTACAAATATGAAGAGGGGAGAGGATAGTATGAACCTTGTAGCATTAGACTGGAATTGGAGATATCCATGTAAACTCATGGATGTATACATCTTATCCATTTCCCAGCTAGATCCTCCAAGAGGGCCTAAAAGTAATGATGCCACAGTAATGTAAGTACACCTAGTATTCAGATCTTGGTTTCTGAATACTTCCACTAGACAGCTTTTTTTTTTTTTAAGTATGAAGGGTAACCTAGAAATTTTACAGCAGAGAAACCTGGTTGAGCCCTTCTTAATCAAATAAACAAAGTTAGAATTGGCAGAAATGGAACTACTGGGCAGAAATACCTCTTCATATTATACTCTGATAACCCAGCATCACTTCCGCAGACTTCCTGCCAAAAGTGTGTAAACTGAATCTAAGTATGATGAAACTGAAATTGAGGGACGTTCTATAAAATACATGGTCTATACTCTTCAAGCTGGAGATGTCATGAATAACAAGTCAGGAACTGTTTCCAATTAAGGATATCTAAAAAGACAAGGCAGCCCTGACCCATATAGCTCTGTTGGTTGGGCGTCATCTTGCAAATCAAAGGTCACTGGTTCCATTCCTGGTCAGGGCACATGCCTGCACTGCTGGTCTGGGGTATGTGGGAGAAGCAATCAACCTATGTTTCTCTCCCTCTCTTTCCTCCTCCCTTCCCCTTTCCCTAAGAATAAATTAATAAAATCTTTAAGAAAAAGACATGACAGTTAAATGTAAAGCTTGCGTGATTTTGAATTTTCTGTTGTTATAAAGTATATCATCAGAAGTGACAATACCACAATATGGTTTGTAGAAAATAGTATTGTTTCAATGTTTCTTTCCTGATTTTGAAAACTGTACTGTGGATATATAAGGAAATTCATTGTTGTTCCCATAGGAAA
This sequence comes from Sturnira hondurensis, assembly GCF_014824575.4. Classification (NCBI taxonomy): domain Eukaryota; kingdom Metazoa; phylum Chordata; class Mammalia; order Chiroptera; family Phyllostomidae; genus Sturnira; species Sturnira hondurensis. The sequence goes on from NW_028076720.1 coordinate 352,357, forward strand.
AGGAGAATAACACCTACCCCATAGGGTTGTTAAGAGCATTAACTGCATTGATTCATATACAAAATTTAGGACAAAATATTCAGTAAATACAGAGAAAAATATCATTGGGAATTTGGTTACAGGAAAGGATCTCATTGAATGTGGTAGGTTTCAATAAACCACCATCCTATACCTTCAAATTAGGTACAGAAAAACAAAGGCTCTGCTACATGGATATGTTCAAGAAGGAATATAGCTGCCAGGAAGGACTCCTTGTAGTTAACTGTGCACAAATTCATAGCTAGAGTCCAGCTGCTATTGTTGCCAGAAGCCTGTCAAACACACTGCATTTTAGGGAAAAGCTACAAACTGTTAAGGGGACTATATGGTATTGGGGAAAAAATACAATAAAAACCTTACAAACTGAACCTTTAAACTCCTGTACTATGCTCTCAACACCAACCCTTACCAGAATTCCTGGTGTTATCTTTTGACTAATTGGCTGAGAGGTACACAGCATATCCTCATTTGTATCTTTAATGACTAATCAGAGCAGATAAAATGACCAATCAGGAGAGTGCTATTTGGACCAATCAGACTATGCAAATTTTACTTCCTCATTTGCATAAAGTGGACCCATCAGGGGACAAGGCAGGGGCTTTATAAGGAGAGGCGTTGGCCTGACTGGATTCTCAGTCTGTTAGACTATTTTCCAATGTGTTGAGGTTGCAAGGCTGCTCCTGGATCAGGGCACATGTAAGAATCGACTAATGAATTCATAAATAAGTGGAACAACAAATTGATATCTCTTTCTCGCTCCTCCTTCCTCTCTAAAGTCACTAAGTTTAAAATTTTATAAAAATTGGTGTTCCTGTTATTTCTGGGGATACACTTTGGGTTTCCACCTGAGGCTTCATTTCCTGGTTTTGTAAACTGTTCTCTCCAAAAGTTTCTCCTCCCAATTTGGGGCTTTTATTAACAGGTTGGTGGCAATGAAATTCTGTCCACACCAGCTCATGGAAAAAGTATCCAAAGGAGCCCAAGCTCAAGGATGCAGGGTTAGAAAAGTTCATGGGCACTGTAAACTCCTAGAGAAAATGGTGGGTCTCCTTCCAGTTCTAGTACCTGAAGTGAGCTTATCCTTAGGTAGGCATGTTAACAAGAAAACTTAGTAATATCAAACACAATCTTTCAAAATCAAACGAACAATAGCTCATTAAATGGCTACCATGTACTGGGTCCTGTTGCGGGTGCAAGACATGCCCCCCTCATCCCCTCCATCACCAAGACTGCTGAGTGTGAGTCCAAGGACAAGTGGGTGGCACTAGGTTGAAACTTTCGCCTGGCTTAGAAGCTCAGCTTCTTTCAATTCTTCTCTGAGACTGGCTGTTCTCAGGCAAAAAAAAAAAAAAAGGTCTTTAAATTAACCGGAGACATCTGCAAAAGGAGTGAAAATTTTAAGGGTGTTTGTAACGTTTTTTGCCCTGCTAGTATATAAATTGCATTTTTGCCTGGACGCTTCACCCGGAGATAGTGGAAAATTATTCCTCAGGGCAGAGAGCCCAGTTCTGCCCGTCTCCAAATCGTGAATGCTGCGAACACAAAAGCCAGCTGGATAGGCTTTTACCTCAGGCCCTGGGCCTGAAACTGGGCTCTAGGGTACGGGGAGCCTGTTGGTCGAGGTGTGAGGGGGGTTTCTCCCATGGGCGCCGCAAGACCCAGCACGGCGCAGGCGCTAGCTCGCCCGGGAAGCCTGGGTTGCATAGAAGCAGGGTATCTGAGCTTGGGGCAACAGCTCCGTAACGTGGGGGAACAAAATGGCGGCCGTGCCCTAGGTCCACACTACAAACGGGTTTCGGGCCACAAAAAAAACCACAACTCCCAGAATGCTCTACGCCGAGGCCCGGAGGCCGAGGAGTGCTCTAGCGTCGCTCCACAGGACCGTAGGCCCTGTGCCCCGCCCCGCCAGGCGAAAACCCTTCGGCATACGTTGCCGGCTCTTGAACCCCTCCCTAACCTTGTCTCGCACTGGCCGACGGGACTCGTAGTTCTTTGGTAATAGAATTGAGCGTCCCTCAGGCCTTACGAAACTACACTTCCCGGTGCGGTTTTAGCGCTTGCGCACGAAGCCGCGGTGCACACGACGACTCCCGGCGGGTTCTGCGACACTCGCGGCTGCGCGCTGACGCAGTTACTTTGCCGTGCTGACGTGCAGCGCGGCCCAGGCGGGGTGCGAGTGGCGCAGTCGGAGCCCGCTGCGGCCCCTGAGGAAGCGAGGAGGCGTCAGTGGTGGCTGAGGCGGGCGGACTGGCGAAGCGAGGCGGCGGCTCTGGGCCCCGAGAGACTCGGGAGGTCGAGCAGCGGTAGCACCTCTTCCCCCTCCGAAGCGGCGGGCGGCGGCGGCGGCGGGTGAGAGGGTGAGGAAGCGCGCGAGCCGGGTGGGGGAGGGGCGGTAGCCCCGGCTCTAGGCCAAAGCGCGCGGAGAACCGTCTAGGCCGCCGCGCGCAAGCGCGCTCGCCGCTTTTAGCTCGCGCGGACGCCCTCGCTCGCCTGCCTCCCCTCCCCCGCCTCCCCTTCCCGCGATTTCTGTCGCGCGCGGGGTTTTACTTTTTCCCCTCCCCCATGGCAACGGCGCGCGCCTCCGACTGCATTCAAGCTCGCGCGCGTGCTCGGCTCCTGGCCTCCCCCACGCGTGTGGCCGAGGAGGCCCTGCTATCGCGCCCCTCCCGGCGTTTTCTAGGCAGGGAGGGGGCGGTGGCCATTGGGGCCTGCTTCGGAATCCTTTCCCCCCGCCCCACTCCTTTCTCGTGGCTCTTGGGGCCTATGGTCTGTCTGGGGGCCTCCCAGACTTCGGGGCGCCACGCAAACCCATCCCCCATCCCCCATCCCCCAAGGCTGAAAATAAGCGTTGGAGTCCTAGCCAGTGGAGAGAAGGCCTTGAACTAGATGCACGGGAGGTTTAGATCATCAGTTGTTGTTACTGTTTGTCGTGAAAGTATTAGAGAAAAGCACCAAACCTTTAAAAAAATTTTAACCTGGGTATGTAAAGGCAGACCGTATGCATTTTTTTCTTTTTAATTTTTAGTTCTCATCGTCTACTCAAAAGTTGTATTAAAGTTAGGGAGGTTGTTGTTGGAACCTTTCTTTGGTAAGAAAACGGTAGACTCTTTCAGGCACTGTTTAGCACGTAATGCTTCTGAGCCTTGGTTTCCATTCACACTTAAGATATCTTTTGGATCAGAAATTGGAAGTGTGTTTCATCTTCCATTTTAAGTGTGTGGGCTTAGGTCTCTCTGCTTGAGCTAATATTTTAAGCTTTTTGAGATCCACAGTGTCAACTCAGCTATACAGTGCTCCAGTGCTGAGCTTGCTTTGCTTACATATATCAGTTTTTTGCTTATTTCCCCTTAGATCGCATTTGGTGCCTTTTGTTTCTTGGATACCTTATTATTGGATTTCAGGATCATCATCTATCTTTTTATTAGTTAAGCAGTTACCTTTTGTATTCCTTTCCAGCTTTTATTTTCTGTCTTTAGCTTGGGAACTTTTGCAAACCCACAGTCCCTGGACCCCAGTTTACAAATTCCTATTTTGTAAAGTTACTTGGTTTTGGTGATTTGTGTGTGTTGTTGATGTACCCCTGGTCTGACCTTCCTATTAGTGTTTCAAGCACTGCCTTGGATGTTGTGGGGGGGGGTTGTTTTTTCTTTCTTTCTTTTTTTTTGGGGGGGGCTCATTCCCTACAAGTTTTCCAGTTTGTTGTGACTTAATACCTTTTGCTTAGTAGCTACTGGTTTAATCTCCCTAGGGAGTGGGAGGATTATTGTGTGAGGTGGTATGGAAGTGTGGGTGAATGGTTACACTAAAGAATTAATTGCAGGTCAGAAGCATTCATTCTACAAGGGGAAAATTAGGTGAGGTATGTGTAGAGAGAGAGGCAAAGAAAGACCTAGGATTGGCATGGGGGAGGATTGGTATTTGAAAAAGTGAGGGTAGGGAGGTAGAGAAACTGATTTGTCTATTATCACTTACCTGTCCTAGACTGGTCACATCGGTCACTTCTTTACCCCACAGATAACCAGTATGGTTATCTTTTTCTGTTTTCAAATTCCTCTTGAGTCTGCTACTGGGATAGGCAGGGACCCAGTCTTAGAGTTGGGGGTGGGAGTCCAAACTTCTGGAGTCGAGCTATCTCCTTATCATTCAACACTATGCCATATTTTTAAAATTTTATTTATGTTTTGCTTTAATACATTTTCCCAGGTATTTGTATGATGTTATTTTATTCTGGGATATTTTAAAAAAACCCTGTAGCTTCCCTTTTATCCAGTTCAATCTCTTTCCCCTCTATTTATGTAACCTATGTATCTGCATCGTTCCTTGTATAGTTTTCCTCACACATTTATACTGCGAAATTCTCTTGGCCAGGATAAGTTGGTAAAAGAAATAAAGTATATTAGTGTGAGAAAGGAGTAGACTATAGCCACAAAATCGAACCAGAAAAACTGGGGCTTCAGGGCTCTTCAGAGTCTTGCTGGGGGGACAGGTTGAGAGGATAGAACTTGGTGGGAGGCATGAAGATAACAATATGACAGGAATAAGGCAGGCCTAGAAGGGAAAAACTAGGAAGTGAGATACAGGGGACTGGTAGGGAAAGCTGGCAGTCTGACATAGTAAAAGTGAGGTATAAAGAGTGGGGAGTTTTCATTATAAGTTTAAGGCACGTAATATAGAGAAGGTATGGGAACAGAACAGAGGTGGATTTGATGTATTTAGAGCATTGAGTTGAAAGTAGGTACATTTAACGGGTGGTAGGGAGACTTGGTTGAGCAGCAAATCATGTGAAAAATCCTGATGAAGGGATAAGGTGTGTGTTGGGTAGTTGATAGGAGGTATAAATATTGGGAGTCAAGGAAATGGCCTCTTACCTGGAAAGTAAAGTACAAGAGGATTATCTATTCAAGATTCATGAGTCTCTGATGTGCATGTTGGCCTTTTGTCTGGGTGTGAGGCTGCACAGGATACTTTTGGTTTATCTTAAGAACCAGTTGGTCTACCTGTTCAGATATCTAGGGGCTGTTTAGTCCATTTTGTATTCATGATAGTGTAGTCTGAAATCCTTAAGCCAGTTCTTGGAAGAGTCTTTGGACTTGAACTGCAGGCCTTTGGGTGCCACAGATCTGTGGTGTTTGTTGTGCCTAGTTTGGAGGCCTTAGTTACCAAAGGTTAGGAATTAGAATAGTTGGTGGAGACACCACTTGCTTGTATTGGGGCCAAAGGAGAATAAAGGGACAGTATGGAGAAATACTAGAGAGAGACTCTTTGTTTGCTTAGGGTAGAAAAAAGAAAATCTAGGTGCAAATAGTAATGGTTTTTGTACATTGAAGGAAAAGGCTGTAAAAGCTGGGCTATGAGTTGGAAAGAAAACTGTGGGAAGGATGAAGAAGGTTTTGTTAAGAGACCAGGAAGATTATGCAGCTAAAGGTTGTTTAGTGTGGAAATACATGTTGAAATAGGTGTGAAGGAGAGCAGGGATTTGGGTGGCGGTAAGTGGTTAGTTTGAGGCCAGGGGCCTGATCCATGTTTCCCCGCTCCCCCTCAGGAGCGGTGGTGCCCCCCTCCCCCGCCCTGGGCACGGGGCCATGTACAACGGGATCGGGCTGCCGACGCCCCGGGGCAGCGGCACCAACGGCTACGTCCAGCGCAACCTGTCCCTGGTGCGGGGCCGCCGGGGTGAGCGGCCTGACTACAAGGGAGAGGAGGAACTGCGGCGCCTGGAGGCTGCCCTGGTGAAACGGCCTAATCCTGACATCCTGGACCACGAGCGCAAGCGGCGAGTGGAGCTGCGATGCCTCGAGCTGGAGGAGATGATGGAAGAGCAGGGGTGAGGGGAGGGCTGGGGGAGAGCCAAGCACTGAATGAGTACAGAGCTGGGGGAGTTAGCTGGGGTGTAGGAAACTTAAGGCTTGTTGAAAGAGGCTTGGAGAGGAATTGTAGGAGGGGTGGAGGAAAAGGAATTAGCATAATGAAAGGAGTTAGGGACAGTTCAGACTTGAGATGAGGAAACTGTGGGACACATAAGAGAGTGTATTATTTAGATGGAGGCACATGGGGAAAGGGGGCCATTGAGAATCAAAAATGTGCTTTAAGAGAGAAATGGGAAAGCAGAACCCAGGCAAGAGAAGATCTGGGTAAGCTGACAGGTGTTGTCATTGATAGAGAAGAGGAAAGTAAATGGATTTAAGGGTTGAGGCCTTGGAGAGTAGCAAAGGCAGGAAAACAAGAACTGGAATAATACCTGGCTGGATAAGAGGAGTATGGGTTGGGTAGGAAGTAAAATTTTAGAAAAGGTGCATATTCAGGCAGAATACCTTTTAGAGCAGTGGTTTTCAAACTTCAGCAGTGGCGCCCCTTTCATACAATACACCTTACCTTAAAATCCTAGGAAATGAAAGATCTGTTCTTGTTGAAGTTGGGGAGGAGCACCCGGAACTCTTGCCTGCGTAACTTTCTTCTCTTGGCCCCAGTGTAGCATGTTTAAAATCCACTGTTCTAGAGGGTGTAGTAGGTAAAAGAAAGATGACAGGGAAAAGATTAGGAGGATTTAAGAGAAGGGTGCTTTGGGTGACAGTGAGTGAAAAGTTCTATGTGTGCATGGAGAGGGAAGGGATCCTGGGGAATGAGGAAATACAAAACCTGGGACTGGGGACAGTGTCTAATCAAGGTCTAACCCTGAAGGGATTTGTTCTCCAGGTACGAGGAACAGCAAATTCAGGAAAAAGTGGCAACCTTTCGACTCATGTTGCTGGAGAAGGATGTGAACCCTGGGGGCAAGGAAGAGACCCCAGGGCAGAGGCCAGCGTGAGTGTTTCACTCTGCTTTGATTTTTGCTGAACTAAATGCTGTCCCTTCTGCTTTCCTCTCTTCTTACCTTATATTTCCTGCTCTGTCTTCCTTTTCCCAATCCTGTTTGGCTCCTGTGTATAATTGTGTAAAAATGACTGTCTCTTTGCTCTCTGTGTCCTTCACACACCTTTGCTATTTTTTTCTTTAGGATAACTGAGACACACCAGTTGGCAGAATTGAATGAGAAGAAGAATGAACGACTTCGTGCTGCCTTTGGCATCAGTGATTCTTATGTGGATGGCAGCTCTTTTGATCCTCAGCGTCGTGCTCGAGAAGCCAAACAACCCGCTCCTGACCCTCCCAAACCTTACAGGTACACAAGACCAAGAAACCAGTGCTAGTTTATCTTGTCTGAGTTCTAAGCACTCTGCTCTGTTTCATTTATTTTGGTGGACTATTTCTTCCCAAACTCTTTAGATTTTGTTGTTCTGAAGTTGAAATGTCTGAGAAAATTTGTTTTAACATCCATGTTTCTTTTCATCTTTCCCCAGCCTTGTCCGGGAGTCCAGCAGTTCTCGCTCACCAACCCCAAAGCAGAAAAAGAAGAAAAAGAAGAAAGATAGAGGACGGTAAGTTAGTTGGAAAGTTAATGTAGTAAGATAGATGACTAGTCCTGTCATGCACGCATTTTCTTTCCTTAATATCTTTTTGTGTGTCTCTTTGTCTCACTAATAGAGAATTCTTGCTAGGGAGCAGGAGAGAGTTGTCAGAAAACTTAAGGGAAGAGGGGGTTACTATTCAGGTTCATCTGGGAGAAGGAATGTATATGCTTTAGAGGGGAAGGGTTAATTCTACAACTCTGTTGATTTAAGAACTGGCCAATAGCATTTTGGATTTTTGGAATTTTTCATTTTGAGGTTTGTTGATAGAAAGAGGGGGTACCTATGCTTTATAAAGAGTAAATAAGTCCTGGGCTTCGGTCTGGGACAGTGTTGCTGTTGGAGTTGTTTGTGCTTTTAGATGCCTTTGAGGCGGGGTATTGTAAGTGGGCGTCCAGGGAAGGAGCTAAGCAGAATGACCCTGTTTCTGAATTCATCTTTAGCAGGTCAGAGAGCAGCTCTCCTCGGCGAGAGAGGAAGAAGAGCTCTAAGAAAAAGAAGCACAGGTATGAGGTGGGAGTACACGGATTGATTGGAGAGGATTAATGAGTCATGGTAAGGTACTGGTTTATGTTTTATCTTTTTCTTTATCCAACAGGTCGGAATCTGAATCCAAGAAACGGAAGCATAGGTAAGAGCTCTTTGGGGCATGGGGGACATGCTGGCATATAGAGCAGTGAACCATTGCTTGATGGCCTTGATTGCTTGTCTGCAGGGGTCTCTTTCTTGGAGTAAAATTCAGTTCCTTGATTTGTCAATAACTCCTTGATTCTTTTCTATTTCACTTAAATCACCTTTTATAAAGATTTTATTTATTTTTAGAGAGGGGGGAGGTGGGGGGAAAGAGGTAGCAAAATACCAGTTGATTGCCTCTTGCACACCCCCAACTGGGGACTTGGCCTGCAACCCAGGCATGTGCCTTGTCTGGGACTGAACCAGTGACCTTTGGATTTGCAAGCTGGTGCTCATTACACTGAGCCACATCAGCCATGGCTAAATGATTATTACTTTTAATAGTCTTAACTTATTTCATAGGTCCCCTACTCCAAAGAGCAAGCGTAAATCTAAGGACAAGAAGAGGAAGCGGTGAGTGAATTTGTGTGAATTGGAAGAGAATTTGCTTATTAGCAAGTTGATGAATGCCATCCAGCGGGATAGGGTAGAATCAGTCATGTAACTGCCTGGTAAAGGGTTGAGGGATGGATGAGGGTAATTCAATTCAGGTATGACAGCATGAGTCATGGCTGATGGTCTTCTTTTAGATCTCGAAGTACAACACCAGCCCCTAAGAGCCGCCGGGCCCATCATTCAACTTCTGCTGATTCTGCTTCCTCTTCTGATACTTCCCGCAGTCGGTAAGGGGTAGTCCAGGAGGAAGGGAGGGAGAGGGACTTGTGGGTTAATCAATTTAATATTTATTGAGCGCCCACGGTGTGCTAGGCGCTGCACAGACCATTCGGAAGACACGGTCCCTGCCCTCTAGGAGCTGACAGGCTAAAGCAACAGGATGGACAGACATATACATTTCCCCTTCTCTTTTTTTTTTTTGTTTTGTTTTGTTTTTTTTGTTTATTTTGTTATTTTTTGTTTTGTTCTGATGTATATGGACTGCCAGAATAGGGGGGGTGGTGGTTTGTTCGTGGTGTCTGGGGGAGGAAGGAATCCTTACCCTGGCTTCCTTAATCGGGGAAGGCTTCCTGAAAGAGGTGGGCTCAGAGGTGAGTTGTGAATGAAGTGGGTAGGGAATGGTTGGGTGGAGGGTTTGGGGAGGTTTGGGGGAGGTGAATAAAGGGGTAGAGGGAGAACATTTTTGGGGATTTTGTTGGGAACTGAAGGATCAAAGTGAATTGGACTAGAATTTCAACGAGTGATTTGAGTTTTATGAATAAGAGAAGGCATTTTGAAAGAGGGTTCTGTATAGTCAGGAAAGGTAGATGGGAGCTGGGGAGGGGGTTTTCTATATACCCCTGAGCTGATTTTCTTTCTTCTTCTCCCCCATCCTCAATTACCTCCCTCAGGTCTCGAAGTGCGGCAGCAAAAACCCATACAACTTCCTTGACTGGGCAAAGTCTCTCCCCTGCTTCAGGGCATAAAGGGGAGGGAGACACACCTTCCAGAGAACCAGGTACCATCAACACAGGGCATCCCAGCAGCCCAGAGCCCTCTGCAAAGCATCCTAGTAGCCCTTATGAAGACAAAGACAAGGAGGAGGTATGTTCCTGAGTCAATGGATGTTCATTAGGTTGCAGGGTTATGAGCTTAGGACAGGTGTTTAAAGTGAAGAAAAGTTACATCTTAACCAAGATAAATGAATTCGGGGTTGGGGTTTTTTTTTCCTGTCTTGGTTCAGGATTTTATGGGGTTTTTTCCCCCTTTACATCTATATATTCTTTAGAATTATGGTTTTCAAACTTTATGCACATAAGTTCTGCATTATTATCCTGTTAATATATGTACATAGAACTCAAAAGTTTCTGTGTACCTAAAGTTTCTTACTACTTAGATTTCTCTAATGTTTTTACTTCACTAAATGCTGGTTGTGGCTAACTAAAATGTTTCATTCCACTGGGCTGTGGCCTGCAATCTGAAAACACTACTCTGGAATGGTTTTTATAGTGCTTGTTGTTTTATACTTGCTATTCTAATTCAAACCCTAATGTTTTCTTGCTTCAAATATTACAGTATATTTTAATTGTTGTTTGCTGAATTCTTAGCTCTGTCATCCATTTTCCACGTTTTCTGTCTTTTCCTGTACTCCATCCTAACCTTTATTTACACAAGTACTCAAACTTCTGCCTTTGTTCTTTTACTTTAATACAGTTATTTTTCAAGAATTAAGTCAGATTCCTCTCACTTCAGTGAATTGCTTTATCTTTCCATTTAAAAATACCTTTTCCCTGTTATAGCATTTTATAATGGTTATTTGTTGTCAAATGTAATGTTTGTTGCTTACATTCAGTATGTTCTAGATTATAAGATTCATGAGGTCACAGACTGTCCATATAGTCATGTCCCCTCCCCCCATGTTTTTTATATTAAATGGCCTTTTGTTAATTGAAGGAATGTGATGGCTTCTCATGAGGAAAATGACTAGTTGGCATAATAGGGTGTGTAGGGGAAAGGTTCTACTGAAAAGGATGTGGGAAATCTTGAGTGATAGGAAGCTTCGGTGCTTACATATCCCTGTTGCTACTTTTTTCCCACTCTTAGAAATCTGCAGTTCGACCTAGCCCCTCTCCAGAAAGGAGCAACACAGGCCCAGAACCACCTGTTCCCACTCCACTTCTTGTTGAGCAACACGGCAGTTCCCCACAACCCCTTGCAACAACCCCCTTAAGCCAGGAGCCAACGAACCCACCATCTGAGACTTCCCCAACCCGGGGTCATTTACCACCTAAGTCTCCTGAAAAACCTCCCCAGTCATCTTCGGAGAGCTGTCCACCATCCCCTCAACCTACCAAAGTTTCTCGGCATGCCAGCTCTTCCCCTGAAAGTCCAAAACCCACACCAGCTCCTGGGTCCCATAGAGAGGTTTCTTCTTCTCCTGTGTCCAAGAGTCGATCACATGGCCAGGCAAAGCGGGATAAGTCACATTCCCATACTCCTCGGGTGGGGAGGTCCCGTAGCCCTACCACCACTAAGAGGGGGCGATCGCGGTCTCGAACTCCTAAGAGAGGTCATTCTCAGTCTCGATCTCCCCAGTGGCATAGGTCTAGATCTGTACAGCGATGGGGCCGATCTAGAAGCCCCCAGCGACGTGGCCGCTCTAGGTCTCCTCAGCGACCAGGCTGGTCCAGGAGCAGAAATACCCAGAGAAGAGGCAGGTCTCGATCAGCAAGGCGAGGCAGGTCACACTCTAGATCCCCAGCTACTAGGGGCAGGTCTCGTTCTAGGACACCAGCCCGGCGGGGCAGGTCACGCTCTAGAACACCTGCAAGGCGCAGGTCACGATCCAGAACACCTACCAGACGTAGGTCTTGGTCTAGAACACCAGCTCGGAGGGGCAGGTCTCGCTCTAGAACACCTGCTAGGCGTAGATCTAGGACCCGTTCAGTACGACGGAGGTCTCGCAGTAGATCACTAGCCAGGAGAAGTGGCAGATCTCGCTCTAGGACCCCAGCCAGGCGTGGCAGGTCACGCTCTAGGACCCCAGCCAGGAGAGGGAGATCTCGCTCTAGGACCCCAGCCAGAAGAGGGAGATCTCGCTCTAGGACCCCAGCCAGGAGAGGGAGATCTCACTCTAGGACCCCAGCAAGACGGGGAAGATCCCGTAGTAGAAGTCAAGTTAGACGGGGAAGATCTCACTCTAGAACACCACAAAGAAGGGGCAGGTCTGGCTCATCATCAGAGCGGAAGAACAAATTCAGAATGTCACAGAGAAGAAGCAGGTCCAACTCAAGCCCAGAATTGAAAAAATTTGGTGTTTCTTCAAGGCGGAGTAGGTCTCTCTCTTCTCCAAGATCCAAAGCAAGATCTCGATTAGCTTTGAGGCGAAGCCTTTCTGGGTCCTCTCCATGCCCTAAACAAAAGTCTCGGGCATCACCAAGGCGCAGTCGCTCTGGATCATCCCAATCTAAAGCTAAATCTCAAACACCACCAAGGCGAAGTCGTTCTGGTTCTTCACCACCTAATCAGAAATCTAAAACACCATTAAGGCAAAGTCCTTCCAATTCATCTCAGCCTAAAATGAAATCTGGAACACCACCAAGGCAAGGACCTGGAACAAGTCCTCATGCAAATGAACAGTCTGCAACACCACAAAGACAGAGCGGTTCTGAAACATCACCTAACCCTGAGGTGAAGTCTAGGACTCCTTTGAGACATAGCTACTCTGGGTCCTCTCCTCCTGGAGTGAAATCGAGCACACCTCCAAGACGGAGCCGATCTGGGTCATTATCTCCACAACCCAAAGAGAAGGCAGTAACATCACCAACACAGAGCCGTTCTGGCTCCTCTTCTCCGAGTCCTAATAGGATGATCTCTAAAACACCACCAAGGCAAAGCAGATCAGAGTCTCCTTGCTCCAAAGTGGAATCTAGATTGTTGCAAAGACAGAGCCATTCTAGGTCCTCCTCGCCGGATACCAAAGTGAAATGTGTAACGTCACCAAGACAAAGTCACTCAGGGTCTACTTCACCATGCCCCAAAGTAAAGCCTCAAACTCCACCAGGGCACAATCTTTATGGATCAAAGTTAACATGTTCCCAAGAGAAATCTAAAGACTTGCCAGCACAAAGTTCCTCTGGATCTTTGTCGCTCTGTCTAGGGGTAAAGTCTAGCACACCACCAGGAGAGAGCTATTTAAGCACCTTATCTCTGCAGCAGGAAGGACAATCTCACACTTCACTAGATTCTACATCTGATACATCAAGTCCAGAAACAAGACAGAGTCACTGTGAATCTCTGTCTCTGCAGAGCAAATCTCAGACACCTCCAAAGGGTGGCCAGTCTAGGTCGTCTTCTCCAGTCAGTGAGCCTGCACCCAGATCTCCAACAACACAAGATGGAAGCAGATTGTCAGTAAGTTCTAAACTGAAATCTGGAATGTCTCCTGAGCATAACAGATCCCAGGCTGAAACTTCCCCATATCATGCAGTGGACTGTAGATCTCTTCTGGGGCAGGGTAGATTGGAGCCTTCTCCAGAATCAAAAAAGAAAACAGGCTTACTCCTTCAGGAGGATGTTACTACATCATCTAGACTAATTGACAAATTGAGTCCTCCTCCAGGACAGAATAGACCTGAATCCTTGCCAGTACTCAAAGACATACCTAGAACCCCAGTAAAGGAAAGAGGTAGTGCTGGGTCATCTCCAGAAGACCAAAATAGCCCTTTAGTTAAGCCAAACCAAGATGAAGAATTAATGGAGGTAGTAGAGAAGTCTGAAGAATCCTCAAACCAGGTCCTGTCACATATGTCTCCAGAACTTGAAGAAATGGCTGGAAGTCATTTGGAATCATCTCCTGAAACAGAAGAAAGGTCTTCTGTGTCTTTGACTCTTGACCAAAGCCAGTTTTTGCGGTCGTCTTTGGAAGCAGAAGTCCCTGCAGTGGCCTCAACTTGGATTGGGCCAAATTTTTCTCCAGAACATAAAGAACTGTCTAACTCCCCTCCCAGGGAGAGTATTTGTGACTCACCTTTAGAATTTAGAAACTCAGGTCCTGTTGCAGAAGTAAATGCTGGATTTTCTCCTGAGATTAAAGAAGGTTTGAATGTACCTTTTCCTAATCAGTTGGAGACAGCTACATCTCTTGACATGAAAGAACAGTTGATGAGGCCTGGTAGACACAGCAGTTCTGAGTTATACCCAGATGCAGTAGAAAAAGCAGGAATGTCCTCAAATCAGAGGGTCTCTTCACCAGTACCTGATGCTGTACCTAAAACACCCTCAAGGGAAAGAAGTAGTTCTGCGTCTTCTCCTGACCTCAAAGATGGTTTACCCAGAACCCCCTCAAGAAGAAGCAGGTCTGGGTCTTCCCCAGGAGTTAGAGATGGGTCTGGAACTCCCTCAAGGCACAGCTTATCTGGATCTTCTCCTGGGATGAAAGATACACCCAGAACACCATCCAGAGGGAGAAGCGAATGTGATTCTTCCCCAGAACCAAAAGCTTTGCCTCAGACTCCTAGGCCAAGGAGTCATTCTCCATCATCCCCAGAACTCAGTAAGTGTCTTACACCCCAGAGAGAAAGAAGTGGGTCAGAATCATCGGTTGAACAAAAGACTTTGGTTGGGACTCCTCTTGGGCACCGGAGTCGGTCTGGATCTCCAGAACTTGATGAGAAACCTAGTACATCCCCTCAAGAAAGAAGTGAATCAGACTCTTCTCCAGATTCTAAAGTTAAGACACGAATGCCACTTAGACAGAGGAGTCATTCTGGATCATCTCCAGAGGTTGATAGCAAATCCCGACCTTCTCCTCAGCTCAGTAGGTCTGGTTCATCCCCTGAAGTTAAAGATAAACTAAGAGCAGCGTCCAGGGCACAAAGTGGTTCTGATTCTTCTCCTGAACCTAAGGCTCCTGCGTCAAGGGCCCTTTCCAGACGAAGCAGATCAGGTTCATCAAGCAAAGGCAGAGGCCCTTCTCCCGAAGGCAGCAGCAGTTCTGAGTCCTCTCCAGAACACCCACCCAAGTCTAGAATGGCTAGGAGAAGTTCTAGATCACCTGAGCCCAAGACCAAGTCACGTACTTCACCTCGTCATCGCAGCTCTCGATCATCTGAAGTGACTAGGAAGACCAGAGTCTCCCGTAGAAGTCGTTCTGCATCATCCTCACCAGAGACACGTTCTAGAACTCCCCCAAGACGCCGAAGAAGTCCCTCAGTGTCTTCTCCAGAGCCAGCTGAAAAGTCGAGGTCCTCACGCCGGAGGCGTTCAGCTTCATCCTCCCGCACTAAGACTACTTCAAGGAGAGGTCGTTCTCCTTCACCAAAGCCTCGTGGGCTCCAGCGGTCCCGTTCTCGTTCAAGGAGGGAGAAAACCAGAGCAACCCGACGTCGAGATAGGTCTGGATCTTCTCAGTCAACTTCTCGGAGAAGACAGCGGAGCCGGTCAAGGTCTCGAGTTACTCGCAGGCGGAGAGGAGGCTCTGGTTACCAATCTAGGTCTCCTGCCCGGCAGGAGAATTCCAGAACCTCCTCTCGACGTCGAAGAGGTCGCTCTCGGACACCCCCAACCAGTCGGAAGCGTTCCCACTCACGCACATCACCAGCCCCATGGAAACGTTCCAGGTCGCGGGCCTCTCCAGCTACTCACCGGCGATCCAGGTCCAGAACGCCCCTGGTCAGCAGGCATAGGTCCAGGTCACGAACTTCACCAGTCAGTCGGAGACGATCAAGGTCTAGGACATCAGTCACACGAAGAAGGTCTCGCTCAAGAGCATCCCCAGTGAGTCGAAGGCGATCCAGGTCCAGAACACCACCAGTAACACGCCGTCGTTCAAGGTCCAGAACACCAGCTCGCCGGCGGCGCTCCCGTTCTAGAACACCACCAGTAACTCGCAGAAGGTCCAGATCTAGGACTCCACCGGTAATGAGGAGGCGATCTCGAAGTAGAACATCGCCCATCACTCGCAGAAGATCAAGGTCCAGAACCTCTCCAGTAACTCGAAGGAGGTCCCGCTCTCGAACCTCTCCAGTAACTCGAAGGAGGTCCCGCTCTCGAACCTCTCCAGTGACACGCCGCCGATCTAGGTCTCGAACACCTCCAGCTATTCGGCGTCGCTCTAGGTCTCGAACCCCACTTTTGCCACGCAAACGTTCTCGAAGCCGCTCGTCACTTGCTGTCCGTCGCCGTTCTAGGTCTCGTACTCCACGAACAACTAGGGGCAAACGGTCCTTAACAAGATCTCCAGCCATCCGCAGGCGTTCTGTATCTGGGAGTAGTTCTGATCGTTCACGTTCTGCTACTCCTCCAGCAACAAGGAATCACTCTGGTTCTCGAACACCTCCAGTGGCACTCAATAGCTCCAGAATGAGTTGCTTCAGTCGTCCTAGCATGTCACCAACTCCTCTTGACCGCTGTAGATCACCAGGAATGCTTGAACCTCTTGGCAGCTCTAGAACACCCATGTCTGTCCTGCAGCAACCTGGTGGCTCCATGATTGATGGTCCAGGTCCCAGAATTCCTGATCACACCAGAACATCAGTGCCAGAAAATCATGCTCAGTCTAGAATTGCACTTGCCCTGACGGCTATCAGTCTTGGCACTGCTCGGCCACCTCCATCTATGTCTGCTGCAGGCCTCGCTGCAAGAATGTCCCAAGTTCCCGCTCCAGTGCCTCTCATGAGTCTCAGAACAGCCCCAGCTGCCAGCCTTGCCAGTAGGATTCCTGCAGCCTCTGCCGCAGCCATGAACCTGGCCAGTGCCAGGACACCTGCCATACCAACAGCCGTGAACCTGGCAGACTCAAGAACACCAGCTGCAGCAGCAGCCATGAACTTGGCCAGCCCCAGAACAGCAGTGGCACCTTCTGCTGTGAACCTTGCTGACCCTCGTACCCCTACAGCCCCAGCTGTGAACCTGGCAGGAGCCAGAACTCCAGCAGCTTTGGCGGCTTTGAGCCTCACAGGCTCTGGCACACCCTCAAATGCTGCAAACTATCCTAGCTCCAGAACACCCCAGGCTCCAGCCCCTGCAAACCTGGTGGGTCCTAGATCTGCACATGCCACAGCTGCTGTGAATATTGCCAGCTCAAGAACCCCGCCGGCCTTGGCCCCTGCAAGCCTCACCAGTGCTAGAGTGGCTCCAGCTTTGTCTGGTGCAAACCTCACCAGCCCGAGGGTGTCCCTCTCTGCCTATGAGCGCATTAGTGGCAGAACCTCGCCACCACTCCTTGACCGAGCCAGGTCCAGAACCCCGCCGGGAGGCCCAGGCTCCAGAACCCCACCAGCTGCTGCAAGCCAGTCTAGAATGACTTCTGAGCGGGCTCCCTCTCCTGCCTCTAGAATGGTCCAGGCTCCTCCTTCACAGTCTGCTCTCCCTACAGCTCAGGATCGGCCTAGGTCCCCTGTGCCATCTGCTTTTTCTGACCAGTCCCGATCTTCACTTGCCCAGACCACCCCTGTAGTAGGATCTCAGCCCCTCTCTGGGTCAGTGGCAAAGGCCACGTCCTCTGCTGGTGACCATAATGGCATGCTCTCTATCCCTGTCCCTGGAATGTCCCACCCTGAGGGTGGGGAACCACCTGCCTCTTCGGGGACATTGCAGCCAACAAAGGAGCGGCGGAGTTCCTCCTCATCATCCTCCTCTAGCTCATCATCATCATCGTCCTCGTCGTCATCATCATCATCGTCCTCTGGCTCCAGTTCTAGTGACTCGGAGGGCTCTAGCCTTCCCATTCAACCTGAGGTAGCACTGAAGAGGTAAGGGGACTTCCAGGACTTTTTAAAGGGGATGATTTTGGGGGTGGGTTGGGGTGGGGAAGGGAAAGTCCTATCCAGAGGTTCTTGGCTCATTGAGGAAGTGTGGGGACCTTGACCATTAAGTTGGGGTAGAAGAGAATGCTGGGGAGGGTGGAATGGTGGGGGAGGGAGGGTGGAATGGGACAGAAAAGTCTCCAAAGGTTAATTCTCTAGAGTATAATGATAAGTTTTCCATCTCTACAGAGGACAGAACTAGAGGAAATGGACTTAATTTTACAGCAGGAGGGATGGCAGTTAGACCTCAAGAGGAACTCCCTGGGCTGGAAGGATCTTCAGAGGTCATCCCATCCCTCTCCCTGCCTCCAGGCAGGACGGCCCCTCCCCCAGCCAGTGGCATACACACACACAGGGACCTTCCCAAGCTGGCTCTCCAAGGAAGGAGATCACCCAGCTTTGCTCCCACACCTGAGCCCAGGGGCCGTATTCCTTCATCAGGGACATTCTTGAGATTTAACCTTGATCCCTTGTGTTGTGGGCCCCAGCCTGTTGCTTATGTTAGCAGAGGTTGGGTCAGCTTGGGGCCACCGCTTTCCAGAGAAAATTTGCTCACTGGCTTGCTGGCTCTCTGGCTTTGGCTGGGAGTTCCCAGGCCTTTCTCAGGCACCCCTCCCCCACTGCCCTTCCTCCAGGCCTTGGAAGGTAGGGTTGGGGTGAGGCAGCCTATCTTCTTGTGACAGTGTACTCTTCCCACAGGGTCCCTAGCCCTCCCCCAGTCCCAAAGGAACCTGATCGAGAGGGAAGACCTCAGGAGCCTACCCCAGCCAAGCGGAAGAGGCACGATAGCAGCTCCAGTTCCAGTTCCTCTTCCTCTTCTTCCTCCTCTTCTTCCTCTTCCTCTTCCTCCTCCTCCTCCTCTTCTTCCTCTTCCTCCTCCTCCTCTTCTTCTTCCTCTTCTGCTTCTTCTCCTTCCCCTGCTAAGCCTGACCCTGAGGCCTTGCCCAAACCTGCAAGCCCCAAGAAGCCACCCCCTGGTGAGCGGAGGTGAGTGCTACCTTGCTTGAAATGGTAAGGGTGGGGTCTAACCCTGGGGTGTGAGACATCTGATGGGTGTCTCACATGGATTCTGGTGTCTGGTTGTGTGGGAGGAGTCAGGCTCTCTCCTTCCCACCCACTGTTTTGCCCTGTTATGATAGAAGGGCTGCGCCATCCAAGTAGGTGCCCCAGCCAAATCGGGAGTTTTAGGTTCTTTCCTCTCCCTGTCCCTGAAATGTAGCCTGGTCCCAGGGAGTCTAGCTTTTTTAAGTCTCCCTATTGCAATTGCCAGGGCTCTGGTCTGGCCACCGTCATCTTCTCCTGACTCTGTCCACAGCCTCTTCCCTGTCTCCCTGCCTCCACGCCATTCTCTTCCACACGTAGCCAGAGGGATCTTTCTAAAACGCACATCTGGTTACTTCCCTCCACTCCACAAATCCTGGGACGCCCTGTGGCCTGCAGGATAAAGCCCCATCTCTGCGGGAATGGCGTGTGAGGCTCAACACCAACTGGCCATGCCTGCCCTGTGTTCTCCTCTCCTGCCCGCCCCCACACATGCCCTCTGCTCCAGCCACACCCAGCGCCTTGCAGTCTAAGGAGAACCCCATGCCTTTGGACATGCTGTTCCTTCTGCCTGGAATTCCCTTGTCCGCCTGGTGAACTCCTCGTTCTGCAAGACTCCGCTCAAACAGCACCTTCGAGAAGACTACCCTGCCCCCCTTCCCTTCATCTCCCTCCCCTGGGTCCCCAGACCTACCTATATTGGTCCCTGCGGGGCTGCTTCCCACATATGGGGCTGATTACGCCTCCCTTGGCCTGCCTTCATCACCAGACCAAGCTTCTCCAAGGGCAGGGACTGTCTTTATCTTTGTATACCCCATGCCCTGACCACCGGGGCACTCGGTGGATGGTATGCGGGCGGATGGGTGAGTGAGCGGACAAAGGTGGGTCTGAGGCTGGCCCTGTGTGGTATGAGGTTTGGTGGTCAAGGCCTGTGGGGGTGGTCCTGAATGCTGGCTGGTGGGTTTAGAAGAGTGTGGCACTATGGGAACCTTCTCTGCTCCCCAGGTCCCGCAGCCCCCGGAAGCCAATAGATTCCCTCCGGGACTCCCGGTCCCTCAGCTATTCGCCTGCTGAGCGCCACCGCCCCTCTCCCCAGCCCTCACCACGGGACCAACAGAGGTAGGGCCATGGGTGTGTTCTTGCCTCATGTCCATAATTATGTTTGGCCATAGACTTGTGCAAAGTTTTGAGGCTTAAAGATGTTAGAGGTTGGGGGTATGTGTGTATGTGTGCACACATGTCCGTGTGGTCTGATGTCTGTTCTGTGTTGCAGCAGTAGCAGTGAGCATGGTTCCAGGAGAGGTCAGCGTGGGGACAGTCGCTCCCCAGGCCACAAACGCAAGAGGGAGACACCTAGCCCCCGCCCTGTGCGGCACCGCTCCTCCAGGTGTGTTCATCATACTCCAGGACTGGGCCTTTTATGAGAGCTCTGGCTGATTGGGGTGTCTGCATTGATGGCAGTATTCTTTGTTGCAGGTCTCCATGAATGTTTTTTGGGGAATCCCACCACACCCCAAGGTCTGGATCCACAGGAGTGTCCCCTTTCTTCCAAACAGCTGTGGGAAGGGCGCGTGTCCACCCCCAACCCCTGGACCTTGGCAGCATTTTGAGGGGAAGGGCTCTTTCCCTACCCCATTTTTTTCTTTGTTCCTGCAAAATGTTAAATCTCTGTGAGTTTTTTCTGGTTCACGTTTTGGGGGGTTTGGGGTGGGTGGGAATAAGAATGGGAATTGCTG
The DNA here is from genome assembly GCF_014824575.4 of Sturnira hondurensis. Taxonomy (NCBI): domain Eukaryota; kingdom Metazoa; phylum Chordata; class Mammalia; order Chiroptera; family Phyllostomidae; genus Sturnira; species Sturnira hondurensis. Next base: position 372,532 of record NW_028076720.1, read on the forward strand.
GAGGGGAGGATACAGTTCAGGACTCTAGTCCTGAGTTAGAGAAGGCCTGGGAGACACCACCCCCCTTTACCCGAGATTGGGGGTGGGTTGATGATGGTTTGGGACTTGGGAACTTGTGTGAAGTATTGTGGAAAGGGGCAGGAATTGAAATTAGTTGGCCCTTACTGCCCCCCAGTGAGATTGTGGCCCGTCCCCCCAACTTTTCTTCATGTTTCTTAAAGGTATTTTGGTTTTTTAAAATCTGTACAGCAAGGCAACTTTTTCTGTCAAATAAAAATAAGAAATGCAGGAATTTGGTCTATAGACTGTTTGTTCATTAGGGATTGGAGAAGGGCAGGGAGGAGAGCTGCCCCTTCTATTGACTGCAGTCCAAGAGCTGTGGGGCCCATTTAGAACCACCTTTAAGGCCACACGCTGGTTCTGACTTACACTTTTGTTCCTGGCTTCTGAGCAGGACAGACCAGAGATACCTGTCTGGGACCCAGCAGGGAGGCAGCAGACTGTGAATGAATAAGAACCATGTCTAACCTTTTTGTCTCTAGGCTGAAGCAGTCTAAGACTCGTCTGGGGCTCTGGGTTCCTCCCAGTTTTCTCCCTGTGGCCTTTTGAGGGCAGGCTGGGCTAGGGGTGAGTTGCTGGGCCCAGAGAGCTTTTGGTGCAGCAGACCAAGCTGGCAAGCAAGGAGAACCTGAGAAGGAGCTTTGCAGGAAGGGAATCCCATCCTGGTGGGGATGATGCCTGGAGTCATAGAAAGAGGCCACAATCAGGCAGACACCCAAATCTTTTATTGGGGGATATGGGGCAGTGGGGGGTTGGGGCTGGGCTCTCTTCACTGCACAGCTTGTTCATTGGCACTGCTTCCTGAGTCCTGTGGCTTCATCACATCAGGCAGCTCTGGGGGGCTGGAGAAAGGCTCGATGCGCAGGGCCTCAAATGCATCATCTAGAGAGGAAAATGGAGGAGCTGGAGGGGTCAGTCACCTCTAAGCGAACACCCAACCTCATAAAATGTGTTTCCTCTACAACCCTGACTTCCCTACATCCAACTGGATTTAGTGGCCCTGTTGGAATGTCTCACCTCTCTATATAGGGCCAACATGACCCTGCTCCCCTCCCTGAGCCTGGCCTTCAAATAGCTTTTAAAATACTCTGAATAAAATACTCTGAATAAAATACCAGATCCTTGCCATCATGTCTCTCCCATCACTTGACTGTGCTCTTCAAGGTCCCATATCAAGCTTTCTAACTCGGGGCCTTTGCACTTTGACATTCAGGGTTCAACTCAAACATCTCAGAACCCTCCCCCAGCCATCCCACATAACCAACCACTGCAGCCCCATGGCCAGTGCCTAGGGAGCACTTAACTAGCTGAAATGGCTGTTTTCTTTTGAACAGGGCTTTCCCCCCACTTAACAGTGGCTCCAGGAAGGCCTTCCTGTCTTGTTCCTACTGTCACCTCAGAGCAGAGCAAATGAACCCCCTTTCATTTTTCTCCTGCACTTTCTTCCCACCAAGAAGACTGTTCCCTCTACCTGGCTCAGGGTTCTCACTCCACTAATGCCCCCCACCCCAATTTGATAATGTCTATTGACAGTGTGGGTTGTCATAATTTGGGGGTGGGTAGGTCTGCAAATAGCATCCGGTGGGTATAGTCATTTCTGATAGTGTTCAGAGATGCTGCTAAGCATCCTGTAATGCACAAGACAGCCACACACAAATTTATCCAGCCCTCAATCTTAACAGTGCTGAAGTTATGACATGACCAAAACCACAAATCCACAGTGATAATTCTTGTCTTCAGCAACCTTTCCCATTCTTTGTAAATAAAATCTGATGGTGCCATTTAACACTTGAATTGGACACTGTCTCTCTAACTGAAGACAGTTTTGGGGTGAGAAGACACACCAGTGTATTGTCCTGCAAGCTGTGCAAGGAAACATTCATAAAGAGCAGGCAGTCCACAGTCCATAGGGTAGGCCCCTACCATCTATCTGTGAGAAAGGATCTACCAACATCTTCCAAGAGCTGAGCAAGCCTATAAGGTGCCTTTTTGCCTGGCTCAGGAGCAGAACGGACAATGAGCTTTTAGCTCTCACCTCTGAAGGGCAGCCCTGTACAAAATCTGATCTGAACAAAGTTTGCACGAGCTCCACACCTGCTGGCATCACTGCAACTGCTGGCATCACTGCAAGGGTCAGCAGGAACCCATATAAAGGCATTCAAGATTTCTGTTTACCGAGCACTTGAAGGCCGGTGCCTGATACATGAGGATTCAAGCTGCCTCACTGTGAGGCTGGTCCCAGTAGCACACCCCTTGACAAAAAAGAGAATTTCAGGCTTGGGGGTAGGGGCTGGTGGGGGATGTTAAGAAGCTCCTTGAGGACACTGCTGAAATCTAGCAGTTATCCTTATGAAACTGAAGTGTGGCTAAGGCTGTAGGCTCCCTTTCTCAGCCCTTGGTTTTCTTAACAGAAAGGCAGAAAAACAATTTATTGTAACTTAATCAAAATTACCCAGCCATCCACACAGCCCCTGGCTCCACAACTATGAAAAGGCTCTGTGACCCATTTCAAGTTTCCTAGGACAAAAAAAATTTAAATCTCTCCCCACTATTTTTTGTGGGGCACAGGTACACTGGAGGGAAGCAACCCCAATCCTCAGGTTTCTAAACTTTGAACAGGGTTCACATGTGGGTTCACCTGAGTACAGGTTTTGAGGCAGGGAGGGCCTGGATCTGGCAGTCCTAGCAAGTGATCTGAACTCCCCACATACAGTTTACTCATCCTTAAGACATGCACAAGTCTGGCCTGCACTGAGAGGCTGAGGAATTGATGCACTGCTGAGAGTGTGCCTGACATGGTGTCTAGCTCAGGTAAGGTCCTGGCACCTGCATCTGAACCATAGCTCTCAACACGACTGCTGGCAAATCTGTCCACGTCTCCAAAATATGGATGGCAATGCTTACCTCCCAGGGCTATCAAGAGGATGAGGTAGTACAAAGAAAGTAAAATACAGAGCACAGGGCCAGGTACTCAGTAAGTTCTCAGTAAGGTCTAAGATTGTGGTGGCACAGGAGGATGCTAAACTTACCCCCACCATTAGCAAACTCAAGTATACAAGTATATAGACAGCAATTACTCCAGCAAGACAACTGAGGGCTGAATGAAGAGTTTCTGAACAACAAACGAGAATAGAGAAGGCTGGGAAGCCACAGAGCCCTCTAGGAGCTGCAGGAACTGTCTGGCCAAGGAGCCAGTGAGTGTCATTTTTTACATTACCTTACATTTAATAGGGTGGGGAGCTCTATCCGAGTGCTTTGGCCTACCTGCAAGATAACCACTAGGTGTTCTTGGCTACATTTCACAGACTTTTGCCTCCCCACAGAGGAAACAAGCTAGAAACAATGGGACATCGCCACAAACATAAGGCCTCCCTGTGGAGACACTGCAGTTGTTTCCCAAAAGTTGTTTATGTCCTCCTCCTCCTTCATAGGGTGCTCATGGACTCCATCCAGGTGCTTTGCCTATCAGCAAGATCCCTAAGTGTGTTCCCAGACACATCGCCTGAGCCCATTTCAGCCCTGAACAAAGGGAGCACGTAGATCAAAAAGCATTACTACATGCACCTGGCTGCCCAACCCTACCTGGAACCACTCGAGCTCAGTGGGCCAGTAACCCCAGACACCGCCTACCAGCCTGCTAAAACCAACCAGCACACACAGCCTACATAGGCCGCTTCTACCTCAGGCTGGCTACCTTTTCAAGTCTGGGGGAGATAGCTATTTTGTTTAATTCATATAAATCAACAAAGTCAAACAAAATGAAAAGAAAATATATCTTACATGACCAAACATGTAAAACCAACAGAAAAATAACTGAAGAAGCAGAGACAAGTAATTTGCCTGATAAAGAATTCAAATAGTCATAAGGATGCTCTCCAACCTTAGAACTTCAACTAAATGAAAGTATAATAAAGAATCAAGCACACCTTTAAAATACAATAACTGAAATGAAAAGTACAGTAGAAGAAATGAAGAGATTAGTTAACACAAAGAATGGATGAGCCACCTGCAAGACAGACTAGTGGAAATCAACCAATCAGAAAAGCAAAAGCAAAAAAAGAATTTAAAAAATGAGGATAGTTTAAAGAACATATGAAATAACATCAAGCACTCAAACATTCAAATTACAGGCATCCCAGATGGAGAAGAGAGAGGAACAGAAACTTAAATAATGGCTGAAAACTTTCCTAACCTGGGAAAATAGGCATCCAAGAAGCACAGAGATTTTCAAACAAAATGATCCCAAAGAGACCTAAATCAAAACATATAGGAATTAAAATAGCAAAAGTTAAAGAGAATCTTGAAGGAAGCAGAAGGAAAACAATGAATTACAAAGGACACCACTTAACACTATCACCTTTCTCAGCAGCAACTTTACAGGCTAGAAGGAAGTGGTAGACCATTTTTAAAGCACTAAAAGAAAGGCAACTGCAACCAGGAGTAATTTACCCAGCAAGGTTGAGGGAGAGATCAAGAGTTTACCAAAGAAGAAAAAAACTAAAGGAGTTCATCATTACTAAACCACTTTTATAGTAAATATTAAAAGGTCTCTTGAAGCAGAAAAGTACATAACCATAAATAAGAAAATATGAGGAAAAATCTTATAGGTAAAGCTAAATATTTAATACAGTAAATCAGACATGTAAAAACCTATTACGAAAATTAAAAGAAAAAAGTCTCAAACTCAGCTCAAACTACAATACTACAAGCAGTTAGAGGATATATAACACAAAATCTAAAACATATCAATAACAAAGTGTAGAGGGAGGAGTAAAAATATAGTTCTAATTAAATATATTCCAACTTAAACACCTATCAGCTTAAAATAGACTGCTATACATCATATAGAATGATATACATAGGCCTCAGGGCAACCAAAGACCTACAAAAAAGAGAAAGGAACCCAAACAAAACCAGCAAACTGACTTCTGGCTAAGATGGAAGCATGAATACACACACTTCAGCTCCTCCCACACCCGTTGGTTGTGAAGGATCACAACTAACTTCACAACAAAAAAACAACCAGAACTGTCAGAAAAATCAAACTGCACAGAGGTCCAACAACTAAGGATTTAAGAAGAAATATTCATCCAGACGGGTAGGAGGGGCAAAGCCAGGAGGCCAGTCTGGAGAGGACACAGCATGAAGGTGGCCAGGCGGCAGCGGCGGCAGCAGCCCGTGCAATGTGTGGTCCCACGTTCACCTGTGGCAGATAAAGACTGGGGGGGGGGGGGGACGACACCTGGGGAGTGAGTGCTCCTAGCCCTAGGCCAGACCAAGAAGCCCAGGCTTCCAGCACCAGGAATAAAGCTTCATAAACTTCTAGCTGTAAAAACCAGTGGGGGTTGGGGCAGCAGAATAAACTGCTGGTCTCTTAGAAGAGTCCATTTAAAGGGCCTCCACGGTCCTAGAACGTATGCAAACCCACCTACTTTGGGAACCACCACTAGGGCAACAGCTAGAGGGGTGCCAGTTGCACACAGGAAGTGGGTGAAGCCACTGGAAACGCAAGCCTCAAGCAAGCAGCATTGTTCCCTCTCTGACCCCTGCCCTACATATGGCTCCACAAAGCAGTGAAGTGGGTTGCCTCATCCTGGCCAATACCTAAGGCTCCACCCAGGTGCGCCAAGACCGGGAGTCAAAGCAGCTCTGCCTAATACACAGAAACAAACACAGGGAGGCTGCTGAATTGAGGAGGTAAAGAAATATGGCCCAAATGAAAGAACAGATCAAAACTCCAGAAAAAAAACTACGTGAAATGAAGATAGCTACCTATCATACGTAGAGTTTGAAATACTAGTGATAAAGATGCTCAGAGAACTCACTGAGTACAGTGAATGCATAAGGGAAAAAATGAAGGCTACACTAAGTGAAATCAAGAAAAATTCACAGAGAACCAACAGTGAAGGGAAAAAACCTGGAGATCAAGGATTTGGAACATAGGAAGAAATAAATAGTCAAACAGTACAGAATGAAGAAAGAAGAATTAAAAAACATGAGGAGAGAATAAGACGACTCTGAGACATCTCTAAAAGTGCCAACATCTGAATCATAGGGATGCCAGCAAACCACAAGGAAAGAGATCCAGAGAAGGAACAGAGAACTATAAACACAATGAACAGATAGACAATAAACAAAATGGAACTAAGTACATACTTATCAATAATTACTGTAAATGGAAATGGATTAAATGCTCCAATAAAAAGACATAGGGTGGTTAAATGGATTTAAAAAATAAAATAACCCAACCATATGCTGCTTACAAGAAATTCATTTCAAATCAAAACACATAGCCCTGGCTGGTGTAGCTCAGTGGACTGAGCGCAGGCTGCAAACCAAAGGGTTGCCGGTTTGATTCCCAGTCAGGGCACATGCCTGGGTTGCAGGCCAAGTCCCCCAGTGGGGACCACGGGAGAGGCAACCACACATTGATGTTTCTCTTCCTTTCTTCGTCCCTTCCTCTATCTCTCTAAAAAATAAATAAATAATTTTTTTAAAAAAGACACATACAGACTGAAAGCAAAGGGGCAAAAAAAGATATCCCATGCAAATGGAAATAAAAAGAAAGCTGAAGTAGCAATACTAATTTCAGACAAAACAGACTAAAACAAAAAATGCAAAAAAGGCAAGGAAGAACATTACACAATTACAAAGGGGTCAATCCCAATAAGATATAACAATCATAAATATCTATGCACCCAACATAATAATAGCACCTAAATATATAAAGGATTAATAATGGATATAAAGGCTGATATATGTACAATAATAGGGGATTTTAATACTGCACTTGTATGGACAGATCATCTAGACAGAAAACTAGTAAAAAAATAATGGATTTATATGTCAGATTAAATTAACAGACATTATTAGAGCATTTCATCCAAAAACTGCAGAATATACATTTTTTCCCTACGTGCACATGGACAGTCTCCAGGATACACTATGCCACAAAACAAGCCTCAATAAATTCAAGAAAACTGCAATCATAACAAGCATCCTTTTAGACCACAATGGCATGAAACTAAAAATCAACTACAGGAAGTAAACTGGAAAAAAACACAAAGATGGAGACTAAAGAACATGCCACTAAAAAAAAAGAGAGAGAAACAGAAACCAAATAGTATTTTGAAACAGATGATAATGAAAATACAACTTTTCAAAGCTTATGGGACACAGCAAAACCAATTCTAAGAGGGAAGTCCACAGCAATACAAGCTTACCTCAAGAAAAGAAAAATCCCAAATAAACAAATCTTACTCCACAGGTGCCGAAAAAGAATAGGACCAGGCAGTTTCATAGGTAAATTCTACCAAACATTCAAATTAACCCTATCCTCCTTACCATTTCAAAAAATTGAAGAGGGCCCTGGCTGGTGTGGCTCAGTGGATTAAACACTGACCTGAGAAACAAAAGGTCGACAGTTGGATTCCCAGTCAGGGCACATGCCTGGGTTGCAGGTCAGGTCCCCAGTAGGAGGCGCACAAGAGGCAACCACACATTGATGTTTCTTTCCCTCTTTCTCTCTCCCTCCCCCTCTGAAAAAGTAAATAAATAAAATACATATATTTTTAAAACTGAAGAGGAATGCTTCCACACTTATTCAGCATTACCCTGATACCCAAACCAGACAAAGACGTAAAAAAAGTTAAAAAAAAAAAACAAGAAACGAAAAAATCCAGGCAATATCCTTGATGAACACAGATGTAAAAATTCTCAACAAAATATTAGCAAGCCACATTCAACAATGCATTAAAAGGATTATACACCACGACCAAGTAGAATTCATGTCAGGGATGCAAAAACGGTTCACCATTTTTGTAAAACAATCAACATGACACATCACATTAACACAATAAAAAATAAAAACCACACGATCATGACAATAGATACAGAAAAAGCATGAAAAAACTGAAGTCCTTTTATGACAAAAGCTCTCAACAGAGTACAGAAGGAATGTGTCTCAACATAATAAAGGCTACATATGACAAACCCGCAGATATCATATTTAATGGTGAAAGCTTGTCAGAAATTAAAATTAAAATAAATGGAGGTGCTGTCAGATGGGGCAAGAGCTGCCATGCCTGAGGAGCTGCCTTGTAAGTTTTATTCTTCAAATCTCTGGAACACTAAGGGAAAATACCCTTTGGACTGGGCCCAAAGCAACATTGTGCCCCAAAGGAATGTTTCAAAATATAACAAAAAAGCAGTTGTTATAACTACTGAAAACTACTGGACTTAAAATTTTAAAAAACACTGTTTAGAAATAACACTGCTATATCATTTACACCAATAGAAATGCCTCCCTTCTATTGATGTAATTGTTCCCCCTCCCTGTCTCATAAATACCCACTACTCACTACCTTTGTCTCCTAATCAATCTGGGCTTCTGAATGAATCAGAATTTCCCAAATAGCTGTTCTTTTTTTGACCTCAAATAAATGCTTGTTGCCTCTCACTTTGAAAACCCTTTTTATTTTTAGGTTAACAAGCAGAAGACGAGGAACAAGACAAGAATGTCTACTATCACCACTTATATTCAACATAGTATCAGAAGTCCTAGCCACAGCAATGATGCAAGAAAAAGAAATAAAACACACCAAAACCAGAAAGGAAAAAGTAAAACTCTCATTATTTGCAGATGACATAATACTATATACAAAAAACCCTAAAGACTTCCCACACACACACATGTGTGCGCACAAATTCAGTAAAGTTGCACAGGACACAAAATCAATATACTGAAATAACATTTCTATATACCAATAACAAACAATTAGAGAAATTAAGAAAACAATCCCATTTACGATTACGTCAAAAACATAAAATACCTGGAATAAATTTAACCAAAGATGTGGAAGACCTGTCCTGTGAAAACTATTGAGACAATGAAAAAACTGAAGATACAAATAAATGGAAGGATACAACTTGCTCATGGGTTGGAAGGATAAATATTAAATGTCCTTACTACCAGCCACACAAGCTGGTGTGGCTCAGTGAATTGAGTGCCAGCCTGCAAACCAAAGAATTGTTGGTTTGATTCCCAATCAGGGCACATACCTGGGGGGTTATACCTGGGTTGCAGGCCAGGTCTCCAGTTGGAGGCACATGGAAGGCAACCACACACTGATGTTTCTCTTCCTCTTTTTCTCCCTCCCTTCCCCTCTCTAAAAAGAAATAAAAATCTTTACTAAATCTTTATTTACTTTAATAAAGTCCTTACTACCTAAAGCAATATACAGATTTGATTCAATCCCTATTAAAATACCAATGGCATTCTTCTCATAATTAGAACTAATTCTCAAATTTATATGGAACCACTAAAGACCCCGAATAGCTGAAGAAATCTGAAGATAAAAGTGGGAGGTATCACACTCCCTGATATCAAACTATACTAAAAAGTTACAATAATCAAAACAAATATATAGATCAATGGAATAGAGAGCCCAGAAATAAATCCTCTTACATGGTCAATTAACCTACAACAAAGGAGGCTAGGATATACAATTCAATAAAGGCAGTCTCTTCAATAAGTGGTGTTGGGAAAACTGGACAGACACATGCAAAAAAAATGAAATTCGACCAGTTTCTTAAATCATACACAAAAATAAGCTCAAAATGGACTGATTAAAGACTAAAATGCAAGCACCTAAACCCCAAAACTGCTGTTTGTTGCAGCAGCGGTTTAAATAGAGATGTTGACAGCAAGTGGATCTCATTGCTTTTGGGAGCTGAGGCTGTGCCCCTCAAAGTGAATTGGGAGGTTCTACACTCCTGGTAAAAAAAAAAAAAAAAAAAAGACTGAATGTAAGACCTAAAACCATAAAACTCCTAGAAGAAAACATAGGCAGTAAACTCTAAAATGGCTGCCAGCAACATCTTTCTGGATATGTCTTCTTGGTCAAGGAAACAAAGAGAAATGAACAGAACCATGCCACACACTAAGTAGTTTTTGCATAGCAAAAGATATGTTCAGCAAAACAAAAAGACAACCTACTGTTGAGAAGAGACTCTTCCTACTGGAAGAGAAAAGATGGTTTCCAGTAATATATCTGACAAGGGGTTAACATCCAAAATATATAAGGAACTTGTACAAATGGCTAACAAACACATGGAAAGACCCTCAACATCACTAATCATTCAAATTAAAACTACAACAGAATATCACCTCACACCTGCCAGAATGGCTATAATCAATAATCAATAATTATCAAATAAGTGTTGGTAGGTGGAGAAAAGGGACCCCTCATACACTGTTGGTAGGACTGTAAATTAGTGTAGCTACTATGGAAAACTGGATGGAAACTCCTCAAAAAATTAAAAATACAGCTCTTATATGACCCAGCAATTCTACTTTGGGTATTTATCCAAAGAAAACAGAAACACTAATTTGCAGAGATATGTGCCTCCTTAAGTGTAGTACAGCATTACTAATAATAGCCAAGATATAGAAACAACTTAGATATCCATCAATAGATGAATGGATAGAGAAGATGTGGTATATATGCATATACATACATGATGGAATATTACTCAGTGAGAGTAATGAAATTTTGCTGTTTGTGACAACATGGATAGACCCAGTGGGTACTGTGCTAAATGAGTAAGTCAGACAGAAAAACAAACACCTTATAATTTCACACATATGTGAAAACGAAAAAAGCAAAACAAATGAATAAATGAAACAAAACACAACCACAGATTCAGGGAACAAGCTGATGATTGCCAAAGTGGGAGGGGAGTGGGGGAGGATAGGAATAAAAAAAGGGAAAAACAACTCCTCTGTAAACGTAAGCTGGCATCGCTGGCATCACGAATAGGGATCTCTGAATCCTTCTTGAAATACACATCAATTTCTATAAGCATCTTGTCTGCTTCTCTTTTTTGTGGGTGGGGAAACACACTGTCACAGGATATCGCCTGATGTTTGTGGGCTGGGCAAACACTATCCTGGAGACTCAGAAGAACAACTGCAGGCTCCCTGTCAACCCTGTTCTACCCTCCCCAGCTGTCCCTCTCACCTGCCCGGAAGGCCAGCCCCACAGTGGCTGGGGCCTGTGGCCGAGCTGTTTGACTGGTGAAGCCACACTCGCCCAGTGTCTTGCCGTCATCCAGAAGTTGGTCATCCTGAGGAGAGAGCAGACAGGGTCTCAGGAAAGGCCCCAGGAGGGTCAAGTCCCACAGACTTCTCTGGTCAGCAACTACAGCGGACATCAAAAGGGGTAGGAAGACTGCCCAAAGTAGGGTCCCGACCCACCCCGAAGTTTATCAAGCAGTTTCCAAGGCTACACTCAAGACTTTCCAAATCCAAACCTCCCAAGGTAGGGTTTCTGGAATGTTTTTTCCCAAACTTTAGGTGAACCTAATTTCAAGAGACAGTGACTCAATCTGTCCACAGGCTGACATGGTTTGAATAGCAACTCTGCCACCTTGGATGAAGTTATCTGTTTAATGTGAAGTCTTCTTATCTGTAAAATGGGAGTTACTAGAATTCCCAACTCAGGGCAGCCAGGAAGTTTCACTGAGTGAAGTAGTCCAGTAAGCGGAATTGTCATAGATGGCAGGAAGGGTCCTTATAAGTGAACGCTCCAGCATAGGCGAAAAGGCTTTTAGAGACCAAGAGAGCCGAGGCTCAGCCTGGAGCAAAAGGCCATTTTCCCAGTTTACAGCCATGATCAGATTAGTGCACTTAGGTGAGGGACCTCATGCTGTCAATCAGAGGCAGACACACTAAGCTCCCCCACAAGAACCCCAAACCTCAAGCCATCCTTGCTAAATAACTACAGTTGGCTGTAAGAGAGAAGGAGTGGGGGTGTTTCAGAACACCACCAGGTTGGAGTAATAAAAAGTTGTTGTGTGAGGAACTGGTGGGATATGATTCATCCAGACCTTTCATTCCTTCGTATTAAGGAGTGTCTGGGGGCCCAGGAAAGTGCAGTGTGATTCTGACATGCCTGCAGAAGATTAAGGGTATTCAGTATCAAATCCGGGCTCTGCCAATGATCTGTTGGGTTGTTAAGTGGCAACCTCGCTGGGCCTCAGTTTCCTTAATAACAGAGCAGGGATGTCAAGAGCCAGCATGTCACGGGTGGGACCGCGGTACGGATCAGATGCGATGCTGGCCCTCGGCGCTCAGCACAAGGTCTGGCGCGCGACTTTAAAGTCATCCTTAATCGACACCTTTCCTGTGGCAAGCTATATCGGTGCTTCATCTCCCCGAGTCCGAACGACGGCCCCACGCCAGGGAGTTTGGACCCCGGCGTCCACTACTGTTTACATCAACGATGAGACTGTCGTGTGCCCACGGCCAGGCTCGGGGCGGCGGTTCCGAGCAGCGCGCATCCTTATCCCCAGCCCTCGCCAGGCCCCCGCCCTCTCGGAACCGGAGGGGCCGCACCTTGTATAGCCGCTGCTCGTCCGGCGGCCGCTTGAGGATGCCCTCGACGATGCGCTTCAGCTCGAACACGGTGCTCGACTCCTTGGCATCCGTGAAGATGGTAGTCTTATGGCGCCGGATCATGAGGAACACGTCCTGGGGGCAGCGGGCTGGCATGAACGCGGAGCCCGGGCCCCCCCGCGAGGCCCACTGCCCCCGCCGCCCCCGGCCCAGCGCCCCTCCCCCCCAAGCCCGCTCACCATCGCAGCGGCTGCCTCTCCCACTAGACGCGCCGGCGCAGCCGCGCTCCGCCCCGTTCCCGGCAGCCCGCGCGCGCTGGCCTCCAGTGAGCCCCGCGCCCGCGGCCCCACCCCCGAAGACCCGCCCCACAGTCGCCATTTTAAGCGATCAGAAAGCTAGTCACTCCTGTCTTAGGGTTGGTCGCCATCTTGGCGTCGTGGCGTGGTGGGTCCCTGGGCCGGTTGGCAGGGCGGGTGAGGTGGTGCGAGCGGACCTGGGATCGAGCGTGGAGGATGCGGGAGGGACGCAGGAGGAGGTGGCGCCATTTTGGAAGTGACAAAGGCGACGTCCATTGAGGGGGAGGCTCGGGCCCAGGCCAGGCTTCCTTTGTTGGTATGGGGCGCCAGCTCTAGGAGCGTAGGGTACTCTCAAATCCAGGGAAAGTGAGTGAATGATGTGCTTCTTGGGCACTGGAGCCAAGACATTAACATCTCAGTGACACTTGGCCTGCCCTACTGAGGGTAAAGTCAGAGGGCAGACCATTCCGGGGGTCCAGGTGCTGTCATTGCTCAGCCAGAAAGCAGACCTAAGGACTGGATTATAATTTTTCTTTTATTAACATCAGAGGCTAGCAGTCTGAGAAGGTGCTGGGTTGAACCCCAACACCAACCTTGAGCTTTCTGAAGCAAGTTGGTGTGTGTGTATATATGTATATGTATATGTATACCAACGTAGAAATTTGGGAGGGGGAAATTCCTAGGGGGAGTGCACTGGTGCTCTTTCACTTGGGAGGGGCAGCTGAAAGGGAAGTTGGCAGCTTCTTCCTAAACTAGCTCCTTTGTTCCGGTGTAACCTCTCTGCATTAGAATTCCTCTCCTCCCACGCCCTGTTCCAGGCCTGTGGTTTAAAGGCCAGGGAGGTTATGTATTTTCTGGTTAGGAAAGATGAAGATAATGTGCTCAACTGTTTCGCTTGAATTTTGCTTGTCGTGTGTTTCCCTATTCCACTTGCCCATGTGTAGTCCCAGCTTCTTGCTATCCTGTCTCAAGGATCCGACTTATGATTCCAGGGCACTTTGGTGGCCATTTTTAGGAGATTTTAAATCCTGGACTTCAGGCCACCATTTGCAAGGACTGACCCCATTTCCCTGCCCCAGCCTTAGGTATAAGTTGGCTTCATCCAGTTCAGAGAGGCTTTGTGGCGTAAGGACCCGGAGTAGCTACTCATCGTGTTAGGGAGTGGGCCCATTAGACTAACAGGGGAGAAGCAGCAGGCATGGCAGAAGTTGGTGTTCTGCCCATGGAGGAGGAAAAGGAACTCCCTGAACCCAGGTGCCTTGGGCGCCTGCCATCCTCCCTGGATAAATCCACTTGGACTCCAGCAGGACCTATAGACTTACTACTCTGACTAGATGCCTTTCTGTGGGGGCGTCCTTACTGATAGCCTAGGCCTTTTTTGCATATTGAACTCTGTCGAGTCCCCATTACCCTATAACCCCATTACACTTATGCTAGAGCAAGGGATAAAGGCTTTCCCTTCACTTTACCACTTACCAGGAGAGGGGCGTCCTCACCTGGGCCATTGAGGGTGTGTGTCAGAGAATATATGCTGTGTCACATGGAACAAACGGAGCTTTGGCTGCCAAACTCATGAGGCAGATGCTGGTGCAAAAGGAAAGAGGTTTTATTCAGGTGCCCACAACCTGGGAAAATGGTGAACTCCCATCACAAAGACCATCTTTTCTGTTCAAGCTGGTAGTCTTTACAGATAGGGAGGGGAGGGTTTTTGTTTTGTTTTTCCTATCCAGTTATCTTGCCGGCTTTTGGCATGCTTGGGTCCTGTCCATCTTTCTAGCTTTCCACAGGCTCAGTGTAAGAACCTCCCCCTGCCACCATCTTGGCCAGTGGGGGACACTCCCCAGTCTTCTTCCTGCCCTTAACAGTAGCACCCAGAGAGAGAAGCCTTGGATGTCAAACAGCTCTGTAGTTGTTTAGGGCTACAATTTGAGAATTTTTGAGAGCAGGCAGAATCTGAAGATGCTGCTTCCTCAAGCTGGTGGCTCGTTACAAAGGCTCTGAGGTCAGACCAGCGAGTATACAAGTCCTTGTTCCAGTGCTGGCTGTGCAGCTTTGGGCAGTTAACCTCAATCATCAAGGTCTGCCCACCTTCTTCCTCTTCAAGCTAGGAATATAACTTTCTGTAAAGTGTCTAGAGCCTCTCCCAATAGTTATCACTAAATAAATGTTTCCTAAACTAACTGTAGTTATTTTTTCCTTTTACTCCCTGGTTCCTCAGGAGACTTCTGAAGTCCCTTCTGTGATTCTTCCCTCACTGCACCTCAAAGCAGCAGTGGCTCCCTGCTAGCACATCACTCCAGGCTGACCTCCGCATGGGCTTTGTCCTCTGAGTCAGAAGGTGGTGGTCACATAACTTGTGGGGCGAGTCCTTGTGTTACAGAGCAGACCCAGGGGGCAGGGTGAACGATATACTATTATTGAGGACCCCCATTTTGCTCCAGGGGTCGCCCCCCACCCCTTACTTGGTTTGCCTTGCCCGCTGCATGGCAAAAGATGTCTTTCAATGCAAGAGATTGGTGAAAAGGAAAGGAATTATTTATTTAAAAGATATAGACTTCAAGTAATGACTTAATGCCCTCATTAAAAACACTAAAGTCCTTTAGAATACCCACAAACGCGCACAGTCCTCCTTCCTCTGCCCAGTCCAGGGTACCATATCTCAGGAAAAGAAGTAGAGGTCCATGGCTCAGATTCCCGGCACCATCAGCTAGGTCGCTGCCATGATCTCCAGTTATTCCAAAACCATGTGGCACCTTCTCATGGCCCACCAGCAAGAGTTCTTTCACCCTTTTTCTTCCAGGCAAAGTCTCCTGCTTCCTAAGCTGAGTGGCAAAAGGGAGCATGCCAAAGCCTCAAGGTCCCAACCTGGCATGGGTGCTGCACCTGGGTTTAAATCCCTGGGCCAGTCTTCCTCTGAAGCCCCATTTCCAACTCCTCCCAAAATCACTTACCCCTGCCAGCATTCCCTATTTGTCCAGCTTTACTTGGCTGCCACAGTAAGTCCGGGCAGGTGTGGCCTCATGGCGTGGAGCCAGTCATCTCCAAGCTCTCACGCAAGTGCAAGCGCTGTAACCAGGGGGAGCTGCCTCCCAGTTTCATCTTGGGTGGAAGTCACTTCCATCCCCCTGGCTCAGAACATGGCCACAGCTATTTAACATATCTATGAAACCAGTTAAAGATTATAGATATGTTAAATGACCATGCCAGAGGTTAGCTGCAAAGTTGTTGCTATGCAAAATAGCTCTCAATGGCCCTGCTCCATGTGTCCCATCCCCCCAGTTCAGACTGGTGGGGGTGAGGACATCCTATATATATTTTTTCTAATATTTCCTGGAAACCCTGAGTTCTGGATCCCATTACAAATCCCTATTTGGGTGTCCTCTCCCACTGCCCCGCTGCACCCTGTTACACTTGGCCAGCCTGGAAGTTTCCTTCTTAATATCAGCATCTTTGTGTGTGGAGGGTTAAGAGGCTTCAGATCCTGTGCTGCTGAGGAAGAGAAAGTGTGGATGGTGAGGGCCAAGGAGGTTCTGAGAGGCATCCAATAGACCTCCCAGAATGAGGCAGGTAAAGATGGCGTCCAGGGGTTTGGGGATAGGAGGGTCCTCCTCACCACCCATGCATGATAGGCTGGCCCAGCCGGTGCTCTAGCTGATGATTACCAGTAGTCAGCCTGGGGTGTGGGCTGCCCTCTTAATCCCCACCCCATCCCCCTGAGAATCGAGTCTTCCCCTGGGAAAGACCAGGCCATCTGGTTGCAGTACCACAGACTGGAGCAGGTTGGCAACTAGGAAATGCCTGCCTAGGACAGGAGCCCAGCATCCCCGAGCTTGGAAGTTCCCAGGACAACCCCTGCCACTTTAATTGGCACAGTCTCCAGCCTGTTGCTTGGCAGGTTAGGCAGCCATGGTGAGGCCAGGGGCAGGATGCAGAGCCAGGCCACCCTCCCCCAGCCCCCACCCATGGCCTTGCTGCCAGGATGCTGTAGTACAGGGTACCATGCTGGTGAGTCTGCCATGCTAAGAAGAGCTGTGATTCGCCCAACCCCATGAGGCTGCCACACCAGGAATTGGCCAAGAGAAGAGGGGCTGGGAGGCCACACTATTGGGGTAGGAGAAAGTGGGGGCAGCAGATGTGGAGGGGTAATCTACCCTCCACCATTCCCAGCTCCCTCTGGAATCAGACCACCTGGGTTCAAATCACAGTCAACCATCTACCAGCTGCACAACTTTGGGACTCAGTTTTCTCATCTGACAAGTGGGAAAACAGACCTATCTCACAGAACGTCAGCTGAAAACCCATTGAGATGGTGCATTTAAGTCCTCTGCA
The DNA here is from genome assembly GCF_014824575.4 of Sturnira hondurensis. Taxonomy (NCBI): domain Eukaryota; kingdom Metazoa; phylum Chordata; class Mammalia; order Chiroptera; family Phyllostomidae; genus Sturnira; species Sturnira hondurensis. The sequence continues at coordinate 389,614 of NW_028076720.1, forward strand.
CAGTGTCTGGTGAGAGCCTAACCAGGAGTAGCTTATTTCTTCTCATTCACTGACCCTTCCCTGCCCAGCTTCTGCCCTCCTCCCAGGTTGTGTTTCAGAAGCACTGGGCTCTAAATGGGAACCCACTACTCAAATATAGCAGGTCCAAGACTGAGGAACTCTGTCTCCCAGCCCCTGGCTCGTTAACTTCTGAATGTGGTGGGAGGCAACTCTTGGCTGGTCTCACCCTGAGAAATGGGAGAATGGTTAGCATCATCCAGCAGGGGCCCTCTGGGTCCCACCAAAGATGTGTCCATAGCCTTTTGCAGGGTGGCCCACCACAGCCATACTCTGTTCTGGGCACCCTGGTCCCTGGTGACCCACCAGGATCAGCCAAGCTCTACCCTAGAGAGATGGCCCTCAATCTGGGGGAAAGAGCAGCTCAGAGTTCCCCAATACCCCAGTCCACAGACTCACACCACCTGGGCTGGCCTGCAGCAACCCAGCAGCGACCACCTGCTACAACTGAGACTGGAAAAGATACTGGCGTTCAGGCCGCCTGTCACTACCAAATCCAGTAAGCAGAGACAGCAATTGAATCTTTATGGGCACTTTATTCAGATGGCCGGTGATCTGAGAAGACAGCAGGTTTCCACCCAAACAGACCATCTTACATTTTCTTTCCAGGCCACACTTTTATAACAGAAAACAAAGTGTGGTGAGGGGTTTTGAAATTCAGGGAAAAATATATTAAAAAACTGCAGTATTCTCACCCTGGGTGGTTAGCTGTTCCCAGGGGCAGGTGGTCGTCTGTCTCTCCCTACTGAACACAATGGCCTGGGTGCCTCCACTTGTCCCCAGGCAGTGGTCTCTAGCAGTGCCCTGGGAGGTCAGCTGTTTCTCCCAGGAGCCAGGACGGGCCTTATCTGTAGGATCTGAGACAAAAGCTTTAACATATGCATTACTTACTAGGCTTATAAGTATTTACCTTAAACTAAAATTTCCCAACTCTTGAGTACCCTGTCACAACTATGTTCTCCTCTAGGAGAAAAGAAAGGAGGGAGACAGGCCGAGGCCCCCTTGGGAGCAGCTGCGCTTGGCCTGCCCATCAGCCTGCACCTTTGATGACAGCCTTCCCATTTCTTCTTTACCCGCTGCTGCTGTCAACTCCAAAGATTAGGTTTGGGGTTTTCCAGGTTTTGTTATTTCTTGTTCCTTCTGCAGCTCTAGAAACTGAGCTCTATCTACAGAGATGGGCGATTCTTGGAAAAGAGGAGGTGGGAGGTTCCAGAAACATGAAGCTGGGTAGGGAGCTGAAAAGGGTCTAAGCCAGTCTCCAGATACAGGGGGCCTGGGCCTGGAGGTTCTGGCCAAGGCCAGGGCCCAGCCTCAGACTCCCCCAGGGCATGGACACGTGGATGTGGTCATGACAGAAACAAGGGCAGCAGAAGCTCCAACCAGGCCTGCTTGGGGGTTCCTGGCCCCTTTTGGGCAGAGGGTATAATGCCGGGTTGCTCAGACTCCTGAACCTGGTGGTGACCAGGTACCTCCATTGTGGTGGGGCAAAATTTAGATTAGTTTTCTATTGTTATGTAACCAATGACTACAAACGTAGCAGCTTTAAACAACACAAATTTATTAAATCACAGTTCTGTGGTCCAGAAGTCTGGGTGGGCTCAGTTGGGTTCACTGCCTAGGGTCTGACCAGGCTAAAATCAAGGACTTTGCCTGGTGGGCTCTCACTGGAGGCTGGGGGTAGAATTCACCTCCATGCTTGGTCAGGTGTTGCCTGGATTCAGTTCCATGTAGTCATAATGCGGATGTTTCCTTTTTCCCAGAGGCTTTCAATCAAGGCTGCCCTCAGCTTCTGGAGGTTGTTCGCAGCTCCTTGCTGCTGACACCCCCAGCCTCTCCCACCCCCACCACCTTCAAAGCTAGAGATGGAGAACCATCTCCTTGGAGCCGAATCCCTCTACACTTCACCTTTCCCTGTCTTCCTCCAGAAAATGAGGGGCACACCGGCCAGACTGGGAAGGTCACTTGCCTGGTCCTGGTGGGAGCTGAGAAAAATAAATGAGCAGGGAGGGGACGGCAGGAGAGTGACCCCCACACATGGGACGTTCCTGGAGCAGGGCTGGCCACTTGGGTTTGGTCAGGCCCCAAGGAGAAGGCAGGGGATGGATGGATGGGTGGATGGATGGGTGGCCCCTTAGCTTTATCAGGCCTCTGAGCCTCAAGTCAGAAGTGGCCAGAGTCAGGGTCGTGCAGATTCCCAGAGAGACCAAGTAGCTGAGGGCCCCCAACATCTGACTGTAGGTTATTGTCACTACATCAGAGGCAGAGACAAGCCTGAATCCAGCGGCTGTAAAGAGCTACGTCAGTATACACACCTTTACAGTAGGGTAGGGCACAGCCCTTGCCCCAGTTCACCACGCCCACCAGGACCCAGTGCTCAGACTTCAAGCAGGTAACGGGTCCCCCAGCGTCACCCTACCCAAGAAAGGAAAGCTTAGGCCTCAGCCTTCTGGAGACTGTGCAGGCAGTCCTATTGCTTGAGTCCCCCAGGTCGTGCTTCTGGGTTGGGGGCCAGGATGCTGAACCTGGAGGTGGTACCTCCTGGATCCTGGGTTCAAGGGAAGGAGGGTGCTGGACACAGGGCCATGGACTCCAGAGGTTCGGGGCAGCCTAGAAGGCTGACAGGCATCCTTGTGGCCCTGGATGGAGCCAACGCACAAGTTCCCCGGTAACACTATATGCTCAGCACGAGGCACATTAGTGCCTAGGTGGGAGAGGTGGTCATAAGTGTGCACATCCAACAATGGCACCTACTCCCCGAAGAGGTCACCACTGCCAGAGGCACCACTCTGGGAGTGGCACTGGGGGAAGAAGGGAGACTTATGAAAAATAAGAGAATGTATAGCAGTAAGCAAGGGCAGGTGGAAGAAACCTCACCTGAGAATCCTAACTTGTCAGGATGGGGAGAAAGTTATGGTGCCTCGAAGTGGCACTAGATCCCAGATTAAAGGGCAGTGGTGGGTGGGTTCCTGGTCAGAGGGAGGTGGAAGGGGAACCCCTGGCCCTTCCCCAGAGCCTCCTGCCCCACCCTCTGCCACACCTCCTGGGAAGAGGCTGCCCCAGTGTACCCAGTGGCAGGCAGGCCCTGGGCTCCGCTGGAGCTTAGGGAGCTGCAGCAGCACCAAGTCGCTGTGGCAACGCCCTCAGAGTAGTCAGGGAAGGCGGTGGTGGGGGTGGGGGCAGCCTTCTCTGCCCAGGGGCTGAGAGATCATGGGGCAAGGCGGGACCCAGGAGAAGCATCCCAAGGCTTGCTCGATACCGAGGCAGTGGCATCTCCCTCGTGGTGGAGCAGGGCTACTTACAGAAGTCCCTCCTCAACCCCAGTAGGGCTCCAGTCCCACCAGTGCCGGCACCCGTCCCAGCACCAATGCCAAGTGGTGCCCCATTTTTCCTATGCCTTGCTTCCAGGTCTCCCCTTTCCCTCATCCCAGTGTTCTCCCCTTGTTCGAGCCTGGTGGGTGGCTGCTCACTTCGGAAGCAGTGCGCCGCAGTCAGCACCCACAGTGCAGCGTGGGGCGACGAGCGAGCCCCCCACACGCATGCACCTCGTGGTGCTGGATGCTCAGCCACTCTCCAGCCCGGGGGTCCTGGTCCCCCATGATGGGACTGGACACAGGAGGCTGCCTGCAGGGGAGGAGGCAAAAGGGAGGACAAAGGGGAGGGCGAGGGGTGGCAGAGGAATAAGGGACCTGGGAGAGGAGGAGGGGGAGACAAAGGGCCAAGGTCAGGGAGGGGTTGATTTGGGGGGTGGGGAAACCCTGAGACTTCCTAACCTGAAGACTCCAGTGCCCCAGCAACTCCTGGAGGAGGAAGCAGGGAAGGCACTGGATTGTGGATTTGGCATCAGATAATAGGTGGAGGAGAGGAGAGATTACAGATTAGGAAGGGGGGGGGGCGGGGGGTGAAACATATTTGTTGCATTAACCTGGTGCCAGGGTTTTGTACAACCCACTACTCAATTTAACTCTCCCTGAGCACTGTGAGATGGAGACTTATACCCATTATGCAGATAAGTACATCTGAGTTTGGAGAGCCCAAGGTCAGTGACAGAGAATTTGAACCCCTGAAGCCAAGATTAGGAGGCCCTCCATGGGGCCCTGGAGTGCCCTAGGGGAACCAGGCCAGAGAGGGGTGAGATGGAACAACTGGTAGCCAAGGTCCCTGTGATCAGCACCCACAGCCCCTGCTTCACACTCACCCAGCAGCAGCCACAGGAACAGGGCCTGGAGACAAAAAGCCCCTCTCATTCTGTCTTCAGGACTGGGCTGGGTAAGAGCGGGAGCCTTCAGAGAGAAAGGGAGAGTCCTAGCCCTGAGCAGTAACCCCCTCAGAGGCCCTCCTGTTTTTCCTCAGCCCCTAGGTGGTCCTAGACGTTTCCCCACAGCCCAGGCTTTGTTTCCTAGGCCCCAGGGACCACTTCTGCTCCTCGTCCTCTTCGAAACTTGGGCACCCTGGGCCTCCAGGCCCTGGAGCCTGGCCCCTTCCCCACCCTCTATCTCCATTGCCCAACAGCTTCTCCCACCTGTCCTGGCAGCCCCTGGACCCTGCTCTCACCCTCAGAGCCTGATGCCCTCCTGGCTGAGTGGGCTGAGGGAGTAGTGCAGACTTAAAAGTCCAGGAGGGGGCGGGGCCCTGGCCAGGGGGTAATTAAGGAGACCCGGGAAGGTCTGCAACTTCACTTGTCCAGGCTCAAACGAAGGTTTTCTGAGCAGAACTTTCAAGGTAGCAGAAAGTGATAACCTGCAATTCTCAAAAGAAGCCTGGTTTGGGCCAGGGTGCTAAGAAGGGGGAGCAGGAGCCTGGGCCCAGCCCAGCAAGGGCAGCGAGTGGGGGTGGGGCATGAGGGAAGGGGCCTGCAGTCAGGCCCGGAAGCTCACCTCCAAACCTGACCTGGGCGAGGCACCTGAGGACCACTGTTCTGTGTAGTTCAGGTTTGGCCAGTCTCACATGGGGCCCAGACTCCAGGCCTGGCCAAGTGCTCTCTGGATCCCGGCCCTTGTGAGCTGGGTGACATCAGCAGTCCTGTCACCTCTCTGAGCATCAGTTTCCTCACTGTGACAAGGTAGAAGGGAAGTTGCAGCCTCCCAGGGCTACCCTAGGACATGAAGCCCAAGCTGATGCCCTACATACCTGCCGCAGGTATGGGGCATGAACCAGGAGGGTCCCCTTTGGGAAGATTCCTGCACCTTCCTCTCCACATCAGGGAGTTGTGGGGTGGGGAACCAAAGGGAGGGGTCCAGACCAACCACAGCTCCTCACACATCTTGAGCTCACAGTACTCAGGGATCTTGTGACAGCACAGATCTTCCTGAGCAGTTCCAAGGTACCCCTGAGTGCCCTGCTGGCCTGATCCCTGGTCACGCTCAGGCTGGGTTCTGGGACACCAGTGAGGAGCCAGATACACTTGATGTGTACCCTGTCCACCAGGCCACCTCATGGTGCTGCAGCAGTTCCTCAGGTGCTGGTGTCCTCACTGGGGCCTGCTTCAACTTGGAGCACCCATGACCCCAGGGCATCCCTCAACCTGTGGGGATCAGGAGAGAAGTGCCCACCCCCAGCATCCTTGTCCTATGGGAGTCCGATGCAGGTGTGTTCCCCATGGATTCTCAGAGGGCCCCAGCAGGATTGTGCCCCGCTGGTCCACACAGTAACCTCATCATTCGGCAACCATCACCGAGTTCTTCCTCTTCTGCCCCAGTGTCCCCACCCCAGTGGGGCTTCTTGGTATGGCCTCCCAAATAAACCCCCTGCATACCGGTCCTGGTCCCATGTCAGCCTTTGGAGGACTGTGGCTAAGATCAGGAGCACCTGACATCTGTGTGATGGGGCCACTGACATAAGCATTGGGGTGTCAGGGGTGTTCCCTTCACAGCATCCCCACTCCAATCTCCTTAGTCCCCAGAGCCCCTGGTGCTACTAATGTAAATTGTCTGATTGAATTATCCTGAAAGGGTTCTGTTGTGTGCAACCAAAATCTGTATAGTGCTGGTAAACAGAGAAAGATTTAGGAGTTTGGGAATGGTTTGGGGGTGGACAGGACATGGATGGCCACGAGGGTGTCCAGGAAGCTACCCAAGTCCACAAAACTCTGCAAAGAATCAACTAAAACATGCACACGTGTTTATTAGCAAAGGAAACCAAAGGGCACCAGAGACTGATCCAGCAGGCAGTCCTGCCACTGGGGTGTCCACAGCCCCGGGTGAGTGTGTCCAGTGCTGTGGTAATTATTGCACCCTCACAGGCTCAGCTGTGTGCAGGCTAGCTGCACCAGCGGGGCAGCCCAGAGCAGAGGGAGGAGCAGCTGCAGTGGGAACGGGTCTCGCCTGGGTGCGCTGTCGGCCATGAGCCTCTGGATCCAGCCGAAGTACCTACTGACGTTGGTGTAGACACCGGGCCGATTGGGCCTACCACAGCCCACTCCCCAGCTCACGATTCCAATCTGAATCCACAGTCCATTCTTTTCACAGATCAAGGGTCCGCCTGAGTCACCCTGGGGAGTGAAATGGGTGAGCAGGGCGTGGCAAGGGGCAGGAGGGGCCAGTGAAGAGGTCCCAGGGCTATGGAGCTCTGCAAACTGGGTACAAATCCTACTCCCCACCTGTAAGTCACCAAGCCTCAGTTTCTGCATCTGCAAAGTGGGGCAACAGTCTCTACCCACCGGATTTTACATGAGGATCAAAGAAGGTACAATCAATGTAAAATGAGAAGCTTTTACAGGAGGGGTAAGTAAGGGCTGCAATCATTTTCTCATTAATCAACGCCAAGGGTGGGTTGGTCAAGGGGGTCGCTCCTAGGCCCAAGGTTGGGAGGGGACGAGTGGTGCCTGGGTCTAGAAAGGTCTTGGCTGCGACAGGGGTACTCACTTTGCAGGTGTCGCGGCTGCCATCCTCGGAGCCAGCACAAATCATGTCATCCCTGATTCTATAGAAGAAATTGGACTGTTGGAATAGGTAGTTACACCTGGAGTTGTTTATGATGGAGACCTGTACTTCCTGGAGGGTGTAGGGAGGTGGCAGCCCTGCATGGAAGTTGAGGGGACAAAGAGAGAGAGCATCCTGAGCCTCTTTTCACCATGGTTGGGAGGAATGACATGGGCTGTGGGGGTAAAGGTCCCCGGGGCACCCAAAGTGCCTGGGCCATTGTTGTTGTTTTTTCAATTTTTAAAAAGATTTTATTTCTTTATTTTTAGAGAGAGGGGAAGGAAGGGGGAAGAGAGGGAGAGAAACCACGATGTATAAGAGAAACAGTGATCACTTGCCTCTTGCACGCCCCCAATGGGGACCTGGCCCACAACCCAGGCACGTGCCCTGACCGGGAATGAAACTGGCGTACTTTCAGTTTGAGGCACAACCCTTGACCCACTGAGTCACAGCAGTCAGGGCAGGTTACTTAGTGTTCCTGGTGAGTCCTCTGCTTTAGCCCAGCACCCAGCACATCACGGGTATGAGCAATACCGCAGATGTGCTCATTGGCTGGACAGACTGTTACAGCACCTCCCTGAGACTCGGTTTTCCTAGCTGTGGCATGCAGATGACAGCCTTTGCCCAAGCCAATGCCGAGAAACCTCAGCATGGATAAGAGGAGGGGCTAATGCAGCTGAAATCATTTATGTTTAATATACTATTGCTGCAGGATCCAGGCCAAAAACTTTCTAAATTTGATGAAAGATAGGAATCTACACAGTCCAGAATCTATATACTCTGAACAAGTTCCAGGTGGGATAGACACAAGGAGATCCACACTGAGATACATACTCATCAAAATGGCAAAAGACAAAGGGAGAATACTGTACACAGTAAGAGAGAAGCCACACAATCTGTAGAAGTGATCTTCTACAAGATTAACAGCCGAATGACTTTCAAACACTCTAGAGGCCAGGAGACAGTAGGATGACATACTTAGAGTGCGGACAGAATAAAACAATTAACCAAAAATTTTATATCAGGCAAGCCTATCCTTCAAAAAATGAAGGAGAGGTTAAGAAATTTCCAGATAAGCAAATGCTGAGAGGGCTCACCACTAGCAGACCTGCCCTGTGAGGAGGGGGACAGGGATCCCTTCAGGCTGAAATGAAGGACACTAACCAGTAACTAAAACCCACCAGAAGGAATAAAGAACACTGGTACAGGAAACTACACAGGCACATACAGAAGCCAGTATTATTATAGTTTTGGTTTAGAACTTATTTTTTCCTATATAATTAGAAAGACAAATGTATAATCATGTTGGGAACTGCGCTGGCTGGTTTCAGAAGTTATAACCTCCCCTCCCCCATGGCTAAGGCTAAGTGAGAGACCTTGAGACCTGAGACCATAAGCCACTAAGGAGACAAAACTTATCCCCCTGGTACGGTTGCTGGCCCTGTCCCTTGGCCCCAGGCGGATGACTGATTAGCCAATGACAGGTAAGATTCCTCAAGGGAGGGATGACCTAAGACCGACATGGTCACAAAGGAGCCCTCAGGGGAGGACTTGGGGGGCTATAGAAAAAGGGGGTGATGGACTCTCACCCCTCAGCTTTGACATAGCCTGAGTCCTCATTCTGTCTGCAAGAAGTTTCCTAATCTCTTGGCTGCCTTACTTCTGCTCGACTTTAGCCTGAAACAATGCTGGAGGTGGGTGCGGCTCTGTGCTGGAAAGAGCAGGTTCCCCCGGGGCGACCAGGCCTAAGAAAGAATGAATAAAATCCTGTGAAACCTGCTTTGCTAAGAATGCCCTCAGTTTTCTGATAAGGGTCAAAGCATGAAATGAGTTTGTTTCCCAAAGTTGTATAGCCCTTTAGCTAACTGACCCTGACTCAGAATAAGCCCTCATAGTTCTTTGAATGTTATCTATTGTTTGATCCTTACTGCCTGACAATGATTGATGAGCTTTACCCATATTCCTGTGCAAACTGAATCCAATAAAAGCCCATTGAGGAACAGGGTCCTGGCCCTTCTCCTTTGAGAGATCAGCCACTTTTCCTCCCCAAGCAGATCATGTCTTGGTAGACTTATTCTCCTCCGTGGTGGCTGGGATGGGGGCTCTGCCCACATAATAATAATTACAAATCTCTGTTAATGGTCATACAACATATAAAATGGTACATTGTGACAATAACAAATTAAAGGGGAAGAATAGAGCTGTATAAAAACAGAGTTTTTGTTTACTCTTGAAGCTAAGTTGATATTAATTCAAAATAGATTGTTATAAATTTAAGTTGTTAATTTGTAATTCCCAGCACAGCCACTAGGAAAATAACTAAAAAGTATACAGAACAGGAAATGAGAAGGGAATCAATACAGTACACTAATAAAAAATGAAACACAAAAGGAGGAAATAAGAAACAAAAATGGCCTTGGCTGGTATGGCTCAGTGGATTGAATGCTGGCTGGTCGCAGGTTCCTTTCCCAGTCAGGGCACAAGCCTGGGCTGTGGGCTGGGTCCCCAGTTGGGGGTGTGTGAGAGGCAACCAATTGATGTGTCTCTCACACACTGATGTTTCTCTCCTCCTCTTTCTCCCTACCTCTCCTCTCTCTGAAAGTAAATAAATCAAATCTTTAAAAAATAAAAATATATGACATAGATATAAAATACAAAGATATGACAAGACATAGAAAACAAACAGAATAATAGTAGAAGCAAGTCCATCTTTATTGGTGAATAATTTTAATGTACATGGATTAAGCAGTCCAATTAAAAGTCAGAGATTGGAGAATAGATTAAAAACACGGGATCCAACTACCTGGGATCAAACCCTCAACCTTGGCACGTTGGATTGATGCTCCAGCCAATTGAGCTACCTGGCCAGGGCCTACAACATAATCATTTTAGGTCCAAGGGCACACATAGGTTGAAAACAAAAGGTTGGGTAATGAGATTCCATGCAAATAGTAACCAAAAAAGAGCTAATGTTGCTACACTGTCAGATAAAATAGATTTCCAGTCAAAACTTGTTACAAGAGAGCCCTGGCTGGTGTTGCTCAGTGGATTGAGTGCCGGCCTGCGAACCAAAGGGCTGCCAGTTTGATTCCGAGTCAGGGCAAATGCCTGGGTTGCAGACCAGCTCCCTAACAGGGAGTAGGTGAGAGGCAACCACACATTGATGTTTCTTTCCCTCTTTCTCCCTCCTCCTCTAAAAATAAGGAAATCTTAAAAAAAAACTTGTTATAAGAGTCAAAGCAAAGAATATGAATTGATAAAAGTGTCAAATTGTAGCGTCTCAGCCTCACTGCCCAGAGACTAATGAGCCCCTATCAATCCACCGCCACCCACTTTGGACACAGAACATCCAGTTATGGATAAAAATGAACTGGTGAAGAAGGCCAAGCTGGTCTAGCAGGCTGAGCGATACAATGACATGGCAGCCTGCATGATGGCAGTAACTGAGCAAGGAGCAGAATTATCCAATGATGAAAGGAATCTTCTCTCAGTTGCTTATAAAAGTGTTGTAGGAGCCCATATCTTGGAGAGTGGTCTTGAATATTGAGCAAAAGACAGAAGGTACTGAGAAAAAAACAGCAGATGGCTTGAGAATACAGAGAAAATTGAGACCAAGCTAAGAGATATCTGTAATGATGCACTGTCTCTCTTGGAAAAGTTCTTCATCCCCAATGATTCACAAGCAGAGAGTAAAGTCTAGGAGACTACTACCATTACCTGGCTGAAGCTGGTGTTGAGGATGACAAGAAAGAGATTGTGGATCAGTCACAGCAAGCATACCAAGAAGCTTTTGAAATCAGCAAAAGGAAATGCAACTAACACACCCTATCAGATCAAGTCTGGTCATTAACTTCTCTGTGTTCTATTATGAGATTCTGAACTCCCAGGAGAGAGCCTGGGAGTCTTTTGCAAAGACAGCTTTTGCTGAAGCTGTTGCCAAAGTTGATACACTAAGTAAAGACTCATACAAAGATAGCACACTGATAACACAGTTACTGAGAGACAACTTGACATCGTGGACATTGGACACCCAAGGAAATGAAGCTGAAGCAGAAGAAGGAGAAAATTGACTGGCCTTCAAACTTTTGTCTGGCTATTCTAATGTTTACACACTTGACCATTTGTCACCCATGCTGTCCCACAAATAGCTTTTTGTTTATGATTTCTTTTTAAAGATTTTATTTATCTATCTTTAGAGAGGAAAGGAAGGAGAGGAGAGAAACATCAATGTATGGTTGCCTCTCGTGAGTCCCCTGCTGGGATCAACCCAGGCATGTGCCCTGACTGGGAATTGAACTGTGATCCTGTGGTTCACAGGCCCGTGCTCAATCCACTGAGCTACACCAGCCAGGGCTTGTTTATGATTTATGACAGGTGTGTGTTACTTCTGTTTGAATTTCTATATTTCCCATGTGGTTTTTATGTTTAATATTAGGAAAGTAGAGCTAGTTAATATGTAGGGAGTTATATTTTCACCTTGAGGTGGCCAATATGGGGATGAAGAATTTTTATACAAGTTATGAATGTTTGGCATAGTACTTTTGGTACATTGTGGCCTCACAAGGGCCAGTGCTGAAATTGCTTTCATGTCTAAGCAAAGAAAATTGCCTTCAGGGGTGTCCAACCCTCAGCCCATGGACCACATGTGGCCCAGGAAGACTATGAATGCAGCCCAACACAAAATCGTAAATTTAAAACCCCTTTTAAAAAGGCTTTATTTATTTATTTATTTTTAGAGAGAGGGGAAGGGAGGGAGGGAAACATCAGTGTGTGGTTGCCTCTTACATGGCCCCTACTGGGGACCTGGCCAGCAACCCAGGCATGTGCCCCAACTGGGAATCAAACTGGCGACCCCTTGGTTAGCAACGCACGCTCAATCCATTGGGCCACACCAGCCAGGGCTTTTTAAGCCTTTTTTTACTCATCAGTTTTCATTAGTGTTTGTGGATTTAATGTGTGGCCCAAGACAACTCTTCTTATTCCAGTGTGGCCTAGGAACGCCAAAAGGTTGAATGCCCCTGGCTAATATTGGTTTGTTCCGGTGGGGAATAATAGGGTAGTTGGTTCCAGTCACAGGTGTAGTTGTTGGGGGTGCTTAGAGGGCTGTTGTGGAAACGGATGTCCCATGGATAGTACCTGCTGAACCATGTGTGTATCTGCAGAATACTCAGTCTCAATGTGCATACTTCTGGCTATACCTGCAGAAGAGTTCCTTTAGTTGTGGCCCAACTTACTCCAGATAAGGGCAGAAACAGTTCACATTCATAACTTGTAAAAGTTACCTGCTGTTTGCTTTCATTATTTTTGTTACCTTACCCTCATTTTATTTTTATTTAAATATCTTAGGCAACTCACTTCCACCAAGATGGAGGCAGGTGGAAACACTGTGCCTTCTCCCACAACCAAGTTTGAATACAACAAAGGTTTAGTAAACAAAGACACAGCCAAAGAACAGAAAATTGAACTATACGGAAGTCCGACAACAACGAACCGTTCAATAGGACTGATAAACCAGCAGAGGAGTGAGCAGTGAGGTGGATTGAGCAGACCCCAGCGGCGAACCCAGTGAGAGCGTAAGGCAGTAGGCTGACCATGGTCGCACATTCGCGCGCAGAGGGATGGACCACTTGGCCCCTGCAGCGGGAGGTGGCAGAGGAGACCGCCACTGACCCCGCCCCCACATACAGTGTCACAACCCAGTGACTGAGTTGCCCCGCCCTGGTGAACACCTAGGGTTCCACTCCTCATACGTAACAGGCACGAACAGTCCAAAATATGGCTCAAGAAGAACTCAAAGCCCCAGAGCCGATAACTCTAAGTGAAAAAGAAATAGTGAACCTCTCAGATGCACAGTTCAAAACACTGGTGATCAGGATGCTCACAGAACTGATTGATTATAGTCACAAATTAGAGGAACATATGAAGGCTAAACTAATTGAAATGAAGGGAAATGCACAGGAAACCAATAGTGATGGAAAGGAAACTGGGACTCATATCAATGGAATGGACCAGAAGGAAGAACGAAACATCCAACCAGAAAAGAATGAAGAAACAAGAACTCAAAAAAATGAGAGGCTTAGGAACCTTCAGGACATCTTTAAACATTCCAACATCCGAATTACAGGGGTACCAGAGAAGAGGAAGAGCAACAAGTGGAAAAGTTTTTTTTAACAAATAAGAAAGGAGAACTTCCCAATCTGTCAAAGGAAATAGACTTCCAGGAAATCCAAGAAGCTTAGAGAGTCCCAAAGAAGGTGGAACCAAGAAGCAACACACTAAGGCATATCATAATTACATTACCCAAGATTAAAATGATGGAGAGAATCCTAGAAGCAGCAAGAGATAAGGAGGCAGTTACCTACAAAGGAGTTCCCATCAGACAGTCAGCTGATTTCTCAAAAGAGACCTTACAGGCAAGAAGGAGCTGGAAAGAAGTATTCCAAGTCATGAAAGGCAAGGATCTACATCCAAGATTGCTCTATCCAGCAAAGCTTTCATTTAGAATGGAAGAACAGATAAAGTACATCTCAGATAAGGTCAAATTCAAGGAGTTCATCATCACCAAGCTCTTATTACATGAAATGTTAAAGGGACTTATCTAAGAAAAAGAAGATCAAAACTAGGAATAATAAAATGACAACAAACTCACAACTATCAACAACTGAACCTATAAAAAATAAAAAACAAAGACAATCAAGCAAACAACTAGAACAGGACAGAATCACAATGGAGAAATGGAGATCTGATCTCACAGAAAAGGAGATCACATGGAGGGTTATCAGTGGGGAGGGGGAGGGAGGAAAATGGGGGGAAAAGGTACAGGAAATGAGAAGCATAAATGGTAGATATAAAATAGACAGGGGGAAATTAAGAATAGTATAGGAAATGGAGAAGCCAAAGAATTTATATGTATGACCCATGAACATGAACTAAGGTGGGGGGGAATGCTGCTGGGAGGGAGGGGTGCAGGCTGGAGGGGGAGGAAGGGGAGAAAAATTGGGACAACAATAATAGCACAATCAATAAAATGTACTCAAAGGAAACATTATGCTCAGCAAAAGAAGCCAGACACAAAATGTCACATATTGTATGATTCCATTTCCATCAAATATCCAGAATAGGTAAGTTCATAGAGGTAAAAAGCTGATTAGTGGTTGTTAAGGGCTGGAGGGAGGAGGTGATGGAGAATTACTACTTAATGGTTATAGAATGTCATTTTGAAATGATGAAAATGTTCTGCATTTAGATGGTGGTGATGAATATACAAAAACTCACTGAATTGTATATACTTTAAAACAGGGAATTTTATGGTTTGTGAATTAAATCTCAATTATAACAAAAACCAGCTCTGGGTGGGCGGCTCAATTGGTTTGAATGTTGTCCTGTACACCAAAAGGCTACAGGTTGGATCCCCGGTTGGGGCGCGTACAAGAGGCAACTAAAAGATGCTTCTCACGTTGATGTTTCTCTCTCTTTCCCTTCCTCTCATTCTAAAAACCAATAAAGTTACCCTCGGGGTAGCATTAAAAACAACGATAAAAACAACACAACAAACCAATGCCTGCAGCCTTTCTGAAAAGTCCACCCCCAGAATCCCCAGACCCCTGCAGGTTGGGGAATGCAGCCTGGGGGGCAGCTAGCCCCCTCCATGCTGGTTTCTGGCTCACAGTCTCTGGGGAGGACAGGGAACTGAGTGTGGGCGCAGAAAGTACTGCCCTTTCAGGGGGAGCAGGAGTTGACAGCAGGTGGAGAGAGAATGCTGATCAGGCCCACAGAGGGGACCAAATGCACAAAAACCAAGGCGGGGGCTCAAGTGGGTGGAAAGGAGGATAATGTCTCCCTCTTACCCATCCGTCTGTCCCCAGCCTCACCGTTATTCTCCCGGATGTGCCCCCAGCCAGTCACCCAGCAATTACTCCGGTTCTGGAACTCAAAGGAGGAGTCCATCACACAGATGGGCTGGATGTACTTATTGTAGGTGACAGAGGAAGTCAGCCTCAGCAGGGCAATGTCGTTGAATGAAGACCCCTCGAAATCAGGGTACATAATAATGTCCTGCACCTTGTAACGATGGTAGAAGGCCCGCAAGTTCCAAAGAGATGGCCTGGAAGATTGCTCACCAAACTGGACCACCCAATTTGAGGGATCCCTGTGCCTGGCAGGGGAAGAGAGAGGAGTTAGGCATCCTTAGCAAAGTGCAGGCCACCTGAGCATCCCTGGGGCCCACGTCCTGAGGGGAGACAGCCCAGGGAGCTACTAGGGCTCATCCTGGACACCATGAACAGTTCTTCTTATGGGACAAGGAGTACAGTGAAGAAATGGTGAGAGCTTAGAAGGCTGCAACCAAAACCCCAGAACCTGGGCATTTGGGGTGTCGGGGCAGAGCAGGAGGGTGCCTCCCTTTGTGGTCTGATCTGGCCAGTCACTCAGCCAGCCTGTTACCTCTCTGAGCCAACCTAAAAAAATGATGAGCAGAAGAACAGGGGCCAAAGTGGGACACTCAGCAGGGCAGGGTCAAAACAGCTACAGGAGCTACTGCTGCCCCCTGGCGGGCTCTGCCCAACAGGCACCCACCTCAGCCCATTCCTCCCACCTGGGGTACATCTCCCCAGGGAGGCAGGGTGAAGAAGGTGAAGGCTACTTGTGCCATTTACTGAGAAGAGAACAGGAAAGAGAAAAGAAAAGAAACACAAATGTGCACGGGCATGTTCTGGAAGACACTTCTGCAAAAAAAACTGAACAAAGTTCACTGCAGGGGCACTTGGGGAACTCCTGTGGAGGGCAGTGAAGGCTGATGACAAAGAGGCCCTTGTCCTTCACAGGCAGCACCAAAAGTTGGCGCATTAGTCCCTGCATATGGGAATCTTCAGGGTCTGGAAAATCATCATCTCCCTCCTCCTCAGAAGCATCCTCCTCTCTCTGCCTCTCCGCCCTTGGAGCCTCCTCCTCCAGTTCCCTAGCATAATCTGGCGAAAGGGGCTCATCATCACAAATCGGCCAGGGGTGCTGGTGGAGGCAGCAGTGGTTTGGGCCGGAGGGAGGTGTATCCTTCCACTCTTGATGCCAAAGTATCTGCTATAGATTACTTTCAGTTCCTCCTTCTGTGGACCAAGAGCGTCACCAGTGAGAGCCCACAAAGTGAAAGTAAAAATGGGCATTTGCGCCAACCCCTCAGCAGTATACCATCCTGCAATTTTTCACCTGCCTTTGCCCATGTCAAAGCTTGGGCTAAGTGCCATCAAGGCCGTGCTTGACAGCTTGCGTCTGCAAAGCAGGACAGGCCAGCAGCTGATGACAGCCAGAACCCAAGGGGATTGGGAGGGAAATAGATAACCCCAAGCTTCAGCTGAATGCTGCTGTAACTTTTGCAGAAGACACGTTAATCGTTTAGATAGCCTGGGAACGGAACAATCTTTGCCCGAAATATTGCCCTAGGTGTGCAAGCCTTCCTTGAGCTTTTCGTAAGCAACCCCTATAATGCGGAGACCATGTTCAGGGTCATTGTTTCTCCATCTGAGGACAATGCTCCACCTGGCCCGTTTTTCCTTAACCTGTGTTGTGTTGTTTTTCTTAACCTCCTGTCATCCCCACTTACAGACTTCCACCCCACGTTGGTTGTGGCAGGTGGCGCCCAAACAGGGACCTGAATGGGGGAGTGGTGGGGTGGGTGGTGTGTCGGGGGTACTCCTTCATCCAGGCAAGGAGAGGCTCCTGAGGGTGCATCGCAAGTCTTGAAGTAAGGTAAGGAGCACATTAAGTTTTAGCCAGGTGTAAAGCGTGGGGAATGCAGGCTCCACCAAGAGGTGGCTTTATGTGCAAATGCTCAAATCTATGCTTCCAGCCAGGGGAACCAAGGTGTGTGGCTCTCAATTAGAGCAGTTCCTGGACTTTGTCCAGCAGACTTGCCCTTAGTTTCCAGATGAGGGAACTGTTAATGAAATTACATGTCCAGTGAACGTCCCTGGACCTTGGTGTGCAAATGCTGGCCTCCAAGCGCTTGAAGAATTACATAAGGCCTTGAGTCGCCCTAAATGTATGCTCAGCCTTATTGTGGCCAGAATTACTACCCTTGTCACAGTCCTTGCATCGGCAGTCACAGCTGCTACTGCGCTTGCTCAAAGTATCCAAAATGCTGAATTCATTAATAGTGTAGCCCATGACACTTCTGTTGCTTTAAATACTCAAAGTGCAATTGATGTTAAGCTAGAAACTAAGCTTAATGCTCTAGAAGCTGTAGTAATAGGTCTAGGAGATCAAATGCAAGCTATTCAGTTTGGACACAGCTGCAGTGTCATGCAACATACCAATACATATGTGTCACTCCACCTCGTTATAATAGCAGTCAATGGAATTGGGAGAGGGCCAAGCACACCTGCTAGGAGTATGGCATAATGGCAATATAAGCCTAGATTTAATTCACTTGAATCAAAAGATTAGGAATATACAAGAAGCCAGAGACCCTATTATAAACCCTGACCAAGTAGCTCGAGAGTTACTATCTGAGTTAAAAGGTTTTAATCTATTCAATCTATTAAAACACACCACACGGAATGTGGGGGGACTTGTGCTTGTGATTTTAATTTTACTGGGTTTTTTTTAGATTTTATTTATTTATCTTTAGAGAGGAAGGGAAGGAGAGAAGGAGAGAAATATCAGTGTACAGTTGCCTCGCGTGAGTCCCCTGCTGGGAACTGGCCCGAAACCCAGACATAGCCCCTGACTGGGAATCGAACTGTGATCGTGTGGTTGGCAGGCCCATGCTCAATCCACTGAGCTATGCCACCCAGGGCCTACTCTGTTTTTTTTTCCTTAGTCTGCCAACAAGTCTGAGGGGAGCTCCAGCTAACTCGCCTAGCATAACATCTCCTGCATTTAGGAAAAAAAAAAAAAAAAGCGGGAGCCAGGTGCAGCATTGTCCTTGGATGGAGAAACAATGACCCTGAACATGGTCTCCGCATTATAGGGGTTGCTTACAAAAAGCTCAAGGCAGTTTTGCAGACTTAGGGCAATGCTTCGGGCAAAGATTGTTCCATTCCCAGGCTATCTAAACGATAAACATGTCTTCTGCAAAAGTTACAGCAGCATTCAGCTGAAGCTTGGGGTTATCTATTTCTCTCCCAATCCCCCTTGGGTTCTGGCTGTCATCAGCTGCTGGCCTGTCCTGCTTTGCAGACGCAAGCAGTCAAGCATGGCCTTGCCGGCACTTAACCTGGGCTTTGACGTCAGCCTTCACTGTCCTGCACAAGCTCCAATGGGCGGGGCCAGCTGCTCTGGGGCCTGGGGCTCAGGATAACACGAGAGTCAGTCACATTCGTGTAAGACACGGGCGGTGCAGACCCAAGGGCCCGGTCCACAGGCCATCGCATGCAGCCGCCAGACTTACTTTACAAAGCAATGCGCTGCGGAGAGCACCCAGCGCCGGTTGAGCAGGCTCCCTCCGCAGGCGTGGCCTTTCTGAAAGCGCAGGCTGACCTGCCAGGGCCAGCGCCCGAGGACCGAGTCTTTTCCGCCCACTACGCGCGGGTAGATGTTCTGGTGTCCGCCAGGCTCTGGGGTGGACAGATGGACATGGAGCTGAGCTGCAGAAGACAGGCACGCCTGCCCACCCTCAGCCCCGGGGAAACCGCGGGTGTCCTGGGGTCGTGCAGTCCATGGAGAAGGGGATGTTGGGGAACCTCCCCACGAGGTCTGTGTCCGCCCCTCCCCCGGAGGCCCATCATTTACCTGTAAGCCAGGACAAGTTCTCGAAACCTAGAGCGGGAGAGATGAAAAGATAGAGTGCATTTTGTGCTTAGGCCTAGGTGCCCTGAGTCGGGGAAACGCATTCGTGGGCACCTTACCTGGAAGCAGCTGGTCCTGATCCTGCAAGCCTGAAGTGAGGAAAGAAGATGAACTCCCCTCAGTTTCCATGCTCCCATCCTACCCTGGTCACCCCTAGTTACCACCTGAGCTCACCCAGCATCTCGAGTTCCACTGGTACCAACAGCTGCACCAGCAGCAGCGCCATGATTGGAGCGCCCATGGTCTCCTCTCCCGCCGCCTGGCGCCCCCTCTGCTTCTGCCAGCCCCAGGGCCAGGCTGGGGCGCCCCCTGGGGAAGACTCGAACCCTGGTCGCCATCTTCTCCTAGCTTGACCTCTCTGGGTCCAACGGCTTTGGGGAATATCAAACCTCACAGCAACCCCAGCTTTGAGTTTCTGCTGGGGCTGGGTCCCAGCTACACCCCTTGATATCACCCGGGATCCAGTGCACCTAAACAATGCCTTTCTTCTCTCAACCCTGGGATCCTGACTGCCCCCTTTCCTACGCCCCCCTCCTTCTCGGAAGGAACGAGGACCTGGCCCACAGCCAGAACTCCCGTGAAAATACTCTAACAAGTCCTCACCGAGTGCCCATCGGGAGCTAGGACTGTTCTGCAGACCCAGAAAGGGAAGATCCCTCACAAGACTTCCTTGGGGAAATGATGGCCTTGGGCCTTGTCCCTACCTGAGGAGGCAGCCAGGCTAGTCCTGGTCTGAGCAGGCTGCCCCCTGGTGGCTGGCCTCAGCCCCTCTTATCAGCATCCTTGGGTTAAATCATGAAAGTTGAAGCGTCTTTCAAGTACTTACTTTCCAGGGGTTCTGGGGGAAAGGAAATCACCAAAGTGGGAGAGACATACACCACTAGGTTGTCCATCCCAGTGCCTCTGTGACCAGGGACTTTCTGATTGGGGATCCTGCCATGTCCAGTGCTAACCAGGTCGGCTGACACAGTCACGGCTTGGGGACAAAGGCTTCACAGAAGCGTTTTCTAACCATGTCGGTTGACTCAGTCACGACTTGGAGATGTCGGCTTCACAGAAGCATTTTCCAGCAGGACGGACGTGGCATTAGTGGATATATGGTGTTGCTTTTATTCTTACTGTTTCTTAGTATTCTAACCTTTGCACTTCTGATAATTTGGAATCTCCTAGAATTAATGACCACTCTCAGAGAAAAAACAACAGTTGGCTCAAGTCCTAAGCAATATCACCCTGGCTGAATTAAGGCATCGTACTTTACTTATTTGTTCCTGTGAAAGCCACCTAAGAAAGAACAGTTCAGGGAAAATATGTATTCCCACAGAATACATATTTTTGCCTCATAGAATAGCAAAAACCCCTTTAGAAAATAGCCCCTGATTGTCAAAGAGTTGTTAGAGTAACAGCCCCTCCTTTACCTTGAATAGGAATATATATCAGTTAGAATTAGACAGGCATAAAAACAGAAGAAGCTGGTTAGCTATTACAAACTAAGCACTTAGAAACAAGTACCAAGGAGTTAGAGTCCACAGCATGCAAAAAACATTTTAGACAGCAAGATAGATAGCTAAGTTAGATATTACAAAGGCTTATAATGAATTTCCTAACCTCTGCTCGGTCTAAGCATACCTGTTGCCCATGACAATTTCTGAGAACTTTAATAAACAATAAGACATTCAAACTGTATACAGAGGACTATTTCAAATTGTCTGATTAATGGTTTTCCTGGTCAAAATAACTTTTGTTTAACATAACTGAAACTATGGGAACTTTCATACTTTTCCTAGTTACCTTTGTATTGATTTTTTCTGCTTAACTGATCATGCTATGCACCTGTAATGTTAATCACTATCAGAAATGAAAATATAAAAACCTGCTTGTACTTACAATAAACGGAACAGTGCTTCACCTGCCTTTGAGCTGTGTAGTTGCCTGTTACCCAGCGCTGACGCCTACTCTCACCTGAGGGACCCTTAGATAAGCTGCGGCCAGACCGTGGCAGGATCCCAGGAAAGCTGTGCCTGCTTGGTGGCTCTGTGTATCCTGAACACCCCCAGGGATGTTGTGGAATCCACCATGATGAGTTACCCAGCATTGGCTTCTGGGAGTCCCTCCAAGCAGGGACTTGCATCAAGAGCTGCACTAGCAGCGTGCCCTTACCAGAGCACCCATGGACTCCAAGGTAGGGGCTGTAAAGGGTGGATGGCCCTTGGCATGCTGCCTGGGAGGAGGAGGTGAGAGCTGTTGAAGGGTCTGAGCACTCCACTCAGTCATGAATGGGAGCGTCTGGCTTAGGTTGAGGGGTTGGGGGTGTCTTGGGACAGAGGCTGAAGCTCCCACCCAATGGGTCTCAACCTGCCCTTTCCTCCCCCTTTCTGGTCTGCCCCATGAAGTGACCCACAGGGTCCCTGTTCACAAATCCAGTTTACCTCTGCTTGGGGTCCCAGCCCTGTGCTCCACCCTCCAGGCAGTTCCCAGGTTCCCCTGGAGAGATGATTTAGAGAAAGAGGAAGACAGATGGAGAGCAAGTTCAGCATGGCCCGAGCCTTTGTTGTTCATGTCCGGTGTGATGTGGATCCACTGCCAGCCTTACCCCCCACTCCAGGGCCAAGGTCTTCCCATGACACTGACATTGAACCTCCCCTAGGCCTGCTCATGACCCTGGGGTTGACCCCTGGTTCTGAGCCCAGAACCTCCCAGATGTGTTGCTCTGTCACACACCAAGTCTAAGGACAGAGCTTCAGGGGAGAGTGGACTCCAACAAGCCCTGTGGCTTGCAGCCCTCATTTTTCCTGACTGAAAAGTGGAGATGATAGCCTTGACTGGCGTGGCTCAGTTAGTTGAGTGTTGCCCCACAAAGCAAAAGGTCACCAGTCCAATTCCTGGTCGTGGCATGTGCCTGAGTTGTGGGTTTGGGTCTCTAGTCTGGGTGCATACAAGAGGCAACTGATTGATGTTTCTCTCTCACATCAATGTTTCTCTCTCTCCCTTTTTCCCTCCCTTTCCCTCTATCCAAAACTAAATAAATAAAATATTTCTTTTTCATTTTTAAGTAGATTTTATTGATTATGCTTAAAAAGTTATCCCATTTTTTCTTCCCTTTCTCCCCCTCCAGCCTACACTCCCACGCCCATCAGCATGCCCCTGCTCTTAGCTCTGGTTACCAGAGGGGGTGGGGAGAGTAGTAAAGAGTAAAGGGGGTTGAATAAATGCTGATAGAAGATTTGACTTTGGATGATAAATTCACAATGAAATATACAAGTGATGCATTATAGAATTTTAAACTCGAAACCTATGTAAGTTTATTAATCAGTGTCATCCCAAGAAATTTAATAATACAGATTGGTTTTATAGTGGCAATTATTTAAGCTGAGCTACAGATATCGGGTGTTCTTTTTCCTCGTCTACACCTTTGTGTATTTTTAAATGTTCCTGATGAAAAGTGTTTTAGGTAAAATAAGGGTGGAGGAAAGACAGACCAGGCCAGGCTCTCCAACACCTGGCAGCAGGTCACTGGGAAGGCGTTGTGCTGGGCGTTGGTCCCATGTGCTCCAGATGTCAGTCTACAGCCATGAACTATCCTAGATTACCTAAGTCTGAAGAAAAAAATGATCTCCTCCACTCTGTATATTCCGATGGAACAGCAGCAGAAACAGAGACTGTAAGGCATACACGTGGGAAAAACATCTCCAGATCAAAGGCTTTGCTGGTCGTCCTAGTTCATTTGGGCTACAACAAAATAGCACAAAGTGAGGGGCTTATCAACCACAGGCATTTATTCCTCACGTTCCCAGGCTGGGATTCTGAGGTTAAGGTGCCAGCCAGCTCGCGTCCGGGGAGGGCCCTCCTCCCGGTTCATAGCTGTTGCCTTGTCTCTGTGTCCTCACATGGCAGAGGGGAGAGGGGCTCACTGGGGTCTGTTTTTTAAGGGCACCCATCCCATTCTGGGGTTCTGGGCTTGGGTCCAAATCACCTCCCTAAGGCTCCACCTCTGAACACCACTGCTCTGGGGTTTAAGATGTCAGCATGTGAATTTGGGGGGAGCAGAGAGAAAGGAGCATTTGGACCATGCATGGCACCTGGGCTTTGAATATTTTATCTCCTCAGTCACATTTAGCAGGTGACCTGATACCTGTGAGCACCAAAAAAGATGATCGAATGGGGTGAGTTCTAAGATACTTACTAGTGATGATGCTAAGGGCTGTTGTGATGTCTTTAAATCAGACTTACTATTAAATGTGCTGGCTCTTACATAATTCTGATAATCTAGAAGTTCTCAAACACAATCCCAAGCAGGCAGGATGTGCCTTTGTTCCCATAAGATATTAGTAAAACCTAATATCTTTTTTGCACTCGCAAAACTCGATAATAATGTTAATGGAATTAGTTTACCACTTTACAAGTATTCTAGCAAGTATATCCAATAAGAGCAAGTAATAAGAAATTTCATTTTTTTGTAATTTCTAAGTAATACAGGAGACGGGCATAAATCACCTGAAGCCAAAGTGAAATCGGGGGCCTGCTATGGGCTGCCGGACACAGAACTCCGCTGACCAAAGAAGCGAGCTGCCCACTGAGAGCCTCTGTGCAGAGAGGACTCCCGCAAAGGTTGCTGAATGGCCACCTGTTGTACTGTATTGTTTGTCTACACCATAGAGAGAAAACAGGCCACAAAATACACCTTGAAGTTAACCTAACACTTCTCTCCACTCTCTGTTTCCCCATACCACCCATTTTTCACAGCAACTCCAAACAGATACAAGCTCAACCTCCGGAGATGGTTGGGGTCCCTCCGCCTTCTCTCAGGAGGACAGTCTGTCACTCTGTGGAGTGGCTCTTCTTGCCTGTCCTCCCTGCTCAATGAAACCTGCTTTTCTACTTTAATCTTTTGTCCGGCTCTGTCTTGAATTCCTTCCTGCCCAAAGCCAAGAACCCTCTGGGCTCAGGCTTGAGTCCCAACTAGGGACTTGCCCCTCTAGTATGATAAGTGTTTTCTTTTCATTTTGTTTTGATCCAAAAAATATATTAATAAGGAAATTGCAAACAATATGAAAGTGGCTGTGTGTTATCATATATCGGACAATCTCAGGTAAAAGAGAATCCCAGGCTAATCCAGTGAAATGTAGGGATACTTTACACTGATAAAAGTTACAAGCCACCGAAAAGATGTTGGAGGCATGAACCTTGAAACATATAACCCGTCGATAGTGTTTTAAAATACATGAAGTGCAAAACTGTTCTAAATACTCAGAAACAAATAAATTAATGTGGTTTTTTTTTTTTCTCTCAGAAATCAAGAGATCAGGCAGCAGGGAAAAGCAACAGCACCAGATCAGTCACCGAGCACGAGTTTGGCCCAAATCGGCATCTGGGGCTGCTGAGACCTGCCGAGCCTCGCCCAGAGGTGATGAGCCCCTTGGAGGGGCAGCTGCCCAGAGGCCAGGTTGACGGGGCAGGGAGGCGGAACTGAAAGGATGGGTGCTTTGGACAAGCGGAAAAATCTTAGGAATTAAGAGAAGTCTCTCACTTCTGTCCTTCCCCCCCCAGTGTCCAAGGCTGGTCAGCTCTCCACTCTGGCCACAACCTCTGGAAGGCCCCTGACCAAGAGGGCCAGGGTGTCAGCTGTAGGCCAAGGCAGGGACGAGGAACATCAAGGTGCTTGCCATTTGTGGTCAGAGTAGGGTGTCACTGGGGTGTCATCTGCTCAGTTTGAGAATCCCTGGCCTCCTCCAGCTGCTCTACCTGCTTGAGTAAAGGTTCCCTCAGGATCTGGCTGGCCTGGCCCCACCTCAGTGCTCAAGAGCCCTGGGTTGAAAAGGGATGGTCGAGGGGGCAAAGTGGGATGAGCCTGCGGTTCTACTCCCCCACTCCTCGCCCCCTCCCAGGGTGCCCAGAGACTCTGGGCGCCACACACAGCACCACGTAGATTCACCTGGTTTTGCCACCTGTCGGGCTTTGAATGAGTCACTCAACCTTCAGAGTCTCTGTCCCTCTGCTGTCAGAGAGGGATCGTAACAGCCCCTGGGAAATCAGGCAGGAGGCACGTGGCCTGGCCGGCAAAGTGTGAGCACACAGGGAGTGTGCCATAGGTGGTGGAAGATGCTGGGGCTGCGATGCCAGGGTCAGAGCAGGGGAGGGAAAGCCCAAGGGTCTTGCCAAGGATGTGGAAGAGGCCAGGGTCCCTGTGCCCAGGAGTAAGGCCCGGAGGCCTGAGGACTCAAAGCAGAGGTGCAGCCCCACCCCACAGCAAGCCCGGAAACCTGGGCTGCAACCGCAGTCATCTTCCCCCTCCTGAGTGTGTCTGAGGACTCTGACCCAGAGCGCCACCCCGGAAGTGGTGGGTGGCCGGAAGGTGCCATGCAGCTGGCCCACACGGTCATCCCGTTCTTCCTCCTGCAAATCCTTCAAGGAAGCCCCAAAGCTCTTCCATTCAAACTCTCCCCAACAAATACCAGAGCGATAAACCTGGACTCGGGTAGGACAAATATTGGGGTAAGTAGGCAGGCACTGAAAGAGAGAAAGCCTGGATTTTGGGGGACAGATAAAGAGTGGTCTATAATCCCAACCCCACCCCTGATAGCTCTGTGCTTGGGCAGATCCTCCAAGGAACTGGATATTGGGGGCTGGTATCCACTCCCCCAGACCCAGAGCTTTCATGGCTTCCACCAAAATCCCACTGTCAGGGCATTTTGTATTGCGTGCACTGTGCTGCACTCAGAACCTCCCCAAGAGCCCTAGCCCATCTGGCCTGACCTTCCTTCTCCTCACCAAGCTGGGCTGAGCAATCCAGGTCCCCAGGTCCCCAGGTCCCAGCTCCCTCAACTCAGCTGCTGTGCACCTTCCCCCAGGATCATAAGTCTTCCCGTAAAGAGAGGGTCCTGCATCAGAGGGGATAAGTTGTCAGCTCACAAGGGGCAGGGATAAACGAGGGTAGGTCTATAGGGTGAGGGGAGTGCAAAGGAGACCTCATTTAACCTAGCCCACCCACATCAGGCCCCATCATTTGGGGGCAGGATTCCCAGCTGGGCTCAGGGCCTTGGCAGGTCAGCCCGAGGGATTACGGACAGCGTGTATGTGGGGACTCTGTGATCACCAAGAACTGGGTGCTGACTGCAGCCCTCTGGTTCGACCAGTGAGAATCTGAGCCAGGGCCAGCTGGGACCTGCGCTTAACCCCGACACCTGACGCCCTCCCTTCCCCATTTGAACAGGAGCCTGGGCAGGAGTCAGGCCAGGGTTGTGTCCACCTAAGGTCTCACTTATCTACAAAGGATTCCCCCCAGTCCCCAGGCTGGGCACTGGAAAGACAGCTGGGGAGAAGGCACCGGCACTCAGCACTGGCCCTCCCAAAAAAGTATTTGTTTCCCAGCAACCAAAAGCTCCCATGGCACGATGTCCCTTGAAAATCCGAGGCCTTGAGCCCACTGCTTACCATCCGGGCAGCGTTTGGACAGGTGGCTCCACCTCCCAACAAACAGACCTGGGCACCTTGCAGGGTCGCTTGTGGATTAAACATTGTCATTGCTGGCATGTGCTCAGCTCGCAAAAATATCCATTTGTAATGTTATGACCCTCAAATCAAGATTGTCCTTAGCCCTCGCCCATGGAACCTGGGCACAGTCGCAAAACACCCTGAATACCTGCCCCCAGTAACCAGCCGCTGTCTGCCTATTTCGTGCTGCTGAGCACCATCTTCCCCTATCCCAGGCTGATAAGCCTGGGGAACTTCTAATCATGGCCCAGTTCACCACACACCCGAGCCACATGGAGGTGCACAGAAGTGAGCGACATTGCCCTAGTGCAGCTGACCTCCCCAGTCACCTTCCGGGACCTCATCCTCCCAGTCTGCCTCCCCAAAACCCCGACCCGCTGGGTCATGGCACCTACAGCTGGGTCACTGGCTGGGGGGAACATCAACATGAATCTACATAAGGATGCCCAGAATAGATGTCAGCGTGGTGGTAGGGCATGACTCAGTGGAGGCTTGTCCTGACACGCTCCCTAGAGCCAGCTGCCCCTGCCACCACTCAAGCCAGACACGGAACCTGCACTCAGTGGCATGGCCCTAGCTGATACAAAAGCAACCCACCACCCCAGACCCCACATTTGGCTCCCCAGTCCATCCTCCCAGCACCCAATAACCAAAGGATAGACGCCAGGCCCCGCAGAGGGTTCTGGGACATTGGTCCCACCTGGGCCCAGACTGTTCTGATGGGCTAGTGCTTGAGCCATCTCCATGTTTGCAGAACTCACCCACCACCCCTGTCCACGTGGGGCTGGGTCAGAAGCTGACTGCCTGGGCTCACCCTGGCTGAGTGCCCTCCACCGGCCTCACTGGCTGTGGTTTCCTCCTCCAGCCATCGGAGATTTGACCCTCAGGGGGTCCGTGTGAGGGTTACTCGGAACCATGTACTTTAGGCATTTCTAGCAGGGCTGAGCAAGAGTGAGTTCTTAACATTTATCAGCAACTATCACCGTTGTGGTCATCATCGTCAGGTCATCGTCACCGTTATGTTTTGTAATAAATATCACCACAGATTAGTGTCCTAGGGCCACCATAGCAAATGGCAACAGACCGAGTGGCTTAAAACGACAGGAATTCGTCCTGATTGGTGTGGCTTAGTGGGTTGGGTGTCATCCCAGAAACCCATGGGTTTGATTCCAGTGAGACACAGGCCTGGGCTGTGGTCCGGGCCTCTGGCGGGGGGCGTGAGAGAGGCAACCAATGGATATTTCTCTCACATGTCGATGTATCTCTCTCTCTCTCTCTCTCTCTCCCTTCCTCTCTCCCTAAAAATAAATAAATAAAATCTTAAGAAATTGAAACAAAAACAGGCATTCATTCTCTCCCAGTTCTTGAGGCCAGAGACCTGAAATCAAGGCGCTGGTGGGCCTCCCTTTGGAAGCTGTAGGGAAGGCTCCTTCCTGCCTCTTCCAGCTGCTGGTGGCTCCTTGGTTGGTGGCTGCGTCACTCCACTCTCGGCCTCTGTCTTCACGTGGCCATCTCCATGTATGTCTCCCCGTGTCTCCTCTTCTGTCAGTTACAAGGGCACTCTCGGCCTAATCCAGTCTGACCTCATCCTAACTAATAACATCTGTGAAGCCTCTATTTCCAAATAAGGTCACATTCTGAGGTTCCAGGTGGACATGAAGTTTCGAAGGGCACTATTTAACCCACTTTTGACCCTACCCTTGGAAAGCCAAGAAGACTAAGGTCATTCGGTAGAAGTGACTCGACCACAGTCCGCAGACAGAGCCAGGCTCTGAAACCAGGTCCCAGCTCTTGCCTGGCCCCGTACTGTGTGCCCATCCCACTCCCCTGCCTGGGCACTGAGGGGGGAGCAGAGGGGCCCACCACATCTCTGTGTGGAGGCCCGGCTTTGGGGAGGGAGAGAACGTGTCTTCCTGGCTCACTTTGCCACCCTAGCGTGTTCACTGGGGCTCCCTGAGCAGAAACACAGGCTCCTGATCCTTGGGGAGCAGAGGAGCGACACACAGAAATGACTTCTCATCATTGGTCCATCAAGGAGTGGGCACGCCAGCCAAGCACCAGAAGCCATCGCGTCCCCCCTAAATTCTGCTCTCTGCTCCCCACCCCAACGCTACCTCCATTTCTCACCCAGAAGGAGCTTCAGCTGCCCCTCATTAACACCCAGACCTGCGACACCTACAGTGAGAATTCCGTCAGCCCCAGCCACGATGCCATCAGCCTGGAGGACACACTGTGAGCTGGCTTTAAGAGGGACCAGAAGGACACTTGAAGGACAAGCAAGCACCGGCTTTGGGAGCCCCAAGATGAGGGCAATCTTTTTTTTTTTAAATAAAAGTGTCGATTCAAAAAGAAAAAAAATATTTCTGAACCCTGTCTCCCTTTCAACTACCATATAAATATCATCAGAACACGAATATCTGCAAGTGTGATGAAGCACATTGGGACGTATCTCTCCCCCTGGAGGTTTTCCTTGGGGGCCAGAAGTTTATTTTTTCTTTCTGAAAATAACACTTGGAGGCATTGAACTGATTTTCCTAAGGAGCTGGTCACTTCCTGACCTGGGTTGGTCTTGTCGCTCCTTGTCTTTTTTTATAAGTAAAACACACTTTATGTGCCATTGCCTCTTACTGCTGTTTCATCTCAATCAGACTTTTCACCAAAATGAAGCCGACAGTGCTATTAAGTGATGCAGGTGTAACCCTCCGAGCCCTGTTTTGAAAATGCAGAACATAGGGTGTTCCCATCGCACTGTTTGTCCCGCCCCCAAGAGATTTCATCTCCAATTCCCATCCAGCCAATCCTGCTGCTTTCCAGAAACATCCAAACCACCGATGCTCTGTCCACTAGAACTGGCCGGCAGTTCTGAAGGAAGGTTGGTGGGCCTGGAGAGAGTCCTGTGAACCTTAATTTCCTCCTGGGTGAGGAAGGCAGCTGGGCTTGGGCGTCCAGACCTCTGGCCCTACACTCCTGGACTTCTTCTTTCTCTCCAGGGTGACTCCAGAGTTGCCCTGATCTGTGGACCCAGGCAGGGGCAGTAAGCTTGGGGTCTGACCTTGGCCTCCCAGAGAGGCCAGGTGTTTGTTTACACCAATTCGGTGCATACACCACATGGGTTTTCAGCACAGTCTGGAGCTCAGCCCCAGATGACAGAAGGTTTTCTCCAAGCTTTGCTGGAATCTTTTTTACTGCCTATTGTTTCTGGGGCCAATGGAGACAGCCTTGTCTCCCTGGGGATTGCCTAAACATGCAGCTCAGCCCTGAGACCTCAGTCCCCACGTTTCAAACCCATGCCCTCTCTCTACCCCACACCAGAATGCAGTATGCAGCTTCTCACAGGGACCCCTCCCCAAACCCTCCCAGAAAGCTGCCTTCCACCATCCAGTGAATCCTTTGTTCCCCAGGGAACTTCTCTGGCCCATTCCCCTCGGAAAGCCCCCCGTTCTAGTACCCCTACATCTCTCCCTCTTCAGATCTCTCATGTATCCCTCACAGGCACTAAGCTGCCCTCTCACCCTCCCTACCAGCCTGGGGAACACCCCACCCCCAGGAACACAGCCTAGTGTTCCCTGCTTCTAGCCCAGCACCCAAGGCTGAGTCCCAGTATGCACCCAGGCTCAGGGATTCCTTTGGGGGTTTCTGGGACTCTTGGAACTGAGGTTTCCAGCCCTCAGTGCTGGATTAGTCCCTTTGCAGGCAAGTCTGTGTGAAAGGCAATAAAGACGATCTAGCAGAGGATCATACATCCTGCAGGCATCCTCCTAACGCCTCAGAGGCTGGAGCGATGTGTGTGAAAGGATCTCCCAGCACCCTGAGAGGTGCACGTTACTATTATCTTCATTTAAAAAAGAAATATTTGAGCCCTGGCTGGCATAGCTCAGTAGAGGGAGCACGGGCCTGTGACCCAAAGGGTTGCCACTTCCATTCCCAGTCAGGGCATATGCCTTGGGTTGTGGGCCAGGTCCCCAGTGGGGGGCATGTGAGAGGCAACCACACATTGATGTTTCTCTCCTTCTCTTTCTCCTTCCTTTCCCCTCTCTCTAAAAATAAATAAATAACATCTTCAAAAAAAGAACAAAAAATAAAGATTTAGGACATCCCACCAAGATACACTTTGCTTCCTCACATAACCAAAAGAAAGACAACAAATTTATAAACAAAAAAGAGGCAGAACTGCCAAAAAGTTGAGCTGTATGGAAGTCTCACGACCAAGGTTATAAGAAGAAATCTTCATCCAGACCAGTAAAAGGGACAGAGATGGGCAGCCAGGGAGAAAAGAATGCATGGCAAAGTGATGGACCAGGTGGGCAAGGTGGCAGCTGGTGGACTGGGTGGTCCCATATTTGAGTGCAGATAAACAGGGAGAAACAACTGGGGAGTGAGACAGACCATTCAACCCAGGGTTCCAGTGTAGGGAAATAAAGCCTCAAAACCAATGACTAAAAATCGGGGGGGGGGGGGTGTGCAGTGGCAGAATAAACTCCCACCCTCACAGGAGAGTTTGTTGGAGAGACCCACAAGGTCCTAGATCGTACACAAACCCACCCACCTGGGAATCAGCACCAGAAGGGCCCACTTTGCTTGTTGGTAGCAGGGGAAGTGACAGAAAGTGAGGTGAAAGCCGAGCCAGTGGCATTGTTCCCTCTCTGACCCCTCCCTCCCATACAGAACCACAAAGCAGTGGGTCACTCACCCTGGTGAATACCTAAGGCTCCACCACTTACAACATAACAGGTGAACCAAAACAAAGAAATATAGCCCAAATGAAAGAACAGATCAAAACTCTAGAAAAAGAACTAAGCGATGAAGAGATAGCCAACCTATCAAATGCAGAGTTCAAAACACTGATAATCAGGATGCTCACAGAAATGACTGAGTGCAAATGCAAAATAGAGAAAGATGTGAAGGCTCTGCAAAGTGAAATAAAGAAAAATATGCAGGGAACCAACAGTGAAGGGAAGGAAACCAGGACTCAAATCAATGATTTGGAACAGAAAGAAGAAATAAACATTCAACCAGAACTGAATGAAGAAACAAGAATTCAAAACAATGAGGAGAGTCTTAGGAACATCTGGGACAACTTTAAATGTTTCAACATCTGAATCATAGGGGTGCCAGAAGGAGAAGATGAAGAGCAAGAAATTGAAAACTTATTTGAATAAAATAATGAAGGAAAACTCCCCCAATCTGGCAAAGGAAATAGACTTTCAGGAAGTCCAGGAAGCTCAGAGTCCCAAACAAGTTGGATCCAAGGAGAAACACACCAAGACACATCATAATTACATTATCCAAGATTAAAGGAGAGAATCTTAAAAGCAGCAAGAGAAAGGGTGAGCGTTACCTACAAAGGAGTTCCCATAAGACTATCAGCTGATTTCTCAAAAGAAACCTTGCAGGTAAGAAGGAGCTGGAAAGAAGTATTCAAAGTCATGAAAGGCAAGAACCTACATCCCATATTACTCTATCCAGCAAAGCTATCATTTAGAATGGAAGGGCAGATAAAGTACCTCCCAGCAAAGTCAAGTTAAAGGAGTTCATTGTCGCTCTGGCTGGTGTGGCCTAGTGGGTTGAGTGCCAGCCTGTGAATGAAAGCGTCACCAGTTCTATTCCCAGTCAGGCCACATGTTTGGGTTGCAGGCCGGGTCCCCAGTAGGAGGCATGCGAGAGGCAATCACACATTAATGTTTCTCTCCCTCTCTCCCCCCCCCCTCTCTAAAAATAAATAAATAAAACCTTTAAAACAAAAATGGAGTTCATCATCACCAAGCCCTTACTATATGGAATGTTAAGGGGACTTAGAAAAAGAAGATCAAAACTAGGAACAGTAAAATGAAAACAAACTCACAAATATCAACAACTGAACCTATAAAAATTAAAAACAAAAAACAAACTAAGCAAACAACTAGAAGAGGAACAGAATCACAGAAATGGAGGTCACATGGAGGGTTTTTAGTGGGGAGGGGGAAGAAAGAAGAATGGGGAAAAAGTACAGGCAAAAAGAAGCATAAATGGTAGGTACAAAACAGACAGGGGGAGGTTAAGAATAGTATAGGAAATGGAGAAGCCAAAGAATTTATGTGTATGAGCCATGAATATGAGCTAAGAGCGGGGGCATGCTGATGGGTGTGGGAGTGTAGGCTGGAGGGGGAGAAAAGGAAGAAAAAATGGGATAACTTTTTAAGCATAATCAATAAAATCTACTTAAAAATAAAAAAGAAATATTTTATTTATTTAGTTTTGGATAGAGGGAAAGGGAGGGAAAAAGAGAGAGAGAGAAACATTGATGTGAGAGAGAAACATCAATCAGTTGCCTCTTGTATGCACCCAGACTAGAGACCCAAACCCACAACTCAGGCACATGCCATGACCAGGAATTGGACCGGTGACCTTTTGCTTTGTGGGGCGACACTCAACTAACTGAGCCACGCCAGTCAAGGCTATCATCTCCACTTTTCAGTCAGGAAAAATGAGGGCTGCAAGCCACAGGGCTTGTTGGAGTCCACTCTCCCCTGAAGCTCTGTCCCTAGACTTGGTGTGTGACAGAGCAACACATCTGGGAGGTTCTGGGCTCAGAACCAGGGGTCAACACCAGGGTCATGAGCAGGCCTAGGGGAGGTTCAATGTCAGTGTCATGGGAAGACCTTGGCCCTGGAGTAGGGGGTAAGGCTGGCAGTGGATCCACATCACACCGGACATGAACGACAAAGGCTCGGGCCATGCTGAACTTGTTCTCCATCTGTCTTCCTCTTTCTCTAAATCATCTCTCCAGGGGAACCTGGGAACTGCCTGGAGGGTGGAGCACAAGGCTGGGACTCCAAGAAGAGGTAAACTGGATTTGTGAACAGGGACCCTGTGGGTCACTTCATGGGGCAGACCAGAAAGGGGGAGGAAAGGGCAGGTTGAGACCCATTGGGTGGGAGCTTCAGCCTCTGTCCCAAGACACCCCCAACCCCTCAACCTAAGCCAGACGCTCCCATTCATGACTGAGTGGAGTGCTCAGACCCTTCAACAGCTCTCATCTCCTCCTCCCAGGCAGCATGCCAAGGGCCATCCACCCTTTACAGCCCCTACCTTGGAGTCCATGGGTGCTCTGGTAAGGGCACGCTGCTAGTGCAGCTCTTGATGCAAGTCCCTGCTTGGAGGGACTCCCAGAAGCCAATGCTGGGTAACTCATCATGGTGGATTCCACAACATCCCTGGGGGTGTTCAGGATACACAGAGCCACCAAGCAGGCACAGCTTTCCTGGGATCCCCAATCAGAAAGTCCCTGGTCACAGAGGCACTGGGATGGACAACCTAGTGGTGTATGTCTCTCCCACTTTGGTGATTTCCTTTCCCCCAGAACCCCTGGAAAGTAAGTACTTGAAAGACGCTTCAACTTTCATGATTTAACCCAAGGATGCTGATAAGAGGGGCTGAGGCCAGCCACCAGGGGGCAGCCTGCTCAGACCAGGACTAGCCTGGCTGCCTCCTCAGGTAGGGACAAGGCCCAAGGCCATCATTTCCCCAAGAAAGTCTTGTGAGGGATCTTCCCTTTCTGGGTCTGCAGAACAGTCCTAGCTCCCGATGGGCACTCGGTGAGGACTTGTTAGAGTATTTTCACGGGAGTTCTGGCTGTGGGCCAGGTCCTCGTTCCTTCCGAGAAGGAGGGGGGCGTAGGAAAGGGGGCAGTCAGGATCCCAGGGTTGAGAGAAGAAAGGCATTGTTTAGGTGCATTGGATCCCGGGTGATATCAAGGGGTGTAGCTGGGACCCAGCCCCAGCAGAAACTCAAAGCTGGGGTTGCTGTGAGGTTTGATATTCCCCAAAGCCGTTGGACCCAGAGAGGTCAAGCTAGGAGAAGATGGCGACCAGGGTTCGCGTCTTCCCCAGGGGGCGCCCCAGCCTGGCCCTGGGGCTGGCAGAAGCAGAGGGGGCGCTAGGCGGCGGGAGAGGAGGCCATGGGCGCTCCAATCATGGCGCTGCTGCTGGTGCAGCTGTTGGTACCAGTGGAACTCGAGATGCTGGGTGAGTCAGGCTGGAGCTGCTGGCTGACCTAGGGGTGATGGGGGCAGGATGGGGCCCAAGGAGAATGAGCGGAGCTCGCCTTCTCCTCTCTCCCGCAGGGTGGCCGGATCACGACGTGCTGTTTCCGGGTAAGGCGCCCAAGACGCGAGCTTGCCTGTTCAGTACACCTGGGCTAGTGTGCAAAGGACAACTCATCTTTTCATTTCTCTCACCCCAGGTTTCGAGAATTCGTCATTGCTCGCATGTAACTGATGGGCCCCTGGCGGGGCGGGGGTGTGGGGGGGGGAGGGGCGGACGCTTGCAGACTATGTTGGAAGGGTCCCCCAGCGTCCTTTCTTCCTTGGCTGCCTGACCCCGAGATGCACGCGGTTTCCTGGGCAACTCCTTTTCCCTCGAGGTCCCAGGTGGGTGAGGGTGGGCAGATGCGTGTGTCTCCTATAGCTCAGCCCTATGTCGGTCTGTCCATCCCAGGGCCATGTGGCCAGCGGGCCATCGGGTCGCGTGTGGTGGGCGGAAAGGACGCAGATCGTGGGCGCTGGCCATGGCAGGGCAGCTTGCGCCTGTGGGGTTCCCACACCTGCGGAGGGAGCCTGCTCAACCGGCGCTGGGTGCTCTCCGCAGCGCACTGCTTTGAACAGTGAGTCCGGGGGTGGCGGCCCGCTGAACTGCAACCCTGGGTCTGCACCACGCATTTTGTACACCAACCGTGACCCTCGCACTCTCCGAGTCCCAGGCCCCGCAGCAGCAGGTCACACCCATGGGAGCTGCCCATGTGCCCCTGCAAGGAACATTGTTCAGTTCTCTCCAGAAGAGTCTTCTAGAACACCCCCGTGCATATTTGTGTGTCTTGGTCTTTTCTCTTTCCTGTTCTCCTCTCAGTAAATGGCACAACTAGCCTTCACCTTCTTCACCCTGCCTCCCTCCCTGGGGAGATGTGCGGCTGGTGGGAATGGGCTGAGGTGGGTGCGTGTTGGGCAGAGCCCGCCAGGGGGCAGCAGTAGCTCCTGTAGCTGTTTTGACCCTGCCCTGCTGAGTGCCCCACTTTGGCCCCTGCTCCTCTGCTTCTTTTTTTCTAAGACAGCCCTGAGAGGTAACAGGCTGGCTGAGTGACTGGTCAGATCAGACCACAGAAGGAAAGCACCCTTTTGCCCTACCCCACCCCCCAAAATGCCCGAGGTCTGGGACTTTGGCTGTGGCCTCTGGCTCTCACCACCCTGGGGAGCAGGCCCCAGCTGTGCTCGGGCGGCTCACCCTCCAATGAGGCCTCTGGACTGCTCTCCCCTCTCTGCCAGGAACAGTGACCCCTTTGAGTGGACAGTCCAGTTTGGTGAGCTGTCTGCTGTGCCGTCCATCTGGAACCTGCAGGCCTACTACAACCGTTATGGAGTGGACGAGATCATTTTCAGCCCCAAGTACCTGGGGGCTTCAGCCTACGACATCGCCCTGCTGAGGCTGTCCTCCTCTGTCACCTACAATAAGTTCATCCAGCCCATCTGTGTCCTGGCCTCTTCCGTTGAATTCGAGAACCAGACTGACTGCTGGGTGACCGGCTGGGGGGACATCCAAGAAGATGAGGGTGAGGCTGGGGACAGGCAGTGGGTCTGGAACAGGGGAGCATGAGAGTGACCCTCCACCCCCTGTTCCAGCTGCATCAGCCCAACAGCCCCAGCCCTGGTCTGTGCACAGCTGGGTACCCTGCAGGGCCTGCTCAGTGTTCTGTTCTCCCTCCTGCTCGCCCTGAAAGGCTAGGACTTTCTGGAGACATTTTTGGAATCCTTACCTGAAGACATGCTAGAGAGCAGGACAAAAACATCGGTATGAGAGAAACATCAATCAGTTACCTCTCATACATGCCTCAGCTGGAGACTGAACCCACAACCTAGGCGTGTTCCCTGACCGAGAATTGAACCCGAAACTTTTCAGATGGGATGATGCTCCAACCAACTGAGCCACACCGGTCAAGGCAGGGCAGGACTTTCTGTACCAACACTCAGTTCTCTCTACCCTCGAGACTCTGAGCCAGAAACCAGTGGGGAGAGGGAGGTCAGCTTGGCCCAGGCTGTTCGCCCAGCCTCGGAGGTGTGGGGGGTGTGGGGGATGTGAGGGGTGTGGGGGGAGCCTGTCAGAAAGGTCTCATCCTGGTGCTCCCTTCTCCCCCAGCCATCCCACCTCCCCACTCTGGCTCCTCCTTACCTTTTTTACCTATCCCCTTGGCCTGCTCTCCTGGAGAGCTGGGCCCATTTCTCTGTCCTCAAAATTTCAAGCCATTCTCCAGCCTTGGCTCTGCAGGAGAGCCTTGAGGCAGCATTAGTTGCCACCTGCTTATCTCTCACCACGAATCCCCTGAAACCACCAGGCACAGCCTCCTCCGAGGTGTCCCAGGGGTGGGGGAGGCACAGCCTCCCATCTGGACTGCCTCTTGAACTGCTCCCTTGCCTGGCCCATTCCTGCTTCACCCTCAACAATGGTGACAGTAACAGAGGGAGCTGCCATCTGCACGCTGTGCCTGGCACTGTTCTAGGCTCTCGGGACTCAGGAGTGAGCAGGGGACCCTCTATCTGCCTTCAGGAGCTTAGCTGCACAGGAGGCTGGGGACAGTTTTACACCAAATTTACAAATGAGGAAGCTGACAAGGGTGTGCAACCGCCCACAGCCTCAGGACTCAGTGGAGAAGCCAGGGCTCGCTGGCCCGAGAGTGATGTGTCCCTGTGGTGGTCACACCTCTGGAACTGGCAGAGGGGACAGAGGAGTCGACACTAGACCTGTTTCCCTCTAGAGCTGGGGTCCTTTCCTTTCCCCTGGAAGGGGCTGAATAAAATGCCCCTGAGGCAGACCTCCCTGGGTGAAGGGCTGCACAGGTGTGAGCTGGGAGGCCCAGCAGGCAGACTCTGCTCCTTCACTCCTAGGCCCAAGGCTGACCGGAGGTCACCCTCATCCTCACACATGGCTGGTGACTTCTGGAGGCCCCCTGCCTGGTCTAAACCTTAGCTCTACCATATACTAGCTGGAAAACCTTGAGCAAGCACTGCATCTGTGTCTCAGCTTCCTCACCTGTAAAATGGAGTAATTGCTGTTCCCACCTCACAGGGTGGTTCTGAGGTTTACAAGCATTCCTACACCGGGTTTGCTGGCAGAGAAGAAACTCTACTGACATGGTTATCCTGGTTACCGTGCTCTGCGGGATGAAGTGGTGGTCCTGGCTGGGACTTCGAACCTGGATAGACCTGGGTTCCTGTCAGGCTCTGGCATTTCCTGGGTGCGCCTTTCCTTAGTTGAAAGTCGGTCATGATTGAGCTACCTCCTGGGGGCGCTGTGGAGCACCAAGAGTGCACAGGAAAGCTCTTGGCTCAGGCCCTGAAGTGTAATAATCCTAAACCATTTTAGCTGCATTAGCCTTTTGTTACTGGCTCTGGCAGGGACTGTCATCTGCCTGCTGCATACAGGGAAATGGAGTCTTAAGCAGGAGTTGTAACAGCCTGTCCAGACACTGGGTCCTTCTGTGATATTGCTCATCACCCAAGATGTGCTGGGTGCCGGGGTAGAGCAGAGGATGCATCAAGGCACTCTCGGTACCCCCGGGACTTGGCTCCCCTGCTCCTCTACTCCCCCATCCCCCTACAACCTCCCATCCCCGCCCCATAACCTGTCATTCCTCCCAACCAGATGGCAGAAGAGAGGCTCAAGGTACTATTTTTTCTCTGTTCCCTCAACTCCTACGTAGAGCTGCCGGCTCCTTACATCCTCCAGGAAGTGCAAGTTGGCATCATAAACACCACCATGTGTAACTACCTCTTCTCACAGTCTTCTTTCCGCCATAACATCTGGGGAGACATGGTTTGCGCTGGTGATCCTCAAGGCGGCAAGGACTCCTGCTTCGTGAGTGTCCCTCCCCACCCCAATCAAGGCCTTCTGAGTCCTAGCCTCTCACCAGCTCGGCCCCAGACCTGAGAGCCCCCTGTATCATTTGGTTCTCATGGCAACCCAGTCGGGGGCGGGATACAGACTATAGCCCCACTTTGCAGATGCAGAAACTTGGTCACTTCCTGTGGGGGAGGGGGAGGATTTGCACCCAGCCCGCCCAGCTCCATAGCCTTTCCTGCGTTCCTAGCCTTTCTTCCCCACCCCAGGCCCTGGTCACTCATTCTGCTCCCCAGGGTGACTCAGGCGGACCCTTGGCCTGCGAGAGGAAAGGGCTGTGGTATCAGGTTGGGATCGTGAGCTGGGGAGTGGGCTGTGGTAGGCCCAACCGGCCCGGTGTCTACACCAACGTCAGTTCACACTTCGACTGGATTCGGATGCTGATTGCCCACAGCAGCATTCACAGGCCAGATCCCTGGCTGCTGCTCCTGTGCTTCCCCCTCTGGAGCACCCCGTTCCTGCAGCTGTCCGGAGCCCAGCAGAGCTCGTGAGAGTCAGGGCCCCCTGCTGCATCAGGCCCAGGCTCTTTCTGTCCTATTGCAAATAAACACGTGTGCATGTTCTAGTGAGTGCCTCAGAGAACGTTCTGTGAATTCAGGTGGCTTCCTGGACACCCTCGTGGTTATCCGTGTCCCTTCCACTGCAAGACCGGTCCTAAACTCCTAAATCTCTCTGCACCCATCTGTACTATTACAGGTTTGGGTTGCAAACATCAGAACCCTCTCAGGTTGTTCAGTCAGAAAGATCATTGGTGAAGGACATTAGCAGTAGCATCAGGGGCTCTGGGGACTAGGAAGACTGGAGTGGGGGTGCTGTGGCAGAAATGCCCTTGGCCCCTAAGTGCCCATGCTGGTGGCCCCATCACACAGGTGCCAGGTGCTCTGGTCTTACTGTGGTCCCCAAGAGGCTGACCTGGGAGTAGGACTGGGGTGCAGGTGGTTTATTTGTGAGGTGATACCAAGAAGCCCTGGTCAGGAGCGGGGAAACCAAGGCAGAGAGAGAAGAACCTGGTGAAATTTGCCCAAAAGAGGAGGTTACCGTGTGGGTACCAGAGAGTCCCTCTGGGGCCCTCTGAGAAACCACAGGGAATGTGCCCCAGCATGGTGGCCCTGGAAGATGAGGATACTGGGTATGGAGGCTTCTGATCCCCAGGGGATTCAGTCAGCATGATTAAATCACGGGCTTGGGATGGAGAGGTTTTCCTGGATTACCCAGGTGAGTCCCATATAACCACAAGTGTCCTTAAAACTGGACAAAGAGGAGTCAGAAGGGGAATGATGTGTATGACAAGGACACAGCCCACCACCACTGGCTTTAAACACAGAGGAAGGGCCACAAGCCAAGGACTGAAGGCGGCCTCTAGGAGCTGAAGACGGTGGTGAGGCACTGGGCTCTCTAAAGCCTCCAGAAGGGAGCGCAACCCTGCTCTCACTGCAGCTCAGTGAGATAGATACCTGGCAGAGTTCTAGCCCACAGACTGTAAGACAGTAAATTTACGTTGTTTTAGGCCACTAAGTGTGTGGTGATTTGCTACAGCAGCAATAGAAAAGAAATACATTACGTAAGCCTGCATTCCTGCAAGTCCAGTGTGAAAACTCAGAAAATTACAGATTCCGAATACAAAAAAAGTGAAACCTATCCAGGGGAACCTGAAAAGAGATTGACGGTGACAGTGTGGCATGACCAGAAAGCAATCAGAACAGTAAGTCATCAGGCTTCAAGCTGTGACATGGAATAGATTCAAGAAATAGCATTAACAGTAAATTGCAAGGAAAAAGACAATCAGAAATGCTAGCGGTGAGGGAGTCAGGACTATGCAACGGACTCGAGGTCCAAATGAAGCAGTACGTGAAATGACCAGGCTGGCCTATTCCGTCTTGGAGACCTCCCATCAGACCCACCAGGCAACGGGGACTTGATTGGAGGTAGGAGTGGAAGAGGGCTTTGGGTTCATAGAGAACTTGAGGACAGGAGAAGGGTGGAGAAGGTGAGCCCCCTAGTGGCGTTCACATGACAACACACAACTCCCTGGCATG
The DNA here is from genome assembly GCF_014824575.4 of Sturnira hondurensis. Classification (NCBI taxonomy): domain Eukaryota; kingdom Metazoa; phylum Chordata; class Mammalia; order Chiroptera; family Phyllostomidae; genus Sturnira; species Sturnira hondurensis. The sequence goes on from NW_028076720.1 coordinate 429,814, forward strand.
TGGGAATGAGAATCTTCACCTGCCTGCCCAGTGGTCCTGAGTGACCACACTCCCCTACCTTGGGTGTGGGGGCATTCGTGTTAAAGATCCTCAGTATCCTGGGGAAACTGGGAAGCTCCCCATGGGGCCAGAATAAGCCCTTGGGGTTAGGAAGCAGAAGGGAGGTGGAAGGTCCTGGGAGATGGGCAGCAGGACCCAGTCATGTAACCAGCCCTATGTGCTCAGACTGAGCCCTCAGGTGCTCTGATCCCTTCCCAGGAAGTGGCACTGGAGCCTGAGTCCTGGCCTGGTCCTGGAGCCTGTGGGAACAGCAGGGGCTGGGGCCAAGAGCACCTGAGTCAACACCAGGAAGACAGGCCCAGCCCAGTGGTAGCATTGGGTGAAGGCACCCAAGGCATGGCTTAGGAAGGAGAGCAGGACAGCTGACCGGGCTGCCCAGGGCCTGTGGGGACATGGGACCCAGAATAGGAGCCCCAGGCCCAATGCAGGCCTTGCTGTGGAGGTGGGGTGGGAAGTGTAATTCCCTCTTCCTGGAGCTCATGGCTCCGGAGTGAGGGAGCTCATGGCTCCAGACAGATCTGGGCCTCCTGGCCTGCCTGCAGTAACACCACCTCCTCATCAGGACAACAGCCAGTCCACAAATAAATGAACCGAATCAAGAAATATTCATACCTTACCTTTCCTCTAGGTTCCTAGGGCAGGCTGGCCGCAGAGCTGACCTAACTGGGAAAGGGGAGATGACCTGGGTGGGTAGGTTCTCTGAGGCCCTCTGCTGAGCAGCATGGGGCAGGGGGGCTGCTTCTGGCTCTAGGAGGACTCCTGGGGTGCCCCTTGGACAAAGTTCGTGATGGCCTCTGAAGGTCTCATCTCTCCTGACCCTCATGGTAGGGAGCGATTTCCAGACACTTGGGAGCACAGGGCTCTGCCCCTCTGAGGCTACTCTGCAATTTTGGACAGCAACCCCTGCCAGCCATGGGAGGAAGTTCCCGAGGCAACACTGATGAGCCCCTGGGTTCAGCCAGAACAGGAGACACCACCTGGTGCAAAGAGAATGAGGATGATGCTGCCCTTGGCCTGGCTGCTTCCTGCTCCAGGTGCAATTCCCTGGACCCTTCTATAGTTCACTTCGGCCCCACCCCCACCCCCAAAGGAGAAGTGGGCTGCAGCAGCTGCCCGGCCAGCCCCACCTACCATGGGCCTCCCTCCTTCACACCTGATCCCTCTCAGCATCTGCCTCCAGGGACCCTCAGAGACAAGTGAGTCCATCCCTTTTTACTCTAGGGCTCCTATCTGAAGAAACAGCTCTCTCGGGCTATAGGAAGACCCAGTGGGTGGCCCTGTGGGCATTATTTGGATTTAGACATGTCCCAAACTGTATAGCAGCCTGGGAGACACATCTGTCTTCCAAAGTGGCTGTACCAATTTTGTGTTTCCCCCAGCAATGAATGAGAGTTCAACTTAGTTTTCCATATCCAAAAATGTGTCCCCACCCTGTTGTGAGAAAGAAATGAGTTAATACATCAGTGCACACTTAGGTCTATACCGGCACAGAATGAGCACTATGCGTGTGCGAGCTGCTGTCGCCATTACCGTCGTCTGAGCCCAACCGGCAGGGCTGAGTGAGGAGGAGGGCTCCCATCTCCTGCGGCCCCAGTGTGAACACAGCGCCCAGATGGCGGACCATCTTACTCCCCCTTCCCCAGACTGGTGCTGGGACAGCCTGGCCCTCCCCCTCACCCACGGAGTGTCTTCGGCAGTGGTTTCAATGAAACATTATTTCCAAGTTCCATGTTTCATGGGACATTATTTACAAGATATATTAGTGGTCTTTATTTGTAAAAGAATTCTATGATCACAGGCTTTTGAAAAGGTTAGATTTTTTTCTCTTTTTAAAAAGATTTTATTTATTTATCTATAGAGGGGAAAGGAAGGAGAGAAGGAGAGGAATATCAATGTATGGTTCCCTCTCGTGAGTCCCCTGCTGGGAACTGGCCTGCAACCCAGGCATGTGCCCTGACTCGGAATTGAACCAGCAACCCTTTGATTCACAGCCCACACTCAATCCACTGAGCTACACTGGCCAGGGCAAATTGGGTTTTTTCTTGCGGGACTTTCTGGTGACTCTGATATACTACAATGCATCAGGCATCTGTAAGAGGAAATATTCCACAAACTTACTTCACCACGGAACCCTGGTTTTGGAGGAAGTTCATAACGGACTTGTGAGATGCTGCCCCATGGTCCCTAGGGCCAAGCTTGATCTTGACGACTTCCTTGGTCCCTCTTTCTTGTAGGACCCTGCATCAGACATCCTCCATCTTCTCAGGTGGAGTCTTCTACGGTAAAAACCGCATCCCTTTCAGCACCTGTCCCTGTCATGTGCCCCATCCAACAAGAGGGGGCGCTAGTGAGCTGAGATCGCACTGCCTAGGGTCCTGGCGCTCATCTCTGGGTTAGGAAGTGGAACCGAGTTCTGCGTCCTCATTGGATGTTTACTAAATAAAGCAAATATGTGAAAATGCAGCTAACTTAAGGTGACCGAAGCAATGCTTATTTACAATCTATGTCGTGATGACCCTGCCCCCTGCCTCCTGGTTCCCATCACACACATTCTCGGTCTCCAGGCTGAGCAGCCTTGCTCTTCAGAGTCCTTCTTCACTAATGTCTCCCTTTTTCTCCACCTCCTGGAGAGGTCTACGACTAGGCCCAAAGCCTCGTACCCAGACCATCTACCTGAAAAAGAAGCTCGTTTTTGTTTTAATGTGAGAAGTGGATTGTATTTGACTTGAAATAGAGTTTGCACACACCTTGTCTTTCTTAGTCTGATCATGCAGCTGCCCTGGACAACTGTTTAAGATAAGGGGAGAGCCCTGGCTGGTGTGTCTCAGTTGGTTGGGTGACGGCCTAAAAACCAAAAGGTTGCAGGTTCGATTCCCAGTCAGGGCACATGCCTGGGTTGTGGGTTCAGCCCCCAGTCGGGGCACATGCAAGAGGCAACTGATTGATGTTTCTTTCTCACATCAGTGCTTCTCTCCTTCTCTGTCCCCCTCCCTTCCCCTCTTTCTAGAATCAATTGAGAGAGAGAGAGAGACAGAGTGGGAGAAACAGTTCTGTCACTTTAGAATCAGACTTTTTTGTAAAGTAAAAATAACTTTATAAAAGTTATAAATCTGCAGTACTTTTATCATCTGGTAATTGTAAAAGTGCTGCATTCTGGTTAGAAAGGAGCATCAAAAGTATATTTGAAAATCACCAGAACCAAACTTAAAAAATATATTTTATATTATTTATTTATTTTTTTAGAGACAGGGAAAGGGGACAGGGCCCACAACCCAGGCGTGTGCCCTGACTGGGAATCAAACTGTGACCCTCTGGTTCACAGCCCGTGCTCAATCCACTGAGCTACACCAGCCAGTGTGGAATCAAACTTTTGAGCCATCTCTTGGTGTTAGACATTTGGGTTGTTGAAAATGTCATTAAAAACAATAACTCCATGCAAATCTTTGCTTATAAATCTTGGTGCATCTTTCTAACTAGTCCTCAGGATAACTCTCCTATGGGGGTAATGCTTAAGTAAAATAGACTGCATGTTTTTAAGGTTTTTAAGCCACGAGAAGGTTCCCAGCACACTCCCCTAGCAAATAAGAGAGACCCATTTCCCAAAGTGTTCCCGGCACTGAGGACTTCCACTTCTGTACCCTTTGTGAACTTGTAGGTTAAAAAGTGCATTTCAGGTTTTTTAAATCCCCACCCAAGGATACCTTTATTGATGAGAGAGAGAGAGAGATGTCGATGTGAGAGAGAAACCAAATGGTTGGCTCTCATACACACCCCGACTGGGGTCAAACCTGAAACCTAGGTATGCGCCTTGACCAGGAATCAAACCCGCAAACTTTCGAGGTGTGGGATGGCACTCCAACCAACTGAGCCGTCCAGCCAGGGGACATTTCAGTTTTTAAAAAGGTAATTACAGTCTTGGTAAAATCGATACAGTCTTGTAAAAAAAATGGAAGCAATATGAAAAAGAATGGAGAAAAAAAGTAGAAAAATGTCCTAAACCCCATGGTCTGGAAGTAAACATCGTTTTGTTTGAATGTTGTTCCAGAAATCTGTTTGGAAAGGCAGATTCGAGGACAGGCAGACGGAAAGGCGGCTGGGGTGTGGGGCAGGGCAGGGGCCGTTTCTCCAAGACACCTCCAAACTCTAGAAAACAACAAGGGGATGATGTGGTACAGCCTCTTGAAGCAAGGAGGCAGGTGGGGGTTGGACCTCGGTGGGGCTGGGGGTGGGGGATGGAGACCTCAGGTGGGATATTGCCTGTTGTTTAAGCCCCCACACTCAGAAGGCAGGAGACGAGGGAAGCCAGCCCTGTTAAGAGAAGGCCCCATTGTTCTGGGCTCCTGGCAGAGTGAGCTCTGGGACACACCCACACAGGGGATTATGGCCTTGTGAATGCCCAGTAAATCCTCTCATGGGATCAGGAGCCCTGATCCTGAGGGACAAAGGGCCTGTGTTGAGTCTTTCTCAGACTCAGGGCCAGCACTGGGCCAGGGGGGAGAAGAGGGTGGGTCTCCTCCAGGATCAGGGCCACCTACACAGGTGTGCATGAGTGTAGGCATGCATATGTGAGGAGTGTGCAAGCTCCTACACATAGGAGTAGTGGGCAAGACTGTGTGTGTAGGGTGCATCTGCGTGACTGTGTGTGCGCTGGCTCATCTGTCATAACAACGCTCATGGCTCTATGAAAATGTGCCTCATGCGTGCTTTCAAGCAGCTTCTGTCATTCCCTCTTTGTTCAGGCCAGAAACTGTCTCTTCCTCCAACTGCCCCCCAGGTAGTGCTTCCTGGATCCAGACAGACCCTTCTCTGGGCACCAAACCCTGCCGCCTGTTGCTGGGAAGAAGACACCTGAGTCGGCATCAGAATTCCCAAGAGTTCCCTCGGACTTCGACACAAGCCCCTTCGTGAGGCTTCCAGCCTCTGCTGCCAGAGCTGTGCCTGTGAGATCTTGAGCCTCTTCTGCCTCCTCCTCGCAGGAGGTGCCTGGGGCCTGGCATGTGAGGGCCTGAGCCCCAGGGATCCTCTCTGGGGGGGACCAGTCCAGGGCCAGGGCGCAGTTTTCAGGATAGAGCCCCTCTCTGCACTGGCCTCCCCGAAAGGGTGGTTGTTAAATGGAACCCCCCACTTCTCCCCAAAACCGCATGTGGCCAGTACCATGGACAGGGCTGTGACTGTTCCAAAGCAGGAAACACAGGGATCCCCAGGGTCCCCCGAATGTGTGGGTGAAAGACCGGGCCTAGGTTTTCTAAGTCTGAAACTCTTTGTTGCAAGGACTCATCTGTGCCTGTTGTTCCAAGGGCCCCAGCTACATGCAAATGGGTGGGTGGCGCTGTGTGCTGATGACACTCCTTTGACAGTTGACGGCACTGAAATGTTCCAGAATGTCCATGGGTCACAAGATGCTATTCTTCTTGAGAATTTTTGCTAACCATTTAAACATGGAAAGAGTGTTCTTCGCTCACAGGCTGTGCAGAACCAGGCAGATGGCCGGATTCGGCTACAAGCCACAGTGGCCGACCCCTGTCCTAGGGCCCTGGCATAGGTAATCCATTAGGTGCCAGCTGAACAGGGCCTCCACCCTGCCCCGCAGCCCTCCCTGACCGTCATCCCAATGAAACCCGCGTTTTCAGAGCCCGGGGAGGCCCCGCTCCCTGAGCAAGTCTCTCTGCGCACACACGAGCCCGTTCTGTTTTCCCGTGTGACCTGGTGGCCGGTGTCCTCGGGCAACGTGTCAGCGCAGCAGGAGTGCTCCGGTCCCTCTTCACACCGGTGTAGATATCCTGTCGTGTAGGCAACACCGTCATTTATTCAACCGGTCACCTCCAGAAGTAGAAGTCTGCTATTTCTAATCTGTGCTGCGAAGAAGGAAGCCGCAAAGCAAAACCTTGTACACCTGCCCATGTGGCGTCAAGTGGTCGGTTTTCAGGCCCTCAGCTGGAGAAGCATCTTGTTGAATTCCCATAATATCCTGTGAGTAGCTTCCACTGTTACCCACATATATCAAACAAAACAATCGAGGTGCACAGAGGTGACATGACCTCCCCAAATCATGTGACAAGTAAGAACGGAAGACAGGATTTGGACCTGGTCTGGCTCCAGCACCCAGGCCCACGAGCAGCCCCTACCTGTCTTGATGACCGTGATCCCGTGGTTCTTTCAAAAGAGTCAGGAGGCCCCGCGGACAGCCTTAGCTGCAGCGCCTCACGGAAAGCCTGGACTTGCGGCACCAGCAGGGGCCCCAGAACTTTAAGGAGACCCTGTTCCGTCCAGATACAGTCTGACCCCTTGGCCTAGCCTCAGGCGCCCTCAGAGGACTGGCCTGGAAGCTCACCTGTCCCCAAGCCTCTGTGCCTTCTGTCATGGCACCTGTGCTGTTGGGCACCTGACATCCCACTAAGGCAGGTCCATCCCCAGCTGCTCCCAGACTTGGCGCAGACAAAAAATTGCAGACAGATTCCAAGTGAGAGACCCTAGAGGGCCGGTGCCTGGAGTACCTCTTCTGCCTTGTGCAAGACACACAGAACTGTGTCATCCACTCCAGCTCTCTGGGGGTTTGTGGGGAGCTTGACCTGGGCTCCTGAGGGTCCAGGGGACACCAGGCTCTGTCCAGACCTGATTGAGGTGCTGAGCCCAACTGTGCACAAGGCAGGAGCCCTGGGCCCCTCGGGCCCTCTGTGGGCCTTCACCTGCAGCCCCCACGCGGTTGCATCCTGTCTGGCCATCCCAGGGAAGAGCTCTCGGCAGACTCTCCCCACCTTTGAAGTCAAGATCTCGTCCAGGTGCTGAGAAGAGAGACTCAGAGACGACAGCAAAATTTCTGCCACAGTCCTGCTTTGTTTGTGTAGGACCAGAGGCCAAGACGACAAAGAGCATGTCCGGGAGCCTCCCCCAGGATGGCTCTGGGGATTCCCCCAGGAAGAGCCCTCACTGACCAGCTCCTTTTTCTGTCCCATGGTGGCTTCCACTCCTTCCTTCTGGATGGGGGCCCACAGGGCCCTGGGAGGGTATAAAAGGCCGAGTAGAGGGTGCCAGCATTGAGTGACAAGACTTTTCTGACCAGGTAGGTCAGTGCTGCCCTCCCATGGAAGGGGCCTGGCAAGGTCAGGCAGGGCCCCTCTCTGAGAGCCCAGTGGGCTGTCCCCTCTCTCCAGGAGCCTCGGGACTCACCAGCCAGAAATCATGCTGCGGTGGCTGACCCTCGCCGTCCTCTGGAGCACCACCTGCTGGGCAGGACGTAAGTCTAGCGGGGTCTGCCTCCCCCCCCACCCATCCCCCCGGTGGCTACCCTCACCTCCTCCAACAAAGTCACCCCAGGGTCTGGGCCCCGCCCTTGACTGACTCTAGTTTCACAACTGTTTCATCTGCCTGACGGGGCTTTGTCCAGTTCTGCTCAAAGATAACTTATTACCATGTTACTTTTTCTCTCTCCCCTAACTCATTTTTTCGTCCATCTAGAGATGTTTGGGAGTGGAGGAGGCTGGAATTTCGGTACCGCCCCAGACTATGAAAATGATATAACTGGGATTCGGGTGTCTATAAGCCTTATAGGCATATTTAAGAGGTGAGTAGGAGCAGGGCGTGAAGTCCTATCACTGTGTCCCAACTCACACCACACACAGTCTTGGGGACTTGGGGAAGGGGGCTTAGCACCTCTTCTCCAACATCTTAACTGGGTTCCTGCTGGCTCTCGGAGGCCCATTGAGTCCCCGGAGCCAGGGAGCCGCCAGCCACCACCCTTCCATCCACTCCTTTCCTGCAGCTACCCCCTCTCCCCCTCTCCCCCTCTCCCCCTCTCCCCCCTCCCCCTCTCCTGCAAACCAGCCCCGCTTCTTCCGGTCTCCACCTGGAAGTCCAGACATTGCGTTCTGGGTTGGTCTAAAGAAGACAATAGATGATGCTTCTCCCTACTTTCTCCTTTCAACCCAGATTCAACTCAATCAAAAACAGCCTTTCAGTCTGAGAATGCCTTATGGAAAAACCAGGGAGAAGGTTAGGGTCAAGGAGGAAAGGAAGCGAGGGTCAGAGTGGACCGTGGCCAGAAGTGTGTAGAGGCAGAAAGCCCAGGGCCATTTCCCTAACGGTAGGGCAGTGTCCCTGCCCAAAGTCTGGGGCGAGTCTTTGATCTGCACTTAAAGGAGCCCCGGGACCGGGATGGGGAGGAGAAATAGGGCAAAGCGGCGGGTACCAAAGGGGGCAGAGCACAGGCAGGGGCGGTAGAGCAGGAGGCTCTGAGATAGGCACCAAGGTGGGAGGAAGGACACAGGCGAGCTCAGGTGAGCAAAGCTAGTGGAATTCCTCCAGGTGAGTTTGAGAAGTCACCTGCGTCTCAGGCCTGTGACCTGATCTGTTGGCGTGACTTGGGCTCAGAAAAGCCAAGCTTGGCTGGAGAGCAGCTCTCCTGCTCTGAGCAAGGGCGACAGCTGGCACCGCTTCAGGACCATGGGGACCTGGCACTGCGCAGAGCTCTCTACGCATGAGCTCAGCTCCCACTTCCAATAATCTCCCACTCTGCAGATGAGGAAACTGAGGCCAGCAGAGGCTGGGTAACAAGCCCCAGACCACTTCCAAAAGCAGCAGTACGGGGCCTTGAGAACAGCGTGTCTGGCTCGGGAACGCCAAGCCCTGTGTGCAAGGACCTATGCCTCAGTGACAGGGCCGGTCTCCCACAGGGGCTGAGGGCAGGAGTGGTGTGGGGGGTAGAGGACCTGGAGAATGGCGAGTCAGCCTGGATCCGGAGTGTTCAAATCTCCCACTTTCTCAGTATCCAGGTGAGATATGGATCCTCCTGGAGTGAAGCGTTCGGCGTCTCAGGTGGAAATTCCCAGGAATTCATCCTGTGGCCGGGCGAACACATTATAGGGGTGTACGGCTCGCATAAGATTTACCTCCGGCATCTGATCATATACACCGACTTTGGGCGCTGGGCCACTTTCGGGAAGGACGACGGCCGCAGCTTCGTCGTCTACCCCGACCAGCCTGGAAACGTGGTCACAGGACTCTTCGGCCAGTATCAGTTCCTTGGCATCACGGGCATCGGTTTTAATTGGGGTTATCCTCGAGTACAGGTGTCCACGGAAGCACCACAAAACCAAACAAGAAGTTGAGGGCTCCTGAACCTCAGGGATGGGGGCGTGGATCATCCTGCTGAGGCCGTCAGACTGGTGGTGGCTCCAGAACAGCCACATCAGGCACTGAATCAGAATCCAATAAATAAAGCTTCTGCAGGAACCGTGCATCGTTCTTGGGTGAGATTGTCGGGGACTTGGCCTCTGGATTGAGACTCAGTGAATGGAGCTGCAGGGTGAGACAAGAGTGAGGTCTGACACTCCATTCCCTGAGGATGCAAGACTGACCCGGGGCCGACTTCACAATCGTGGAGGTTTCTGGTCTCCAAGGGTGCTGCCCTCACCCCAGCCCACCTAGCTGGCCTCTGCTGGCCCAGGCTCAGTTCCAGGCTTCTCTGAGCGCACAAGGGGCCTCAGGGAAGCCGCTCATCCGTCACTCACTCGCTCATTCACTCGCTCTGCACACATTTGCCCAGATCTCACCCAGGCCAGGTTCTCCTGGCCTCTGGGGGTGTAGGGAAGAATCCAGGTGTTCTGCTGGAGGGCACCCCATGCAGGGTGATTGCAGAAGCAGACCAGATGGTGGCAGTTGGTTGTGGCTTCTGAGCTGATATGGAAACATGCAGGGTTTCACGCACAGGCACTTTCCCAAAGGTGTGGTGGCAGGCTGCTTCGCGGAAGCCTTCCTGGGTGAGGCAATGTCTGAGCTAAGTCCTAAAGACTGAGTGAGAACTGTGGAAACAGAGGGGAGGAGGTCATTCCAGGCACAGAGATCAACACAGGCAAAGAGGGGCGGGCAGAAGTAGAAAAGAACAGTGCTCCTTGAAGTTTGGTAAATTATTATAACAGCAATGGGAAACTAATGCAGACCCCAGACCTTGCATGTTCTTTGCATTCTCTTTCCCAAGCCTTGGATCCTATGTGAGCTCTTGCCAAGGTCTGAGTCCCAGGATCCTCCAGGGATGAGGCTTCCAAACACTTTGGACCCTGATCCACAGGAAGAAACATTTTATGTTGCGACACAAAGTACACACACATCCATCACACTGCGACAGCCAAACGGCGATGGTGCCAAGTGCCAGGCACCATCTCACCAGAACTCCCTGCTCACAGCAGCCTGTAAGGCCAGACCTCCACCACCACCATTTGCAAAAGGAAAAAACTGAGGCACAGAGAACACAGTGGCTGGATCTAGGTCGCCCAGCAGTACACGGCAGGAAAAGGTCCAACTCGTGTCAGTGTGGCTGCAAGGTCTGGGCTCAGAACCACAGGCCAAGGCAAAGACTTCCCAACCAATTCTCATCTCCCGGTGTGAGATAGAGCTGATGTGATTTTTCTCTGCTTTGATTTTAATTTTAAATGCTGGTTGAGATGACTTTGTGGCTCTTAACCTAGAGTCTGTGGAAAAAATTCAGGGAATCCATGAACTTGGATATGAAAAAAATGACCATATCTTTAGGACTATAAGACATACCAGATCACAAGGTGCACCTAGGTTTTAGAGGCAGAAAATGGGTGGGGGGATTTTTGAAGGAAAAAAATGTGGTAAAATATTTAATAACATAAATAACATCATATTTCACCAATCAGTATATATGTAAACTACATTTACTAGCCAGGTAAGCTTCAACCGGACTATAAGATGCACCCCCATCCCCCCAAGTTTGGGGTGGCAAGTGTGCCTTATAGTGGGAAAAATGCAGTACCTCCTTACTGTGTTTCACTGAAATTTTGTTTTCCCTTCAGGAACGAAAGTGACTTTGTTCACCTCATCAACAGTGCCTGGGACCTTGTCATATTAATTACGTTTGTCCCAGATATCTTGAACTATACACTCATCACTACTTCAAAATCATGGTGTTTTCAGGCTTGTCTTTTAATGTGTCAATAATAAAAGCATGGGCATTTATAGACTATGCATAGGAAAATTTTGGCGAGTGTATCTGAGGCAGCTCTGCAGGAGCCCCTGTCTTCCCAGGTCGTGGAGAATCCTCCCCGCCCCTCCCCACTTTGTCCTGCTCTGCCATGCTTGGGGGCCAGTGCTGCTGAGAAACTGATTTCTTGCCCTTGGCTTGCCCTTGCCCTTGGCTTGCAAAAAGGGAAACCTGTTTTTGAAACTACAGGGACTCTTGACCTCTTTCACAGGGGCTTACCTTCCTTGGGGCTGACAACTGCAAATGGAGGGGGAAGGGGACGCTGCTCCCTAACACCTCCTGGAGTGGCAACAGGGATGGTCAGAAACGGGACGATGTCGACTTGAAAAGCCTGCATAGCAGCCCTTACCTTGTGATAGGGATCAGATAGGATGAGAGGAGGAGGGTGAGGACAGTGGGAAAGGAGGAGGGAGGGGAGGAAGAAGAGGGGGTGAGAAGCAGACAGTGAACGGCACCGGCTCAGACTAATTCTGAAGCACAGTCGGTCACCCACTTCTTATTGGTGAAACGGTTCTCAGGAATTCCTCCATTCCTGGGGGAAGAATTCCAATAAGGAATTCTTATTTGCTGAGTTCCAGCAGCAAACCCAGCGCGTCCTCCCTGCCAAGCTGTGCCTGGCACTGCGGAGTCAGGTGTTGATTGAGACGCCCCACCTGTTCTCAGGGTGCAGTCCTTGCATAGTGCCCGAGTCCAGGGCCAGAACCCTGGTGTGGGAGCTTGGGGGATCCCAAGCCCACTCTCTTTGGTGACAAGGACAACAGGGGCTCACGCATGTGCAGAACCCTGTATTCAACACGGACACTCGGGGTCGCCCTGGCCATGCGGGTTGGTGCTCGTCGGAGTCACCTCCTCCCCAGTCCTGCCAGGTTAGCCAGCGCACCTGGCAGCGAGGATGCTGCCTGCGGTGGGACCCAGAACCCTCGGGAGGCCCGGCTGGCACACTTTCCCCGCAGCGGTCGTCAACTTCTTGGTCACCGTGGTGGACACCTGAGCGGACGACTTCTTCAGGACGCAACGCCACTTGAAGCCGATCCCAGAGAGGCAAGAGTGCTGGCCCTTGGCTGACAGGAGTTGCTGCCCGGCGGCGGCGGGAGAGTGGATATCCAAAGGCAGCCTGTTGCCCCCTGGTGGTGCTTCAGCGCAGGTGCTGGATGCAGAAGCGCAAGCGCGCTCTGCGGGCCACCACTGCGATGCGCTCGCCTGCCCACAGCATAAATTGCTGTGCCGGACCGATCCGGGCTCTGTACCACCGGCTCTGATGCCCCCAAACCTCAGCTAGAATCTGGGAAGGAGGCTGACTCACTGGCCGGGTCCAGCGCCACACCTGCTCCCAGCTCGGCCAGCCCCACAGCTAGGAAGTCTTCCTGTCACCTGCCTAGTTTCTGAGCTGGACTGGTGCCTGGTTTATCTAGTGAGAATGGCCAGTTCTTTCCCTTTCACAGCAACCCTCCAGCTCCAGGGCTTCCCGCCGGGGCTTCTCCGATTCATTACGTGCACTTCTGTCTCCTGGACAGGTGCTTTTTGCTCACCTGATATCCAGACCAGTGATCACGGGCACTCCAAAAATTTCGGAGCTTTTTTTGCAACACACCCCTCCTCCTCAGTCCCCAAATAGTCTTGCGGAGAGTGTGGGCATGAGACCCACAACTGTGGTCAGGTGTTCCCCAGCTGCCTCCCAGTCTATTCCTGTGTGTCTTAGTGGGTCCAGTGGACAGCTGCAAGCTAGCTGGGGTAGAGGCCAAAGGGGGGAACTGACAGCAGTGGCCTCCTGCAGTCCAGGCGCGAGACACTCTCTAAGAGTGTGTGGCAGCTTTCTGAGTGAGGTCTTCCTCCTGTGGCCCCCTCCATACCCACCCAGAGTGAGGCCGAGGCCGCTACGCTGAGCTCTTTGGACCCACACCTTCACCTGAGCCCTATGGCTCCCAGGGGGATCTTGACCCAAGTTGAGCCAGCCATTCTCAGAGTCAGTGATGGGCAAGTCAGGTTTTCATATGGTGTCACATGTGGATAGAGGGGCCGTGGAACAGCCTGTCCACCAAGGGGCTGAAAACTGATGAACCGAGCACAGCGAAAGATGGGGCCATGGCCTGAATGACCTTTCAGCCAGGCCCTAGACTTTCTAAATCAGCTCTTCCTGCTCTCACACTCCAAGACATATCCCAAATAGGAATGCTAGATAAAATGCAGGACACTCAGTTAAATTTGAATTTCAGATTCACAATGAATAATGTTTTGTATAAGTATATATCAGACATTGTATTTTTTAAAAGTATAACTATGTCCCAAATATTCCTTTTTTATAGCATAAGCATATCCCAAATTCTCAATAGGGCATATTTATACTAAAAAATTGTGTGTATCTGAAACTTATATTTAATGGGGCCTACTGTATTTTGATTTGCTGAATTTGGCAACTCTAACCGAAGACACTTTGGGCGCTGTGAGAGGAGAGGCTACTGGTGGGAACAGTCAGGACAGAGCCAGTCAGGGGCGACTGTGGCTCTAGGACAGAGCAAGGGACAGACCGGGGAAACAGAACCGCACGTGATGAAGCCTCTGTTGCACACAACCAGGGGTGTTAAGGGACCAGGAACACCCCAGAAAAGGGATCCTTCAGACATTCCCATCCTGACACTCGTCAGCCCGATGACCCAAGTCTTACTCAGCCCTTTATGGATCCCTCATCCGCATGAAGATCCTGACCCCCTGGGTCTCCCTCTGCTATTCTCCCCTTACGTAGAAGTGGGAGCCTTGCATCTCTGAAGGCAGATGCATATCAGGGGGAGTGGGGCAGGAAGTGAGGGGCAGGACAGTCCCGGGGCCAGGGACCACATCTGCAAATGTCTGGTCCAGCTCTGCCTTCAGCAGGCGTGGAGGCCAGGGTTTTGTGCTGGGTAGTTAAGGAAAGGGAGGGGCAGAGTCTTCCCCTGGGCGCTGCAGGTAGGACTGGAGAAGACCGAGGGTCAGGAACAACAGCGTGGCTTTGAGGCGGTGCCCCAGGACTTGGGCCTTGGGGTCAGGAGTGACAGACTTTGAGATAACTTCAGGGGAGGCTCTGGGGAAGAGAGGTCAGGTGTGAGGTGCCATGGTCCGGCCGCAGCAGGGTCCAGGGATTCCTGAAAGGTGGGTAAGGCGTCGGCGATGGGTAACAGACGACGACATGCCTCAAAGGACAGTGAAGCTCTGTTCCGTTTATTGCAAGTACAAGCAGGTTTTTATATTTTCATTTTTGGTAGTGATGAACATTTACAGGTGCCTAGCATGACAGTTAAGCAGAAAAAATCAATACAAAGGTACCCAGGGAAAGTACAATAATTTCCATAGTTTCAGTTATGTTAAACAAAAGTTGTTTTGACCAGGAAAACCATTAATCAGACAATTTGAAATAGCTCTGTGTATAGAGTTTGAATGTCTTATTGTTTATTGAAGTTCTCAGAGTTTGTCATGGGGCACAAGGTACGCTAGACCGAGCAGAGGTTAGGAAACTCATAAGCCTATGTGATGTCTGACTTAGCTATCTATCTTTCTGTCTAAAATATTTTTTTATGTACTATGGACTCTAACTCCTTGGTAACTGTTTCTACATGCTTAGTTTGTAGTAGCTAACCAGCTTCTCCTGTTTCTTTACCTGTCTAATTCTAATTGATATATATTCTTATTCAAGGTAAAGGAGGGGCTGTTATTCTAACAACTTTAGACATTCAGGGGCTATTTCATTAAAGGGGATTTGCCTCAGGACTTACTTAAGGGGGGCTGCCTTGGGTATTCCAGGCCCCCTACTAGCTGATATCATCTTATCCTGCAGTTGCTTAATCAGGTCAGAGAAGGAGGTGTTATTTCCCCTGAATTCACTGGACACTGTGGGCCCTTCCTCCTTTGGGGCGTCAGAGGAGGTGTTATTTTGGAGAAAGGCCAAGGTGATATTGTTCTCAGCCTGACTTAGCTGCTGTTCAGCTCTGAGAATGGTCAGCATTTCTAGGAGATTCCAAATTTGCAGAAAGGTAAAGGTTAGAATACCAAGAGACAGCAAGCTTAAAATGGACACCACGTATCCATTCACACCACGTCCGCCAGGCCGGAACACGCTTCTGTGAAGTCATAGTCCCCATGCCATGACTTTGTCAGCCGACATGGTTAGCATTGGACATGGCAGTGAGGGGTCCTGCAACCCCTGGAGGTGGTGTGAAGGGAACTGAGGGGAACCTTCTTTTCTACAGATTTCAGGGCTTAATGAGAAGACGGAGTCCAGGGCTGTGTCACCCTGGGCGACCTGTGTGGCTGCTCAGACAGGCCCCGCCTAGTCAGGTGCTGTGCGTCACTATCCTGAAATTCATCATACATTTTGATCAGTGGGACTCACGTTTTCTTTCTTTTAAAAAAATTTGTATTAATTGATTTTTTAGAGACAAAGAGAAACATCGACCTGCTGTCTACCCATTTACGCACCCATTGGTTGACTCTTGTGCCTGCCCCAACCAGGGATCAAACCCGCAACCCCAGGGCACCAGGATGATGCTCCAGCCAACTTAGCTACCTGGCCGGGGTGGGGGCCTCACATTTTCATTTTACACTGGGCCCCCCAAAGTCTGCAGCCCGCCCTGGAAGAAACTGTTTCCCAAGCTCATCCCTGCTCCCCCACTCGGTCTCCAGGTGGGTCAAATTCCACTTCCCTTTCCCTTCCAGCCGGCAGCCACATCCACCACCAGCGGGGCCTCAGACTGCCCGCTCTTGGCAGGGAGTCCATTCGGGGTGTCCTTGTTGCTCAGTATTTGTATTCCTGTCCACAGGCTCTCAGAAAAGTGAGTCCCACAGCACAGATCAAGCCCATGGAATACCGGAAGAGCCAATGAGGGTTAAGGAGAACTGACCAACGGAGGTGAAGGATGGTCCAAAACCAAGGGAAGCGTGCAGAGTCCTGGGCCTGCAGAGGAGGAAAAAAGTGGACAGGACTTGCTTGAGATGACGTCCACGAGATCAGAGACAGAGAAGCAACTGCCCAGGGCAGAAGGCCGGCCGCACAGAATGCTTGAGACAAGCCCCCTGTCCTTCCTGCATTTGGGTGAATTTGCTTAAGCTCTTTTTAGATTCCCTGCTTAAAAGATCTCTTCCATTGCTGGGTCCAAGAACTCCCAGTAATGCCCACTGATGGAGCACCCACTTGGACCAGGCCTCCCAACCTTATGGTTTTGCCTACTTCTCCTGAAGTGATCCTATGGAGAATTTTGTTATTCAACTGTATTCTTTCTGATTTTTTTCTATATTTTTAATCAGCTTTATTGAAGCATAATTTACATATAATAAAATGCATCTATGATAATAGTACAGTTTTATGACTTTTGACAAATGTGTACACCTATGTAACAACACACTCAAAATGCAGAAAGTGACTGTCACCCCACTAAGGTCCCTTGGTGTCCCTTGGCACTCAGTTCCCTCTCAAATTCAGTTCCAGGTAATCTGTCTGCTTCTTGTCGCTATGAATTAGTTTTGCCTTTTTGAAAATTTCATAAAAAGAAAATTATACGCTCTATAGTCTTTTGTGTTAGGTTTTTTCATTCAATATTATGATTTTGAGATTACCTGTTACTTGTATTTCAGTAATGTGTTCCTTTTTTTTAAAATATTTTATTTATTTATCTTTTTAGAGGGGAAGGGAAGGAGAGAGGAAAGAAACATCAATGTATGGTTGCTTCTCGTGCATCCCCTGCAGGGAACTGGCCCCTGCCGGAAACTGGCCTACAACCTAAGCATGTGCCCTGACTGGGAATCGAACCGCGATCGTCTGGTTCGCAGGCCCGCGCTCAATCCACTGAGCTACACCAGCCAGGGCTCAGTAATGTGTTCCTTTTGTATTGCTAAGTAGCATTTCATTTAATTTATACTTCATTTAATGCACCCGCTTACCGGCTGATGAATATTTGGTTTGTTTATTTCGGGCCACTATGAATAAAGCTTCTATGAACATTTGTACACGAATTTTTGTATAGATGTAAGTTTTCATTCCCCTTTGGTAAATATTGAGGGGAGCACCTGGTGATGACTCACAGGGTAAGTATCTGTTCAAGTTGGTAAGAAACTGCCAAGTCGCTTCCAAAGCACCAGTTGTATTCCCACCAGCAACGTGGGAGTGTCCCAGTGGCTCCACATCCTTGCCCACACTTGGCATTGTCAGTCAGTTACATTTGGGCCACCCGTGAACTAATGATGAGTGTCTTTCTCATCTTTCTCAAATAATGAGGTGTATACTGCCCACTCACACAGCTTCCTTCCTGAAGTCTCATCCCAAAATTTTGTCTAGCTGTTTGATTTTTTTTATATACTGAACTCCTTTCTTCTGGCTGTTATGTTGGAACATCAGTCGAAGAGAGGACCTAGTGAGTGGCCGGCAGCCCAGCAGTGGGCTCTTCCCACTTCGACTGTTTACTTCTGCCTGGACTCACCCACCGGCCTCACCAGTCACAGAAATGCAAACCAGTGTGGCCAGGGGTGGCATTGTCTCTTGTGCTGCAGAAGATGGAGTTTCTCTGAGGCCTTCATTTTCTCTTTTGAAAACATTTTTTAAAAATCCTCACCTAAGGATATGTTTATTAATTTTAGAGAGAAAGGAAGGTAGAGAGAGAGAAAAACATTGACAGGTTGCCTCTCGTAAGTGCTGCAACCAGGGATTGAACCCATAACCTAGGTATATGCCCTTACTGGGAATCGAACCCGCAACTTTTGGTGTAAGGGACAACACTCCAACCAACTGAGCCACCAGCCAGGGCTTAATTTTCTTGCTTGAAGTATAAAATGTCCTTGCTACCTTGACGTAAAAGTCATTAGATTAATGACTTAAAAACATTTCCAAGTTCCAAAGTTGGCAAAATAGAAAAAAACATTTTGGCAGCAGGGAAAGAGAAAATAGAAATTGAAATCAACTCTTCTATGAAATATACTTTTTAAATATTCCTTTTCCTATTAATAAGTTATGTATTTAGCCCTGGCCAGGTGGCTCAGTCGGTTGGCGCGCTGTCCCATACACTGAAGGGTTCCCGGTGGTAGTTCAGTCCCTTGTCGGGGCACATGCAGAAGGCAACTGATAAAGGTTTCTCTCTCACATCGATGTTCTCTCTCTCTCTCTCTCTCTCTCTCTTAATCAATAAACATATCCTTGGGGTGAGAATTAAAAACAAATCATTCATGTATATCGAAGAAATTAGCAAATTGATCAACACTGAAAAGAAGTGTCCCTACCCAGAGGTACTCGCTGTTGACATTTTAATGTTTCTCATTCCAGAATTTTTAAAATGCACTTAGACATAAAAAAAGGGTTTCAGTTTGATAAACAGAACACCCAGCGGTTGAAGTGGGCTTCAGGGATGGAAGAATTCCTCCGAGCATGAGAGGAGGTGTCCAGGACGAAACGTTTCGGAAGGAGACTTGGAACCTGAGAGAAGCTGCCGGAGAGGTCGGACTGGTGTGTTCTGGCGGCCGCTGAAGCTGAGGATTGAGACACCTGAGGGAGGGGAGGAGGGGACCAGTTGAGACAATAATGAGAAATTCTGCAGTAAAAGGGACTGGTTCCGGAGTGCTGCTTTTGGAAACTGGTTTCTGCTGAAGTGTTTTGTGATGTGTGCCACGAAGTCAGTGATTTGGATCTTTTTCCTGGAATGAGGAAATGGATGCATGGACGGATGGACAGAACTCCATTGTTCACCCTACACCTGCATCAGCCTCTCTTGATGCCCAATAGTTTCACAATTGTTACCTCACTTAACCTGACAGGGGACTCAAGACTTGGAAACTTTTAGTTTCAGGTAAAAAGTTATAAGTCTAGCAAGTAATGCATATGTTAAAGCTTTTGTTTCAGATCCTACAGCAAAGGCCCACCCTGGCTCCTGAGAAAACAGCCAACCTCCTGGGGCACTGCTGGAGACCACCACCTGGGGACAAGTGGAGGCAACCAGGCCACTGTGTTCCAGGGAGAGCAGACGACCACCCACCCCTGGGAATGGCTAACCGCCCAGGACAGGAATATTGCAGTTTTTTCTACCTGACCCTCCCTGAATCTCAAAACCCCTCACCATACCTTGTTTATTCCCTGCTATAAAAACCTTGTCCTGGAAAGAGAGGGGAAGACAGCCTGTTAGGCTGCGAATGCGCCATCTTCTCAGATTGCCAGCCATCTGAATAAAGCACCATAGAGATTCAATCCCTGTCTCTGCTTATTGGGTTTGGTAGTGACAGGCAGCACAAACACCAGCATCTTTTCTGGTTTCAAATCCTCATAAGCACCTGTGGGATGGGTATTACTCTTCTGTTTTTACAGAGGAGGAAACCCAGGATGAGAGAGTTTAAGTAATTTACCCAGGGAGTTGTAGAATTTAAACCCAAATCCCACCATCCTCCTGCTCAAGAGTCAGCCCAGTGCCCACCATCATCCTTTCCTGAGTGTCCCTGCACCCCAGGTGCCCGATCACTTTAGCGCTCACATAACACAGGGGTTTCCCAGAGGTTTCTTTCCACTGCTTGGGACTGGGGAACTAGGGCCCAGGGCCACGCAGTGCCTCTGGCAGAACAGCCACGCCCCTGTGAATTCCTTCCCAATGATTTAACTACAAGTTCCAAGATAAGGCCTGGGCCTGACTGGAGGCCCCCGTCCAAGCTGAGGAAGGAACGTTCATCCTGCCCTTAGTTCTTGCTCCTAAACCATCTGGCTTTTGGACAGAAGTCAGCCCATCAGCCTTCCGGAACAACTGAGTAAATTATGATCACTTCCTTATCCAGATACCTGCTTGGCCCGACAAGGGACGTCTGTGTGTTGGCCATGAATTGTTTCTTCTTCTTACACAACACTAGAGCGTGCACCTCCTGACTGCGGCTCCCGGCTGCTGACTTGTCCTTGAGCTGTGTCACTAATCCCAGGGCCTGACAGAGGCTCACCAGGCTGCATGGACTGCCAGCTGCTGGGGGTTCCCCTAAAAGACACTCCACTGGCAGTCAGGATGAGCCAGGAAGCCAGGTGCTGAGAGGAGCTGCTGGAGGTGGTATAGCAACCCCCACCCCCACGCCTTTTCCCAGGTGCCAGGACCCACACTACTCCCCCCGCCCAGGCACCAAGAGGACCTCTTTGTTGCAGTCAGCTGGATTCGGGTAGAGTTTTATAAGCACAACTGTCCATCTTCTAAATCCTCTACAAATACCACCTGTGGGCAGAGCCAGGGAAAGGGAAGACAAAGGGGGCTTGTGCTTGTATTGCAGTGAAGGTCAGGCTGAAAAACGCTTTCTGTGAGTTTCTCTTGGTTCAGGCTCCTTCCTTCTAACTCACTGTTGGCAGCAGTGAGGGACATTGGGGAGGAGGCGAGGGAGCTGAGGCAGCGTCACTGGGGGAGGTGGTGTGGTTTGGGCTGTCTACAGCCAGAAAATGTGGATGGGATCTGAGGGAAGACACACACACACACACAAATATACGCACAGAGAGACACACAGCCTAGGCACCGGCATCTGGGCAAGAGTGGGTCCTGGCACAGGGCTACGTGGTGTGGAGGCCCTGGTCAGTTGTCATTTGGGGAGATGGAGGAATTGAGATTTCTGAGATGTCTTGGGCTCATGCAAGGGAGACTTGCCAAATAAAAGGTTAGGCACAAATAGAAAAAAATTGAGGGTTTTCTTTTTGTTTTAATCCATCACCATCCCCTTCTCACTGCTTTCTGGAATGGGGTTACTATGAAGAAAGAGCCAGAGAATTCATTAGCAAAATAACACAGGAAAGTTATTAGTGAGCAGAAGTTATTGGACAATACAAGGAAGCAGAGAGTTTGGAAACCTCCCGACCTGGACCTGGACCTGGACCTGGACCTGGATGCGGAGTTCCTTTGGGTCCAGCGAGGCCCAACCAGGAAGTGGCCCTCCCTGTGAAGGCAGAGGGGCATGGATGAGGCAGGGTGAAGGGGAATGGGAGGGGGAGCAGGGGGCAGAGCTCTGAAGACAACTCCATGGAGAAAAGGAACAACCATTCCAGGACATCCTCGGTGTGTTTAAGAGACAACAAGCCTTTTGGGGCAGCAGTCTGGTCTCAGTCCTCTCAAGCTTAACCCAGAAGCTGCCCAGGCTTGTCTGGCCCCTGGAACAGCAGAGGCTGCATAGTTGACAAGTTCACTGACCATGAGCCATCCTCTCCCTCTCTCTGGGGCTGACGATGCCCGTCAGTCCTCAGCTCTTGACTTTGAACCTGGAGAGTCGGTAAAATGTTTCAGTTGCCTCCAAGGAGGGAGAGAAACACGGGAGACACAGGTCATCCCCAACAGCCCTCATTGGCTAACGGGACTAAAAGCAGGACCACCTTATCTCGTAAGGCTGTGGGAGTTTATTGCAAGGAATTCCCAGTGCGTCTCTCCTCATGAAAATGCTGAACGGGCTCTCACAGGCATGGCTCTGTCCCTGCTTCTAAGACTCTGCCAGGGGGTGCTGGCCACCAAGTGGGTAACAGTTCCCAGAGTCCCTGTGGACTGGCCTTGTGTCACCAGAATGGAGGGTAGGAGGTGGTAGAGTCACCGCTGGCCAGAGCTGGGAGATGAAGGCCTAAAATGGCCAGATGGTAGCCATGGTGACCATACAAGGGGGCGAGAGATGAAAAATCATGGGGCTTCAGAAACTGGGGCTCTTGGATTAGCTAGGTCATTACTGAGGTGACTAATATAGGGTCCAGCTTTTTGGACATTTATGAGAACATTAGCAGCTACACCAGGGCAGGAACCACCCAAGACCGTCTCAAGCACGTGAAGACAGGCAGGGACCATAATGGTGAACGTGTGCAGGAGGCGCGCCAGGTCAATCTGCCCGGGGCGGTGCTTCGTACACTTTCTCTGGTGAAGAGCTATTTTTCTCAATAAACTACAGTCGATCTGCTCAGGAAGAGTCAGGCTATGATAACACACACCAGAGGCTGGAAGTTTAAACAACAGGAATTTATTTTCTTATAGTTCTGGCAGCTGGAAGTCTGAGATCAAGGTGTCAGTGGGTTGGATTCTCCGAGGCTGCCCTCCTCGGTTTGCAGACGGCCACCATCTGTGGCGTCCTTGCAGGACCTTCCCTGGGTGCCCAGCACGCGTCTGTGTCCAAATTTCTTCTTCTTAAAAGGACACCAGGTAGCCCTGGCTGGTGTGGTTTGATGGACTGAGTGCCTGCCTGTGAACCAAAGGCTCGCCAGTTCGATTCCCAGTCAGGGCACATGCCTAGGTTGTGGGCCAGGTCTCCAGTGGGGGGCGCACGAGAGGCAACCACACACTGATGTTTCTCTCCTCCTCTTTCTCCCTCCCTTCCCCTCTGTCTAAAAATAAATAAATAAACTGTGTTTTTTTAAAAGGATACCAGGTATATTGGATTAGGGCCCATCCATACGACCTCATTTTACCTTAATTTGAATCATGTAAGGACCCTCCCAGTTGTGCTAATATTAGACTAGTGAGCACCACTGTGGTAGAAAAAAGAGGTGATAGGACCTTTTTTGTGTGTGGACTGTTAAGGTCTGAGCTGACCTGAGACCCACTGACATGCAAATCTGAGTGACGGTGTAAGTAAGTTATAATAGGGCCAAGGAGCAAGTCTAAAAGGAATTCTGTCTTTACCCTTGTGGGGGGTCCCCAGTGAAAGGGCCACTACTTCCTGGTATGCAGATTCAATGCAGTACCTTTTTTTTTTTTTTAAAGATTTTATTTATTTATTTATCTTTAGAGGGGAAGGAGAGAAGAAGAGAAACATCAATGTATGGTTGCCTTTCGTGCATCCCCTGCTGGGAGTTAGCCTGCAAGGAACCAGCCTGCAACCCAGGCATGTGCCCTAACTGGGAATCGAACCGCGATCGTCTGGTTCGCAAGCCCACGCTCAATCCACTGAGCTACGCCAGCCAGGGCTCAATGCAGTACCTTTTGGCTACGTACCACCATACATAGGCCTGGTGACAAACAGTGCCAGCCCAGGTGAGTCTCAGTAGCATTTCCTGGAACCCCTATCATCGAACAGGAAATTTAAAAGACCTTACTCACACATGGGAAATTTAAAGCAACTAAAAGGACTGAGTGCAAAACCTACCAACAGGAGGAAAACACAAGAAACGGGAGTAAAACCCAACGGGAAATAAAGTATAAAATAGCCCTAGCCAGTGTGGCTCAGAGGGTTGGAACATCATCCTGGAAACTGAAAAGTCGCGGGTTCGATTTCTGGTCCGGGCACACGCCTAGGCTGTGGATTTGGTCCCCAGGCAGGGTGTGTGCTCGAGACAACAAATTGATATTTCTCCCTCGAATCTATGTTTCTCTCCCCACCTCTCTCCCCTCCCTTCCCCTTGCTCAATAAGCATGTCCTTGGGTGAAGATTAAAAAAGAGCATAAAATAGCTGAATCGAATACAGTTAAGAGACCGGTCATGAAATCCGAATTTAGTGAGGTTTGATGGTCTTAGTCCTTCCCTGGTAAATCGGGATGGTTCGCTGGGCCCACTAACAGGAAGTAAGCCCCACGTGAGCCAGGGCGCACACAAGCATCTGAGGCATCCAGCACAGCCTGTGGCCGAAGCTAGAAGCCCTTTGGACGTGACGCTCGGGCACTCTGCTCTGGAAAATGATCACTGGGCCGTGAATGGGACCTTTAAGACCTCCGACCTTAGGTCCCACATGTAGGACACCAGGGCAGGGCTGGCAGTGACCTAGATGAGCAACAGCATCAGCAGGTCACGGGAGAGGAGCTGGGGGTGGGTCTGTCAGACTGCGGGGGCCCCTGATCATCAGCATCGCCACTCGATCTTGACCCAAGCCACAGAACCAAATTGGACTTTCCGGTTCTCACGGGACTAGTCTATTCGGACCGAGTAAACCTAGGACTCGGACAATTCGTGGACGGAGCGGGGCAGTCTGAAGAGAGAATGAAGTCCTGCTAATGAGAGAGCGCGGTGCTCGCGTGATTCATTAGAGAAACAAACGAGATCTGTCTGCATCGTCCACCGCACAGACGAAATGGGTCATCCTTCTTACCATTGACTCATGAAATATAACATTTGCTATTTGGCCAGGCCATTTTTCTGCACACTGACTACACCAGTGTTGGTGAGATAAAGATCTAACCTCTAATAAACTCAAAATATTTCTTGGGCGAGAGAGTCTAGTAAACAGTAAAAACAGAATATGACAAATACAGGGACAGAGGCTTATCTTCTAGCTATGTGTGTTTGGGAGGAAGCAATAAACACAGAACAAATAAAATATATGTTACACAGTAATCATTGTCCTGGAAAAAGAGAAAGCAAGGAAAGAAGCAAGCGGGGAGGAGAACACTGCTCTTGTAAACAGGATGGTGAGTGACATGGTGATATTTGAGTGAGGCCTGTAGGAAGTGAGGGAGTGAGCCACGCAGTCGCATGGAGGAAGGGGAAACTGCAAGTGCAAAGGCCCTGAGGCAGGAGCATGCTTGTTGTGTTCCAGAATACAGCTGGAGCCAACGCAGCTGGAGCTCAGGGAGCGAGGAGGGCAGAGGTGAGAAGCGAGGCCAGAAAGGTGATGTCATTTCCTGTGAGTAAAATGAGCAGCCATCAGAGGGTGTTGAATAGAAGAATGACAGGCTACGACTTAGGATTTAAGAGAACCGCTCTGCCTGCTGTGCTGAGAATGGACTGGCGGGAGCGACAGCAGAAGCAGGAGGACCAGGTAGGGGCTGTTCTAGAAATCCAGGGTAAAGAGGAGAGTGGCTTGGGCCAGCAAGGGACAAAGTGGCCAGAGTGGGACATAATTTTTATTTATCTTTAGAGGGGAAGGGAAAGAGAGAGGGAGAGCAACATCAATGTATGGTTGCCTGTTGTGTGTCCCCTGCTGGGAACCGGAACCAGGCCTCTAACCCAGGCATGTGTCCTGACTGGGAATCGAACCGCAATGATGTGGTTCGGAGGCCCGCGCTCAATCCACTGAGCTACACCAGCCAGGGCCAGAGTGGGACATAATTTGAAGGTAGAGTAGAACGAATAGGGTTTGCAGATGGTTTGAATTTAGAGAATGAGAGAAAGAGAGGAGTCAAGGAGGACTCCACATTTCTGTATTGTTGGTTTTTGTAAAAATCAGGTTTTTGGAGAAGCAGTTTACATACAGTAAAATTCACCATTTTTAGTGAATGGTCCTATAGGTTTTGATAAATGAATTCAGTATGTAACCACACCTAAATCAAGTTAAAGAGACAGTTCACTAGAAAAATCATCACTAGAAAAATATCCCACATGCCCCTTTGTGGTCAATCCTTCCCCTCATCCCAGCCCCTGGCAACCACCCACCTGCCCTCTGTTCCTACGGTTTGCCTTTCCCACAATGTCGTATAAATGGAGTCATACAGCACGTAGCCACTTGAGTTTGGCTTCTTCCTTTGCATTCATGACTAGAAGAAGGAAGAAGGTGGGAAAGGATAATGCCCCTTTTATCAGGAAAAACAGTCTTCCCGAGAAACCATCAGACAACTGTTTCCATTGTGTTGGACAACACACCCCCATAGGCACTTGGGACCAAGCCGGAGATCCTGGAACCGTGTTCAGCTTTTCCAGGCTCTGAGGTGGAGGAAGCAAAGGACAGGGAGGCGAAAGGGTGTTGCCTAGCCAACCAGAGAAGCCTGCCCACTACAGGGATGTTGCGGGGTTAAATGTGTGCTTTTTCACATTTGTTCTGAATGCAGAGTGGAACAGAGTTGAGAGGTTCTGGCCTTGGAGGGAAAGTCCCCCCAACAGTTCAAGGTTTGAGGGAGGAGCAGACTGTGTGACGGAGCAACAGCCAGGCCTCCAGGCCTGAAGCTAAGGCAGTTCCTGGTGTAATGACATCCTTCACTGCTGTCATCTCCACCCCTGCCCTTGGGGAGGTTAGGACTCTACAAAGGGCTGTTCAGTGAGCGGAGGCGTCTGCCTGAATGGGCGTATTGGCCCGGTTCCCACTGGAGACTTCCCCGGAGACGACAGCTGGGCAGGCCCGAGGGCTCATCTGCAGCTCCAGCTGCAGGTGGTGTTTGTGGGACCAAAGCAGCAAGGCCTTCCCCAGGGAGCGGTCTAGATTTGGGGTGTGCTCCTGGGCCCACCTCCAACCAGGGAGCAAATGGCTCCTCTGTGGTCCTGGCGTGGACCCTGCCAGGGCTGGGCTGACTCCATTTCCACCTCCAGGACCCCCTCACCCTGATTGGGAAGGGGAAATCATTGGAAATCCTGTCAAACTGAGGAGCCAGGTTCCGGCTGCCCTCCCCAGGCCCACCCGGACCCTCAAGTTCTTTGAGACGGTCAGAAGGGTGCCCTCGGGCTCCAGGGCTTCCTGGAGGCTGCTCGCCCAACTCAGAGAAAGCCCACCATTGTGGCCACTTATGGGGCAACTTCTCTACCCCGGCAGGTGTGTCTAGGCATTCCTTTCTCAAGGGCTTCTCTCAGGATGCCACTTAAAAGGGCTCATGTGTGTTGTGAAGGGGAGGGAAGGAGAGTTGGAGACAAACAGGCAAGAAAGAACCGAGGGAGAGAGAGGATGAGGAGGGAGCCCAGGAGAAGGAAAAGGAATGGAGGAAGGGGTGCCTAGTGATAGAAGGTGGGGGAGCGAAGAGCAGAGGCAGAACCTGCATGACAGGAGGGGAAACCGAAGAAAGGGCGACGGAAGGCAAGGAGACCGTAGAGGTACAGTGACTGGTAAAGAGGGGACTGAGTCACAAAGGGGAGGCCCTGGGATTCAGCTCCCAGCTGAGCCACCCACTCACTCCCTAGGCTGGTTCCAGGTGAGCAGGAGACCAGTTTAGCATTTATTTGTTTATTTTCATAAAACCAACCCCACAGCATTTACTGTGATCTGGTAATAACCTAAAGGTAATCAAAACAACATGAACAGATATTTTAGAAGAGTACCCCCAATAAAGGGTACTAAACAACAAACAAAAACCTACACCCCCCTGTCAAAAGCTCACTTCACTGACTGGTTCTGGTTGGAGACACCCCACTTTGGGCGCGACTGGGTCTAGTTGTTTTCTTGACTTTGCTTTAGAATGAATCTCTTTTGCGTAAACTATTTCAGCGAAGCCCAGGAGGACTAGGACTGGTTCCGAATGTGGGGGCTGTGCGGAAAGGAGGGGCAGGTTCCGGAGGCCAGTGGCCTAGCTGCAGAAGAACGAAGGGAGGGAAAGGCCATCCCAAGGGAACAGGAGTGCTACCTAGGTCCCCTGCAGGGCAGGAAGCCAGGATCTCCTTATGGCCTAGGACATTGCCCTCACCCCACCCCTGTGGGTGCAGGCAGGTGACTCAAATCCAAGATGAGGCAGGGCCTGGAACCCTACGGTCTCACTNCTAGTTGTTTTCTTGACTTTGCTTTAGAATGAATCTCTTTTGCGTAAACTATTTCAGCGAAGCCCAGGAGGACTAGGACTGGTTCCGAATGTGGGGGCTGTGCGGAAAGGAGGGGCAGGTTCCGGAGGCCAGTGGCCTAGCTGCAGAAGAACGAAGGGAGGGAAAGGCCATCCCAAGGGAACAGGAGTGCTACCTAGGTCCCCTGCAGGGCAGGAAGCCAGGATCTCCTTATGGCCTAGGACACTGCCCTCACCCCACCCCTGTGGGTGCAGGCAGGTGACTCAAATCCAAGATGAGGCAGGGCCTGGAACCCTACCGTCTCACTGTTGTGCTCCCTCATCCACCGGAAGATTCACAGAATCAGCTGTGAGTCACTGGTGAGTCAGCTTCTGGGGCTTCGGAGGCAAAGCTGCCTCAGCTCAAATCCAGATGGGCCACTGAGCACGGGGCGGGGGTGGGGGGCGGGGATAGCCCACTCTCATGGGAGTGGTTTCTCCCACCCAGCCCTGTTTGAAAGCCCAAAAGGCAGGGTCCTGCAGCCCCCACGCCCTTGGGGGCCTTTTATGTAGCAGAGCTACATTTTGTCCTCTTCTGCAGGGAAGGACAAAACAGAGGTCTGGAGTTAGGATGTTGAATCTCAGGTGGGCAGGACCCTAGATGCCCCCATTTTAACCCCAACTGCACCCCTGCTTCCCAATGTCTCCGTTCAAGGGGAAAAAACAGGACCTGGATAATAATTTATTGAAATTTGGGAGAATAAATAAAATGTGCAGTCAGGCTTACAAATAACTGTAAAAATCACGAACGTATATACACAGAGGCGCTCCCGGCCCCAGGGTGGGGGAACCTGAGTCGGGGGTCGGGGTGGCAGAGTGAGGGCGGGGTCTCTCAGAGGAAGACGTGAGCCAGCACGCGGGCGCCCTCCAGAGGTAGATGGCTTATTTACAACTGAGGAAACTGCCTGTGTTTAGGCTGCTGGGGCGCCCCGGGCCGCCCTGTGTCTCTGGATTCTTAACCCCGACGGCCCGCTCCCCTGAGAGTGTCCGCGGAACTGAACCCCTTGCACGATCCTCTGCACCCAGGAACGGTGGGAAGCCAGGCTGATGTAGACGCCCGGTCGGTTGCGCTCCGCGCAGCCCTCGCCCCAGCTGATGATGCCCTCCAGCAGCCAGGTGCCCTCGACCTGGCACATCAGGGGGCCTCCAGAGTCGCCCTACGGAGAAGAGGGCAGGTTAGGGATCCATGCAACGCAGCGGGTGGTAAACGGTTGCCTTTGTTAAGGGGGAGACATTTCTCCATCCTGGAGGCAGCGCCCGAACTACAACCAGGCAGGGAGGGCCAGGTAGGATGCCTTCAGGACTCACTTCCGGTGACAAACACTCAGTGTGAGACCTCCTTCCTCACAGGTGAGACAGAGAGTTCTGTTACTTGTTTCACAGATGGGAAAATTGAGGCTCGGAAAGAAGAAATGACTTGCCCAAGCGGGCAACCAGAGGCAGCCAAGTAGGAATTGCAAGCAGGTCTTCCAATACCCGAGCCCAGGCATTGACTGCACACTCTCCTGCCATCCACCACAGCAACAGAGCTGTGGTGGAGGGTGTAGGATCCCCGCCTCAGGACAGTGCAAGCCTCCTGAGAATGGGACCTGGACACCTGAGGTGCTCAGTGTTATGTTGGGTGTATGAACAGATGGATGAATGACTGAACCCAGTGGAGGCCTGTTCTGCAGGCATCTAGGGGCACTGCAGGTCACCGCTGATTCTGGGGGAGGCCCAACCAACCATCGGGAAGCTCAGGGGGGGCAGGGCTGGGAATGAGGTGGGGTGCTCACCAGACAGGCATCCCGTTCCCCCTCTAGGTAGCCAGCACACAACATATCCTCGGTGATGGCTCCTTGCCCAGCTCCCCGCCAGTACAGGCGACCACAGATTTCTGAGTCGATGATGGGAACCTTCAGCTTCTGTAGTGTCTGAGGGTGGGGCAGGGGCACTGGGAGCAGGGAGGAGAGAGTCAGGCGCCGGAAGCTCTCCTGGTTGCCTCCTCAATTCCCTCTTCCGTTCATTCCCTTCAGCAGTGCTTCTCAAAGGCTAATGGATCACCTCTGTTAGGCTCTCCCAAGAAGGCTGCAGAAAACCCATATTCCGGGCCCCACCTCTGGGCCTGCTGAATCAGAGCATGAACACGCAGCTTGAAGCTTGGCATTGTTAACCAGATCTCTGATGCCCACAAGTGGTTAGAACCAAGGCTCCGAGTTTGTCCTGTCCCAGGCACTACTTCATCTAGCATGGGCACTGCTGCAGATGAGGTATCAATAAACGAGCACTCAGTGTTGAATGTCATGAGGACTTGAAGAATTCGCTGACAGCCTGGGAGGCAGGGCATTGTCGATCCTCCAGTCCCCAGTGCCAGTTCTCACGGAACCCCCTAAGAAGAGCCCTGGGGAGACTGGCTGCAGTCTCAGTCAGTGGGATCTCCAGATACCCAAAACGATGTCATTTCTCTTAAATTTTTCGGAATCTGGATACAGTCCCATTTTTCTGACACTTTGTCCTTTCTTAGTCTCTCCCTCATTTTTTTTTTTTTTGCTTCACTGCCTCTTAATTTATCTAGTCTGCTCTGTGTTTTGTGTTTCTAGATGATTTTTTCCAAACTTCCAAACTTGGTTTGTAATTATATTTTGCAGTTAGGGAGATTGTATTACCTCCTGGGCATTTTGCCTGCAATTACAGCATGCTGCCACCAGGGGTACCTGTTCCCACTTTGGTATCTTAGGGTTTAGTATCTTACTCAGCTTGCCCCCACGTATGCCTCCTTTCAGACATTCATAGATCACTTAATAGCTTCGTTTGATTTGGCTCCTACTGCCTCAGAACACAGCCAAAGGTAACTTTCAATTAGAAATGACCTGAAATCATCCACTTAGGCTTCTGTGATATCACATCTTTGGATGCAATCCATCTTTTTGTCTGTTTCTATCATGCTATGCCTTTGGCCTCTACACTTTGCTGCAAAGACACCTCTGTTTCTGAGTGCCCACCATCCTCTGTCCTTATCCATCCCCAACCACCTGGTGGGGAAGAAGCTCACCTCCATCATGGACAGTCCCCCAGCCTGCAATCCAGCAGTCCGTGTTCGGATGGAGATGGACAGAGAAATCAGGCAGGCAGATGGGAAGGATTCGCTCAGAAAACTGGATGGAGTGCTCGAGGCGCACCAACGCAATGTCCGCACGGGAACCCTCCTTCCAGGAGTACACAGGGTGGGGATGCACCCAGGCAATACCCACCTCCTGGGACCTTGGGCCAGGATTCCCCAGCTGCCAGGCACCCAGCAGCACAGAGTACAGGGATGGCTTGTTCAGAGTGCTGGAAGGAGAGCGGAGGGGAGGGAGTTAGCCAGGAACCACGGGTGGCCAGAAAGGAGCTAAAAGGGGAAGAGTACACACGACGAGTCCCCACAAAAGCAAAAGAAACAAAAAGAAAGGTAAAAGAGGGAAGGAGTAGGGTCACTGCTGAGGGACCCCAGATGGACCAGGGCCTGGCAGCCAAAGCTGTGTGAGGAGCCCAGGTGTGGGGCAGAAAGCTGGGGACTCAAGTGGAAGAGATGGGCTGTCATACCCTTTGAAGCAGTGGGCGGCGGTGACCACCCAGCGGCTGGTGAGCAGGGAGCCTGCACAGTGGTGAGTCCCATTCTTCTGGATGCTCACAACCCAGGGCCACTGGGCATCTGCGCTGTCTTCACCGCCCACAATCCGGTTCAGCTGCTGGGGCTTCCCACAGGCTGGGGTCCCTGGCGGAAGGGGGTCCAGTTTTCTCTCATCCCCTCAGCATAGTCCTCCTCCCCTTCTGCCTGCCCTTTACCCACCTCCAGTACTTAGGCCTGTGCACTATTGCCTCTCACTCTGCCTTTCTATCCTGCCTGTACCCCGTCCTTGGCCATTTCTTCTCTGGCCTGCCCTTTCTTTGCCCTCCCTTTTGGCTGGCCTCCCCTCGCCTCCCCCTGCCCCGCTCGGTTTAACACTGCCCACAACTGCTCCTTTTCCCTTCTTGGCCACTTGCCGTTCTTGGCTCTGGCTGCACTTGGTTCTCTCTCCTCCACGTCCCAGTCTCCGTTCTGCCCTCTGGGCCTCCTTTCCTGTCTGCTCTCTAGCTCAACCCCACTCTTGCCTCACTGCCTCCTCCCGACCTGGCCCCACAGACAGACACACAGACACTGCCCTCCCCCTCGGGTTTCCTCCATTCCCCTCCCCTCTGGACAGCTTCTACTCACCAGGTGTCTTGGCAGCACCAAGGATGGCTAAGGACAAGAGAAGGAAAAGGTCAGGCCAGTGGAGAGGCCCTTCCGTGTCCAGTGGAGAGAAGTCCCCCAGTGTCCAGCGGAGAGGATACCCCTCCCCCCATGCCCAGTGCCCCTCTCCAGTCTCATTCCAGGCCCCTCTGGGCGCCCGGGTAGGGCATTTCCTGGAGCCTGGGTAGGGCAGACATAATCCTCATGCTGTTGTTATAAGCTGAGGCTTACCTGTCTTTCTCCAGTTTGTGCCCAGGATCCATCCCACCTTTTGGGGGGTAAGGAACCAACTCCTGGGACGCCTTTCACAGAGAGTGGACACACGCCTGACCCTCTCGAGCTTCCTCCATCAAACCCGAGCAGTGACCCAAGACTCCCTTTACCCCTCACCCCAAGCCGAAGGCCTGGAAGCTGCTACCCCAAAAGACAGAAGAAACAGGAGGGAGGAAGATGAAGACAATGATGAGTTTGATCAGTAAGAACCACCAAATGGGAAGCATACAAGCTCTCCTAGGACCTCCAGTGTTTCATTTAATCCTCATGACCGTGGAGAAAAGTGAGGCATGGCACAGTCAGATCGCAGGAGAGAGAGGGAGACGGGCATGGAGGGGGCAACAGGGGGTTGGCGGGGAGAGAGCACCAGGGAGGAGACTGGATTCAGGTAGGAAGGCAGCTGAGTTGAGAGGGAGGAGGAAGTGGTCCTGGAGGGGCAGAGAGCAAGGGAAGGAGACGGGGAGGGGCACAAGGTCCTGAGGACTCACCTGTGGAAGCCAGAAGCAGCAGGGAGGTTAAGATCCCAAGACAGCCCCCACCCAGGACTCGGGGGGTTCTGGAAAGAAGCATGTCGGAAAGAAGGGGCAGGGTCACAGCCTAGTGAGCTGTTCTGTGCTGGCCAGCAGGAGTGTGAAGGGTTCCCTGCAGGTCACCCCAGTTTTTATCCTGGGAGGTGGAATGCCGTCAGACCAGTCCCCCCAGTGAGTGGCTCAGTCCCTGCCACCCGGGGCTGTAGGTCACCAGAGGGGGTGGGGCTGCTAGGAGGAAATGAGCCTTAACGGGAACTGGGGGGCTCTAGCTGAGACCCCTGCCTCGGTACAGGACTAATGGACTCAGGCTCTGATCTGAAGCTCCAGCTGCGGGCCCAGGATCTGGCCTTAGGAGGGCAGTCAAGAGGAACTGGACTATGGCCTTGGCATTGACTAAGGAGTTGGGGGCGTGCAGAGAAAGGTCCTCACAACTTGAAGGAAGGGGGTCCAGGTGGGGAAGGGCAGGCACTCAGACCCAGGGCCTAAGTCCTCAGTAGCAGGAGGCTCAGGTATGAAGTATCGGAGAGGCCCCAGGGCTTTGGGGAGATGGGGGCTGGCAAGGGCGCTGCCCAGAGATTCCATAGGGTACTGCCCCCTGGGACCAGCTGCCCTGACTCAGCTGGGAGACCTGGACAAGCCCAGGAGTCTGGGATCCATTAATCAGGCCCCCCAGTGGCTGCCAGTCCTGGGCCGCCTTCCTGTGGGCCCTGCCACTCAGGAGCCCAAGGACTCACCCTACTCACCCTTTACCTTCACTCCCAGGAAGCCCATGTGGGTGGGGCCAGCCAGGTGCTCTCGTGGCTATGACTTATGAGGCTGCCTGGGAAGGGCTGGGCGACCGGGTCTCCCTCACCCTATCTCACTCCTGAGTTCCTGGAAGCCCCCCCACCCCACCCCAATGGGGTCAAAGGGCCTCTGAGCTGCAGTTGTTGGAGGAGGCCTCGTCAGGTGTTGGGCCCCACCTGCTCCCCACTTCCCCTGCAGAATCTGCCCTCCTGATTCTGAGAACCCCACCCTGAGGCCAGGTCTTCCCTGACGCAGTCCCACACTCTTGACAGACCCGCTCCAAGCAGGAGGAGCAGGCTTCTTTCTCCCCTGAAACAGATCTGTATCTTTTTTTTCCTTTCATTCAATCAACAAACCTCAAGCTGGGCCCTTACTACGCCCAGGGAAGGGTCAAGAGAAATAGCAATAACAACTGACAGCTTTTAGTGTACCAGGTATCACCTCATTTAGCCTCCCATTTCCTTATTAGTATCCCATTCTGCTGATGAGGAAACCGAGGCTACTTAAGGAGGTTAAAGACTTGCCCAAGGTACCCCAGCTGGTGAGCGGTGAGGCTGGATCTGAACCCTGAGCCAGGAGGCAGGTGATGGGACTAGACTCAGTGGAATCTGAGGGACCTCAGTCCAGTGGATGGATAACTGTCACGAGAGGTCATACTTGAGGGGAGTTGGGGGCCTCAGGAGCCCAGAAGAGGCACCTGACCCTACTCAGGGGCCAGCAAAGGCTTCCCAGGAAAGAATGACCTTGAAACAAACGCCTGGGGAATAAGATGGAGTTGGCCCTGAAGAGGCTTGGGGAGGGGGTTGGCACAGGGGGACCAGGCATAAGGGCTTGGAGGAAAGGGGGAGTGCTGTGTGACTTTGGGGCTGGAGTGCAGGGGATAGGGTGCTGGAAGAGCCAGGGGCTGCTACAGCAGATTCTCAGAGCACCCTCCGTTGGGCAGACCCCAGCTTAGTGAGTGTGCTCTGCCCCCAGGGCCTGCCCCAGCGTGAACACCCTTGCTGCCCACCTCCTGGTGCTGGCTGGGTTTCGGTGGTGGCAGGTTCCAAGATCCTGCCATAGACAGTCTGCCCTAGAAACTGTCAGGACTAAAAAGGAGCACGATGTGATGTACTGGCCCTGCTTCGATTGGGGGACACAGGGAAATTCAGGTTAAACTGTAGGGGCGAGCCCCCACCCCACCCAAAGACGAGCCATAGATGGGATGCAGGAGCCTCAGCCTGCAGCTGATGCACTATTTTCTGCCCCAGGACTGGGGGAAGCAGGGACCGCAAGCAGGGGAACACCCACACAGAGTGGCCAAGATGAGGGGGGGTTTCTGTAGGGATCCCTCAGCAACTGAAATTTCCTAAGTGGGGGAAGGGTGTCCCCCTCACTTGCTCACTCCCCTGGGTCCACCTTCGCATTCTATGGCTAGGCATACCCCTCGTGCTTCCCCGACCCACTCCCTTCCTGGAACTGAGGAGGTTGGCCTCCCCAGCTCACGCACCAAGCATTTATTTGGCACCTGCTGTATGCCAGGCCCTGTGCTGGGCACCAGGACACAGTGGTGAATAAGACGCAGGTCTTATCCTCAGGCAACACATATCTCCCTGGGGGTGGGAGGCAGGTGAACAAGTAATGACGGTGAGGTGGTATAGGGGTGGGCACAGAGGCCACGGGACTGGAGAGGGCGTGTCAGGAAAGGAGCAGCAGTGGGCATGGACACTGGAGGTCCTCCCTGCAGTTAGGTGCCATGTCTGCAACTCCCGGAGGGAAGAGACAGTTTGAGGAAGCTCCCATGACCCTCAGATTCGAGGTTGTTGCCTGGTGCACACTGAGCCTCAGTGGATGTTTGTTGAATGAATAAATGAGTGTGGAAGAGGTGGGTCTGGACGATTCTATGGGGACTGATGCTCCAGCCTCCTGCCCCTCCAGTTTCCTTTTTGTTCCAGCTTTTTCTGCCTTTCATGAGACCTGGGTTACTGTCCAAGTGACTCAGGGGCAGGCATGTGCCTCAAGATGTTTCTGTCCTTGAGATGGGGTGGGCAAGAAAAGGGGCCCAAGGAGCAGGGCCCAGTGGGAACCAGAGGAAGTCCTGAGCAGCCAGTGAAGACTTCCTGGCACAAGTCCTGGGCAAAGGCCCCAGAGACCGGCTCCTGATTCCCTGGGAGCGGAGACCCTCTCATGACTCAACAGTCATTAAACAAAATATCGACTGAGTGCCCACCCTATCAGGCACCTGGCTGGGCATCTCTTCACCTGGACATGAGATGGATAGGCTGCCCACCCTGTCACCCACTTTACCATGTCCCTGCCAGGCCATCTCAGGGTCACCGATGAATCTAAAACGAGATATAGATGACAAGACGGGGCTGCAGAGGCCTTACATGAAACAGCAGCTGGAGCTGGCAATGCTCAGCCCAGACAAGTGACTCACCACAGCATTTCAGACGTGGGCATCGAGGTCAGGGCAGAGATATGAACAGGGGTATCCATTCATCATCAACCAAAACCTACGGAGTGCCTACTGCATACCAGGCGCTGCCCTACTAGCCGCAGATCCAGCAGTGAACAAAGCGCCAGTGATCCTGCCCTCCTGGCAGGGACGCTGGAGGGAACAATCAACACAGTAAACCATTTAGTCTGATAGATGTTGATAAGGTCCCTGGGGAAAACCCAATCAGGGAGGGTGTTACGACAGGAAGGGGGCGGGGAATGAGAGGTGGGGATGAGGGATGGGGAGGTTGCAATCTTAATCCAGGAACCTAAGGCCCTGCTCACTTTTGAACTGAGACTTGTAGGAAAAGGGGTGAGGGTTGTGGGTGCCATCACTGACCACTCCAGCCCTGGGAGCAGCACGGGTGGGTGGGACTAGCGGATCGAGCCAATGGCAAAGGAGAGGCACTGTGGCTAGGGGGCCTGGCGCCTCTGGGGAAGGTGCGTCCTCCATCCCGTGGTGAGCCTGCCCTGAACTCCAGGCAAACTAAGCCACGTGGCCCTTTCCGTCTTGGTTCCAGCAGAGTGTTCGGTGTGTTCTGAGACCACAGCTGCCAAATGGGTATGGACCCCAGCCCTCGGTGGGCTTTGTCAGACCCACAGTGTCCTTTGTTTTTCTAAATTGGGCGAATCCACATTTTTTTAAAGTCTGAATTTTGACCCATGCTGTTGTGAACATGAGTGTACAAGTGTCTGAGTCCCAGCACAAACAGTATTTGTACACCCATGTTAATACTGGCACTATGCAAACAGCCAAAAGGTGGGAACAACCCAAGCGTCCGTTGATGGAGGAGCAGATAAGGAAAATGTGGCTCACCTGTGCACCTGAGATATTCAGCCACAGAAAGGGATGGAGGACTGAAGCATGCTGCAGCATCGAGAACATTCGCTCAGTGAAATAAACCAGACACAAAAGGACAAGTTCTGTGTGACTGCACTTCCATGAGGTCCCTGGAGTCGTCCAGCTCATAAAGACAGAACACAGGTTAGAGGTCACGGGGCTAGGGGAAGGAGAAGGGACTGAGTGTCTAATGGGTAATGGGGACAGAGTTTCAGCTGGGGAAGATGAGCAGCTCGGGAGGGGGGTGGTGTTCGCACAGCATCGTGAACGTGCTCAATGCCACTTACATGGTCAGTGCCCATGGTCAGTGCCCTTACATGGTTAAAATAGTGAGTCTTATGTACCTTTTAGTGAAACTAAAAAAATCTGAATGTCTACCTTTTTGTGAATGCTGAAAGCTTTGGCGATGCGGCTCCATGGGCTGAGGGGCCCTGGCTGCAGCACAGTCTGCCCCCCCCCCCCACTCTGCTGCACTGGCTGGTGCTCGGGGTCCTCAGGCTCTTTCCTGCTCTTGGAGGGCAGGGCCAGGAAGGAGCAGATTCTCTGTGCCCCTTTCCCCGCTCACACAACTCAAACGAAGCTCCCAGAGAGAGCAGAGCCCCACAAAGCAGCAAGCTAAACAGTAGCTCCTTCCTCCAACCCGGGCCTCAGCGCATCCCCCTCTGAGGAGAAGTGGTCAGCACAGCCAGGCCTGTCGGGACCACATGAAAAAGGGCTGCTCCAGTGTGAAGGGCTGGCAGGTGGCCTTGCAAGACTGAGTGCCGATTTAGCAACCAGCTGGGCTGAGCTCATCAGCAGACAAGGTTTTCCGGGCACTAATGGTTTTGAGGAACCTGGCCTGGTGCATGACATGGACATTGGAGGATGCCGCTCAACAGCAGGCATTTTGTCACCTTCCCTTGGGGATCTCCTTCCTCCCATCTAACTGCACTCCCGAACTGCCCTGCAAATCAGATGTTGCTCCAGACACCCTACCTCTTGAAGACTTGGGTTGAACTTAGCCCCAGCCCCAGCCCCACCCCAGGGCCCGGCTCCCACATCCCTGGGAGAACCCTGCCCCTGGCTGCCGTGCCCCAGACCTCACATTTCCCTTCACCTCTGCCCGGGCTCCTCCTTAGTTTTGTTCATTCCAGTCCTGGCCCCAAAGCTCCGCCCCTTCTCCCCTCCACAAGAAACTCAGCCTCACATTGTCCACACACCAAATCCTTTCCCCAATCCTGAGCTGGGGAGTTGGTCAGGCAGTCCCCACCCCTACATCCCCATCTAAAGTTCTGGGTAATAAATTTTTTCCCGTCTTATAACATTGCTTATCCTCTTGATATTTCTTTTTTTTTTTTTTTAAGATTTTTTATTTATTTATTTTTAGAGGGGAAGGAAAGGAGAGAGGGAGAGAAATATCAATGTGTGGTTGCCTCTCGTGAGTCCCCTGCTGGGAACTGGCCTACAACTCAGGCATGTGCCCTGGCTGGGAATCGAACCGTGATGGTGTGGTTCACAGGCCCGCACTCAATCCACTGAGCTACACCAGCCAGGGTGATATTTCTTTAAAATGGAAGATGAGCATCCCCTCCTCGCCCAGTGTCCCTTTCTCTGCTCTCAGAGATCCCTCCTCCCCAGTCCCTTTCTCAACTCCATACATTCCAAACACAGATCCCCCACTGTCTGACACTTTAAAAGCTGGACTTGTAAGGTCCAGGTGCACTGTTAGTTCTTGTGGTCTACTAAGACCTTCAGGCATTTTTTTTTTTTAGCTGCAGTTATATCTGCTCCTCTAGCCCTTACTGAAGTCTGTCTCTCTACATCAGGTCTCTCTGTCAGCTTCCCCCAGTTTTCCTCCCGTGGCCTAGAGTACTATCCTAGGTTTTGTTCACAGCCTTCTTCCCCTTCAGAAAAGCTGACTGTACGCTGGAATGCTTAGAGTTAACCCCATTTTCCCTGTTGTTCACATGGAAAAAATACCCTATCAGCTTGGGCTGGGAATGTTAGAGAGAAAGGTACACAGGCCTCCACAGAGATGTCACTCCGGGTGCCAGAAGCCCTCACCCCAACTCCTAATTTCCAGTTTACACTTGGTTTTCTCTGGTTGATGGAAAGTCCTTCTAATTGCAGCGCCCCCTCACGCCCCTGCCACCTCCACAAGAATTTTCTCCTTGTGTCTGGCTAATTCAGCTGATCACAGGTGGGCTTGGAGCCCCCTGTGCTTTGTCTGTTTGCTTACCCTCAAAATAACATGTTTAGTAAAGGGATGTGCTAACCTGGGCTCCTACTGGCTAGCAAGAGCAGATTGTTAAGTTTTCAGAAATATCGCAAGTGGTTGACATCACTCTCGTATCTTGAAGTCAGCCTTGCATCGTGGGACAGTTTATACCATGGAAATCAGCAAATGCTACAAAACATATGCCCACCCCCCAACCCCCCACGCCCCAGGCCTAGGTAGCCCTCTGTGCGATACTAACTGGCACGCCCCTCAGTGTTATCCATCACGTGACCGACACACTCTAAAGCCAACTCTTCAACAGTTGCACATATTTCTCTTCCTTCCACCTAGGACCAGCTAGACACTCTCCTGCCACAACACTGAGAAATCAGTCCGGAAGGCCTGGGCTTCCTCCGTGACCAAGAAGTAGAGAAGGAAGCTCTAGACTGGGAAGGACTCAGCCCAGCCTGCCCATAGGAAGGGCTGAGCTGAGACGGACGGAGGGAAATGGGCAGGCTGGGTGGGGCTGCCTCGCTGGGTGCTCTGCCCTGGGCTGAGCAGCTTCCAGCACTTGCGTGAAGTATCAGTGACTTGGAGAAAGGACAAGACTTCAGAGTCGTGTGGTCAAAGGCTCTCGGAGAGGAAGTGACTGGCTGTGCAGGACTACCCCCAGACGTGGCACATGCAGATTGAGGGGCCGCAGTTCAGTTCTAGAAGTGAGCTGGATGCAGAGCTGGGATCTGCAGGTTCTCCTGGCCCCGACTTGGGGGTGGGGGGGTACTTACTGAGCTGTGACCTACCCTTCACCCCCGGGTGACCTGGGCAGCCACATCGCACAGTCATGCCTGCGGAGGGGAAGCACAGAGAAACTGGCTCCAGCCTCCCTCACAGGGTGGAGAGCCACCTCCAACCACGTTCCTCCTCCCCACTCATTCCTCCAGGGAAATGAGTGACTGGGCTAATTACTGCTAATGAATGGCTTCTGGGTCAGAGTGTGGAGGTTTCTCCAGCCAGGAAGACCGACAGCTCGAACCCAGAGGCACATGTGTGTGAGGAGTCAGTCAGCTG
The DNA here is from genome assembly GCF_014824575.4 of Sturnira hondurensis. Lineage (NCBI taxonomy): Eukaryota > Metazoa > Chordata > Mammalia > Chiroptera > Phyllostomidae > Sturnira > Sturnira hondurensis. The sequence goes on from NW_028076720.1 coordinate 469,644, forward strand.
CTGGGATTGGGACACCTCCGTGCTGGGGGCCTGGGGAGGGTGAGGCCAGGAGAGCCTGGGGGAGATATAAGGCATCTGCTCATACTCCACTGCTCTTCCTCAGGCCACAGTCTGGATGCTGGGAACTTGAACTCCCAACAGGCACCTTAAACAGAGAAATGTGAGATCCCCTTGAATCCAGACACCCCCCATCACAAGAAATGGCACATTCAACCAGGTGCTCAAGCCAGAAGACTGAGAGTCGCCTTTATTCACCCCTTTCCTCCCTACCAGGAATCAACTGAGAAGGAAAAACAACTTCTCTGTACACACAGAATTAACATCAGATGTGTGGGGTTTTCCATACCAACTGCTTCTCCAATTCTCTATGGATACCAAATGTCCTATGACTTAATTCATACAGGAACTGGAGTCCACACAGACCCCACAGGTTAAGGACTGGGTCCCACAACACTGTCCCCACTTCACATGGCTGTTGCTGAAGTGCATCATGCGATCACAGAACACAAGGGCCAGTCCCATCACCACGTGGGCTCCCATCACAGGGGCTCCCGTAAGTAGTACGGGCCCAGGCCAGTGGCCCAGACATCTCCGGCCAACAGCATCGCTATGGATAAGCTAATACTGATGCAGCAGTATTTATTACTTCACACCAATCCATCAGCAGATCATGGTGATTCCAGCACAGAAGGAGTAGGAGCATCCAGGCCCTTCCCATCTGCACGCATCTATCTGCTTCTCCGGGACCCAGCAACAGGCCCCTGATGGGCCCCCTGCTCCTCCACCAGTCTCTTCTCCCATAGCAACAAAGGATGTTTAACAAAACACAAACCAGATTGTGGCACCTCCCGGTTTAAAGCTCTAATGGCGCCTGCTGCACTTGGAGATCCCAACTCTTTGGTCTCCTTCCTCCAGGCTTTGCATTATCTGCCCCCACGCTGACCTCTCTCTCTAGCTTATTTCTATCTAGCCATGCTGGTCCTGTTTCCACTAAGCCCCTTTCCATCTGAGGGCCTTGGCTCATGCTGTTCCATCTATCTGGAAGGTCTTAACCCATCTTCAGAGTTGGCACCTTCTCCTAGGTCGCAGTCTAAGTGGCACCCTGTTATTCTTTTCCTCCGCCCCATTTCAAATCTTCAGAAGATCTGAAACGGGCAAGTGAGATCACTGGATACCCTTCCAGTGGAATGAGGAGCCTCCCGGGTTTCTCCGATTCTGCAGGGATGCGTGATTCGTTGGTCTCCAATTAGACTGTTTCACAACACTGTAGAGACAGAACTGGCAGGAAATGATAGTATTGCAAATAATTTCTGTTCACAGAAAAGCAAATCAATCCCAGCGATTCAACTGATCACTACCCACAAGCGCTGACAGCCAGCTTTGTCAGTTTGCAGCAGGTGGCAGATCCATTCCAGCGCTCGCTACCCGACTACAGACGCCGTACGTGCAGCCCTCTCTGACCCGGTTGTAATACCCTCCTGGTTCCCTCCCTAACTGATAAATCACACACAAATCTTTGAGATGAACTTAGAAAAGTCATAATTTTACCTTTCTGTGAAAATTATCTTTTAATGGCACCCTGTACATTTCTCTTGTTAAAGTTATGTTTTTTATTTATAAACTCTCTTACTACGCTGTGTGTTTCCTGAGGACAGGAAGAGTTTCTGCTCGTTAGGCCTAACTGTGGAAGGCTTTAAAATGGGCAAGCAAAGGAGCTGGGGTCCTTTCGGTGGGACGCCGAGCTGGCTCCGTCCTTTGGCGCTGTACGATTCTGTAGGGGACTTGGTGCCTTTAATTGGGCTATTTTACAAACGCATTTTACCCTCGATTTTGCAGAAAAGATTATTCCAAACATTACATTGTCCTGCTCTGTAAGATATTGCCCAGTTTTGCATCTAAGGGCAAACTGATCTCAGCATTCCTTACTTCCCATATACCATATTTTGCCATGTATAATGCACTCTTTTTTGCCCAAATTTTTGAGGGAAAAATAAGGATTTCAGGTAGATGGGTAGTACCTGAAATGCCTTATATCTGTTCTAGTGTTTTGTAATTATTTGTTAATACAATTTCTTGTACCATGTTAAAAAATATATGCTAAAATTCCTCTATAATACAAAAAAACAAGGATCAAAATATAAACAAGTAAAAAAATTGAATTAAAAAATTAAAGCAAAATATTTTTTTCCTTAAAGTTTGGGCCAAAAATATGGGTGCATATTATACATGGCAAAATGCAGTTTATCTTTTATTCAGATTCCCCTTTAAACCAGTTTTAACATCTTGCTGGCTTCTCCATTCATTAGTCAGTTAAAATCTTTGACACATACTCATTTTAGATTTATTTGAAAGTCCTGCTTTCCCTTTTTCAAAATTACACTTTGAACAGCTCACTATTACATCTTCAGTGCTTGGCAAGTAATGTCCCTCTCTGCCCGTTTTATTGATTAAATAAACATTTACAAATTTTTGCCTAATTACGAAAAACAGGCTACAAATTATATACTTTTTCCTTTTTATAATATTGACTGAAATAATATTGACTAGGTGTATCATCATAATATAGGACTTATTTTGGGGGGGGAAAGGGTTACAACCTAGTGCATGCAGCTGTGGCAAGCCATGCACACACTTAGGCCTGCATACCAAAATGAAGAGGTACTTTAAAAAATATTTTATTTATTTTTAGAGAGGGGAAGGAGAGAGAAAAAGAGGGAGAGAGTCAATGTGTGGTTGCCCCTCACATGCCCCCTACTGGGGACCTAGCCTGCAACCCAGGCATGTGTCCTGACTGGGAATCAAACCAGTGACCCTTTGGTTCACAGGCCAGCAACCAATCCACTGAGCCACACCAGTCAGGGCAAAGAGGTACTTATTGAAGGGAAAACAGAGGAAAGGGGAAGTCAGGACCGTATAGCTTTATTATAAACATAGAGTTCCTTCTGCAGCATTCTCAGGCGTGGGGTTCTTGCAATTACACAGAGTGCAAGAACTTCCATAAGCCCTAGCTCCCTCCATGAACTTCCTGATTGATTGTTCGCTTAAAGTTCCAGCTGGTCTTTATCAGGAATCATACTACTACATTTTTAAACTGTTTAATCATTGTAATATATTTTAGTATCTTCCCATGTCAGTGAATTATTCATTTATAGCATGACTTAATCATGTATAAACGAATGCTATTGTATAACTTATCCAATGCCATGTCCTCTACTGCTGGACATCCGTTCTTTTTACTGTTGTACCTAATGCTTCAATAAACAACATTGTTCATAAATTTTTAAAAAATATCTGATCCTCTCAAGTTACAATTCTAGTAGGATAATTACTAGTTCAACGCTATAAACTTATTTACAGCTTTTGATATGTATTATAAAACTATTGTCTTTTCTTATAAAACTTTCCTAGCCCTGGCAGGTGTGGCTCAGTGGATTGAGCACGGGCCTGTGAAGCAAAGGGTCACCGGTTCAATTCCCAGTCAGGGCACATGCCTGGGTTGCAGGCCAGGTCTCCAGTAGGGGACACATGAAAGGCAACCACACATTGATATTTCTCTCCCATTCTTTCTCCTTTTCTTCCCCTCTCTCTAAAAAATAAATAAATAAAATATTAAAAAAACTTTTCTAAAGTTGTGTAGTGGTTTTTTTCCTTTGTTTACCATAAAAAAACAGACTGCAAACATGTCCCTCGCATCCTGACAAGGTTTGAAGACTCAGTCTTTCCTGCCTGTGAGGAAAGGAAAACTAGTTTTCCTGACGCTAATGACTTGGTCTCAAGGCTTAATCTGCCATCAAGATCTTGCGAAAGAGTAGAGCACAGGTTTGAAGGGAGAAGAGGTACGAAACGCTTCAGCTAGGAACAGGAAGGGGAAGGATTTCCCCAAGTCTAAAAGGTAGGAGGATCTGAAAACCTAGCAAAGTTCCATGTGAGGGTACTATTCAAATATTCAGGAGCTGCAGGGACCTGAGGCGTCACCAGGAGACTCCAGCCTTCCAGTGCCAGAGCCTGGAAGTGCTCAGAGAAGACACATGAAATCAGAATCTGGTCACCACCCATGCCTGCCCTGCACAGGGCTCTACTGCCAACCTCCACTTGTCCCACACCGGGTGGCCCCCATACTCCCCTAAGTAAGCAGATTTTCAACCAGTATGTTCTGATAGAGCTAAACTGAGTATGAACTACAGGTTGGTAAACAGCCAGTTCCTGAAGCCCCTGATTGCCCCTTAGTGCCCAGCTGCTTCAGCCCTTCCCTTGACAGCCCCCCAAATCTATCAATTAAGGAATTAAGCCCTGACTGGTATGACTCAGTTATTTAGGGCATTGTCCTATAAACTGAGAGGCTGCAGGTTCCATTCCTGGTCAGGGCATATGCCTGGACTGCAAGTTCGGTCCCTGGTCAGGGTGCATATGAGAGGCAACCAATAGATGTTTCTCTTTTACATCAATGTTTCTCTCCCCCTACCCCTGTAAAATCAACAGGCCTGTCCTCAGGTGCGGATTAAAAAGAAGGAAGGATGAGAGGAAGAAAAAAGAATTAATGCCTGAGCCCCGGCTGGGTAGGTCAGTTGGTTAGAGAATCTTCCCAATATGCCAAAGTCAGATGTTCAATCCCCTATCAGGACACATGCAAGACTCGACCAATGAATGCATGAATAAGTGGAACAACAAATTGTTCTCTCTCTCTCTCCCTCCCTACCCCCTACTCCTTTCTCTCTAAAATCAATCAATAAATTAAAATTTTTTTTAAAGAATTAATGCCTGTTGAGACAGAGGGCCTCCAGGAAGTCCGGCAAGCCTGTTCTGGTTGTTTCTTGCCTGTAAAGAACTGGTTAAATATTTTTAATACTGTCCCAGCACCTGTCCCGGGGGAACAGGGGTAGGGAGCAGTACAAGAACTAACCTGAACAAGTTCCAGACCCCCTGAGCTGGGATAGTGGTTATTACCTACTTCATTTCTCTTGCTTTCTCCCAGCTGTTAACCTTGAGTCCTTCCCAACTTACTTCCAATGGGCCCACAGTCTCCCATAGTTTGTTGTCCTAGGCCTACAATTCGTAGAGCTGCCCACACAGGTAAGGGCTACCACTGCTCCAGAGTCATCTGGACCCACGTTCCAACAACTGCTGGCTGCTACGCTCAACAAATAACCTCACTTTATCCTCTTCCTTCTGCTCAAAGCATAGTCTTCCCCACTGCACAGAGGAAGAAATTAGCTCGGACAGGGGAGGAACTCACCCCAATTTACAAGGTAAGTGGGAAGGGCAGGAAACAAATGCCCCAGGACCACTGTAAGACCTTGATAAGCATAGAGCATTCTTAGTCTTGGAGTCCTCACCACACAGCATCACACATGAACATGCACCTGTCTCTACAGAGTAAATGCAATGGACCAGTAACCATATGCTCTGAGTTGCAGCTGACTAGTAGACATAATTATGCTTTGGAGACAATAAAGCATCTATTCATTTCAGTTTGGCAGCTCCCTTTTCCTACTTGAGAGTAAGAATTATTTTCCAGGACTCAGAGACACGTTTCTAAGCCCCGCTGTGATGTAATATTGAGAGGCTACAATAGGCCGAAACCCTGGTATTCTCACTATATGACCTTCCCTTTCCTCCTCAATATGATCTCCATTTTCCACGAGAAAACCACACACAGGATTCCTATGGGTTCAACTAACAGAGGACTGTGACTCACGCTGGCTGAAGCAAAATAACATGACTGTATTATTGTGACTTTGTTATTCTGGGAAACACCTGCACAGGAAGACAAAAGGTACAAATAACCTTACTCCTTCGCTTCAGAAAAAATCCATTTAAAAGCACGCAATTTTCCAGCACGTAGCATCAGGTAACTGTTGAAGCTCAAAGACTCTCTGAAACCCTTACCTCGCCATGTCCACAACTCCTAAACTACCGTAACCCACAATCTTAAACTATTTAATGCGAATAATGCAATATTTTTTAAATTTTATTTATTTATCTTTAGAGGGGAAGGGGAGGAGAGAGGGAGAGAAATATCAATGTATGGTTGCCTCTCGTGTGTCCCCTGCTGGGAACTGGCCTGCAACCCAGGTATGTGCCCTGACTGGGAATCGAACCGGGATACTGTGGTTGGCAGGCCCCCGCTCAATCCACTGAGCTACACCAGCCAGGGTGTTATAATGCGATATTTACTCAATCCTAATTAAGTCCTGCATCAAAAGCCCACTTTAAACCAGACCCCAAAACCTCAATACCTCAACTTTGCCTTTTCCACCTCCACTCAACTAAGAACTCTTTCAAGATAGTGTTCCCCCTGAACAAGAGAAGCAACCAACTGTTTTGTCTTAGCTACAGATTGATGTTTTGATGGTATTTCCAGGTAGCCAGCATTTGACAAGGCTTTGGGGCCAAACACGGACGGAGTCCCTCAGGCTGGTTGCAGCACTGGAGTAGACGTCGCTGGAAGGGTGGGCACTATCCGCCAACAAGGAAGAAAAGGGAACAACACATGAGGAAGGCAGCCAACAGTGTCTGCTGCAGAAACCAAGTTCCATCAGGATTAAATGCCTTGCCCAGGGTCACTCAAACAGTTGGCAGAGGACCTGTGAGGAGAATGCAGGTTTCTGCACCCAACTCCCGGCTTTTCTGCGGCGCCAGGGACTTCATCCTCTCCCGAATCCGAAACGGAAGCCTCCTTCCCTGATTTCCCGGCGCTGCTACCTCAGGGTGACTCAGACGGAAGCTCCTCTTGCATACATCTAGCTGGGCTCAGAACCAGGGAAAACATAAACTAATCGCGAGGTGATTAATTAATACGAGTCAACTAGCTACCCAGACTTGCTCCGGATCCCGTGCCAGCGGAAGTGTGGTCACTGCGCACGGGATGCCGGGAAAGCGGAGGAGCGAGCCGACTCCCTGCTACTGAGCATGCTGGGTAGAGGCTACGACCAAGAGTTGCAGGGGCTCCGTGACTTCGAAGAGGCGGCGGACTGAGCGCTCAGTTTTCCAGATTAAGGCTTTACCCCGAAGGCTGTACTCGCCGTCGGGAAGACCCTTCCACGTCCAGAGAGCACTGCTACCCGCCCCCTGGGTCGCGATGTCCCCGAAGTCGAAGGGAAGGCATCTACTTAGTCCAAGAGCGGGAGAAGAGCTGAGAGCCCAGGAGCTTCTGCCTTCGGCCTTGGCTGTGTATTAGCCTGTGTCTGTCGCCTCCCCGTGGTCGTTGTGAAGAACTACAGACGGCCTTTGCACACCCCAGCAAACCCAGTTCCTCCTCCCGGTCTGGAGTTTCCCGGCACTTAAAAGTCCTGTTCATTCCTGAATGGGTGGTACAGTCGCTTGAAGCGTCGACCCGTATGCCAAAAGGTTGCGGGTTTGATCCCCAGTCGGGGCTTGTCAGGGAGGCAACTGAGGTCTGTCCCTCTCGCTCTCCCCCTTCCCTCCTCCTTCCCTCCCCCTCTAAGATCAAGAAATATCCTCAGGTGAGGATTAAAAAAAAAAAGGCCCCCTTCAAGTAACGGATGAACCATACAAGGAGAAAACGGTGTGCTGGAACTGGCTTGCACGGAGTTGCTAGAGTTCAGAGTTAAATTTTCAGAATTTTGCAAGCTGGATGTTAAATACATTCGTTATATTTTTGAAGTCATTGTTAAAATTTGAATTATGTAAACCTACAATTAAATAAATTGTATTAAAAGCAAAGGTAGCAAATACTCAAGATTCATTACTTCCTAATTATTTTGCTGTATTTTACTATGATCTATGTTCTTGAGATGTCTATGTTTGTGTCTATTGTACCTACATGGTGGAAATGCTATTTAATGGTTTGCTATCATATATATATTACCAATTCCACATTAAGTGACCATGTGGGTAGGTTGCCATTGGGCCATGATGGGAATATATACACCACAAAAACTGGCAAACTCTAGAAATCACTCCCCCACGTCTACAGATTGGGTTGTGAAACGTTTGCCAGCATTTCACTTGAGTCAGACAATAGGGTGGACTGACAAGAGAATAAAGCCAATGTCTTTTATGGGCCAGCACAGAAATCTAATCAGTTTCCTCTTTATTAAGCCCCCTCCCCACCTGCACAGGCCCTGACTGTGGCACTCAGTGAATGTTTGAGGAGAGGCAGGAGGAATTAACTGGAATTAATTCTGTCAATTAAGATCAGTGTGCCTAACCATGACCCTGACCGTGACTTTCACCTGAACTTTTCCTCACTATCCTAACAGCCTTCATTACAAGGCCTTGAATGCCAACAACTGAAGATGTTGCCCTGGTGAAGTTCAGCCAGAGAAGGAGTTTGAGTCAGGGCCGACATAATCCAAACTTTGCTTTAGGGCAAGAATCAGACCTGTACGCAGGACAGGTTGAGGAGAGGAACAAAAAGAAAAAGGGAGACTACTTAAGACTGTTCATTTAAGACTAGTTCAGCACTCACTGTATGTCAGACCTATGCAGGGATGTGGCTGCAGAGATTACTGTAAGCCACAATCCATGGCTCCAGGGAGTTCAATTTTATGGGGAAATTTTATGGATGTGATAAATGGATTGAAAAAGGCAGGTCAGAGTGCCAAAGGGTGAGTCATTCTTTATGGAGGATACATGGCAGCTGTGAGCCAGCCTAGACAAGTGGGGTTCATAGGTAGAAGAAATTTGTCAAGAGGAAAAAAGAGGTGTGGAGATCCCAGGCTGAGAGCACTGCCTAGGCAAAGCCCTGGGTTTGTAGAGGGTCTAGGGTTTGTAGGAGGTTGGGTTGGAATGGAAAGGCTAAGGGGAGGGACGTGGGAGATGGATTGGGAAAAGGGCTGGTGTTCTCGCTGCTGGAGCTGAACTGGAACAGTCAGCTGTGGGGGCAAAGAGTCCTGTCAGAATGGGGTTGGGGGATGTTTTTTATTCTCCAGTTGTGAGCTCCAAGTTTGCAGCTACATACAACTTTTCAGCTATACCTTCCTTCTGTGGTCCAGCCAAAAATGAATACTGTTTCTCCAGCATGGCTGAGGGCTCCTGACTCCAAGGTCCATACTGCTTTTATACCCAAAGATCTCTTAAACTCACTCTCCCCTCCCCTCCCCTCCCCTCCTCTCTCTCTCTGAAATTTTACCATTTCTATCAGCTAGCTGGGTGTCTTGATTCTAAATCAGTCTCCCAGCTGTAGCCAGTGTGGCTCATTTGGTTGGAGTGTCATCCCATAAACTGAAAGGTTGTGGGTTTGGGCCCTGGGCAGGACTCATATGAGAGGCAACCAATTGATATTTCTCTCACACATTCATGGTTCTCTCTCTCTTCTCACTCTCTTCCTCTCTCTCTAAAATAAATAAATAAAATCTTTTAAAAACTCTTAGCAAATTTAACAATCTTAAAATCATGTCAAGTATCTTCTCTGTCCACAATGGTATGAAATTAGAAATCAACAATAAGAGATAAGTTTATAAATGTGTAGAAATTAAACATTACATTTTTGAACAACTAATGAGTTAAAAAACAAAATCAAGAGGGAACTCAAAAAGCATTGTGAGCCCTGGCTGGTGTGGCTCAGTGGATTGAGTGCACGCTTGCAAATTGAGAGGTCGCCAGTTTGATTCCCAGTCAGGGCACATGCCTGGGTTGTGGGCCAGGTCCCCAGTGGGGGGCGTGCAAGAAGAAACCTATTGCTGTATCTCTCACACATCCATATTTCTCTCCTTCTCTTTCTCCTTCCTTTTCCCTTTCTCTAAAACTAAATGAATAAAATCTTTAAAAAAATTATTTTGAGACAAATGAAAATGGAAACACCACAAAACTTATGGGATGCAATAAAAATAGTTCTAAGAGGAAAGGTGAGAGTGATAAACACCCATATTAAGAAAGATCTCAAATAAATGGCCTAACTTTACACCTCGAGGAAATAAATAGCTTACAGTAGAAATAAATGAAGTAGAGACTAGAAAGACAACAAAAAGATCAACATTTTTCTCATATCAAGTAATATGTTTCATTTCAATGATTTTTATTTTAAAATAATAGACAAACCTTCAGCTACAGTAACCAAGAAGAAAAGGGGAGAGGACTTGAATAAATAAAATTATAAGTATAGGGGAAGACATTACAATGGATGCTACAGAAATACAAAGAATCATTAGAGATACTATGAACAACCATATGCCAACAAATTGTATACTCCAGAAGAAATGGATAAATTCCTAGAAACATACAACCTACCAAGGCTGAATCATAAAAAAATAAAAAATCTAAATGGATAAAAAGTAAGATTGAGCAGTAATAGTACAAAAAAAAAAAACCTCAACCAAAAAAGGCCCAGTGTCAAAAGGCATCATGGGTGAACTCTACCGAACATTTGAAGAACAATGAACACAAACAGTCTTTCAAAAAGCTGAAGAGAAGGGAACACTTCCAAACTCACTTTACAAGGCTAGCATTACCCTCACACCAAAACCAGATAAGGACATTATAAGAAAAGAAATTGTCCTGGCCAGTGTGTCTCAGTTGGTTGGAGCATTGTCCTATGGACTAAAGGGTCACAGATTTGATTCCTGGTCAGGACTCATACCAGGTTGCAGGTTTGATCCCTGGTCAGGCAGGGCACATGTGAGAAGGCAAGCAACTGATATCTCTCTGTCTCTCTCTCTCTCTATCTCCAGTGAAAAAATGTCCTCTGCTTGGAAAAAAAGGAGAAAATTACAGGCTAATCTTCCTGATGAACCTAAGTGCAAAAACCCTCAACAAAATACTAGTAAACTGAATTCAACAGCACATTAAAAAGCTCACAAGTGAAATTTATCCCTGGGATTCAAGGATGATTAAACATATGAGAATTAATAAATGTAATCACCACATAATGAAGGATGAGAATTATGTGACCATCTCAATAGATGCAGAAAAGGCAATTGACAAAATTCAAGATTCTTTCATGTTAAAAACTGTCAACATGACAAGTCCACAGCTAACATCATATTCAACAGTAAAAAGCTGAAATTGTTCCCTCTAAAATCAGAAACAGGACAAGAGTGCCCACTCTCACCACTTCTATTCAACATAGTACTGGAAGTACTAACCAGAGCAATTAGGCAAGAAAAAGAAATAAAAGTTATCCAAATCAGAAAGGAAGAAATAAAACTGTCTTTATATGTAGATGACATGATATACAGGGATACCTCATTTTATTGTGCTTCACAGATGTTGTGAAGTTTATTCATATTTTTTATTTTTTAATTACAGCTGACATACAATATGATATTAGTTTCAGGTGTATAACATAGTGATTAGGTGTATAATTTATGAAGTGATCACCCAATAAATCTAGTACCTATCACTATAACATAGTGATTAGGTGTATAATTTATGAAGTGATCACCCAATAAATCTAGTACCTATCTGACACCATGCATAATTATTACCATATTGCAATATTAACTATATTCTCTATGAAATACTTTATATCCCTATAACTGTTTTGTAACTACCAACTGGTACTTCTTAATCCTTTCCCCTTTTTCATCCATCTCCCTCCCATCTGGCAACCTCAAAATATTCTCTATATCTATTTGTTTCTATTTTTGTTTGTTCATGTATTTTGTTGTTTAGATTCCACATATAAATAAAATCACATGTCCCTTGTCTTTCTCTGTCTGACTTATTTCACTCAGCACAATACCCTCTGAAGCCATCCAGGTTGTTACAGATGGCAAGGTTTTATTCTTTTTTTTTTTATGGCCAAGTCATATTCTATTGTATATATGCACCGTTTCTTCTTTATCTATTAATCTACATTATTGACTGTTTTTAAATATTTTATTTATTTTATATTTTATTTAGTTTTAGAGAGAGGGAAAGAGAGGAAAAAGAGAGGGAGAGAAACATCGATGTGAGAGAGAAATATTTGGTTGCCTCTTGTATGCACCCCAACCAGGGGCCAAACCCACAACCTAGTCATGTGCCCTGGCTGGCAATCAAACTGAAGACCTTTTGCTTTGCAGAATGATGCCCAGTCAACTACACACTGGTCTGGGTTCTGTCCATCTGTTGATGAATACTTAGGTTGCTTCCATACCTTGGCTATTGTACATAATGTTGTAATGAATGTATGGTTGTGTATGTCTTTTTGAATTAGTGTTTTGAGTTTCTTCAGATAAATACCCAGAAGTGAAATTGCTGGGTCCTTCTTTGTCTCTTTTTATAGCCTTTGTTTTAAAGTCTATTTTGTCTGGCATATGTATTGCTACTCCAGCTTTTTTTTTTTCATTTCCATTTTCCTAAAATATCTTTTTCCATCCCTTTACATTCAGTCTGCATGTGTCTTATGGTCTGAAGTGAGCCTCTTGTGGGCAGCCTATCTAAGTGTCTTCTTTTCTTATCCATTTAGCCACCCTGACTTTTGATTGGAGCATTTAATCAATTTATATTTAAAACAATTATTGATACATATGTAGTTATTACCATTTTATTATTCATATATCTTTATTTTTTCTTCCTAAAGAAATCTCTTGGACATTTCTTGTAATAAAGTTTTGGTGGTAATAAACCCCTTTAGATTTTTTTCTTCTGATAATCTCTTTATCTGTCCTTCTATTCTAAATGATAGTTTCCCTGAACAGAATAATCTTGGTTGTAAGTCCTTACTTTTCATCACTTTGAGTATTTTGTGCCTACTGCTTCTGGTCTACAAAGTTTCTGTTAAGAAATCAACTGACAGTTTTATGGCAGTTCCCTTTTAGGTAACCGTTTTTTCTCTTGCTGCTTTTAAGATTCTCTCTTTGGCATTTTAATTATAAAATGATGTAGATGTCTTTAGGTTCATCTTGTTTGGTACTCTCTGAGCTTCCTGGGCTTGTGTGTCTATTTCCCTCACCAGGTTAGGAAATTTTTCCATCATTATTGCTCTCTTTCTTCTCCTTCTGATAATTCCATGAGAAGAATGGTTATACATGTGATATTGTCCCAGAGATATCTTAAACTATTCTCATTTTTTAAGCTTAATTTTTCTTTTTGCTGTTCTGGTTGGGTGTTTTCTGCTACCTCATCTCCCAAATAATTGGTTCAGTCTTTTGTTTCATCTAATGTACTATTGATTACGTCTAATGTATTCTCGTTTTTTTAATACTAACCTGAAGATACATTTATTGATTTTTAGAGAGAGACAGGATGAGGGAGAGAAAGAAGGAGAAAGAGAGAGGGAGAATGAGAGAGGAAGAATGAGAGACAGACAGACAGACAGAGACATTGTGTGAGGTAGAAAAATAAACTGGTTGCCTCTCATATGCACCCTGACCGGGGATCAAACCAAAAACCCAGGTATGTGCCCTGACCAGGGATCAAACCCACAATCTTTTGGTGTATGGGACAATGCTCCAACCAACTGAGCCACCTGGCCAGGGTCTCTCTAATATATTCTTTATTTCAGTTATTGTATTCTTCATTTATGACTAGTTCTTTTTTATGCTTTCCGTCTTCATTTTTATGTTTATGATCTCTTTGTTGAAATTCTCACTGAGATTGTAAACATAAAAATGAAGGTGGAAAACATAAAAAAGAATTAGCCTTTGCAACAGCATGGATGTAACTGGAAGGCATTATGCTGAGTGAAATAAGTCAGGTGGTGAAAGACAAGTGCCATATGATGTCACCTTTAACAGGAACCTAATCAACGAAACAAACAAACAAGCAAAACATAACCAAAGACACTGAAATAGAGAACAGGCTGACAGTGACCAGAGGCGAGAGGGGAGGGAATTTCAGGGGAAAAGTGGAAGGATTTACAGGAACAAGTATAAAGGACACATGGACAAAAACTAGGGAGGGGGGTGGAAATGGGAGGGAGGGGGGAGGCCTGGGGGGTGGACTGGGATGGGAATAAAAGACAGAAAACTGTACTTGAACAACAATTAAAATAAAATTAAATTTAAAAAAATTCTCACTGAGATCATTGAGCATTCTTCTAACCAGTGTTTTGAACTCTGCATCCAATAGATTGCTTGTCTCAATTTTTTCCAGTTATTTTTCTGGATTTTTGTTCTGGTATTTTATTTGGTACATGTTTCATTTTGGTTTCCCCTTGTGCTTATTTTTGACTATTATGTGGAGCTCCTACATCTCCCAGTATTATTAGAGTGGCCTTATACAGTAGGACTCTTATGGGACCCACTGATGCAGCCTCCCCAATCTCCTGAGCCAGGCACTCCATGTAGGCTGTGTGTGCTCTCCTGTGGTGGTTGAACCATGATTGCTGTTGGCACATCTATTGGAGGAATTAACCCCCCAGGCCAAATGGCTGGAAGGACCAGCTCTGACTGCAGCAGAGAAGCTGCTGTGCAGAGGCCTATCCCATGGAGCTGGACTTGCTCCAGTGAGGTTTTGTTGCCTGTCAAGTCCACCCCTTGAGTATGTTGCTCGTGGAGGTGGTTGGGTGGTGCTCCAGCACAGTATGAAGTTAGTCACCGAATGTGCTGGCTCTGGAGCCTACCAAGATGTTTAGGCCAAGTTAGCTGCCACTTGTGCCCTGCCTGGGGCCACCTAATATGAACTACAAAGTTATCTGTAGATAGCTCTACTTGTGCCAGGTTTGGAGGTATCTTGGAGGGGCCAAGTTGCAAACTGAGGCTGGCTAGCACTAGTCCTGAGCCTTGGGCTGCTTAGCAAGAAGTATGGGGCATGCTGAGGACAGATGTTGTTTGTTTGGAGCTTGTAAATCTTTGAAAGATTTTAAGAAATTCTGCAGCATGAGTCAAAGCAGGCCATTTGTATGGAAAATTCTCTGGAAATGGCTTGAGTAGGCCTGCAAGTTGGATGGGGTGGGAAGTCTCAGTGAATCATCAGGGCAGGGCTAACTAACAGTGTGAGCCAGGTTGATGGAGATTCAGATATGGCACCCACCTGCACCTGCAGGCGGAGGGCTCAGCAAAGGAAAAATAGCCTCTGCCCAAACTTCTGTCTGGGAGAAAGACAAAAGGGCCCCTCTGGCCCTTGCCTTCAAGCCAGACAATTCAGTTCCTCCCCATTTGTCCATGGCATCTTTGAAGCTGCTGTTTCAATGGTGGAGTTCAGAACAAGTAAGTCCATCGGGTAGTAAATTTGTGTGCAGGCCCTTCAAGAGGAATACTTGAAATTCCAGAAGCCCTCTGTCTCCCTCAGCCACAATTTCTGTGGTTTTATTTATTTTTTAAAAAATTTTGTTATTGATTGATTTCAGAGAGAGAGAAACATCAATTTGTTGCTCCACTTATTTATGCATTTATTGGTTGCTTTTTGTATGTGCCCTGACTGGTCATTGAACCTGCAACCTTGGCATATGCTCTAAGCAACTGAGCTACCCAGCCAGGGCTCTGCTGGTTTTTTTTTAAATCCTCATATGAGAATATATTTATTTATTGTATTTATTTATTTAGAAAGAGGGAAAGAGACAGAGAGAAACATCAATCAGTTGCCTCTCACATGCCCCCAACCAGGCCCACAACCCAGGCACGTGTGCTGACCAGAACTTGAACCAGTAACCTTTGTCTATTGGGTGATGTTCTAACTGAGCTACCACCCAGGGCATCCTACCCAAATTTTAACTGCCACACACAGGTGTGTGACCAGCCCTTTTCGTGTCTCTGCCCCTCCTACCAATCTTGACATGGCTTCTTCTTTATATTCTTAGTAATAAGCCTTCTGTACACCTAGACTTCAGGTGGTTCTCAATGATAATTGTTCTGTAGCTTAGTTGTAATTTTGATGTGGTTGTAGGAGGAAAAAAGTACAGCATTTACTTACTCCACCATCTTTTCTTTTTTTTAAGGTTTTATTTATTTACTTTTAGAGAGACAAGAAGGGAGACAGAAAGAGAAGGAGCCCTGGCTGGTGTGGCTCAATGGATTGAATGTCGGCGTGTGAACAGAAAGGTTGTTAAGCTTGCTGGTTTGATTCCTAGTCAGGGCACATGCCTGGATTACAGATCAGGTCCCTAGTTGGGGGCGAGCAAGAGGCAACCAATCAATGTTTCTCTCACACATCTGTTTCTCTTTTTCCCTTCCTCCCTTCCCCTATCTCTAAGAATAAATAAATAATACATATTTTTTAAATTTTTTAAAAAGAGGGACTTCCGCCAAGATGGAGGCGTAGGTAGAAACACTGTGCCTCCTCTCACACCCAAGTTAAAAGTCAACAAAGTTTCAGTAACAAAAATACAGCCAAAACACAGAAAATTGAAGTATATGGAAGTCTGACAACAACGAACTGTTCAACCAGACCAGTAAGATGGGGGGAACCAGCAGCAGAGCGGGGTCAGGCAGGAAAGATCTCCTGACCCAGGTGCATAGGCAGCCGTGGGTGGATCCCAGGTATGGGGTAGCAACAGGCAGACCCAGTGGGGGCACAAGGCAGTAGGCTGACCTCGGTCACACATTTGTGTGCAGATAAACCAGCAAAGGAGCAAGCAGTGAGATAGACTGCGCAGGCCCAGCCAGGGGAAGCAGCAGAGGGGACTGCCATTGCCCCTCTCTGACCCTGCCCCTACATACAGCATCACAACCCAGTGACCTGGGTTGCCCCACCCTGGTGAACACCTAGGGCTCCACTCCTCATACATAACAGGTGCGAACAGACCAAAATATGGCTCAAGAAGAACTCAAAGCCCCGGAGCTGATAACTCTAAGCAACCAAGAAATAGCCAACCTAACAGATGCACAGTTCAAAATACTGGTGATCAGGATGCTCACAAAACTGGTCGATTTTAGTCACAAATTAGAGGAACAAATGAAGGCTAAACTAATGGAAATGAAGGGAAATGCACAGGAAACCAATAGTGATGGAAAGGAAACTGGGACTCAATTCAAGGGAATGGACCAGAAGGAAGAAAAAAATGACCAAACAGAAAAATATGAAGAAACAAGAATTCAAAAAAATGAGGAGAGGCTTAGGAACCTCCAGGACATCTTTAAACATTCCAACATCCGAATTATAGGGGTACCAGAAGGGGGAAAGAAACAGCCACGAGTCGAAAACTTATTTGAACAAATAATAAAGGAGAACTTCCCCAGTCTGGCAAAGGAAACAGACTTCCAGGAAATCCAGGAAGCTCAGAGAGTCCCAAAGAACTTGGACCCAAGAAGGAACACACCAAGGTACATCATAATTACATTAGCCAAGATTAAAATGAAGGAGAGAATCCTAGAAGCAGCAAGAGATGAGGGGACAGTCACCTACAAAGGAGTGCCCATCCAACTGTCAGCGGATTTCTCAAAAGAGACCTTCCAGGCAAGAAGGGGCTGGAAAGAAGTATTCCAAGTTATGAAATGCAAGGACATACATCCAAGATTGCTCTATCCAGCAAAGCTTTCATTTAGAATGGAAGGACAGATAAAGTGCTTCTCAGATAAGATCAAATTCAAGGAGTTCATCATCACTAAGCCCTTATTACATGACATGTTAAAGGGACTTATCTAAGAAAAAGAAGATGAAAAACATGAACAGTGAAAGGACAGCAAACTCAGTTATTAACAACCACACCTAAAACAAAAGCAAACTAAGAGGACAGCTAGATCAGGAGTGGAACCATAGAAATGAAGACCACATGGGGAGTTAGCAACAGGGGAGTGAGAGGAGAAGTGGGGAGAAGGTACAGAGAATAAGTAGCATAGGTGGTGGGGAGAAAATAGACAGGGGGAGGGCAAGAATAGTAGGGGAAATGTAGAAACTAAAGAACTTGTGACACATGGACATGAACTAAAGGGGGGAATGGTGGGGGAGGGGTGTGCAGGGTGGAGGGGAATGAAGGGGGGATTAGAACAACTGCAATGGCATAATCAATAAAATATATTTTTAAAAAATTTAGAAAAAGAAAGAGGGAGACCCTGGCTGGTGTAGCTCAGTGGATTGAGCGCGGGCCTGGGAACCAGATAATCGTGGTTCGATTCCCAGTCAGGGCACATGCCTGGGTTGCAGGCCAGTTCCTGGCAGGGGACACACCAGAGGCAACCATACATTGATATCTCTCTCTCTCTCTCCTTCCTTTCCTCTCTAAAAATAAATAAATAAATAAAAATTTAAAAAAAAGAAAGAGGGAGAGAAACATTGATGTGTGAGAGATACATTGACAAGTTGCCTCTTGCACGCTCCCAACAGGGGACCTGTTCCACAATGACAAGAATGCCTGACCGGGAATCAAACCACCAACCTTCTGGTTCACAGGCTGGCTCTCAGTCCACTGAACCACACCAGCTGGGGCTGCTTTACCATCTTGGTCAGAGCCCCCCAGATGTTGTGTTGTTTACAAATTGAAGTTAACACTCTCCACTAGCAAAAAAGATTATGATTTGCTATATTGCTCTACTCATTTTATTGTGGTGTTCTGGAACTAAACCTGTAACATCTCTGAGGTATGACTGTATATAGAAAATCCTCTGCCCTGGCTGGTGTAGCTCAGTGGATTGAGTGTGGGCCTACGAACCACAGCATCGCGGTTCGATTCCCTGTCAGGGCACATGCCTGGGTTGCAGGCCAGTTCCCGGCAGGGGACACACCAGAGGCAACCATACATTGATATTTCTCTCCCTCTCTCCTTCCCTTCCCCTCTAAAGATAAATAAATAAAATATTTTTTTAAAAAGCACCAGAAAATCCTAAACACTACACACATGCACACACACACAACTGTTCAAATGAATAAATTAATTCAGTAAAGTGGCAGGATAGAAAATCAACATATAAAAATATCAGTTGCATTTTTATACACTAACAATGAACTATCCATAAAAGAAATTAAGAAAACAACCTCAGTCCTGGCTGGTGTGGCTCAGTGGATTGAGTGCAGGCCTGTGAACCCAAAGTGTCACTGGTTCAATTCCCAGTCAGGGCACGTGCCTGGGTTGCGGGCCAGGTCCCCTGTGGGGGTGGGGTGTGAGAGGCAACCACACAGTGAGATTTCCCTCCCTCTCTTTCTCCCTTCCTTCCCCTCTCTCTAAACATAAATAAATACAATGTATAAAAAAGAAAAGAAAACAGTCTCATTTACAATAACATCAAAAAGAATTAAAATGCTTAAGAATAAATTTAACCAAGACAGTCAAAGTTATGCACATTAAAAACTATAAGGCACTGATGAAATTGGAAAGACAGATTTATTATATTTGTTTTATTTTTTGAGAGAGACAGATGCCAATCTGTTGCTCCACTTATTTATGCATTCATTGGTTGATTCCAGGAGGTGCCCTGACCACACGCATCAGACACGCAGCTTGGTGTATCTAGATGGTGCTCTAACCAACTGAGCTACCCATTCAGGGCCCTGAAACTTTTTAAATAGAACTGTCATATGATCCCGCAGTCCCATTTCTGGGTATACATCCAAAGGAAATGAAATCAGTACAGTAGTCCTTACCTACCGTTGTTGATAGGCTTTGTGACTTTAAGTAAAATGACATATAATAAAACCAATTTTCACTAAATCAGGAGGTGACAGGCCACATCCCTATGACATCTGCCCTTGTTCTTCCACCTACACCTCCTTAGTTTATCCAGATGTGCACCATTTTCCTCATTAGAATTTTAAAAAGAATTTCTTTCTTTTTTTTTAGGAGAGGGGAAGGGAGGGAGAAAGAGGGGGAGAGAAACATGGATCGGTTGGCTCTCACATGCCCCCCACCAGGGACCTAGCCCACTACCCCGGAGTGTGCCCTGACTGTGAACCAAACCCAGCAACCTTTCAGTTTGCAGGACCACACCCAGTCCACCGAGCCACACCGGGCAGGGCTCGTTAGAATTTTTTGATCACGCCACTCAAAACAAGCTCCCAAAGGCTCTGGCTGGGTGGGTCAGTGGGTTGGAGTGTCATCCTGCACACCAAAATGTTGTGGGTTTCACCCCTGGTCAGGCGTGTAGGGGAGGCAGCCGATAGATGTTTCTCTCTCTCTGTCTCTCTCCGTCTCCCCGCCTGCCCCCTGCCTCCTGTCTCCCTTCCTTACTCTCTAAAATCAATGAAAATACCCTTGGGTGAAGAATAAAGAGGAAAAAGCTCCTAACGGACCACACTTGACCAGGAGGCTTTGGTCTTTTTTCTGACACAGTGTGGCTAACTGGGTACCAGTTTAGAATAATGATTCTGAGGTGGTATCTAAGCATTGGGATATCAAACGATGGTCAAGGGTGGAATGGTCTGAGAATCACCAGAAGTATTGTAAAAATAGGCAAAGCATATTTTGTATTCAAATTTTTAATCAACCTAGCCCTAAGTTGGAGAATAAGTGTCAATGATCAGATTGGCTAACTTTAAGTAACTGATCAAGTAGCTTTTGAAAATCGATGAACTACTTTCTCTCTTACTTGGGTCAGAGTCTGAGCTAAATTATAGTCACACAGTTTTTAAATAATTTTTAGCCAGGGTAAAAATTAGTGTATAAACCAGTGAAATCCAAAGTGTTTGCTGTCTCCTAAGAAATGAACACATCAGGCTCCTAGTATCAATTACTGGAAGTTTGATTTGAATATGTGGGCTCTCCCTACAACAAATGTAAAAAGTGGATTTTATTGACTTTTCACATCCATTTAAAGTTAAAATTGTACTAACGCATGTAAAATGTATGGCAATTATATAGGCCCATTTACTATAGTTGTCATATCTGCATATTTGTATGTTAAAGACCCCATGATACAGGTTTTGCTTTAAATACTCATGTATTTTAGAGAAAGAGAAAAAAATAGTACTTTTTAAAGACTTTATTTATCTATTATTAGAGTAAAGGGAAAGGAGGAAGAAAGAGAGGGAGGGAGGGAAACACTGATGTGTGGTTGCCTCTCATGGGCTCCCAACTGGAGACCTGGCCTGCAACCTGGGCCCTGACTGGGAATCAAACCAGCAACCCTTTGGTTCGCAGGCCTGCACTCAATCCACTGAGCTACACCAGTTAGGGTGGAAAATAGTATTTTATATTTACCTACATATTTTCCATTTCCAGTGTTGTTGTTTTTTCTGAAAATCTGCAGTTTCATCTGGGATCATTTACCTTTAGCCTGAAAACTTTCTTAGCTTTTCTTGGCCTACTGGCAATAAATTCTCTTAGTTTTCATTTATCTGAAATTGCCTGTTCCCCCAAATTCTTTTTTTAAGTGTATTTTATTGATTATGCTATTACAGTTTTCCCAATCCCCCCCCATATTCCCCCTGCGCCCTGTACCCCCCACAACCCTCCAGCATTTTCCTCCACCCTTAGTTCATGTCCATGGGCTGCACATATAAGTTCTTTGAATTCTCTATTTCCTGTACCATTTTTTTTTACTTCTCCCTGCCTATTTTATGCCTGCCAATTATGCTTCTTCTCCCCCATACCTTTTCCCCCTTTTCCTCCCCTCTGGTCCCCACTGAAAACCCTCCATGTGATATCCATTTCTCTGATCTGTTCCTGCTCTAGTTGTTTAGATAAGTCCCTTTAACATTTCATGTAATAAGGGCTTGGTGATGGTGACCTCCTTGAACTTGACCTTATCCGAGAAGCACTTTATCTGCCCTTCCATTTGAAATGATAGTTTTGCTGGATAGAGCAATCTTGGATGTAGGTCCTTGCCTTTCATGACTTCAAATACTTCTTTTCAGCCTCTTCTTGCCTGCGAGGTTTCTTTTGAGAGGTCAGCTGACAGTCTGATGGGCAGTCCTTTGGAGGTAACTGTCTCTTATTCTCTTGCTGCTTTTAAGATTCTCTCCTTATCTTTAATCTTGGGTAACTTAATGATGATGTGCCTTGGTGTGTTCCTCTTTGGGTCCAACTTCTTTGGGCCTCTCTGGGCTTCCCAGACTTCCTGGAAGTCTATTTCCTTTGCCAGATTGGGGAAGTTCCCTTTTATCATTTGTTCAAATAAGTTTTCAATTTCTTGCTGTTGTTCTTCTCCTTCTGGCACCCCCATAATTCAGATATTGGAATGTTTCAGGTTGTCCCAGAGATTCCTCACCTCTCTTCACTTTTTAAAAAATTTTATTTATTTATCTTTAGAGGGGAAGAGAAGGAGAGAGGGAGAGAAATATCAATGTATGGTTGCCTCTTGTGTATCCCCTGCTGGAAACTGGCTTGCAACCCAGGCATGTGCCCTGACTGGGAACTGAACTGCAATCCTTTGGTTCAAAGGCCCGCGCTCAATCCACTGAGCCACACCAGCCAGGGCTCTCTTCACCTCTTTGAATTCTTGTTTCTTCATTCTGTTCCAATTGGATGTTTATTTTTCCCTTTTGTTCCAAATCATTGCTTTGAGTCCTGGTTTAATTCCTGTCACTGTTGGTTCCATGAATATTTTGCTTTATTTCATTTTAGGTATCTTTCATTTGTTCTTTCATTTTTCAACCAAGCTCAATCATTTCTGTGAGTGTTTTGATTACCAGGGTTTTAAACTCTCCATCAGATAGGGTGGCTCTCTCCTCATTGCCTAGCTCTCTTTCTGGAGTTTTGCTCTGTTCTTTCATTTGGGCCCTATTTGTTTGTCTCCTTGAACCTGTTAAGTTGTAAGGGGGCAGGGCCTTAGGTATTCATCAGGGCAGGGCAGGGCAACCCTCTTTGCTGGGCTGAAGAGCTTTCTGTGGGGAAAGGGCCAGAGAGGGAAGAATGCAGCTGGCCTGCTGGGCTCTAGCTCCACTTTCCAAGGAATTTGTGTGAGACTGGGAGTTTCACCGAGGCAACTGCCTAGTCATCTCTGAGTCTCAGTTTCCCATTCAGTTAGCCCCAATAGCCCAGTCCACTGCCCCACCGCAGCCAGCCCCTCCCACAAGGTCCATGTCTGGCCTGGGTTCTCTCAGCCAGCCCCGCCCATGCGGTCTGTTGCCTTGCTGCAGGTTCTCTCTGTCTGCCTGTCTTACTGGTCTGGTTGGTCTGGTTGACTGTTTCTTTAATTCCTTGGTTGTTGGAGTTCCATGCAGTTTGATTTTCGGGCACTTCTGGTTGGTTATTGCTTGTAGATTGGTTGTTACCCTCCTTTTGGCTGTGCAAGGAAACAAAGGGTTTCTACCTATGCCTCCATCTTGGCCAGAATTTGGGGCTCACATTTTTTAAAAGCTGCTTATAGATTTCAGCTTGCCTCTTAGCCTTCTCTTGGGTTTTACCATTTCATACGAAGGGTTCCAGAGAATTTCACATTATAGTTCATTAATGATAAACATTTCTCATCACATTAGCTATGTGCTTCTGACAAACACAAAGTACTTCCTCAAGACTGGACAACTGTGGCACTTCTCCAAAAATCTCCTGTCCAGATGTGGCCATGTATGAAAGTCATCCTCTCCCAAATTCTTGAAGAGTATTTTCATTGGGTATAGACCTATGGTTTGACATATATCATCATCATTATCATCCTCTCACACTTTAAAGATATTCCATTGTCTTCCGGCCTCCATTATTACTGATTAGAAGTCAGCAAATTATATGGACCTGAACTGAAGTAGATGGGTTCTTTAGATTCTCAACTTTCTACAAACAAGTAGCTGGCTGGCAAAGTAATTCAGCCACAGACATGGACAATTTCTTATAGAAAAGGATGGATGACTCAGAAGCCAGAGCCAAAAGCCCAGAAGGTAGAGTTAAGAGTCATGAAGAACCACTCCCAGAGATT
The DNA here is from genome assembly GCF_014824575.4 of Sturnira hondurensis. Lineage (NCBI taxonomy): Eukaryota > Metazoa > Chordata > Mammalia > Chiroptera > Phyllostomidae > Sturnira > Sturnira hondurensis. Next base: position 493,190 of record NW_028076720.1, read on the forward strand.
CTACACAACACACATGCCTTGCTCCCGGAGTAGAAAGAAGTAGCAGCATGTGCCTAGCTGGACTTCAGAAATGCTATGGACTGGTAATTGACAGGTGGGGGTTGTCTGTTGTGGTTATTCTGCCCCTTCTCACCATTGTGTGTTGGGTACGCAAAGTGAACTCTTTAGTTCACAGTTCTTCAGATGGTGAGGAGCCATGCCTGAGAAGCCTCATCTGCACCTGAATCTGATTTAGTGACATCCTAGACTTTGAGCCTGGCTGATGCCATAATGGGATGAAACTCTGGGGTGCTGGCCAAGCCTTGTAGTATACTATATTTCCTTTCTTAAATTTTTTTACTGAAGTAAATAATTGCCTTTGTTGTTGTTCATTTCTATTGTACCTACCCAGACTTTCCACCAGGTCAACTCCATTAGGAAATATATCGCTTCCTTTTCTTCCCCTTTTCTCTGTTGCATCCTTCCTTGAGATCCCCATTTTCTTTCTCTCTGGGTTGTCCCTTTAGATGTCATCCTTGGAATTCCATTTGCCTATGTCCTAGGTGTCTTGAGTTCCTCTTTCTTCATTTACATCTTGTTTTGGTGGAGCACACCATTCAGTAGTTTCATCAGATTGAAAAGATAGTGCGACGTCAGAGAGCATGATGGTGACAAGGTCAGCATTCCTGTCTCTTGTGTTCCCGTCGGGACTGATTGCCCTCTATGCTTGTGGCACAGCTGCCATTCTGGATTCTCCCTTCACCAGCATCCCGGAGACTCCCTTCACTTATTTTCTGTGTTCGATCTCTGTTTTCTACAGCCCACATTTCCTACTTTCTTGGTTTACGCCTTAGTCAGAAAACATTTTTCCTCTAGTGGCTTCCCAAGAATAGTGCATGGGGAGTATCTTTTTTGATATCTCCCATGTCTGAAAATGTCTTTATTTCACTCTCACACTTGACTGAAAGTGTGGTGCTTGTTACAGCTAACTGACCAGCATCTTTCCTTCCTCCTCTGTTCTTCGAACAAACTGTCCTGGGGCCATGCGACATAGGGCCAGGAGTCAAGCTGGGCCAGTTAACGTCCTTCCCTGGGACTGTTCATTCCGAATGAACAATCTTTCTGCAGACAGAGGCAAAGTAGCTCTGGACCTCTTAGCTGACATCTCCTAACGAAGAGACTCAGTGGGTGGCCATGTTCCCAGCCCAGGGAGTCATCTGAGGGAACACAGAATGCAATCCCTGCTAGAGGGAGGAAGAGCATCCTTTGGGTTAAACGGGAGGCTGCAGAACCACCCTGGGTCCTGCAGCTCTTCCTTCAACTGGGGCAACACAGGATAGTCCCACGAACTGGGTTCCACTAACCAAGACCAAAGGTCCCATGAACACCCATTGTGTTCCATGAGTCTAAGTTCCTGTCATCTGCTTTTGAAAAACCTCCACATGACGACAGAGCCACTCCTGGCTGGTCATTGCTGAATGAACATTCTGCTGCTTTTCTTTTGAATATTGCTATTCCTTTGAAATTCATAGCAATTATACTTTCTACAAATCTTCATATCTGTCCTCTATTATTATTATTATTATTTATTTTTAGAGAGAAGGGAAGGGAGGGAGAAAGAGAGGGAGGGAAACTTCAATGTGTGGTTGCCTCTCATGCGCCCCCAAATGGAGACCTGGCCCACAACCCAGTCATATGCCCTGCCTGGGAACTGAACAGGCAACCCTTTGGTTCACAAGCCAGTGCTCAATCCATTGAGCCATACCAACCAGGGCCATGCCTGTCCTTTTTTTATTTGCCCTTATATCATTAACATTCTTCATATTTATCCAATCTTCATGAAAATGTTATCTTTTTTAACTGTTATTTGTTTGGATAAGTGTTGTTTTTAAGACTTTTTTGGAGGGGGGAAGAAAGGGGGAAAGAGAAGGAGAGAAACATCTATGTGAGAGAGAAAAATTGATCAGTTGCCTCTTGTATGCACCCCCACCAGGGTCCAAACCCACACCCCAGGCATGTGCCCTGACTGGGAATCAAACTGGTGACCCTTTGGTCTCTGGGCTGGCGCTCGATCCACTGAGCCACACCAGCCAGGGCAGGAATAACTATTTTAAAAAGCTGAAGCCACAGACTGGCAAACTGATTTACAAAAGGGCTGTGCCAGTTACATGCCCACCAGCCGGCCCATTTCCCCACAGCCCTGACGAGCAGCATTCCTCCAGTGCCATGCTAACCCCACAGAGAACTGGCCTGTCTTTGCTGTGCTTTTGATTTGCATTCATTTAACTGCTGAGGCTGAACATTTGTCCATTAACCAAATTGGTTTCCTCTTTTGTGACCTGTGTCCTTCATTAATTTCACCTTTAGTGTTTCAGTGTTTTTCTAAACCAATCTTTTTTCCCCTTAGTCCTCACCTGAGGGCGTTTTTATTGACTTTAGAGAGAGAGGTAGAGGATGAGAGAGAGAAACATTGATGTGAGAGAGGAAACATCAATTGGTTGCCTCCCATATATGACCAAACTGATCGAATCTGCAACTAGGTATGTGCCTGACTGGGAATCGAACCCACAAATTTTGGTGCACAGGACTATGCTCCAACCAGATGACCCACCCCACCAGGAGAGATCACAGTGGTTTTGTTTTTGTTTTTTAATCAATTTCTTGAGTACCATGCTACATTTCCTGTTAATATTTTTCCTATTTTTGCCTTTTGATTTTGTAACCAATTTTCCTGGCATTTGTTAGCTTAAAGGCGACCGACATCTCTTTTTCTGTTGTGTTGTCCACTGACTTCCAATATTTGAAAATGCTTCCCCTTCCAGAGCTGATAAATATCCACTTCTTCTACTTCTTTTTGGTAAGGATTCACTTCTTAAACCATATTTAAATCTCTGAATCCCTCTGGATCCCAATACTCCTCATTTGTTTGGTGGAGAGGGTGAGGAATGGACCAGGCTTCCTGCCCATGCGGGCCCCCTGCCCGACTCCCACCTCAGCCTTGACTCAGGCCCAAGGGTGTCGGGTTAAGTCCAAGCTGCTGTTTTCTCCAGTCACCAGAGTGACTATCTGGGTCCTCTGAGTCCAACTTTCTGTGACATCCTTACTTACGATCACACCTTAATTTTTGTTGCTCGTCTGATTTTAAGGCAGAGCTACCCCTTAGATAATTGGCTTTAAAAGTAGGCGTGGCAGCGGAAGCACTTGACCAAAAGAGTCAGAACTTGCAGTGAGATGCGGGAATTGACCGTCAGGTGCTTGGAGAAACGTGGTCCTGGACGTTTCAAACCACTTTCCACAGTCTGTGATCAGCCTAAACTGTGGGTTGCCATATCCTCCCCACCTTCAGCTAAAGTCTGTTTTGTTCACCTCGCTATTTCTCATAACTGGAACAGTATTGGGCAGCAAATACGCTAAAAAAGTACAGAAGGAATGAATGAACAAACGAGTCTGGGATCTTTCCCAAACTCTGCGCTCCCTCATTCCCTGCGGCCCCCGCAGGTGGCTCACACACCCCACCCACGTACCGCAGGGACACTGCGGGTTAGGTGCAGAGGAGGGGCGGGGGAGGCAGGGAATGGGAGAGGGTGGGCCAGCACCTATTGGCAAGCCCTAATTGAGGGTGCCCCACCTCCCCGTAGAAGGGGTGGAGTGAGAGGCCGGAGAGGTACTTGGCCGCACGCATCCTGCCAGGCTGGCCAGGCGCTGCTAATGGCGTCCACTGGAGCACTGGGACGCACTGACCAGGAGCGCCTGCCAAGGCCCAGATCGAGGCTGGAGTGAGGTGGGGGCCGTAACCCAGCTCCGCCCAGGGGCCAGCGACCCCGGGCCTTCACTGCCTCCTGCTCCTGCGGTGCACCACAGCACACCCAATCCACGCACACACCTATTGCTCAGGAAGGGAAACTGAGGCGGCATTCGGCCTGCCATCCAGCGCCCCTCTCCACCCCAGGCCTATTGGGGAGCTCCAGACCTTACACAGAGCCTCGCCCCCACGCTGACCCCGCTGCCCGGACGGGGAGTGGCCACCGGAGCCCCAATCCGGGTTCTGACGTCAGCACCCTGTGCCAAATAACTTCCTCCCGGAGCTGCTTCCGCCATCACGACCACAAGTTCTGGAGCCTGGCCGCCTCGCCCAGGGCAGGGACGCAGGGGAGGGTTATCCCTGCCAGGCCTTCCCAGAACCAGCTTCCGCCCCGCCCGCCCGGACCTGCGGGTTCCGGAAAGCCCCCTCCCCCACCCCGCCCCTAGTCGGGGATAGAGAGGGTGCAGCCCCGGGGATAGAGAGGGTGCAGCCCTAAGGACGGGCGTTGGGGCCACTCTGGGGTGGGTCCTGGGACGACACGCTTGGGTGGGCGCTTCTGGGACTTAGTTTCCTGGGGGGAAAGCCTGCGAGGGGCACTGGGGTCAGCAAGGGACACCCCCCATGTCCCAATTCTTTCTCCTGCTCTTCCAGGTAACCAGGACTTTTCCTTACCTTACCCCCCCTCCCCAGCGCCCCCAACACACACATTATTGTAAAACCCTGTCTGGACTCTGGCTCACTGATGCCTGGTACATAGTAGGTGCTCAATAAATATGAGTGAACAAATAAATGAATGAAACAGGAAAGTTCTCCTCTGGACTACAGACAGCTTGCTTATGGGAGACCTGTGGTCAATTGGAAGGTGTCTGTGGTCAGCTCATGGTGGCAAGCAGAAAACCCCAGGCCACAAGAGCCCAAATGGAGCAAGTGCACCCTTGCTCCAAGACCCTGAGGTGTGTTAGGGTGAAAGGTTTGGCCCTTTGGGATACAGGGAGTTCAGGGTCAGGTCATGGAGGAATCAAGGTTCTAGGTGCCTCCTTCCTGCAACAGGAGCCGGGCAGGCCAGGCTGACAGGTTGGGCAACATAGCCAAGCCGACACTCACCTCCAGCATAAAACCCCACTTCATGGAGGCCGGCACCACACTCTAGTGCTCCAGGAGATCCCACCACTGCTGTCCCCCACCTGGTGCCCCAGCCAGGCCTGAGATCATGAGGTGGCCACCAGCCGTGGCCCTGCTCCTGCTGCTGCTGCTGCGGTTTGGTGAGTCCTGGATGTTGCAGGAACTTGTTCCTCCCCTCCCACAGGGGCCTCCTCTGCCCTCCCTGGAGCTCTAGCTAAGCCCCCAACTCCCTGGCCAGGCCTGGGGCTGAAGGCAGGCCTCCCTTCCCCACCTTAATGGTGGGGCCTCCCGGGCAGTGGGAAGGTCCAGATGTCCCATCTGGGACAGTGAAGTGGGGAAGACAGGGTGGGGTGTGGGCACAGGACCAAGAGACAGTGACACGGACAGGGGCTTTACTCCCCTCTCCTTGCTTGTCTCCACACTCATGGGCCAAGCTTTTTGCTTGTTGCCTCTGCCTCTTTGCTGGCTTTTCCCTATCTTCCATGTGAAGACACAGGCCCACTGGGTTCCAAACCCCTGAATGTCCTTTAGCTGGGCCCCCACAAGGCTGAGCTGCTGCCTGAGCTTGGGAGCCCCAGGGGGCTGGCAGGGACTCAATGGGAAGCCTTGGGGGAGTGAGGACTAGGGATGCAGGCTCCTCTTTCTACTAGAGGAAGCGTTTGCAGAGGAGCAAGCCTTGCATCCCTCTCCCCTCTTCTAATACTGGGTCAGGGTCAGCAGGTGCCAGCCAGGGAGCTCCACCTATCAGGCCCCTCCTGGAGGGGCAGGCTACTCTCTACCAGGGAAACCTTCCTGCATTCCTGAGCCAGCCTGGCCAGCCCAGCTACCACCTCACTTCCCTGTCCTCAAGTCACCTCCCAGGGCTGGGCTGGGTCCCTGAGGGCACAACTTGGCCATGGCTTGAGGCTTCCCACCAGGGTTTGGAGGGCCTCAGGGTGGTACTTCACTGGGGAGGGCCAGCCTCTCCTGGCCCCCCAGGTCTCCCCTCCTGGCATAAGAATAACAATGTTCTTTGAGGGAGCCCATCTCCATCAGGGGGTGTAACAGTGATTGCTCCTGTTGGATTGAGTAATCAAGGTCATTGCCAAAGTGGAAACAGAGGCCTGCATTTGACTCACATATAGCTATGACCAAAGGCCTGACTTCTTCAACACCCTCCTCACTCCCACCTCTAGTTCTTCCTTCTTAGAGCTTTAGGACACTCCCATCCCCACCAGCTACTGGAGCATGGGGACCCTGGGCCCAGACAAGAGGCCTGACCTCCTGGCTGGCTCACCCAGCCCCTCACATGACACCCACCGTGCAGAGCCCAGGTTTCCACTTCATCCCTTCCTGGACAGCCCAGCCCTGACAGCCATTCTCCTTCTGTCTTATATTTCCTGGGCTCAGGCCCCTGGGGGTGGGTATGACTTCAAGGAGCTCCTAGGCCAGTAGGTGAGATAGTTGATTCTACCTTCAGGGGGAGCAAGGAGGGCAGAGCTCTTCAAGGACCCGGATTAGAACGTGTAGGATGTGGACCCGTAGTGACCAGAAGTAAAGGGCCTCTGGGAAGAGCGGTCTTGTGAGCAAGCCCTCAAAGCAGTCCTGCCAGGCCACAGGCATGCACACTTGGTTCTGGGAGTGGACCCTGGATCTGTCTGCATATGTGGGAAAGGGATGGCTGTGGGGAGAACCAGGACAAGTCTGAAAAATTCCCACAGGGAGCAAATGAGCCTGCAAGTATGTTAGTGTTGGTGAGTAGATGAGGGAGAACCAGAGCATCATGTGCAAAAAGAAGCAAGAGCAGGGAGTCGGGTGTCATTAATCTATTATATTGTACTAAGATGAGGGTGTTGGAGGGTGCAGCTCTCCCAGGGAATATTTGCATTTTCAAAAGGCTCCTTATGAACACAAATCCATGAACAGAATGTCCAGCAGACTTCCTATTCTATTCTCTGGCCCAGCCTGATCCAACTGTTGCCCTGGCACTTCTGCTTGGCACCCCTACTTTGAAGAGTGGCCACTCCCACCTGTGTCTTCTCAGCCCCCGCAGTGTCCCCCTCCTCTTGCCGCATCCATAGCTCTCCCCTCGCACTGCACCATCCAACTTCAGCACTTCAGCACTGGGGAGTGTGCCCTTTGAACTGAGTCTGGCTGGAAGAATGAGGATCAAAAAACCACAGCAACAAACAAACCACCCAGGGTCCCTGGGCACCCCACGGAGATGTGTGGCTCAGCCCTGTGCTTCCCACCACGGGGCCCCTCACTTCCATGAAGCTGGTTACCATTCTGGTCAGAGTGAAGACAGGTTCCGTAGCAGCTGTCCCACCCTCCAGGCCCCCAAAGAAGTTGGGAAGTAGGGGAGAAATGGTGAAGGGTGGGGAGCAGCTGTCTTGAGCCCACACCCCAGCTCTGCTCAGTTCTGCCCCCAGTGAACCAGAGATTCTGCAGTGCAGGGTCCCACTTCTAGGGGCAGGTATCTCCAGATTGTTGCCGGCACTGGATGAGACTGTCGCTGTGGCTGGTGTCTCATGGCTGGGGTTGAGGTTCCTGTAGAGGCCTAGCAGCAGGCCCTGTGCCTGTGTCCAGAGATGTGGGGGACAACGGATCCTGGGTAAATGGGCCCCCAGAAAGGCTCTAGCCCGACCCCTCTGCCTGTCCTTTCACCTTCCCCACCTTAGGGTGCCATGGCCCAGCAAACAATCTTGGGGTCCAACTGCAGAACATGCTGGAATGCCTGATAGAGGGGTCAGCTCTTGGGAATCTGGAATCTTGGGAAGACTGACCCACAATGACCTCTGACTGACTGGCTTCTCTCTGCCACCCTGAGACCAGAAAGACCCGTGGGGCTGGGCTGCAGCCTCAGGACTGAAGTTAGATTGGAGACTTGCGCCTCAGACCAGACTGTGTAAGGCCCAGACCTCTGAAATTAAAAGGCGACTCCCAGGGACTCATCCCTTATCCTAGCTCTGGGCTGTCCGAAGTGGGAAACGCAGGCCCCACACCACCAGTGCTTATGGCTGGGTCCTCTGCAGAGATTCCAGACAAGGACGGGCGTGGGGTGTGAAGGAAGAGGCCTCCAAGGGGATGACAGACGCCATCTTGCCCTACGTGACCATGACTGGTTTCTCTTACTGGCGTCTTCTGATTACTTCCTTGTACGTCAAGGAGTCTGTCTGCCCTTGCAGACAAGGTCTGACCCATAGGCTTGGGCCTGTAGACCTCGAAGGGAGGTCCAGTAGGAGAACTGAAGGCCCCTAGCCTCTCCTGCCAGGTCCCTTCATGAACTGCCCTGAGTCGTCAGGGTGCTGGGTGTGGAGTAAAAGAGGGCCACCTTGCCCAGCAGTGGGCAGGGGAGGATCAGACTCCGGTTTTGGCAAAGTTAGCTGATCACCCCCTCTTCTCTCCCTTCCAGGGACTCGGAGGGCCAAGGCACTGAGTGGTAAGCCTTAAGACTCTTGGTGTGGGGGACAGGAGCAGGCTTGTTAGAGCAGCAAGACTGGTCAGAGACACTCTCACTCACTCTGAAGGAGACTCAGAATAATTGGGTGGGGCACAGGGAATCCCCAAGGAAAAGTTGTGGGTCCATGGAATTGGAGCCTAGACCGGAAGAAGGTCTCATATACATTGCAGATGGCACAAGAGAGTCAGTTAGGCATGAAGCATGGAGATGGGGGCAGGAAAAATGACAGTGAAGAAGCTGAGGATAGAATCTGAAGGGCCCTCCCAGTACCCACTGTCCTTTGGGAGCCCCTGTTGGTCAGATGGTGGGATAAGACCTCTGCATGCGTTACCTCAACCCTCCTCATGATGCCACTATTTCACGGGTGGGGAGTGTGAGGCCCACAGGGGTGGGGTCCTTTCTCACAGCTGGGAGGGGTATGCCTGTGTCAGAGGCTGACCTGATGCCCAGGCATCTGACATGCCCAAGGTCCCCAAGAAGGTCAGAGACGGGGAGGGCCCTGAATTGAGCAGAAAGCAGAAGCTGGAATGTGGGGTTGGGGTGGGGAATAAGCTGATGGAACTAACCCCAGTGAGCACTGCCCCGGCTGTGTTCCCCTAGTCTGCGGGCACCCGAGAAGGTTGAACCGGATGGTGGGTGGGCAGGATGCCTTGGAGGGCGAGTGGCCATGGCAAGTCAGCATCCAGCGAAACGGAAGCCACTTCTGCGGGGGCAGCCTCATCACAGAGCGGTGGGTCCTCACTGCGGCACACTGCTTCTCCAAGTGAGTACCCACCACACTCTCCCTCACCACCAACTGCCTGCGACCACCCAGGCTCTGCACCAGGGCCACTGCTGACAGAGCCCCACACCTTGCCAGGCTTCAGCACCTCGGCCAGCAACTAACACCTGTCTAGCTCTGGCCCACCTTCTTGACCAGAGCTCCCTTAAAGTCTAACTTCGAGGCTAAATTCTGGCTTCAATCGCTGCTTCCCAGTCTTTGCTTCCTGTGGCCCATCCAGGAGATCCATTGCGGTCTCATCAGTGAGGTGTTTGGCCAGGCCTGAGGCCCTGTCCCTGCCAATGCTGGCAGGCTCCTCCCACACCCTGGCTCTTATCCTGATTCCTTCTCCCACACCTCAAATCCAGGACACTCCCTTTTCTGGCTGAGTCTCTGGTTACAGATGAGCCCAAGGACTGGAGTAGAACGTCCTTTCCTCCCACCCCCCATCTAAGATCACCCATAGCACTTCTCTCTTTTTTAATTTTTAAAAATATTTTATTTATTTTTAGAGAGAGGGGGAGAGAAGGAGAAAGGGAGTGACACCCACAGCGTTTCTGACCAAAGGCCCAGACTACTCGTCCCCACTACCACACCGGCCCCGACCTCCAGGGTTTCCCAGGCACCTCCACTCTTGCCTCACCACAGCACTACAATTCTTTTAAAACCTCCCATCTTAAATTCAGTAACTCAGGGTCAGAGGGAGTAGTTCACATGCCCGAGGCTCACCAGGAGGCTGGGCCCGATCCCCAGCTGGCTGGCCCCAGCTGCATCATTGTGGGCAGTCAACTCCTTCACCCCTCACAGCAGGTCTTTTACTGTCCCCCTGTCATAGCCCAGGAAACTGAGTCACAGAGAACTTGAAAGGTGACTTGCCCAAGGTCACCCAGCTGGCCAGGGGTGGAGCTGGGAGTTAAAGCCAGAAATTTAAGCTGCTTTAGTTTTACATCCTAAACAACTCGCCCTGATGTGTGTCCTCCTGGAGACCGCTTTTGTGAAGATAGTGTGCAAAGACCTGTCAGGTGCGGACCTGGAGGCCAGGAGGGCGGTATCTGGCAGCAGCAGAACAATGCTCACGCCTCTGTTCCCCTTCCCCATCTAATCTGCAGCAGTCCCCTCTTTGAGACCCCAGAGGGGTCCCCTCACACCTGCTCTCTGCTCTTTCTTACCAGCACCTCTGAAACATCCCTGTACCGGGTCCTACTGGGGGCACGGCAGTTGGTGAAGCCAGGGCCACATGCCACATATGCACAGGTGAAGCGGGTGGAGAGCAACCCCCTGTACCAGGGCATGGCCTCCAGTGCCGATGTGGCCCTGGTGGAGTTGGAGGCACCTGTGACCTTCACCAATCACATCCTCCCCGTGTGCGTGCCTGACCCCTCAGTCGTCTTTGAGACGGGCATGAATTGCTGGGTCACCGGCTGGGGCAGCCCCAGTGAACAAGGTAAGGGGGCAGGGGCAGGACAGAGTGGGGGACATGCCTGGAGAAGGTCCCGGGCAGGTTGGGGGCCGTCCTGAAGCAACAGTCTTTTTCTGTTGCTATTGGTACCCATGATCTCTACTCGGGTGGGATGGGTATAAGGAAGGGGCAGCAGATGCAGAAGGAGGGGCTGTGGGAAAGTAGAGAGAGGACAGAGAGAGTCCAGTCTGGTGCATAGAAGGGAAGAAGGAATTCTGTTCCACGAAGCCCCAAATGAGAAGAGGTCCGAACCCAAGCAAGAAATGGGGAAGGGCAGAGCTGTGGTTTTTAAGAACCGTCCACTGAGCTGCAGGCTGTTTTGCCCCTCCACAGACCGCCTGCCTAACCCTCGAATCCTGCAGAAACTCGCAGTGCCCATCATTGACACACCCAAGTGCAACCTACTCTACAGCAAAGATGCTGAGTCTATCTTTCAGCCCAAAACCATCAAGGATGATATGCTGTGTGCTGGCTTCGCTGAGGGCAAGAAGGACGCCTGCAAGGTAGGAGCTGGGATGGGCCACACTGGAGGGTGAGCCCTGCTCCCTAGGCCTAGGTCCAGGTGGGAGCCAACCCAGCCTGGTAGGTTGGTCCACAGCCAGACCAAAGCTGTGCATCCTGTCAGCTGGGAAAAGCAGATTCCTGGATCCTGCCCGCTCCCCGCCCCGCGCTGCCAGGGCTGCAGTCAGGTTGGCAGTGGGACTCAGGAAAACACATTTCAAAACACCCCTCTGAGCAAGTGAACTGGGGATACTAGAGAAATGGGCAACCCAAGCCAGAAAAGGGAGGACCCACTGGGGCAAGGGGAGCTAGGCAGGGACACTCCTAGGGTGGGGAGTTGAGGAGAGGGACAAAGGGAGGAAAACAGGTGTGTGCGTGCATGTGCACCTGTTGGCTCTTGGGCCCCTGTGGGCTCTGATGGTGCCTGTTTCCTCTGCAGGGTGACTCAGGGGGCCCTCTGGTGTGCCTCGTGGGCCAGTCGTGGCTGCAGGCTGGGGTGATCAGCTGGGGTGAGGGTTGTGCCCGCCGGAACCGCCCAGGTGTCTACATCCGGGTTACCTCCCACTATAACTGGATCCATCGCATCATCCCAGAACTGCAGTTCCAGCACGCTGGGTCAGGCGGCCAGAAGCGGGACCCCCGGGGGCAGCAGCCCCACGAGGGTGCAAAGCAGAACTTCGCACCCTGCCTGGCTGCGCACACCGTCCTCCTGGTGCTTGCGGCCCTGCTCTCCTGCTTCTGAGCCTTGTTCGGGCAGGTGGGTGAGTGCAGCCCAAGTCCATGTGTACATTTGTAAATAGCTGATTCTCTTTACTCAAATATCGTTATTTTTATGCTCACCATCCAATAAAAACCCAAACTCAATGCCAGCTGCCCAGGTGTGGAGCCTCAGGGCACGAGGGGAGTAGAGGGCCCCCTAATTGGGGGGTGGTCACTGAGGAGCTGTGATTTGGACCAAACACCGGGTGGGGGCATTTGGAGGGAAGGGTCCTGGTGAGAAGGGAGCTGCAGCAGGCACACTGGAGGCTAGATGTCACTGGAGTTCAAGGTCTTCAGTGTCCCATGACACCTGCCCCAAGACGCCCTCACAGAGGGCTTCCCTGCTCCCACCCCTGGCTGCTTCATTGTCCTTGCCAACACCACCCTCGCAGTAGAAAGGAGGATGGCTGGCAGAGGGTCCTGGAGGAGGAGGGTTTTGTGGAGCACGGGGGAATCACATCCCCTACTTTCTATGTCTGAATCACCCCAAGACTTCCCCAAATAACAACCATGGTTTCCTACCTCCATGGTGAGGAGGCAGGGGCCCCCAGGGGCTCCCTGTTCCCCAGGTTCCCCTTGACTCCCAGCTCATTTTCCTCTACCCCTCCCTCAGCCTCCACCTCCCCACCAGTGAGTCCAAAGCTGTGGGGGTGGGGGACTGGAGTTGGGGCTCTCATCTACTGGAAGACATGGAACAAACCACCATCCCCTCTGAGCCCACTTCTCCCCTGTAACCTGGGACAGTACCCCCACCTGCCTCTCAGGGGTACTGGGTGGATGGTGAATCCGCCAGAAGGTGTGGCCAGGAGATGGAGATGCGGATCCTTCTCTGGGCTCCGGTGCCTGACTGCTTCCCTCTGAGGCTCCACACTGTCCTTGAAACTCCCTGGTGACTGCTTCACTGGGACCCTGCAGCCCCAACGCCCCAGAGGCTGGACTTCCCCAAACCTCTGGGGTGCAGGGACCACTGTGGCCCCATCAAGCTCACACACACTGCATGGGCAGTCAGCACTGTGACAGGTGTCACACAGAGGCAAGGCCCAGGCCACGTAGAGTCATGGAGGCTGAAGCTTTGTCGGATCCCCAAGCTGGGACTCCTTCCTCCTCCTTCCAGAGTTTGGGAGTTCAGGCTATATTTGCTGAAGTCTTCAATGGTTTGTGCAAGGACACCCCCCTCCAATTCAGAAAGGAGCCGTTGTCTTGCACTAGGAGTGCCTACCCACCCTGCCTGGCCCAGCTCTGCGCCCCCACCCTCCTGTCCTCGGCAACCCCACATCATCTCCCTTCTCTGCCCCTCCTTCCCAGTGGGCCCCTTTGTAGCTGCTCACCGCCAGGAACCCAATGCAAACAGGCCTCTGGAGCTCTGGCATCCAGCGTGCGCTGGCCCTCCTGCGAGGGCCCATGTGCCCACAGGGCAGCCTCGGTCCAGCTGGCTCCAGCACATCCACAGCAGGCCCTCTATGTGGCCAGATGGTCAGCTCTTCCCCCTTATGTGGACTGACTCTGAGAGAGACCTGGGCTTACCTGCCATGCTGACAGCTGATAGGGAACTGGACGAGACTCCTCAGAAGGGCAGGGATGCATTTACTGCAGCCCTGCGCACACACATCCACACATTCATGGACACACTCCTTAGCACAACCACATGCACTCATGCAGACACCTGTGCATATCCATGCCTTCACTCACATATGTGCACACCCACTAGCACATAATGCATTCACACACAAACACATGCACATGGCTGGTGCATACACAGGCAGCCTGCCAGCCTGGTGCCAGGAAGCAAGCAGACCTGGGTATTTATGGAAGAATCAATACGCACCTGCTGAGGACTGTCCCTAGGGACAGAGTGGGAACAAATACTTAATTCCCCTCGGTGCTCCACTCTGCTCAGTGCATCCCTGCCTCCAGGCAGGAAATACCACCGGGAGGTGCAATGATGGGCAGAGGCTCATGGTGGCTCCACTCGCCTGATGGCGGGTCCCTGCTGTGACCCTCTGGGGACTAGACTGCGTGCTGCGCGCCTCCTCTAGACCAGAGGAGGGCTCTGAGTCCCTCCGGGAGCAGCAGGTATACCAAGGCCCCAAGGTGGGGGTTGGGGGGTGGAACTGAAGTATGTGTCCTGAGGGTAGCCCTAGAGACAAGTTCTGGATCATCCTGGCTGGGACCAGGGAAAGACCCTGGGTCCTGAAGCCTTGGAAAAAGACTTGGCCGACCCCGGCCCCCTGCTCTGGAGTCAAAAAGCTTCAGGCCTTGTGGTAGGGGGTTGGTTCGCAATTAGGTGGTTTCTGGAAGGAGGCCCCTCCGCAGCCTCTGTGGGGAGGCCAGAATGAAGCCTCACTGCCTGGAGGTGGGCAAGACCCAGGCTCCTCTGGGAGGACTCAACATCCCATCTTTGCCTCCTCCTGACCTGGCTTTCTGAGTGCCCCGGAGTCCCTCAGCACCCCTTCAGTCCTCCCACTACAAGGCAGGGGTCTGGTCAGGTCCTGTGGGGCTAACAGGGAAGAAGGGCACGGACACCTCGGCAGCCTGGCCCTCAGCAGCACCACACCCAGCTGGGTTGGGAGGGGAAGCCTGGGGTCCTGGGCAGGGCCTCTGATGTAGCCACTGAGCTACTGCAAGCTGCCACCTCCAAGGTGGTGGCCAACCTAGGACTCGGCTCCACCGCCAGGCTCCCCAACACTGTTTCCACCTGGACCGGGGCAGATGCTCAACCAGAGGGCTACGGAGAGGAAAGGCCAACACTCCAGAAGAGAACAGGAGATTAAAAGGGAAAGCAGGTTTATTTCACGCCATTCACAGTTCAGAGCATGCTGTGTTGAGAGAGATTAAGGAGACACATCCCCACCTGTGGGCAGTCCCCTTCCCCATCCCTGGCAGTGGCACAGCTCAGACACAACTCGCCACACTGTCGCCAAGCAGTACCTCAGAGCCATCTGCCAGGTGGTGGGTCGCAGTGCCAGGTTAGGTCAGCAGCCCAAAGAACACCTTGGAGAACTGAAGACTATCTGCTGCCCCCACAGAGGGGTAGAAGGGAGCAAGCCCAACCCAGGGCAAGGACCACGATGAAAGACCCACCCTGTAGCAACCACAGCAGCCTACAGGTGAAGCACGAGTTGGAGAGATACCAGATACCCATCCCGTGGGCCGTAACCAAGCCTGGAAATCCACACACATTGCACACACACCATACACACCCACACACAGGCATGCACACGTAAGCATTATGATTAACCCACAGGAGCCCCAGGAATGAGAACTGCTGAGCTAGACCCCTTCTGGCCCCAAGGACCAGAGTTCAACCATGGCTCTGACATCATAAGACTGGCTGTGTGCCCTGAGCTGAGCCCTAGGTCTGATGCTACCACTCGTGAGGCATGGAGGAGGGGAAGGCAAAGGGAGGATGCAAATCAAAGCCCCCAAAGCCAAAGACCCCACCTTTCCTTGCCTAGGGGTTACGCACCAGCATCCAGACTTTCAGTGTCTCAGGGAATCACAGCTCACTCCAAAGCTACTGCAGCGGAGCCACTCCTGCTGAAGGATGCAGGCCCCACAGGCCTCGGCACACAGGCTCTGTGGGTGAGCAACAGCTGCCCTGCTGACTCAGCCCTTTATTGCCTCAACTGGGGTCAGGGACCAAGGGGTAATGGGACACCAGCCAGCAGCTGCCATCAGCTCAGAGGAGGATGAAAGATGCCAGAGCACCTGTTGGGTAGACACAAGTAAAGGCAGGGAGAAGAGGGACAAGGCAAGAGGTCAAGGGGTGGCGCCTGTCCCTGTGCAGAGCCCTGGAAGACTCAAGGCATGTGCTCTGCAGGAGGCCTGCAAACACCAAGCGCCCACCCTCCTCTCCCGTTGTCCTCGAGCTTCTTGCCCCTCCCCACCCCCCTAGGGTAGGCAGGCTGCCTGGAGGGCAAGGTCCAAGGGGTAGGGCTCCCTCCTCGACCTTGGGACACAGATTAGATGGCTGTCTCCTTTTCAGTCCTTTGCTCGAACACAAGACAGAATCAGGGCTCTGACGGGGAAACCCGAGATACTCTGGAACCCCTCCCAAGTACCCACCTGGCAGCAGGAACCAGAGGCATGTCCAGGTTCGTTGTTGGCATCAGGGAGGTGGGTGATGCCAAGTTTGATCTGTCCAGAAAGCAAACTCCTCAGAGTAGAACTTGGGAATCCTTCCCTGTGTGCTCTCAGCCGCACACCAAGTGCTGAGGAGCCCCGCCCCCAGGCAGGCCATTCCCACCCCCCGCCTGGGCAGGCAGCACAGGTCTCCTCCCAGGACCCCAGGACTCCTGGCCAAGCTGGCCACGCACCTGGAAACAGGAGAGACATTCTGAGAGACCAGAAGTTTGGAAAACCCAAGATTTCCAGCATGTTGGGGTCAAGGACATCCTAGCCAGCCTCAGGGAGCCAGAGCTCTCCAGGGGACAAGGGGACAGAAATTTCCCTGAAGCTCGGAGAGCATTCCAGGAGCTGCAGAACAGAAGCCACCAGTGGGAGCCAGAGTGACTATGGGGGGCAGGGGCAGGAGTCGGGAGAGGAATGGGCTGGGGAGCTTGGAGGAACTTGAAGTAGATGCTTCTGGCCAGAGTAAGAGACAAAATAGGTGGACACACTTAACTTGATGAGGCACTGGTACTTCACAAAGTCACTCAGAGATGACCTCCTGGTCCCTGAGTATGTGCTGTGCTAAACCCCAGCCAGCCTCCCTGAACAGTGACAGACAGGTGGGGGGCCAGCTCCACCCTGGCCGCCGACTCTGTCCAGTTGTCGTCAAGAGCTTTTCCGTGCATTTTAAGACACTAATAGTTGCTCTGCTCATTCATAAATACACAATTTTATTTGCTATTTCCAGGGGAAACTTAGGCATTAAACTGTAAGCTGATAAAATACAGATACCTAAAAAAGTATAAAAGTATAAATATCCCCTTAGAATAAATTTTAGTGAATTAAGTCTTAATATCTTTAAATTAAAAAAAAAGCCTATCTAAAATGTCAAGGTCACAAATTAAATGACAATAAGCAACGTAGCGCCTCACAGGAACACCTGGAGGCCAGCAAGGGCTGCCCTCTGCCCAATGCCCTGTGAGGACAGGTCACCAAGAGCGAAATGCACCCCACAGAAAGGATGCTGTAAATGGCTGAAGCCAAACATTGGACAACATACAACAGGCCTTACACAAAGGAGTAGGTAAGTCCTAGGTGCTGAAGAACTTGGTTAATCAGGTTATTTATTGGCAAAGGAGAAGAGGGCACAGGTGAGATGCCTCCGGAAGCATTTGAAACCGGACGTGTCAGAGCCCGTGCCCGACGTGTCAGCAGCCCAGTGCCAGTGCGCACAGCTCCCCTGGGAGGCCCAAGGGCAGGAAACGGAGAGTTGCTTGTCCGAGCCAGGCCCCCCAGAATCTTGCAGTCCCCATAACCAGCTCAGAAAGGTCTGTTCTCAAAGCATGTGAACAGTGGGTTTCCGAGGGATCCTGGTAGCTCTGATGTCACGTCAGGTGGGCAGAGCCCACAGGTGAAGCCTCAAATATCCCAGAAATGTCAGAGAACTGCATAGTTATACAAAGAAAATGAAACAGCCGGCAAGAAAGAGAAATATTTGTGATGCGCTGTAAACATCCGATTTTCAGTGTGACCTGGAGTTTCAGCTCCAGCAGCCAGTCGGACAGGCCTCCCACTCACACCTCCGCCCGGGCAAGACAATGTGCTGCTGAGCGCCAGGGTCCTCATGAACCGTGGGTGGGATGAACAAGATGCAATTTCCACCTCCCTTTAAGTGACTTAACAGATCAATCCAAAATGCAGCAACACTTTTAGGCATTTCTAGAAAGTAAAAACATTGGGAACATCTATCCACACCAAGAAATAAGAGATTCGGAAGTCTCTCGCCTAGAAAATACAAGTGGAGAAGCCTTGACTGTTCCAGCCAGGTTAGGCCAGGTCAGGCCAGGGGAGCAAGGCTCCGGAGAAGGCCCAGCCTTAGAGTAGGGGCCTGGCAAGTAGTGAACACATGGAGGCCACTCTGTCAAAAGCTGCTCAAGACTGTGAGAAACCATCAACCAGCCACACCTGAGCATGACTCTGACCCAAGAACCAGGGCTTGGTGTGGTGTGGGTGACCAGCAGCTGCCCAGGGCCCAGGGCCACCACACTGCGTCCGATTCCTACCGGCAAGGCCCCGGACCCATTACAGACAGTTTATGTAGCACCAAGAACGCTATCCTTTAAATGGTCTCCGGTGATTAAAGGGGTCAGTCAAGAGCATCCTGCCTCAGGCCAGTGTGGCGCTTGGAAAAACCAGAGGAGGCCCCTACAGGAATGCCCTCCTGGCCGGTGCGATTCCTCCTAGTGGGGGATGCCTGGCCTTAGACAGCTGGTCACGTCTCTCACCACCCACATCAGAGGCAAAAAAGGATTCACACCCAGATCTCTATAGAAATTGTTAAAAGCAGGTTTCTTCTCACGGCCGAGCTTCCTCAACATGGCAGTTCGTTGCATCTTGGAAAAAGTAAAATGTTTCTTCAGCTGTCAACACTGTGTTCCTCACATCCTTGAACCTCGTTCTTGCAAAATCTGAAAATGTCAAGTGCAGAGAATGAGAACTCAAGTCTTGCACAGGGAAGCGGGAGCTATGCAACCTTGGAGCCAAGGGCCCTGCTCCAGGGAGCTGAGCCTGCTGATGGCTCAGCAGAGGGGCCTGAGGAAGCCAGCACCAGAGCTGGGGTCTGTGAACAGGCTGGGGAGCAGCCCAGGTGACCCTCACCATGCAGCGCTGCCTCCCATATCTCCTGGTTTACACAAGGGGCTGGCCCTTCGACTCTCCACATTCTCCATCCAACCTGACATTAGAAAGGCACACACCCCCATCTCCACCGGGTACCTCCCTGAGCTTCCTCCAAAAGTCCTGAAACACACAGGCACAGCCAGAGGGGGTACAGCTCCTTATCAGGTTCCAGGGACTGCCAGCAGCATCTACCTCAATGGCACCTTCTGCTCCCCTCTGAAGGGTGCCAGAGCCCACCCAGGGGCGTTAATTGCCCACCTGACAAGCACTGACTCCCAAATCCCTCTGCAGCCTAATTTGATCCTAGGCTGCAGACACATAAGTACAACTAGGGCCCCCAAGATTCCAGAGGTCCCCTCCCCAATCTGCCACTCTTCCTTCTTTCGTGCCCCATTGCAAGCCATGTCTCCTCCACCCCGGAACCCAGAATCACACTATCCAGAACCCTAGGCTCCCAGGACTGCCCCATTACCCTCCACCCACACCCACCAGCTCACCGCACGCTGCCTGCCTGAGCTCAGGTCTCACTGCACAGAGCTTGGTGTCCCTGTGGCTAGACTGCCCACTTCAAAGTACCAGCTCCCTCCTAGCTGCAGCCAGACAGGACTCTCTGGAACACATACCTGACCCCACTGCCCGCTCAGAAAAGCCTGCCACCCCTCTCCCTCCCACTCTTCCTTGGCATCTCTGCCACCTGACCCTAGCCCTTCCACCTGACCCTAGCCCTTCTCTCACCACTGGCATCATCTGTGTACTCCTCCCACCTCCAAACCAGACTGGGGAGCTCCTAAAGGCCTGGAGCCACCTGGGGACCGGCATGTGCACCGGCAAAGGCCCACGGAGTCAAACCCTACACAGGTCAGGTGGACGCAGTGGGACCTTGTGCCCCCAGAGGGAGGGGGGGGGCTTCAGAACTGGCAAATAATGCTATTTTGATACTAAGCATCAGGTAACCTGGGCAGAGAGGCCATATGTCCCACCCTAGCCAAGCCCAATACTGAAAGATTACCCTCCTTGGGAGC
Source organism: Sturnira hondurensis (assembly GCF_014824575.4). Classification (NCBI taxonomy): domain Eukaryota; kingdom Metazoa; phylum Chordata; class Mammalia; order Chiroptera; family Phyllostomidae; genus Sturnira; species Sturnira hondurensis. The sequence continues at coordinate 512,825 of NW_028076720.1, forward strand.
CCATCAGCAGTGAAAGAGAACAAGGTGCCCTGGAGCTTTCTGCACTTGAATTTCAGAGCTGAGAGATATGGCTTTGAGGATACTGTATGCCCAGGTGCAACATGGGGATATGCCTTGGAAGGGAGCCAGCCCTGTTTGTGCGAGGCCCAGACCCACACTGATGCTCTGGCCAGAGACACTGCCTCCCACCAAGGCCCTGCAGGCAGCTGCTGATGATCTCAAGCTCATAGCAAGTATCCTGCTGGCCCCCTACTCACCAGCCAGGGTGGCTGCCCACACAGGGTGGCCATCCCTCACAGTCACCTAGGGTTCATCCAAGTGACTCAAGAGAAGGCACAAGTTCTTGAGAGTTGTTCCAGCTGTCCCCTGACACCCTCACACCCCTCCTGGTCCACAGCCCTGTGCCCCTGAGTCTCTGAGAGCTCTGGGGCTACTCAGACAGCCCAAGCTATAGTCCCTGCAAGGCGAGGCGCCCCTTCCACTGTGCTGGGAGAGCAGAGCCCCAGACTGTACGCCCCTCCACAGGCCAGACAAGGGCAAGTCCCTAGATTCAGTCACTGGGAAAGCCCCGGAGGTGCTGTCAGCCCCTGTGGTTCCCTTCTGCCCACAAGGTGCTAGTCCCAGTCCCAGGGCAGGGGGTTCTGCTGGCCCCTTATCTTTGCTGTTTACAAAGAAAGCTAAGGCACATGGGGGCCCATGAAGCTGCCTTCACTTTGTGGGAGTCCAGGAGAAGAGTTTCTGAGCTCGCAGGACTAAGTGGCGAAAACAGTAAGGTCCACACAACCATAACATGGCATGGGAACAAGATAACACAGAAGAGGCCACCTTACCAGAGCAGAATCCCAACAACAATCTTTTTTTAAAAAAAGATTTTATGGATTTATCTTTAGAGGGGGAAGGAGAGAGGGAGAGAACTATCAATGTATGGTTGCCTCTCATTGGTCCCCTGCTGGGAACTGGCCTGAAACCCAGGCATGTGCCCTGACTGGGAATCAAACCGAGATCCTTTGGTTCACAGGCTGGTGCTCAATCCACTGAGCTACACCAGCCAGGGCCCAACAACTGTCTTTTAACATGAACAGAAGATCCCTCCCAGGACCTGTGAGAGTCACAGTGCCATCTGTCCTGGACAGAGCTCTCGCCTGGGCCACCTCCTTCAGGGCCAAGGGCAGGCCACACACCACAAGCAGCACCACCCACCGGCAGACCTGGAGGCCAGGGCAGCTCCAGGCTGTTCTGTGATCAGCCCACACTCGCCCCTCCCGTAGCCCAGATCTGAATGAGGGCCACAACAGCAGCTCTGGCCAGCAGATACAAAGTCAGTAATTGGAAAGGGGGGGCTGAAAGAAGCCCCCGTCTCTCTCAGATGCTGGCCCAGTGCCAGCACCCCACAGCCAACTAGCAGGTACAGGTCCCCCACACTCACGCAGGCTCCCCCAATGCTCAGCTGGCTCCTATCACAGTTTCTAGCACTGGTCACCATCGGGGCAGGCCAAAGTCAAGGGCCTGCTGCCCACATGCTACTGAGATGACTAAGTTGTGGCCACCCCAGCCCAGAAGGACCACAGATGCAAATACATGCCTGATCTCAGAGACTGCTAAGAAGTGTCAAGTGTCTCAATTACTTTTCAGGTTGTAATGACAATACTTTTGCATGTAGTGGATTAAGAAAGATTATTAGCATAAATTCCACATGTCTGCTTATTTAACACGGCCACTAGAGAGATTAAAAGAACAGATGGAGCTCCTGCTGCCTGTCCTCGGGCTCTTGCGGCTGGTCCAGACCCATGCCCAGCAAACATTTTCTTCAAGGGTCAAATAGTAAGTACATATTTTAGGATTGGTGGGTCAAAGGGTAAAACTGAGGATGTTATGTACTTACATAATGACCCTCCCTCCCCAAATCCCAACCACTTAAAGTGTAAAAAAGTCCCCAGCCCACACTCCCCACAGCTGGAGGTTGGTTTTTCAGTGCCTTGTGCCTTTCTGAGCTCTTCCCAGGGCTGAGGTTGAGAGTCCCAGTTTGCAAGGCTCAGCCCATGGGGCAGGGGGGGGGGCCAGAATGGTGCTGGGCTTACCAAACTGCGCCCTGCCCTCTCTGGGCCTTAACTCCCTGTATGCAAGACAGGGAGTAGGCGAGGTGGTTCCTGGGAGGGGAAAACAGCAGTCAAGTCCTGGAATCAGCTCAGGCAATGAGGCAAGACTAGGAGGTGACAGGGAAGCTAGGAGCACCTGGGGGAGAAGGAGGCTAACAGAAGGAGGACCCACACAGACTCTCCACCAGCAGCCCTCGCCCAAGGCCCTGGGGAGCATGGGTACTTCGGGGCCGGCATCCACCCTCCGTAGCGCAGCCTCAGCTCTTCGGCCCTGTCACCTCCTAGTCTCACGGTCAGCACCAGGATGGGAAGGCTGGAGGGCTGGGGGTGGCCCGACCCCCAGGAAGTACAAGCCCCCGTCCCTGCCCACTGACATCCATGGCAAGGAAGCCTGACACACAGGGTTCTCAAGCAACCCAGCCAAGGCCCCGAGCCCACCCAGACAGGCTTCCTACAGGGGACAGACAGACGGCCTCACTCCCAGACAAGCCAGCTCTACTATAGATCTACACAGTTGGCATCTAGGGTGGAAAGTTCTGTCAACTACATGCATGGGACAGGGACAGTGGAGGAGGGGCTGGATCAAGGAGACTAAGGTATGGGTTCCATTGTAGGGTCAGCAGAGCTCACCAGGACATTTACACTTAATCTGAGTCATTCCCATCATGACCCGTCTCCTCCTCATCACTCTGGTTCAGCACATACCACGCAGCACAGGAAGAGAAGAAGAGAGGACACCGTCAGTGCAGGGCAAGGCAGGGAGGCTGCAGAGCAAAGGTGGCCCAGAGAGACCTCAGGGACCGTGGGCACTCAGAGTCAGGAACACCTGCTGTACTTTGCAGCGAAGCACAGAACAGCCTCATCTTGGGCACCCAGGCCCCAAACGCACACTCCCAGATCACACCATGGAGGAACACAGGGCTCAGGCATCTCCCTTGCCCCATCGTCCCCAGGCCCTGGCACTCCCCAAGTGCCAGGTTTTCTTCCCCCTTCATAGTCAAGAACTTAACTTTGCCCAAACTGAGCTCTGGCTTCTGCCCTGGCCCCTGGGAGATCATGACTTCCAGGACACACTGGATAGTCTAACAGTGTTGGGTTGGGGGGCAGGATCAGTTGGCCAGGGGGCTGGCGACTACCAGCAGGGACCTGGGTGATCAACCATCGGTCAATCATATCTGTGTGACCAAGCCCAGTAAAATCTCTGGACTCAGAGGCTAAGGGAGCATCCTAGCAGGCAATGTTCTGCTCATGCTGCCCTGCATCCTGACTCTGTGAGGAGCACACACAAAGAAGCCGAATCTGGCATGGCTCCCATGCGCTCTCCCTGGTGCGTGTGGAATCCTCGCTCTATTCTTCTTGTGATAAACCATAACCATGAGCATTAAGAGTGGTGAGTTCTGTGAATCCTTCCAGCAAACCATGGAATCAAAAAGTGCTTTGGGAGGTCCTTGAACTTGTAGCTGGTGGTGGACTCAGCAGCTCCTGTGTGGACCATTCCCCTGCTGAGCCGCCCCACCCCACCTGCTCTCTCCACTCACTTCCGCCTTGACAAGGGAGGCTGACCCGTTAGCACTGGGAGGCTATCAGGTGCTGCAGGCCTTCACCTGGTGAGCAGATCCACAGCAGGGACACCCACTGTCCTCAGAACGTGCAGCACTGCGACCATCAAGCTGCACACAGGTGTCCCCAAAGCAGCATCCTCAACCTAGCCCCTATGGCTTTCCATGGCTTTCCAGTGGAGCCGACCGTGCTCCTCATCCTGGGGAGCTCCTGCCACTGCCCTTGCTTAGAACTCACTGTGGCCACCACACTTCAGAGCCAGGCGCTTTAGGGAGAGAAACAGGCCTGTATTTTCAATGGCAAAGGGCTTTGGGATCATGTTTAGAGTTCCCTCATAGCACAGAAGCATTTTTTTCTGCAGTGAAAAGGCCACCTGAGGGAAACGAGCTAGGGCAGCTGCCCTGGGAGCTTGGCTATGACAAATTTTTAAGTTCAGAAATAAAAGCTTCTAAAAATAAAAAGCTTACAAAAGAGCCCTGCAACTGCTTAGAGAGAGATGTGCCTCCTTGGGAGGCTGGGGGATCGCAGGGAGGTGGGGTCGCCTTCCACCCCAGATTCTGCAGGAAGCACAACCCCAGGGCTGGCCCTGCAACTCCTTCATGTCCCACGTGCCTGCCTGCTGCCCAGCCCCATAGGAACCTGCACCAGCCCTCACACTATCCTGTCCTGGGTTCTGTGAAGGCCGCGAGGATGCCCTGAATCCTCTTCAGGGCTGGTTGCAGGGCTGTCTGGCCACCATCTGCCTCAAAGTCCTGGAGGTCCTGCCAGGCACAGACAGCCCAGGCCAATGCTAGGTTCTGCGTGTCCTGGAATCCCTAACCTCAGAAATACACTCAGAGGAGATGCCACTAGAATCTTCTGCCTCTGGGCAAGGCCAGCCACTGCCCCCTGCCACAAGGCTAGCTGGAAAGCAAATGACACAGCAGTCCCACTTTTGCCCTGGCTGTACTGCCCTCCCCACAGAGCGAAGAACCAGTGCCCAGGAGTGATGCCAGTTTACAGAAGGACCAGCCCGTACCAGACCAACGACACACTCCATGGACTCTAATATATCCACTCCCTATACAAACCAAACTTGACTCCCAATTAGCAGTGGGTGTGGCCAAGGCAGGTGCCACTCAGGGACCCCTCCCAGCAGAATCCTAGTCCCAAACCCCCAGGAAAGCAGTCCACAGTGCTGGCATCACTGAAAAGCACAGCCACAACACTTCCAGGAGCAGTTCTGCCCATTAGAAGAGGGAGCTGACAGAGGGTATAGGCTGCAGAAGCCATAGGGGCTCACCTTACTGGGGACGCTGCACCCAAAGATCCCTTAATCCACCCCCTACATCCTGTGGGACAATATATGTCCTTCCATACAGGACTCTGCTTCTGACACGCTTGCAAGAATTATGCGATGATAAACAAGAAGCACAGGTGAGCGGGCCGCCAGGGAGCCCACACAGCTGGGAGTGTGGTGAGAACAGCAAATGATAAAGCTCTGAGGACAAACCCAACCTTACGAAGGGCGTACTCCACCCTCACAAACCCCCTCTACTGGCAAGAGGCCAGAGTACTCACTGCTGCTGCCTGCCCACTGGCCCAGAATCACTCACCTTGGCTTTCTCGCTGGGCTCGCTGGTCGTACCATACGGGGAGTTGTGTAGCTCCTTGGAGACCACACAGAGGAACTCGGCCTGGTCTTCACTGCCATAGTTGTAGGAAGAGCCAATGCTGACCAGCTGGGAGGAGAGAAGGCAGGTGTGATGTGGGCAGAGCCACGCACACACCCGGCTCAGGACCAGGCCACCCCCAACGTAGGAAGCTCCAACCTGCGAAAATCCACGGCAGAGACAGCCAACACTCGGAGAGATTAAGGGACAGATTTCAGCCAAGAGTTTTCTAATAAACTTAAGGAAAATAAAGTCCCAACGCATCCACACTGAGGCACATCCACACCCACACCACCACCACACACGTACACTTCATGCAAGACAGGCGTTCTCTGCCTGCTCCTTTCAGCTCTCTGGGCCCCCGAGATGTGACTGATCGTAAGGACAAGGGAGCATGATGCCAAATAGGGTGCAGAGGATAGCAGGGTGGGGGCATCGTGCTCAGAGCTGGTCTGCTCGGGCAGGTGGCAGAAGTGGGACATCCAGAGCATCAGCTGCTCCCTTCACATGGGCCCAGAGCACACATATGTGTGTGCACATACATGCACACTCGAGGACAAGTTCCCAGACATTCTGCTTCTCACCACGGCCACCAGGCCTTCCCAGGAGAATCCAGGATAGACCCTTACTCCCCTGGGGCTATTGACTGAGAAGGACTACACTCCTACACTCCGGTGGTGGGAGGGAAGGCTGGCAGAGGAGGGCCACAGGAGGTAGAGCTGCCTGAATCGCAGAGACGGATGCTGGGAAGCTGTGGCTTCCATACGCCCCAGTATCAGGCTGTGTGAGCCATCTCCGTGGGCTTCCCAGTCAGCACCACAACCATGTGGGGCTGAGGACTGGCCTGCCTGCCCCACCTACCCAGGGCCACCAAGGGCTTCTGTACTTTTAAATGCACAGTTAGAAGAAAAACACTAAATTGTAGTTAGATCATCAATGGCATAATAATCAAGCCAATGAACACCTGGAAGGCCCCTCAATCTCTGGCCTCCCTAAGTATGGATCTCTGCTTATGAGAGGCCAAATGCAGGAGGGAGCTCTGGGTACAAGCACGTGGGAAGGATGAGGTGGAGGTGGTGCACACAGCCAGGTGAGGGACGTTTGGAGTGGTGAGGCCAGCATGGCCAGAAGAGGAGAAAGCACAGGGGGCCCATACAAAAAGGGGCAGACACGTTCTCCCCATGCTTCTGCAAGTCTGTTCTGGATTCACAGCTGCCCCTCAGGAGATGGGCCCTGTCACCTTTGGACCACAGTGGTGCCTGGCCCTGGACACAGACAGGGCAGTTGGGGTGCAGTCGCTTATGAATGGGTCTGCTGGAGGCATGTTCTCACAAAGCATGTGAGCCTCTTCCGAACCTTGCTTAGAACCTCGTTCTCCCCTTGTCACTGACCACTAGGTGACCCTGGGTTCAGTCCTGCCACCTTGCTGAGCCTGGGCTTTGACCCCACGTCCCCTGCAACAGGTCCAGCTCCTGCTGAGGGTAAAGCATTTCTCTTTAAACAAAAACATGACTCTGGTTCTGGGATTTTGCTGGCATGAACAATGTCCTTAGGGGAGAAACCAGGCAAAGGGCGTAAGACTTGAAAAGAGAGGACCCAGCTCTTTTCAATGGATTTAGGATCTACTCAGAAGAACTAAGGACAAAGTCCCAAAGCTAGTCGTGTGGGGGAAGACGCCCATGCAAAAGGCAGGAGGTACTCTCTCCCTCCCAGCATGAGCCAGAGAGGTGCTGCACTCCACCTGAGGGTGACTTAGTTCACTGATCCTGAACTGGTGATTGCAGCTCCTGCCTCTCTAGCCCTTGTCCAGGAGCACACCAAGGGACAACATGAGGGCCAGCAGGAGACTGCTATTCCTTCATGAGTCTCTGGAGGGACTCTGACGAAGTCAGAGCACAAGAAACACACGCAGACCACAGGCCCTTGCCTAGACCCCTCAGGGCAAGGGCAGGGCAGGACAAACTGCAATGCCATCAGAACAGGGACACACAGAGCAGCCCTGGTGGCTGCTCCCAGGGTAGAGGGAGGGACACACATGCTGACTGCACTTGTGTTTAGTGACAGTTTAAGGGGACTCCAAGTGCTCTACAAGGTAATCCATTATTTCAATACCCAAAGAACAGGGGTGAACTTTATTAGGAGGGATGTTATTTCCCACTCTCTCTTTGGGGAGCACCACTCGCTGTGGATAGAACCTGCCCTTGGTGGAAGCTAGCAACAGAAGAAACTCCCAGAGGCCAGAGGGGGCCTGCTGAGGTGGGCACTCACTACCTGGGGCTGGGGTCACAGCCCCAGTATCCACCTTTCACAACTAGTAGCTGGGTTGGGGGCCAAACAGTATCAAAGCCCAAACCTCAGAGTCTCTGCCTAAAACAGTGGGATAGCAATGACACACTAGTAGGAAAGTGCTGGCCACCCAGAGAATACCCTTAACTGTTCCAAGGCCACAGGCACCAAGTGCAGCTGCTCAGGATGAGGGCAGTGTATAGAGATGCTGGGAGGCAGGGCAGGCGGGGAAGAGGACTCACACATTGTCCCATCAGTCCCAGCCTGTGGCAAGAGTGGAGGAAAGCTGACATGCATGAGCAACATCTTTCCAATCAAGGACAAGAAAGGAGCTGAAGGCTACAGAGCAGCCCCACCAGGAAGGGCATATGCACCACCCCCAGCACAGAAAGAGCCGGAGGTCCGTCTGCTCAGCCAGCACAGGAGGGGCAGGGCAGACATGAGGTGAGACAGGGAAGCCCGGCCAGGCCAGGATGTGGTCAGGAGGCGAACCACATACACACTAGATGCCAGACAGAAGCTCAGAGAACAGTCCCCTCAAAAGAATGGATCAGAGCAAGAAGAATAACTGCAGAATCAATAGAGAGGAAGTGGGAGGTGGGGAGGTGCTCTAAGAACAGCCCCACACTCCCCACCCAAACACCACTGCAACAGGCAGCCAGTGAACCACATTTTCAGAATCCACAAGTGCCCGATGCCTCATTGCATACTGGTCCCTGGGGCCAGCAGCCCTAAGGACCCAGGTGGGACCACTGTCATCAACAGGCTCTCACCAACCGAGCCTGCGAGGGAGTGGCAGAGGGGCCTTTACCTGCTCAAACTTCCAGCCATCAGACATGGTGGACACCATCTGTGTGAGCTCTTCCTCCTGACACTGAAGCACACGGTACACGTGCTTCACCGGCACCTGCAAGAACAAGGGCCACAGGTGAGATGGGCCCCATGCTGCTCCTGCCCTAGTCCAGCAATCTTGCTCAAGTTGCGGATTCTTGGGACAGCCCAACAGGAGGCCTGGTGACGCTGACGTGTCCTCCTACTTCTCAGGCTCAGGTCACGATGCCTAAGGCAGCCCCAAACACATATGCTGAAACAAAACAAACAGGCCAGAACAGCTGCTGTTTTCTGCTTCCTTGTCTGCTCCAAATATATGTCTACTTCCAAATTCCAAAGTAAAGTGAGTCATGTTCCTGAAATGCCGAGAGTACCTGTGTCTAGCTGTGAACACACGAGGACGCCCACAAGGGACCTGTTCCACCGGGGAGCCACACCAAGTCCCTGAATCCACCAGCTGGGGGAGGACAGGCAGGGAGGCCTAACAGCAATGCAGGACCAACCTGGCCCTGCGCCCAGCAAAGCTTTCAGACACGGGCCCTCCCTTGGACTGACAGGGCTTCCAAAAAATTGATGTGTCTTTTGACCCAGCCGCCACCCAACCTTCCCTGAGCTCCATTCCAGGCCTGGGGTCTGGTACCAGGAGCCCCTGGGGAAGCCTGACCTCATGGAGCTGCTACTGCAGCAGGACAAGGCAGCCACCACACCTAACATGTGTGCCACCATAGGAGAGGGGCTGCAGGAGCACCAGGCTGTTCTCTGATGTTAAGGCAGTGACTTACCAGTGACACTCAAATGGCAGGGTCACAACCAGAAACTGCTTTCATTTGTGAGACTATGAGTGACACTGGCATACTACCCAGCCTGGGCCCTCCAATCCCCACGATGGCCCTGTGACAAGGGTCTCTTCTGCCCCCACTATGCCACTATGCAAAGGGGGAGTGAGGACACAGGCTGTGCTAGCCTGGGTCACATGACTCATCAAGTGGGGCTGCTGGAAGGGGGAGGTGAACTGTCTGCAGAGGACCAGCAAGCTCGTGGACATGTCTGAGCCCCACTGGCTCCCACAGGAGGGCTGGGGGCCATCAGGGCGGTGGTCCCAGCCTCCTAGGCTGTCACTGCAATAAGCCCCTTCCCAGGCCCGGTCCCCGAGCAGCCACTCTGCGAGGGCTGTCAGTGAGCCTCTTCATGAAGGTCAAGAACTCTGGCTCAGGGTTTGCTGGCACCCCTGGGAGCCAGGGGAGGTGTGCAAAAGGATTTTAAGTGGACCAAGAATCTCCGGATATTAACGGCAGCTCTGAGGAATGGTCAGCTTCACGGCATCCTCCCCGAGGAGCTGAACTCACTGGACGTGGGCTCGCTGACAGCTCTCAGAGCAGAGCTGGCACATCAACAAAGACTAATCCTTAGATTCTTTGGTGCCTCCCTTCTCAGAGGTGCCGGACCCAGGCCACTTCAAACAGTGCTGACCTAATGGGCGGCAGCGTGGCTATGCTGGCTCTGGCACTACCAGGCACACAAGCGGCACAAAGAGAACCAACAAGCCCTCTTTCCCAGAAAGCTGAGTTCTCACTGCACCGACATAAATTTGTAGGACCCCTGCATCTGCCCCAGCTCAAAACCAGCGCTCCCTGCTTCTCCCCCCCTCCCACACACAGGCCCTCCAAATGGGCAAGCGTGCAGCCCACAGGCCGTTTGCACTCTAGTGACCTGACTGCCCACACTCACTCCCCTCAGGGGCTTCCTGTCTGTCCCCTGCCACCTCCTCACCCTCACTGGACTTGACTTTCTACGCCAGCAGCTGTCTGTCCCTTCCCACTGGAGTGGGGCATCCTGAGGATAGGCTGGATGGGGCTAGCTGAATTCACCCTTCATGCCTGCCACAGTGCCATTAGATGCTGGGATGATTACAGAGGAAGATGGTCACCAAGATAGGACAGCCAGATCCCAAAGCCTCACAAGGAGGCTGACCAGCTGCCCTTGGACAGTGAGAAGGGAAGGGGGAGGAGTCATACATATGCGCCTATGAGCAGAAGCTTCTAGTCAATGGTCTCACCTGTGATGTTTTGCTGTCTCGTTCTCTAATTTTATCCTTTACAAGTTTTATTAATGAGGTGATATTATAAAATTCTGCTTCTTCCAACACTCCTGGAATAGAGAAAAATAACTATAGTTGTCACCAAATCAAAGAACAAACATTTTATTTCAGCCCTGTTGTAAACCTGTGGCCTGTGCCTGGACCACTAATGACTCTTCGGCCGGTCCTAACACCCCAAGAGTCTCCACGCAGACACTGCTGGCTCCTGGTGCGGCTCACCAGAACTGGGGCAGACAGCTCAAATGAAGAACAGTGTGTTTACGACACACTCCTGCACGAATGCCCCTCAAGTGACTTGCTGGGTGCAGAACTCACATACAGAACAGCTGGTTTACGTGCAGGTCCCCAAGTGTGGATTGTGGACTCCATGCTGGGCACATGGGATAAACACAGCACTGTCCCTCCACAGCCCACATCTGTCTGCTCTGGGCTGGCCAACTCTTCCCTCCCCTCCACAAAAGGCTTGGGCCTGGCCCAGCAGCCTCGTGCAGGTCTGAGTCACCTGACACCTCAGTTTCCCTATTCGAACATTTGACTGGCTGGTTGAGGGGGTGGCTCCTTGCCCTGGGACTCTGGCCAGTTTAGGAATTCCATTCTTCCCAAAGATGGCCATTGTAATGCACCTTATTTAGGGACTTGAAACCAAGAACAAATTGGAGGGGCTCTGCTTCAGGGATTCCTCATGGGTATTCCAGAAGGTTCAGAGTGTGTCTTCTGCTGCCATGCCTGGTCATCCTGGCTCAAGCTCACTCCACATGGTACAGTCCCTCCACTGGCAGCACCAGAAGCTCAGAGCTGTGAACTCCAGTTGTTGGACCCGCTCAAGCTGCCTCCTAACAAGGTCACCAGGTGAGGCAACAGAGGGCGAGGGTGGGAGCGGGCAGCAACCTCTCGGGCAGGGTGTCTTTCTTCAGGGCTGTCCAAAGACAGGCCACATCTATTGTCACTTCTCAGAATGACCTGAGATCACTGTCAACCTCTCCCTTCAGATCCATGAGTGAGGACTGAGGGGCATTGCAAATGAGTACCAGAAGCTTTAAGACAAATGCTTGGGCCTAAAGGGCACACCTTTCTTTCACCTGGATGCTCCATGCACTATGGTCTGAAGGGCAGAACAGGAAATGGTGTTCACATGGGCATTTCTCCTGATGACACTGTCTGAAGCCACAGGGAGGGAGGCACGCAGGGCCAAGTGACAGGGCTTGGTCACATCAAGTACCCCTTCCTAAGCAAATCACATTGGGAAAAGGCTGTGAAGTTCAGCTTTGAACTATACAGATGCCCACACACAACACAAATGGTGTCCCAAACCAAACACGTGTGTGCGCAAGAAAAAAGGAGTCCAGGGATCCAGAAAAGACATAAAGTAAGACATGATGAGAGCTGAAGGACACAGTCCAGTACTGGCAGTCACTCCAGGGTGAAAGCAGAGCAGAGGAGCCAGAGCCCACTCTGAGTGAGTGTCCTGAGCCTCTCCAGACCTCCCTGGTGCTTGGGACCAAGCCCACGCCAGAGCATGCAGACATCAGCCTCAGATCTGGTACCCACAGGGCTGTGCCTGGCATCCCTGCCCCTTGTGACCAGAATCAGAACATAGTACAGCATTTGAGACTGCAGATAGAACTCAAGAGACGATGGCACAGTAGTGCCCTGGAACAGAGCAGGCCCAGGGACTCTGAGGGACACCTGAGAGACTTTCAGAGTGAGCACGTCCCTTACACACGGCCCTCAGACTGTTTTAGTCAAAGTGCATGTGACAATGGGTGGTCTTCCAAGGGAGAAGCCCCCACACTCATTCCTCACTAGACACCTGAAAGAGGTAGCCCGTAGACCTGCCCACAGCCCAGGAGTAGAGTTGCAGGGGCCTGGCCCCAAGTCCCCAGGCCCTGCTGCGACTGCAGTCCTGATGGGCCAGCCTAGCTCTCGTGAGCCTTTGTTTCTTGGAGGAGAGAAGGCAAACAGGATGTGCCCATCAACCCTCTCACCTCTCTGAAGTCTGCTGTATCATGGGACATGTTTGGGGGGCAAGTGAGGGGACTTGGGCACTAGAACCTCTGCAAGGGGCAGGGCACTTGGATGCCAGCCTGGCTCCAGTGCACAGAGCCTGCTCCATGAGGTGGCCAGGCCCAGAGGGGTCCAGCTGGCACCTTCACCAGATCCTGCCGTCAACTCACCTTCTTCTGCGAGGTCTTTATTAATGACCAGCTTTCCATGTCTCAGGTAATTCAGCACAGGCCCAAAATAGGTGGGATCTCTGTCGATTAAATAGGCACCTGTTTCATCCTACAAAGAACAAAGCACCAACGTGAATCCTGGACAAGAAAGCAGCAGTCCCACAGCTGACTCCTGGCCAGGTCACATTTGAAAGGTGTTTGGAGGCATTTGAGGTGTCTCTTTAACCCACAACCAGATCGATGTTCATAGCACTTTAGGGAATCCCCAAGTGGTACTCTCTGCCTCCTGCTATCCACAGCCTCCAGCCCTGACCTGTCACCATTTCAGGTCTATGCCAAATTTTGTTTGTTTGTTTGTTTGAAGATTTCATTTATTTATTTTTAGAGAGAGGGGCAGGGAACAAAAAAGAGAGGGAGAAAAACATCAATGTGAGAGAGAAATGTTGATCAGCTGCCTCTCATATGTGCCTAGACTGGGAACCAAACCTGCGACCCAGGCACGTGCCACGACCCGGAATTAAACCAGTAAACTTTTATTCCGCAGGATGATGAGCAACCAACTGACATTGGCCAGGGCTTTCTTTTTTTTAATCCTTATCCAAGAACTTTTTTTTTTAACATTGCTTTTTAGAAAGGAAGGGAAAGAGAAAGATCAATGTGAAAAAAAGCAATTGATTGCCTTCTGTATACACCCTGACCAGGGATCGAACCTGCAACAGGCATGTGCCTTGACTAGGAAATGAACACTCAGCCTTTTAGTTACAGGATGACACTCCAACCAACTTAGCCACACCAGCCATAAGAGGTCTAAGCCAAGTTTAAATTATGTTTTGTAACAAGATAACCTTCCTTTATTCACTGTGAGGCAAGGTGATTATGTATGGGGCCTCTTTCCTCACAGCTCCAAAGAGTTCTAGGAAAAGGCTGATTCTTTTTCATTTTAGAAATGGTCCCACAGTCACTAACAGACTCTCCTTCATGGCAAGCTCTTAAAGGTAGGGGTGACACTACCTGGTCTGATTCTGAAGGACACCAAAACATGGCCTCTGTGGCCAGGACTTGTCCTCATTTTGGGCTACCTCCCTAGGCGAGTATGTAGGTGGGGCATCAGTAATGATGGTCCAGGTCAGTGGCACATGTAACAGAACCTCATTTCCCCTAGAGGTTCCCAGTGACTGCTGACCACGAAGGGCGCCTCACCTGCTGGACAGTGGCCACGGAGTCCATGCTGTCTACAGAACAGACCATCAGAGGGCGTTCCTCCTACACTCCAGCACTGGGGGCCTTTCTGACAATCAGGGACCCCTCACCACCCACAGAGGGTCTTCAGAGTCAGTTCCAACCATAGCACTTCTGGCTGATGCATCCGTGGCCAGGGGAGGTAGATACAGTCCCCATATAATGACACCACCAAAGTAGACCCCATGGAGGCAGTACAGAGTAACAAACGTGGGGGAATCTATGGCAAACAAGTCACATAGGCATGGGGGGCGTGACAGGGACTGAAATCCACCCAAGGCAATGGGTCCGATGTTGCCAGAATACTGCAGACCTGTGGGCTAGACATCCAATTTGGGTTGATGAGTATGACCCACGTAGGCAGCCTTCTAGTGGGGCCACTGGCTAGATGAGGGGCCCAACACCTTCTCCATCCACACCAGCGCATTCAGCACACTGAGAACCCTGCCCTCCCCAGGCAGAGTCTGGTACCTGGACCAGTGGCCCCAAGGAAAGGAGAGGGTGCCAAGGTCTCCACCCTGAGACTGACTCCACAAACCAGTGTGAGTCGATGTAGCCTCCCTGTCCAGAAAGTGGCTCTTGGGGAGCTCAGAAGAGGTCCTTAGCAGGTATAGGCCACTAAGAATACAAGAGCAGCTGACTGGCTGCAGCCCCAGAACAGCATCAGGCATTTCTGCGGGAGAGGTGGCCTGGTGGAAACACTTCACCCTTCTAGACATGCCATGCCCACAGGCCCCACAGAGCACACAGGAGGCTGGAAGCATCCTGATCACTCCATTTTAGGACCTTATTTTTCACTCATGAACATTAAATTCTGGAATTTGTGTGGTAAAACTTGAGAGTGTTGAGGGCTTCTTCACTAAGCCCACCTTTACCAAGTTGCTCTTCTTACATTATTATCAATTAGGGCTCCGGACATGAAAGCACTTGGACCTGGACCCTCACGGGTCTGTGTGCAGGCCTGCTCAGCCCAGAGCTCCCCTGTGCCCTTCTCCCTGTAAGCCCGGCTCTCGGTCCAGACTCCAGTCACTGCCTGCTCCCTCTCCCCACCATAAACTTCCTGTCCCCCAGGGCAGTGTCCCAACGACAAAGACTTCTCAAATTCATTCTCTGGCTCCATCCCCCGTATTAAAGGAAGCACTGGTCTCACACTATCCCACAGGCCCCTGCCGCCTGGGCCTCTGGACCTCTACTATTCTCCAAGCCAGACTAAAGGACCCCACAGACCAACTTCCGGAAAAATGTTGCTTCAGCAGTGTCCCTACTGGTTAAAACACCACCATTTCCAACAAAGAAGCTGAGGTCTGGAAAGAAAGGGACAGAGCTGCTGGACAGAAGAAGGAATGGAGGGGCACTGCCTCTCCCATGTCTGAAAAGGGACGAACGATGACATTTGCACATCACCAAGCTCAGGAATTATTCATCGGCTCGCTGCTACCTTACAGGTTCTAGGAGAAGGTTATGTAGGAAAGATAAGAGGGGATGAGGCTCATCTCTACCCTCAGGACACCCCAGGGAGCCTCCCTTGTCACAAGGTACCAAGATCTCAAGGCCAACTTCAGTGTGGTCAGACCCTGGACTCAAGACCACATGAGCTACAACCTAGGCACTGCACACGGAGCAGGGACCTAGCAGAACAAGAAAAGGACATTTACTGAGTGCCAACAGCATGCCGAGTAGCATGAGATACACAAAGGTGACCCAGTCCTAAAAGTTTGCGGGGACCAAGTAGGATAAAAAAGGAGGAAAAGACAGGCAAGTCAGCAGAACTGTAGCACCCAGCAGGCTGGGGTAAGGGGAAGGGGCAGCTGCCTGAGCACGGGGGAGCTGGCACTGGGCCTGGGCCTCGAAATGTGAGTCTTATCCAGAAAACGGCAGGGATTGGGAGGACCTCAAGGGTCACATTGCATGTGACTTTCGGAGACTCAGCAGCTTCCAGTCAGTAAAAGCAGTGACTTGTTTGACTTACCTTAAAAACCCATGTCAATTTTTCACTAGAATCCTTGTTCTATTTTTAGCAGAAAAATGTCCTCCTATAAACTTCACGGAAGCCACACTGAGAGACGAGATTAAACACACTGATTTACAAGGCTCGGGCCAAGGCCACCTCTAGAGAGGTGCCCAGGGGTTGGGCGCTCAGACACACACAGAACCCGGACAGCCCAGAGCTGGGCACACTTCCACAAGCAGGAACGCACGCCAGCACTCTGGGGAAAACAGAACCTGCCAGTCACTCCAGGCCTACCTGTTGCTGGGCTGGCCTCCAAGAGGGCACGCACAACCAGAGTGGGCTTTAGAACGGACCCTCGTCATTCTGTGTCTCCCATGTGGCACAACTCTGAGCCCCAGGTCTGCTCAGGCATCACCGGGCTCTGAGGGTGGGACACTCAGCCCAGCAGCTGCCTTCACACTGGTCCCAGTGACGGGGGCCACAGTGTTCCCTCCCAGGAGGGACAAGCCACAGAGCCAACTTCCCAGGCCTGCCTCAAGGCCCACCTGCCTGGGCCTGGAGCTGCGGGTTCACAGGGGAACCTCAAAATGCCAAAGAACAAGTGCCCTTGAGTGACCCGCTGCACCAGCCCCTGCCAATGACAAGCCGGCCTGTCCGGCTTTGACTGATGAGCAGTTCCCCTGGAGTCATGTCAGCACGTGCCAGCTTAATTCTTCTTGGGGACCTGTTGTGATTGGATGACCTCATTAACAAACACGGCCGAGATGGCAGGGTAAGGACAGAACAGGCAGCAGCCTGTGGGAGCTGTGCCCTCATTGCTCAACTGCCAGAAGAAGATTTTGACCTCTGCAGGAAGTGCCAGGGCCCTATACCAATGCCCGCAGGTCCACAGGCTCTAACGTCCAGCTGCAGCCCAGTGGACGGCAGACTGGCTCTCACGTGAGAAACACTGTCAGAGCCTCGTATCCGAGCGTGAGCAGCCTGCTCCAGAGACGAGGAAGGCCGGCAAGGGTGGGCCGGGGACAGGTGCCCTCAGACATCGCTGCTGGCGAGCCACCAGACCGAGACTGACATGTGTGCCAGGCCAGGCCTCGACCCCCTCGGCACCTCACGTGCTTGTGCTGCTAATGTAGAAATAAAGAAAAACACGGAACACAGAAATACAAAAAACCCCAAAGTCAGGAATGTGCACAGCACAGAGAGGACCGTCTCGGTGACGTCTACACTAGTGACCGGGCCGTGACTGAGGCACAGCTGTCGGCAGGCTGCACTAATGTTACTCTGTTACTCCTCGAGTCTGCTTCAGCCCCAGGAGGAGACCCTGATGACGTACACTTGAGGTGGTCACACTCAGACAGCAGGGACGTGGGCCAAGACGTAACGGTGGCCAGCCCTGGCCGGTGTGGCTCAGTGGACTGAGTGCTGGCCTGCAAATCGAAATGACGCGGGTTCAGTTCCCAGTCAGGGCATGTGCCTTGGTGGCAGGCCAGTGTTTCTCTCAGAGGGCTGGGTTGGCAGCATAGCCTGAAGCATTTGCTCCTCGTTGCTATGACTTTGCCCTCAATCCCAAACCTTTCCTCAGTGGATTAACGGGAAAGCCAGCAGTGGTGAAATTCAAGTGGGGAATAGAGTGCACAGCCTGCCCGGTATCTGCTGATGCTGTGGACCTGCAGCTTGCAAACACAGAGGAGTACATAGCTGGGGCATTGTCGGGACACCTGGGGGAAGTTTAAATAACGTCTAATAATGTCTTTTAGAGCAGGGTGTTGGAGAAGAGGAAGAAGATGGGGAAATGAGAGAATAGCATCCTTTTATGGGGAATGTTTTAAATATACACTTCTAGACGATGAAAGTTTGCTTAAAACAAACAAACAAACAAACAAACAAACACTGGATGGGTGGCCAGACTCCCGGATCTCTCTTCCTCCCTCTTGCTGTCCTTTCCCCAATTCACATGACGAGCAAGTGCTCCACGTACAGAACGGTAAGTATGGGTTTCCCCTCCCTCCTCTTCCTTTCCCTTCTCTTCCCTCTCCTTTCCGGTTCCCCTTCTCTTTCTTTTTGGTACAAGAGCCACAATTAAGACGCATCCTCCACAAAACTGCATTCAGGACAAATCATTTCCCGCTATTGACCTTCCCCACTTCTCACTGGATTAGCATATGACCTACTTGTGAACGGCTGCCTTTACGTCTACCCTAAAGGCATGAAGAAGATAAATGCTTTCTCTCTTCTTTCCCCTCTCTCTCACTCTGAAATTAGTAAAAAATTTATTTTAAATGGAAAAGATAGGACTTCTGGCCAACATGGACACATAGGTGGAAATACTTGTACCTCCTAGCACAACCAAATTTAAGGACAACAAAGATTTAGAAACAAAAACACAACCAGAACAGACCGAAAACTGAACTGTACCGAAGTCCGACAACAATGAACCATTCATGCAGACCAGTAAGAGGGGCCCAGTCGGCAGCTGGCCGAGAGGGGTCTGGGCAGGAAAAGGAGGTGGCTGGCAGAACCGGGTGCGGGGAGGAAATGAGCAAACCCAGTGAGACCTGCAAGGAGGTTGGCTGACCATGGACACACATTTGCGCGCAGACAAACTAGGTAAAAAACAGGCAGTGAGACAGACTGTGCAACCCACGGCCCCAGCACTCAGAAATAAAGCCTAAAAGCACCGATTAAAAAAAACTTGTGGGAGTTGAGGTGCTGGGAGATGCTCCCAGTCTCACAAGAGAGTTCACTGGAGAGACCCACAGGGTCCTAAAATGTACACGAGCCCACCCACCCGGGAACCAGCACCAGAAGGGCCCAATTTGCTTGTGGGAAGCAGCACAGGAGACTGAAATCCAAGAGAGCACTGAACAAGGTCCATTGCTCCCTCTCTGACCCCGACCCCACATTCACCATCACAATCCAGCAACTGGGTTCACCCACCCTGGTGAACACTTAAGGCCCCGCCCCTCATACCTAACAGGGGCGAGCAGACCAAAACACTATGGCTCAAACAGAAGAACAGATCGAAGTGCCAGAGCCAATACTTCTAAGCGACCAAGAGATAACTACCTTATCAGATGCATATTTCAAAACACTGGTGATCAGGATGCTCACAGAACTAGTTGATTTTGGTCGCAAATTAGATGAAAAAAAGTGAAGGCTACACTAAGGGAAATGAAGCAAAATGGACAGGAAACCAATCGTCTTGGGAAGAAAACTGGGAATCAAATCAATGGAGGGGACCAGAAAGATGAAAGATACAACCAAACAGAAAAGAATGAATAAACAAGAATTCAAAAAAATGAGGAGAGGCTTAGGAACCTCCGAGACATCTTTAAACGTTCCAACATCCGAATTATAGGGGTACCGGGAGGGGAAGAGGAAGAGCAATAAGTGGAAAACTTATTTGAACAAATAATGAAGGAGAACTTCCCCAACCTGGCAAAGGAAATAGACTTCCAGGAAATCCAGGAAGCTCAGAGAGTCCCAAAGAAGTTGGACCCAAGAAAGAACACACCAAGGCACANCCATCATGAACCCAACAGGCCTTTCCCCTCTAAAACGCAAGCATCACAACACCCTGCCCCCTCCCTACTCTGGGGAAACTGTATTCTGCCTGTTGGGTTTTGTTGATTCAGATAGCGAGGATGCACATTGGTTCTCAATACTGAAAACAAATTTTGAGAGCCTGATGTCACACTGAAAAAGTAAAGAATGCTACCTGATTAAAGACGAATGCGCTACTGATACTCCATACTCATCCAAAACTTCAATTTCCACACCAGCACTTCCTCCCTGCTGATCTGCCCTTTGAACCTGCCTTCAAAACTACTGCACTCCACACCCCCTATGGCAGGCCAGCTGACATCAGAGGCAGGCGCAAGACAGGGGCCTAACCCCCACACCTGCTGGGGGAGTCACTTCTGCTTCAAGTGTCCTCAGCATCAGCTCCTTCCTCTAGTCAAAGTCCACTTGCACAGATGGCACCCCTGACAACGGGGTACAGAGGAGGGCCAGTGAAGGCTCTCCACACACCATCAGCTCAAAAGGATCAAGCCTTCCTGCCCCCTGTGCCCCAGCCTTTTTGGCAGTGCTTCCCAGGTCATCATGCACTTGCCCGACCTGCACTCAAACCTTGCATCAGGTGGCTCAGGAGACAAGGGCACAAACTCAAGGCAGACACATCCAAGAGATGGCTTTTTCTCCTCCCCAAACTGTGCTAAAGGAAACCTGGAGACACAGAGCTGCCTTAACGAGCTGCCCCAAGCCTCTTTTCAGGCCCCACATCCCTGCAGGCTGCTGCTGTGACCCCTCTTATGAAACTCACGTCTGCACAGGGGAACAAACCTACACTTCCACCTCTGATTAGCATGGGGACTTCACCTCACCAGCTCTGGACTCGGCTCAGTAACTGCTGCAGGGGCGTCACGGGGACAGGAATGCTTCATGCTATGTGAGGCCATATGAGAAAAAGCTACCTAACAGGGAGAGTGAAAGTCAGAACCCACTTCTTTCCAGGTTCTTTGCTTTCCTCACTACAGGGCTGCACAGATACAGCCAACACACAGCCACCCTAGAGTGGCGGGGAGCTATCCTGTCCAGCCGCCGATTTTACATTTAACAAAATTGCAGCGCAGTTCTTTTTCCAAAGGGAAGATTCCAGGCCTCACTCATTCACAATATCAGCCCTCAAATGAGAATGACCCAGGACCTCTTTCCAAACAGCTGCTTTCTGATAGGGTGAGACTGCAACAGGCTCCGGGGGTCACAGAGTTCAGCTATCTGCCCAAACAAGTACATGTGCGGTCCTTCCATGTGACGATGTCCCTCCGGCCTCAGCACTGTCAGGACATTCAGGCACAATCCCCGGGAAAGACCTCCTGGGCAGTGGCCCCGAGGACTTCCTTAGACTGAGTGCTGCACTGAGGTGCCCAGCAGACCCTCCCCCTGGCACTCCTCACCTGAGGGGCAGGGTGGCACCTGGGCCTCTGCCATTGCTCAGTTTCCACATCTGTCAAATGGGAATGAAACCCACCTCCAACACTGCTGGCAGAAGCCAAGCCACACGTGTGAGCTCTCCAGCCAAGTGCCTGCCTTAAAGGAAGTGCTCAATCAGTAGTACTACAGCATCGGGCCCACCTTCCTCTAAGCTGGGCTAGGCCATTTTCAGACTTCACAACTGCTAGTGATCCCCCTATTGGCTGTACACACTTCAAGAAATGGGAAAATTAATCATTGGACAGGGCATCCTCATACAGTGACACCTGAAAATTCCAGACCTGAACAGGAAACTCACTTGAACCATGCAACTCTACCTGTCCTCACGTGAAAAATCCAAGACTGGGGGCATCTCTGCCAGTACAGGTGGCAAACACGGCATACCCTCACACACATATGTGCATGTGATGGAACCCAGCTCCAGACACAAAAACCTCCTTCGTCTCACTTCCTGACAGGAGATCTACCCTTTATTCTGTAATCCATTTCTTCCCATCAGATTCCAGCATTTTTTGCACTAAAAAGCTGACCTATGGAAAGAATACTCCACACAAGAATACTCACATGGAACTACCAAAACTCTGAGAAAATGCACTCCGTTCCCCTTCCGATGGATGCCATCAAAGTGCACACGCTGCACTGCAACAGCATCATTGTGCAAAAGTTTATTTTACAAACGTCAGGAATTATCCTCGGCCTCAGCCTCCTAGCATCCGAAACTGAGTTTTCGCATTTTAGCTCAGGCGCCACAGGTAGCAATGTTCCAAGACATCCCTCCTGCCTTTCACCATTTTGCTCAACAGAACAGGTCCTCCTGCTCTTAGACTTTGGATTATCACCCAGCTCTACAAAGTCAAGTGTTCTTAACATGAAGTCCTCGGATGGGCTGCAGAAGTTCAAGAGCTTCCTGAATTACAAAACTCCACGCAGCTGTGTGCTGTTCTTACGGGAGGACGCACGCCTTCCATCACATTCTCAAAGAAGCTCATAACCGCCCCCCCAAAAAGAGAAGGAAGGGGTCAAGTACATTCATGGGTCTTCCTTCCTTTAAGGGATTTGCTTTTTGAACCAAACTTGGCAAGCTGTCTAGACATCCTTCCAACACCCACCTCACATGCGCACACAAGATATATACATCTCTAATTTGTCTTCCCAAGAGTTCAGAATTTAGCGGAGTAAAAAACCAAAACAAAACAAAAAAACAAAAACCATAAAAACACGAGGGATTCTTTTAGCAACAGAGGGAAAACATTGAAACACTAGCGATACTTTCAGCAAAAATTTTAACCCAGCAAGCCTTTGCTTCCCCCGGCCCCCAAATCCCTCCTCCCTGTCACTGTCCCTCCCCCCACTCACCCCCTACCCCCGCAGCAGCTTCCAGCCCAGCCTCCCAGGAGCTTCCCATAACACCTGTGCCTGTGCCAGAGAAGGGATTCAGGGCAGGAAAGCACCCGCGAGGCAGGCAAGGCAAGGAGTGTCAGACTCCAAGCTAACCAGGAATTTGGAAGGCCCGGGGCACCTGGTGCTTTGAGCAAGAAGTCGCACCTCCCGCTTCTGCTGCGGACAGAGGCACCGGGACCCCGTTTCCAAGGCGAAGGCTCGCAGCAGCTCCTCCAGCTCCTCCAGCTCCTCCGCACACAGAACCAAAGGTAACCCCGGAGGCCGGGCTCCAGGCCGCGCCGAAAACAAACTTTCCAAACACTTCCACCGCGACGGGCCGGTGACAACTCCCCGGCTTCCCCCGCCCTCAGCGCGCCTGTCAGGGCCCCAGCTGGCCCGGCGCACGCCGCACCCGGACCCGGCTCCCCTCGGTGGCTGAGCGGCGTCCCCACAGTGCCCACGGTCCTCCGCCCTCCTGCCGGGCCCCAGATGAGACGCCGCCCGGCCCGCCTCGCCTCGCCGGACCCCGGCGGCCACCACGCTCAGAGAGGTGACAGGCCAGTGCGCCTGGGCTGCCGCGACCGCACTCACCAGCTGACTGGTGGTCCTGGCCATGGACCCAGCGTGCGCTCCGCACCTCCTCAGCGTCCTCCTGCCCGCGGCGAAGTTCCAGCAATGGCCGCCCTCATCCTGCGCCCGCCCCGCCGCTCACAGCCCCCCAGCACCGCCCCGCTCTCGCGCGACGCTGGGCGGGACTTCCGTTGGGCCGCCGCAGCCACGGGCACCCATTGGTGGTGCCGGCTCGTCGCGTCCACCGCCGCAGCCCTAGTTGGCCGGGTCGACACCTCCCAGCCGCATTTCCGGGTTGAGGCCCAGCGGGCTGGAGCCGCTGGCCCGCCTGGGGGTGGGGGGGCGCGACCCAGTGGGAGCCAATCCGAGGGCCGCTGGGCGGGACGGGCTGTGGAGGAGGCGAGCTGTCACCCAGGCTCTCAGGCGCGGGGCGGGGCGGGGCGGGAAGGAGGTTCGCAGGGGCCCGGGCCGGGGCCGGGGCCGGCGCCGGGGCCGGGCCGGCCGGCCAAGGTCATACCCGATTAACAGGCAAGGCTGGGCTCCAACCCACCTCTTGGACTCAGAAGCTGGGGCTCTGCGTCAACACCGGAAAGCGAACCTTTACTAGTTTCAAAACTAAGAAGTATTTGCTGTAGGATATTTAGGCTCTCAAGTCCTATTGATAAGGCAGAAAACAAGCCTCATCTCATCTCTCCTAATAGTCCCAGAAACACTTTCAGAACTGGTTTGCTCATATTTTTTTTGTGGTTGATGATATTGAATTTTTTTGAGGTTGTTATCGTGCATAATGATGCCATTGTTGGCTTTTTAAATTGTGCTAAAATGCAGTTAAAAATTACCACATTAACCACTTTCGTGAACGCTTCAGTGGCATTAAGTACATTCACATTGTGGGGCTAAGATGATGTCTTAAAACTAGAGTCATCTTTGTTACCTGGAGTAAAATAATTTTTTTCTATTTCCAAAAGTCTATGTATTTTTTTTTAAATAACACTTTAGGGAATAGAGCAGTAACTATGAAATAACTGAGCCCTTCATTCACACTGGCCAGAATCAATTGTTGGATAGCAGTAATAGCCCCGCTAACATTTACTCAGCAGCACTTACTCTTGGTAAAGAAGTTTCATGTCTGATCTCATTTACTCTACATAAGCATGTAGTTATCTTGCCCAGCTTTTCAGATGAGGAAGCTGAGGCGTAGTGCAGCTCTGTGACTTGCCCTTGTTCTCCTAGTGCCAGAAGCAGGATCTTGATACTCACTTGCCAGAGGCTGTCCTTGGACCACTGTGTGTTTGACTGTCCCAACTTCTAGTCCTCCGTAATTACTTATGTTTAAGAACAATAAAAGTGCCCTGGTTGTTGTGGCTCAGTGGATTGAGCACTGGCCTTCAAACCAAAGGGTGGCCAGTTCAATTTCCAGTCTGAGCACATGCCTGAGTTGCAGGCTAGGTCCCCAGTAGGGGGTGCTCGAGAGGCAACTGTACATTGATATTTCTCTTCTTTTCCTCCCTCTCTTCCCCTCTCTAAAAATACATAAATAAAATCTTTTTAAAAAGTAAAAAATAAAAGGCAGGGATAACCCCTGTCCCCCAGAAGGGCTCCTGCTGCTTTGATACTCACCTTTTCACTTAACAATGTATCATCCAGGAGAACTCTACTGGACGAAGCCCAGAGCTTATAGATCCATGTCTTGATAAAGCTCCATCCTACCTTACAGTGAAGTGGTTGCCAGCCTTTTCCCCCATGAACAAGGCCTTGCACTTAAATCCAGGCATACCCTTATTTATTTCCTTAGTATAACTTCTTAGCAGATGAAACTGCTGGGTCAAAGGGCAGGCATTCCTCTCAGGACTTTTGATACATGCTGCTAATTGCCCACTGCCAGCCCCTCTCCAGATGCTCTCACTCTCGGTGGACACAAAGACAAGGTCAAGGTAAATGCCAGTCCTTGCCGCCATACCAAGCCACACCCAACATTTGGGAACATTGGGTACATTAAGCGACATCAATAACCCCTACTTCCCTACTGTGGAATGTGTATCTCATAAGCAGCTTTGCTCAGAAACCTACTGAAGGTTGTGCTGGTCTAAATGAGCCAGTAAGCCAAGACAGTAGGCATGAGATCCAGGAAGCAGGAAGGAGAACTCACAGGAGGATGATGACGACAGGAGTCTCGGGTTTTGTCTGTTCAACAAATACGTGCTGAGTGTCCCCACCATGCCAAGCACTGTGATAGATATCAGCTATTCGTTGGTGACAAAACACAACAATCTCTGCCCTTGTGGGACTCCAATACCACTGGCTTGTGGTTCAGGGTGGGGGTGGAGACAGCAAGCATAATAAACAAATCTTATGGGATGTTAGAAGGTAGTAAGTGCTGTGGGAGAGAAAGAAAATCAGCGAAGGGAGGACTCAAGAGTGTGCAGGGAGTTGGTACAATTTTGCACAGTTAGTGAGGAGAAATCCTGGGTAAGAATGGGGAACGCACACACTCAAGGGCCTCAGAAAAATACTGAAAGTGATAGATTCTCTAGTGGGTTTCGCCACATAAAGGGTTTTAAATTAACTTATGGAATGGTTTTAGAGAGAGAGTGGAGAGAAGAGAGAGGGAGAGTGAGAAACACCCATTGATGCCTTCATTAGTTGATTCCTGTGTGTGCCCTGACTGGCAAGGTCTCTTGTTCAGTTCCCAGGGAGGCCACATGCCTGGGTTGCAGAGAGATGAGGAAAACCTCAGAAAAACAGCCATACTGGAGAATAAGCGTAAACACAGTTTCCTAGGCATCTCAACTCATCTCATCTCAGCTGTCAGATATTTACTCAAAGTATAGATGCACTGATTCAACCAGTAATTATCACACTCCCCCTTCATAGGACCTGGAGATGAAGGAAAGTAGGAGTCAGTTGACTGCTCACCACTTTTTCCAGAAAGGCAATAGATAGTGACTATAAGTGATGAATCAATACATAAAATATCTCAATTAAAAGATATTATTTAGGAATGCTGGCCAAGATGGAGGCATACATAGGCACACCGTGCCTCCTTGCACAACCAAAAGGACAACAACAAATTTAAAAACAAAAATCAACCAGAACTGACAGAAAATCAAACTGTAATGAAGTCCACCAACCAAAGAGTTAAAGAAGAAAAATTTGTCCAGACCAGTAAGAGGGGCAGAGACAGTCATGCTGGAGAGCACTACGGTCAAAGCAACGGCAGGAAGACCGGGCAGGCAAGGCAGTGGGTGGCGGACCAGGCGAGGTAGTAGATTGGGGCCTGGGCAGTCCCACACTCTTGTGCAGATAAACTGAGAGGAACAACAGAGGATAGAGATAGACTGAGTAACCCAGGGTTTCAGGTCAGGGAAATAAAGCCTCAAACCTGTGATTGAAAACACCTGTGGGGGTTGAGGCAGCCGGAGAAACTCCTAGTCTCTTAAGAGAGTTCATTGGAGAGACCCACAGGGCCCGAGAACGCGCACAAACCCACCCACCTGGGAATCAGCTCCAGAAGGGCCCAATTTGATTGTGGGTAGCGTGGGAAGTGACTGAAAACTGGCAGGGAGCAGAGCAAGCAGCACTGTTGCCTCCTGAATCTCTCCCCCACATACAGCATCATAACAGTGATGAGGGTTGCCCCACCCTGGTGAACTCCTAAGGCTCCGTGCCCCTTTTACTTAACAGGGGTGCCAAGAAGAAAAAATGGCCCAAATGAAGGAACAGATCAAAGCTCCAGAAAAGATACAACTAAGCAATGGAGACATAGCCAACCTATCAGATGAACAATTCAAAACGCTGGTAATCAGGATACTCACCAAATTGGTTGAATGTGGTTGCCAATCAGAGGAAAAAATGAAGGCTATGCTAACTGAAATAAAGGAAAATGTACAGGAAATCAACATTGATGGGAAAGAAATCAGGACTCAACTCAATGGTTTAAACTGGAAGGAAGAAAGAAATGTTCAACCAGAATAGAATTAAGAAACAAGAATTCAAAATAATGAGGAGAGGCTTAGGAACCTCCCAGACATCTTTAAATGTTCCAACATCTGAATTATAGGGGTGCCAGAAGGAGAAGAGGAAGAGGAAGAAATTGAAAGCTTATTCGAAAACCTAATAAAGGAGAACTTCCCCAATCTGGCAAAGGAAATAGACTTCCAGAAAGTCCAGGAAGCTCAGAGAATCCCAAAGAAGGTGGAACCAAAGAGGAACACGCCAAGGCATATCATAATTACATTATCCAAGATTAAACGAAGGAGAGAATCCTAGAAGCAGAAAGAGAAAAGGAGACAGTTACCTACAAAGGAGTTCCCATCAGACTATCAGCGGGTTTCTCAAAAGAGACCTTCCAGGCAAGAAGGGGCTGGAAAGAAGTATTCCAGGTCATGGAAGGCAAGGACCTACATCCAAGATTACCCTATCCAGCAAAGCTATCATTTAACATGGAAGGGCAGATACAATACTTCTCAGATAAGGTCAAGTTAAAGAAGTTCATCATCACCAAGCCCTTTTTATATGAAAGGTTAAAGGGACTTATCTGAAAAAAAGAAGACAAAAATATGAACAGTAAAATGACAACAAATGCACAGTTATTAACAACCACACCTAAAACAAAAACAAAAATGAACTAACCCCCCAAAACTAGAACAGGAACAGAATCACAGAAATGGAGATCACCTGGAGGGTTATCAGTGGGGGAGTGGGAGGAGGAGGGAGGGGGAAAAGGTACAAGAGAACAAGTAGGTAGAAAATAGACAGGGGGAGGTTAAGAATAGTATAGGAAATGTAGAAGCCAAAGAACTTATGTGTGTGACCCGTGGACATGAACTAAAGGGGGGAATGAGTGTGGAAGGGGGTGTGTAGGGCAGAGGGGAATTAAGAGTGGGAAATGGGACAACTGTAA
Source organism: Sturnira hondurensis (assembly GCF_014824575.4). NCBI lineage: Eukaryota > Metazoa > Chordata > Mammalia > Chiroptera > Phyllostomidae > Sturnira > Sturnira hondurensis. Next base: position 540,560 of record NW_028076720.1, read on the forward strand.
TAGTATAATCAGTAAAATATATTTTAAAAGATATTATTTAGGAAGATGGACATAATCACAAGAAGAACATTCAAACCTGTAGTAAGTAGAATATCAGTATGGAGACTGAGGCAAGGCTTCTGTTTCTCATTACAAGCATTTTTAGAACCACTTGGCCTCTGTATCATTGATGGAAATAAAGAGTAATAAAATGCGTGCTTGCTTCGGCAGCACATACACCAAAATGGAAACGATACGAAGAAGATTAGCATGGCCCCTGTGCAAGGGTGATAGGCAAATTGGTGAAGCATTCCATATTTAAAAAATTAATAAAATGAGCCTGTCTTCTTCATGGAAATTCTAAGAAGCTCTCAATCATGAAGGTAAAGCTGGGTGTGGATATTTGCAATGGCATGGCTTTAATGTGACATAAAAAGTGAAGAGGAAACATCCATAATTCTTATCAACCTGCTGCCCTACTAGGAATGATAAGTGTTGGTACATCCAGGCTGGAAAATTCTATGTAGTTCCTGAAAAGAACAGGGCAAAGCTCTGAAGGCAAAGCAACAAGTTGCAGAATATGAACTGGAGTCTTTTAACTCTTTTTAAAGTCAGAGCCTATTATATCAAAGCATGGCCATGAAGTTCTTGAGTAACTCAGAGTAGAGGAAGGGGAGAAAGAACACAGTGAACACTAGAGCCTAGTGGGGCAGCAGGTGGAGCCCACCTCAGGGCCCGCCCCTCAGGGAAGGGGTGAGGGGAGGGGTGATGTGGTCCTGAGAAAGGTGACTGAGCAGAGAGCATGAGCAGGGCAAGCGTGGCAGCTGAGAGAGGATGGCAGGACAGTTCTCAGTTCTTGTGCAGCCTGAGTGGCAACCAGGCCAGTCCAATCCTCAGTCCTGGTGAGAGGCAGGGTATCCCCTCTGTGGGTTGGCTCTGACTGCTCCTCCCAGGACAGTGGGCAGGAAGGGAGGTGGACTCACCTGGCCCAACAGAGTTTGTAGGCATCCTGTCTGGAGGAAGGGGAGGGACAGCCCCCAGCTTTTCTCTGTTGCTTCCTTGCCCAGAGCCTCTGTTTGTGGTGAAGAGTGACCTCGGGCCAAGAGTGCAATGGCTTGGTCTGAGATTGGCAGGTCAAGTTCCACCCAGGGAGGGGCAAGAGAATGACCATAATCACCCTGGGAGTGGGCTGGAAGTTTGCTGTAGATACATGGCCCATCAGCGTACTCACTGCAAACCAGATTTCGTGCTTGCATCAGTCCTGTGCTATTTTGTTTCTTACTCATTCCCATAACCCTCATAGCACAAGGGAGGAAACAGAAACTGGCCTAATGTCACCCAGCCAGTGTATTAATTACCTAACATGTGGATCAAGTTACCCCAAAACTTAAAGATATAAAACAGCAAATATTTATTATTTCATGGTTTCTGATGATCAGGAATCCAGGAGCATCTTGAGTGGTTCTGGCTCAGGGTCTTTCATGATGTTGTAGTCAAGATGTTTGCCAGGGCTGAGTCATTTAAAAGCCTGACTGGGTCCCTGGCTGGTGTAGCTCGGTGGATTGAGCGCGGGCCCTCGGACCGCAGGATCATGGTTCGATTCCCGGTCGGGGCGCATGCCTGGGTTGCGGGCCAGTTCTCAGCAGGGGACTCATGGGAGGCAGCCATACGTTGATGTTTCTCTCCTTCTCTCCTTCCCTTCCCCTCCAAGGATAAATAAATAAAATATTAAAAAAAATAAAAATAAAAAAAATAAAAGCCTGACTGGGGCCAGAGGATCCACTTCAGAGATTGCCCATTCACTCACCTATTGGTAGAAGCCTTAATTCCTCACCAGTGGGAAACTCTTTACAGGACTACCTGGGTGTCTTCATACCATGACAGCTGGCTATCCCCAGAGTGAATGTTTCGAGAGAAAGTGTGCACTTGAGATGGAAACTGCAGTGACATTTATAACCTAAGCTCAGAAGTCACACATCATCACTTCTGCCACATTCTAGGCATCACAGAGAACAGCATTAATTTTTTTGTTCTGATTTTGTTGTAAATGATTTTGAGAGAGAAAGAGAGAAACATCAACTTTTTGTTTCACTTATTTATGCAATTCCTTGGCTAGGTCTTGTATGTGACCTGACCAGAGATTGAACCTGCGACCTTGGTATATCGGGATGATGCTCCAACCAACTAAGCAATCTGCTGGGGCAGCATTAACATTTTTACCACGCCCTTTCCAACGTGGGCATAGCTACTTCTGTAGACCTCAGCTTCCGGTGCTTGGGCTTCTTTCTCCCTCCTGCTCTAAGGGGTGGTACAGTGCTTGCCTTAACCTGCCCTACTGCTGAATGCTTTGAGGGTGGTGACTGTTCTCTGGGTGGGGTTCTTCCTGGGGGAGGGAGGATAGAGTTTACAAGTACCTCTCAAATGGGAACTGTCCTGTTTATCATAGGGCAGTTCAGCATCCCTGCCTCTGTGCGCTAGATGACAGTAATACTTTCTCTCTTCCCTGGTAATGGGAACCCACAATGTCTCCCAAGAGTTCCTTGGGAGGGTGGGGGGCAGAGGGCAGAATCACTCCAGTTGAAAACCACTGGCATAGAATATGCATCAGGAACCCCAAACTTCCTATGCCTGGAAGCTCACGGTGGTGGGCTTCCTCCTATCAGATTGTACTTTAGCGACACCCTGGCAGGTCTCAGGACAAATCCCACGTTGGGGCAGCCACAGGACAGCCCATTGCCTGTTCCCAGGTTCATTGCTCATGGACTGGACCCATGAGCTTTGGTAGCACATCTGTCTGACCAGGTGTTTGGGTGCTGGGCTGGTGCAGTGTCAAACTTGACGTCCTCTACATTCACATGCATGGACGCTAAGTAGCACATCTGACATTTAAATTCTGCAGAGAGAAGGCAGCTCTGCAGCGCCATGTCTGTGGCCATTGTTTTTTTCCCCTGTTTTTATTTTTATTTTCCTAATTCCAAAGAGAGAAAGCAAAAAAGAAAGAGAGCAGAGACATCAATTGATGGGTTGCCTCTTCTACGTGCACCAACTGGGAATAGATCTCACAACCTAGGCATGTGCCCTGACCAGGAATTGAACCTGTGATTTTTTGGTCTAGAGGGTGATGATGCTCCAACCAAATGAACCACACCAGCTAGGGCTGTGGCTGTTGACTTCCCAGACCACCCAAATTTGGTTTCATTCTTACTTTCTCCACTTCAGTTTGGGACCCATCAATTCCAAAATGAAACATGCACAAGAGGTTTTTCTAGGTACTGTGCTTGGTGCCACTTGCCTCTGCCAGAGATTGTGGCTGAATTGTAGAGTCAGGTCTCCTGCCCTCCTCTGATAACCCCTCCCTTGGCTGGTCAGTCCATGGCCTGAAGGTGCTCTCTGCCCAGACAGCAGAGGGTGCAACCGCTGGGAGAGTTTGGTGATGGTACTGTTCTTGGAGATGCTGCCATATGCGTGTTTCCATATTGTTTCTTTTCCTATCCAAATCTAATCTGAACCGATGGTGACCTAAGTGGGTGTGGCCCTGGCCTCTTGGGCAGCCTGCCTGCAGAGTGCTTACAGCCAGGACCAGGGATCATTCCGAGAGCCTCTGGAGGGGCACAGGCAGGGTTGTCGATCAGGTTGCATGTGGATAACTGGTCTGGGGCAGAAGGGGTCCAGCAAAGAGGGAGTTTCTCTCAGGCTCTGATGGCTGTGGTGTGCCGCTGAACAAGCCTATGTGTATGCCTGAATTTTTCCCATTATGCATTTCTTTAGTTTGAGGAAACACCAAATTTGATGTGCAGGCAAAGCTTTTTTACAGAAGGAAAACCTTTTTCAGTTGTGTGACCAACCCTCATCTAACTCATCTGGCTGAATGACTATAAATTTTCACCTGTCATTTTACAGGTGAAAAGCCTCTATTACCATTCTAAGTTTGATTGGATGTTGACAAAACCAAATTTTGCAGTATTTAGAGCTGCCGTACCTGTTCCTGATCATGAAATTGGATGAGTCGATAGGATGGTAGCTAGCTACCATCAGCTACTTTCAGGTTGGTGGCAGTTAGAACACATGTAATATTTTCTACCTGGTCTGTAGCTGTAACTGTGATGTACAGGCAAAACAAAAATTAAAAAAAAAAATCTTATGAAAAACAGCCCTGGCTGGTGTGGCTCAGTAGACGGAGTGCCGGCCTATCAACCAAAGGGTTGCTGGTTCAATTCCCAGTCAAGAGCACCTGCCTGGGTTGCCCACCACCTCTCTAGCAGAGAGTGCAGGGACAACCACACATTGATGTTTCTCTCCTTTCTTTCTCTTCCCCTTCCTCTTTCTCTAAAATTAAATAAGATCTTTTAAAAAAAACTTATGGAAACAAATAATGCAATGATATTAGGATATGCACTTTTGTGTTTTTATTCTTATATAAGGTTATGTTGGCCTGTGTTATTTAAAGTCTAATATATGAATTGTTTGGATTGAATTCATTATGTTGGGGGCCAGATTGTTGTGTGTATTGATGTACAGCCTTGAGTGTGAATAATTATTGTAATCTATATTTTACAACTTTTTCTGACTTTATCATATAAATATTCTATCTGGTCAAGATTTAATCATATCATAATTTAATGAATCTCTCTTCAAATATTTATGCTTTAGCTATAGTTGCCAGATGATGAATTTTACACGTATGTGCGGTAGTCTTAAAATAAAAAAGCATGTGGAGTGTAGACGCTGGCTGGTGTACCTCTTCCTTTGGTCACAGTAGGTCTTGGTCGCGCCCTGGATATTCGCGATAGCCCGGGGAAGGCTAATGAGACCCTCTGTAGCCCCGTGCCCCCTGCCGGGTTTGGCTAACGCACTCCCCCTTGGGCACACCGGACTCCGGCCGGTAGGGGGCACTATCCCCCGCAATTCCGGACCGGAATTTTCGCCTCCCGCGTGACTCTGGGGCGGGAGCTTTACTTAAGCGGACCCGTGGGCGGGACTGAGCTGAGAGGAACATATTAAAAGACGGACGCTTCCGGCCAAGAAGAGCTGTGGCTGGGCTTGCTGGGATCATGGCGGAGAATCACTGCGAGCTTCTGCAGCCGGCCCCAGGCAGTTTTGGGGTGGGGTTGGGGGGCAGCCTGTGCCGGCGCTGCAGCGCGGGGCTCGGCGCCTTGTCCCAGCGACCCGGAAACGTGTCCAAGTGGGTCCGGCTCAACGTCGGCGGCACGTACTTTCTCACCACCCGGCAGACGCTGTGCCGGGATCCGAAATCTTTCCTGTACCGTTTGTGCCAGGCCGACCCCGACCTGGACTCAGATAAGGTGAGGGCTGCGCAGGCCGGCCAGGAGGGGCCAGGTCGCCCTGGACTGCGGCCCGCCTACCCCCGCTGCCTCATGCTGAGGAGACGCGTTCCGCGCTCCGAACCCCGCACTCCCCGTGTCACCTGCTGACCCGAGTCTCCAAACTCCCTGCCCTGGGCGGGGGAAAGAGGACGGCGCTCTAGCGCCTACTACTCTCAAGGATCCCTAGTCACTCCACGTCGCGTCTCTTTCTAGCAGTCTCTTTCTAGCTCTCACTGCTCGTCGGTGGAGGTTTCCTACATCCTGGACTTTGCTGTGAATCTATACTCTCTTTTCTTCCCTAGATTCTTTTGCCCTTGGTGTGTGAACACCTTTTTCTCCGTTCCAGTGTACCTATTGGTTTTGGAATCAGAGGACGCTTGGGTTCTTTCCACATTCCAGACGTTTGAATTAATGTTGGGGGTGGGGGCGGCGGTAACACGGTGGCCTGCCTTTCCCAGTAACCTGCTGTTAGAGAATTGGTGCCCCATAGTTTTTAGCCACAACACTCACCCCATTCGGCACTCTAAGAAGGTGCTGTCCATAGAATATTTCAAAGGGAACGTTGCTCATAGGTTCCTCAAGGAACGTGAATCAACTCATGGGGTTGAGGAACCCCTCAAGTCATGGGGTTCCTCAAGGAAGGGCCAGGTAGGAAATATTTTTCAATCTGCTTTCTTATTACCCTAGCTTTTCACTGCCCATGCAAAAGGCTGGGAATTTCCTTTTGGAGCTTATCTTTTTGTCAAATATAATACACTGTTTTTCCAGATAGTAATAGAAATTATTTTGTTGCTTACCTTTACAAGGCTTGTGTGGTTGAGGAAGAGTATCCCGGAAGCTGTACCAGATTGAAACTGAGCAAAGGCTCTGTTGGAAAAATAGTCATTACCTATATTTACCCTAGGGAATATACAAGTCTTACTCTTTCTTTTCTGGGTCTCTCAGCTGGGCCTACACAATAGCGCTTGACTTTGTTCCTTGCCAGCCCAACATTGGCCAGGCATTAGGCTTCCCAGAAAAATTCACGTCCTTCAAGTTTCAGAAACATGACAGAGACCATTCTCAGGGTGGCATCACCTATGATCAGGAAATGAGAACTCTTGAGTTACTGCAAAACCAGCCCCGTGGATTGAAATCAGAGTTTGAGATGTCAAACTTTGGCCCTCTTCTTCCCCACCTCCTACCCCCCACCACCCACCCCACAGCTATTTCCATTGCTCCTTTGGCCAAGCTAAGAGAAATGACCTCCCAGAAAGTGACAATCATCTCCAGGATAGAAGTAGGCTTTTCTGAGCTATCGTTTTCCTTTTATAGTATGAATCTGTATTCTGTTGTTTTGATTTTCTTTTAAAACAGTGGGCCTTAGTAGTCATTCACTAGAATTTCTACTCCAGTGTTCCTGTTTTGTATATTGAGTCAGATTTTAAGTTGCTTTTCACCATTGGGTTGTTTTGAGGCGATGGCTGGCTATTCAACACTGAAACAATTGATTCTGAGCCAATTAACTATAGTTTACAGTTAAGTCAATTCACCCTTTCATTGTACTGTTTCAAGACAACTTAAAAAATTAATGCTTTACTGTACCAGGAATCTTCTGGGAGAGGGTAATCTATTAGAATGTATCTACATTGTTACTTTCTCAATTATTATCCACTTAACCATATTTTTTTCTAAAATATAAAACAAATTTAGAACCTGAAGGTAAGGTAGCAGTTCCAGTTTGTCTCATAAAATAGTTGATTAAGAGTTAGTTTTAATCACAGATAGTGCCAATGTGCCAAAAAAAGTAATGCTAACAGCCATAGTCATGGGGTTTTTTACTTCCAATGAGGGCATGTATGATACTCGGTCTTTTCAGGTCCCCCCACTTGCCCTCGCCCCTGGATCTGATGAAAGAATGCCCCAGAGATTGACTCTTAAATAATTAAACCCCAAGTGACCAATCTGAGGATTGTAGGGAGAAGGGGAAGGGGTGTTTGGAGTGGGACACTGGCTCTGCTCCTAATTACAAACCAGAAGACAAACAGGATGTTGATTCGCATGTAAAAATCTCAAGCCCTGGCCTCCTCGATAGGATTCATGAAAGCACACCTGGCAGATAATCCTAGGGCTGAAGCCAAGTGTTGGCCTGGTGAAGATTCCCTACTGGGCATTTCACTAGTGTTGATGGAGCACCTGGGCAGGCAGAAGGTGGTGCTTGGACAGGGGTTGGGTGGGGAGATGGAAAGGGGAGGAGTTGCGGGAAGACCTGGAACCTTTCAGGAACCTGATGGGTTTGGAGTTCACTGGGACAATGCCTGTGGCTTGCTGTTAAATGCAGGTTCTGGTGGGGAGGTCAGCTGGGGAAGTGGTGCAGGGGAGGTGGAGTTACAGGACATTTCCTTGAGTATTTTTTAATAAGTCAACAGATAGGTTGTTAGGGGAGGATGGGAAGCTGGGTTTCAAATGGTCCCCCCTCCCCTAAGTCTTCACATTCCCTGTCTCAGGACTGAGCCTGGGATCCATTCCCATCTCCCAAGCCCCCAAACCCTTGCCCTCTTGTCTCAAGTTCTGACTCTGGGCCCATTGCTACCATGAGGTTCTCTTTGTAGACAGTGCGAGTGCGAATTCTCTTTTCCTGCATCAGGGCTGGGTCTGAGTCTGTTACTCACTTCACCTGTCCTGGGTCATTTTTCTCTGCCATGTTCCCTTAGGGGCCGGCAAGCTGCAGTACTCCTTCCCGGAAGTGTTTCCTAAATGCTTGACCTGTGATTCATTTTGATTGTCTCTGTACTCTGTGGTACCTGGCCCCTAGGTATCGTTGAACAGGTTAGACTTTGTTTAGAGCTGAATCAGCCCTCCTGTCAGTGTGGAGAGGCTTTCAGAGTTTAAGGGCAACAGGAAATGCTACTTGGTGGGTAACCACCCAGATGAAGTAGGATTTGAGGGTGTTTGGTCTCTGCCACTGAGCCAGGCCTGGAGAAGACTGAGGGTGGCCCATTTGCGTTTGTCCTCTGACAGGGCTGTTTTCCTGGCTTCAGCATTGCGGAGTCATTGGCGGCAGATGGGTCTTTGAGGAGTGGGGCCAGAGGGGAAGTTCTGCTGACATGCCCCTTGCAGTTCTTTGCTTGTGCTCACTGCAGGTGTAGTTGGTGTTGGCAAGTCTCGGGACCGGAAAGGTAGTGAAAGGAATTTTATAGACACGGCTAAAGGGCTAAGTGACGGGGCTGTGGGGTGGAAGTATGAAGTTTTAAGCCACTTGGCAAGAGAAGTGGGGGTTATTTTGAGTGGAAATGGCACATTGGGTTTCGTGCAATGAACTCAGGTGAAGGGCCGACGTGCTGAGCTGCTGCAAGTGCCTCGTGCACTCAGGAGGGCCGCAGCAGCCTGTCTGAAGCCACGAGTGGGTGTTAGTTCACACTTTGCCTGAGGATGTGGCTCAGGGTATGTTCTTAGCACCGACCACACATCACGGTTTGTTCAGGACCTGAAGAAACGGTCCCCTTGCATGCGGGCTGCCAACCCTTTCCTCCACTAGTACAGCAGTACTTGCTGCCAGTGAACGCTGAGGTCACTCCTCACTAGGTACCTCTCTTGAGGGCTCTTCTACCGGAGCCTGCCCGAGAGCCCACGTGGAAAAGTCCTAAGAAAGAGTGAGAAGAGCTGGCTTCAGGGCATCAGCCCCCAGGCCACCAGCTGTCCTGCCCTCAGTCCTCTGAGGGTGGCCCTGGAGGAAGTGGTGTCGGCTGCAGGGCAGTTCCTCTTTCTGCCAAATGCACACGCACCCTCCCGCTGCTCTTCTCCAGCAGGACAGTGACTGGTCTTGGTTTAGAGCCAGAGTCAGAACACGGTGGTCTGGCTGATTTTGCAAAGACAGTTGTAGGGACACAGATGCCCGCCTGTGCCAGGTCATCAGTGATTGCTCTCACCTGTGAGTGGGTGCTCACGGCTCCTTCCCCGGGACTCTCCAGGTGAGCAGTCCCTGCGCCAGCAGTCTTTCAAGTCCTCTAAAGGAGCTGGTGCTTGGCGCCAAGGGGGGGTCAGTGTGGCCAGGGTGCCAGCAGGCCACCCTGGGCACCAGTGCTCTCACCAGGCCTTTACTGGGAAGCGCTCCCCACACCACAGAGCACGCACAACATTCCAGTTTGGAGTTGGTGGGATGTGGTTATTGGGTGGCTAGGAGCATTTTCCCAGTTGGCACTCTGGGCCTGACTTTGACTCCACCCACAACTGACCTGGCTGTGTGCCTCTCTGAGTCACAGGGGCACTGTGAGCCGAAAGGAAGATGATGAATGGAACACCTGCCCCACCCAGTGCTTGGTGCTGGGTTATCGTGGTCAGTAGTGTTGGCTCTCGGCAGTCTTTATTTTACTTTGGTACTTTATTTTTAGAAAGAGTATAGCAAGAATACTTCCCCTGAACCCCATGGTGTGTTTTTTGTTATTGCTTCTCTCCTACACATAGCCACTGGCTCACCAGCTCACCCAAACCTCGAGGTGCCTGCCCCCAGTCTTCCTTACTTCCCCGGCTGCTGCTTCCTGCTCCACTCCCAGGCCCCGGCTGGTCTTAAGACAGGCCCTGGAGAGCCAGCTCCCACCGTGGGCACCGGAGCCTGTGCCCCTGGGAGGGGCACAGCTTCCTGTGCAGCCCCTGAAGTTTCTTGCAAGGAATCGGATGCCTTGGACCTGGAGAACACTGCCCCAGAGTGCACATGCCATTGTCGTGTGTGTTGGGATGGGCTTGAGGCACCTAAGTGAGGGACGCACCAACTGCCTCTCCCGGTCCCAGCAGGCTCTCGTTTCCTCAGCATTGGGCCTCCAGGATCTTGGCCTGCTTTTCCAAGTCAGCTTGGGTGGATGGGGATGGTTCTGGAAGGGTGAGCTGGGCCAGCCACTCATTGCCGATAGGTAGTCTAAGGACGGCTTTTCAAAATGGGAGATGGAGGGGTTCTGAGTGCCAGGCAGTCCTCAGGGAGAAGGGGTTAGGAAGCAGAGGAGGTGCGAGCCTGCCCTTCAGCCCCAGAGCCAAGAAAGGGTGGCCCCTGCGCTGATCTGCTAGCAGAGCCCAGCACAGGAAGAGAGCAGAGGCCACCTGGGAGCCAGCAGGGTGGTGGCTGAGGACACAGCTGGCGGTGAGGGCTCGGGTGCCCGGAGGGAACAGTGGGCCACATGCAAACCCCTGGCCAGTGTCCTGGCTGGGGTGTCCCGGTCCCCAGGGGGCTGGAGACTGGCCCTGAGGAGGCCTCACCCCAAGGCTGGCAGAGCCCCAGAGTGTGTGCAGCTGGGAACACTGGGTTCTTCCAGCTGAGACCTCTGCCCTGGGGTCATGGTTCTCACCTGCTCCCTTCTCTAGTTGATTTTCTAATGCCGGCAGTTTTATGGTAAACACCCACACTCACACCACTGAGATAAGCAGTGGGACATCTGTCGTCAGGGATTTGTGTGCAGGTGTTCTGTACCTGTGATGTCTCTAGGGAAGGAAGTACCTGAGAAAACGGGGCAGATGGGTGTCCCCTTGCCTTGTGAGGTGAATGTTCATAACAGATGTGACCCGGGCAGGTGGCACTGGAGCTTGCAGCTTCACCTCAGCATTCTGCTGACGACTGGTCCCCGCTCAGGCGGCCTTCTCTAAGTGGGTCTGGTCCTACCGAACAGACAGGGCCTGTGAACCAAGTCCGCTGTGCCCTGCCCTGGGGGGAACCCCCCAGGTGAGTCTGAGGCCCCTTTGTTCCAGGAGAAGCCTCAGGAGCCTCCTGGGTGGGGGCTTCTGCTGCTGGTGAGCCTCATTTGAGTCGCCTGTGTCATGCTAAATTCTGGGTTCCTAAGCAACAATAGTGGTTTTTAATGATTTTTATTTGAGCTTTACTGTATTTTTCCCATTACCATTTAGTCCCCTTACACCCCTCCCCCGCTCCCCGGCAATCACCACCTTGTTGTCCCTGCGTCGTCCTCTTTCCTTTTCTCTCAGTCCCTCCACCATCCCACAAGCCATCGCCTGCTTTCCATCTGTGAGTCTGTCCCTGTTTGGCTAAGCTGCAGTACTTTGAATGGTGTCCATCTGGGGCTGGGGAGCCAGGCTGGCGGTCAGGCCCTGACGTCTCAGGGGGTTTGTTTCCACGGAGGTGGCCGGGGCAGGGCCGAGGGTCAGAATAGACCCCGAGCCCTGGCACATGCATCCCGTCTCTGCCCAGAGCCCTTGCCTTTCTTTTGTTGCCCGAGTGGGCTGGAAGGTTTCAGATCTCTGGGTGCACACAGGGTGTCATGGGGCCTCCTGTCAGTAAAACGAAGTCAGAACCAGCTGGCACTCCTGTACGTGTGCCGCGTGGTTGTTGTGTGAGGTCGCGGTGCAGCTCTGTGCATCTGGTGCCTGGGACAAGCCTCTGGTCTCTGGGCCTCCACGTCCTCATTTGTAGTTGATGATGTCTCCCACCTCTTCCAGGTCGAGTATTTGAGAAACTGCAGAAGACAGCAGAAGACAGGGCAGAAGTGAAGGTTTTGTGTGCAAATTCAAACAGATAATTTCAGAATAAAAAGTGAGTGTTTCCAGTTAGGTTGACTGCAAACATTTGTGTGCAGAAAACCCTGTGCTTTTGCACATAGATTTCAGTGGGAGAATCTGGCAGAGAGTGTGTCTCACATTTAACTCAGGATGCACAGCCCCCTTAATTTCAATGTCCAGTGGCCATCCCTGTTCGCTGCAACCAAGCAGTGGTCCTGTCCATTTCCTAGTGATGGAAAGGAGCCAAGTGCATACGCCCTGTAATATAAACCCAGGAGGCGGAGTGGGACCTGGCAACAGAATTATTTTGTTTAGAATCTTGCAGGAGAGCCTGACGTTGTCAAGCCCTGTCCCTTGCCATTTTCAAGACCACGCAGTTGTGTCAAAGTGGCAGCCCTGAGGGACAAGTGGGCCCCAATTTGTCCATGATGCTTGGCTGGGTGTTGCATTCAATTCTGCCTTTACTTACTGCCTCCCAGTAAGGGCCGGTGTTACTGCTGGGCAGGCAGTGTGGGTAGGGAACCTCGGTCCGGGGCTGTTGGAGTGGCCTGGGTGCCTTGCTGGTCCTCAGAGCATCACTGGGCAGGCTCAGAGGAGTGACAGGGTGGGACTCACTCAGTGGTTCCCAGTCAGGGCTGTCTGCTCCTCCTCCCTCAGTTTTGGGAACCCAGGTCAGGGGTCTCCTGAGACAGCAGTGACATGGGCTCCACCCTGCCTTTGCCCACCCCTTGACTCTTGAGAAGTGACTGCAGACACTGCTCCAGACTGTGGCCAAGGCCTCATCTCTGTGTCCTGGTGGCTGCCCTGCTCAGGCCCAGCAGCCCCATGGCCCAGGCTCATGAATGAAGGACTTAACTTCTCCAGGAGACCAGCGGCTAGACTGGATTTCCACGAACACACCAGAAAATAGGACCACTGCTTTGCCACCAGCAGGACAGGGATGGCAACTGGAGACTTGAAATTAAGAGGGCTGGGTGTCTTAAGCTAAATACAGGATAGTCTCTCTGTCAGATTTCCTCAATGAGGCCCTGGCTGGTGTAGCTCAGTGGATTGAGCACAGGCCTGCCAACCACACGATCATGGTTCGATTCCCAGTCAGGACACATGCCTGGGTTGCAGGCCAGTTCCCAGTGGGGGACACACGAAAGGCAACCATACATTGATACTTCTCTCCCTCTCTCCTTCCCTTCTCCTCTACAGATAAATAAATAAAATCTTTAAAAATACATATATATATATATTTTATTGATTATGCCATTACAGTTGTCTCATTTCCCCCCTTCATTCCCCTCCACCCTGCACACTCCCACCCCCCTCGTTCCCCCCTTTAGTTTATGTCCATGTGTCACAAGTCCTTCAGCTTCTACATTTTCCATACTATTTTTGCCTCCCCTCCCGTCTATTTTCNTTCTGTTGCCAGGTCCCACTCCGCCTCCTGGGTTTATATTACAGGGCGTATGCACTTGGCTCCTTTCCATCACTAGGAAATGGACAGGACCACTGCTTGGTTGCAGCGAACAGGGATGGCCACTGGACATTGAAATTAAGGGGGCTGTGCATCCTGAGTTAAATGTGAGACACACTCTCTGCCAGATTCTCCCACTGAAATCTATGTGCAAAAGCACAGGGTTTTCTGCACACAAATGTTTGCAGTCAACCTAACTGGAAACACTCACTTTTTATTCTGAAATTATCTGTTTGAATTTGCACACAAAACCTTCACTTCTGCCCTGTCTTCTGCTGTCTTCTGCAGTTTCTCAAATACTCGACCTGGAAGAGGTGGGAGACATCATCAACTACAAATGAGGACGTGGAGGCCCAGAGACCAGAGGCTTGTCCCAGGCACCAGATGCACAGAGCTGCACCGCGACCTCACACAACAACCACGCGGCACACGTACAGGAGTGCCAGCTGGTTCTGACTTCGTTTTACTGACAGGAGGCCCCATGACACCCTGTGTGCACCCAGAGATCTGAAACCTTCCAGCCCACTCGGGCAACAAAAGAAAGGCAAGGGCTCTGGGCAGAGACGGGATGCATGTGCCAGGGCTCGGGGTCTATTCTGACCCTCGGCCCTGCCCCGGCCACCTCCGTGGAAACAAACCCCCTGAGACGTCAGGGCCTGACCGCCAGCCTGGCTCCCCAGCCCCAGATGGACACCATTCAAAGTACTGCAGCTTAGCCAAACAGGGACAGACTCACAGATGGAAAGCAGGCGATGGCTTGTGGGATGGTGGAGGGACTGAGAGAAAAGGAAAGAGGACGACGCAGGGACAACAAGGTGGTGATTGCCGGGGAGCGGGGGAGGGGTGTAAGGGGACTAAATGGTAATGGGAAAAATACAGTAAAGCTCAAATAAAAATCATTAAAAACCACTATTGTTGCTTAGGAACCCAGAATTTAGCATGACACAGGCGACTCAAATGAGGCTCACCAGCAGCAGAAGCCCCCACCCAGGAGGCTCCTGAGGCTTCTCCTGGAACAAAGGGGCCTCAGACTCACCTGGGGGGTTCCCCCCAGGGCAGGGCACAGCGGACTTGGTTCACAGGCCCTGTCTGTTCGGTAGGACCAGACCCACTTAGAGAAGGCCGCCTGAGCGGGGACCAGTCGTCAGCAGAATGCTGAGGTGAAGCTGCAAGCTCCAGTGCCACCTGCCCGGGTCACATCTGTTATGAACATTCACCTCACAAGGCAAGGGGACACCCATCTGCCCCGTTTTCTCAGGTACTTCCTTCCCTAGAGACATCACAGGTACAGAACACCTGCACACAAATCCCTGACGACAGATGTCCCACTGCTTATCTCAGTGGTGTGAGTGTGGGTGTTTACCATAAAACTGCCGGCATTAGAAAATCAACTAGAGAAGGGAGCAGGTGAGAACCATGACCCCAGGGCAGAGGTCTCAGCTGGAAGAACCCAGTGTTCCCAGCTGCACACACTCTGGGGCTCTGCCAGCCTTGGGGTGAGGCCTCCTCAGGGCCAGTCTCCAGCCCCCTGGGGACCGGGACACCCCAGCCAGGACACTGGCCAGGGGTTTGCATGTGGCCCACTGTTCCCTCCGGGCACCCGAGCCCTCACCGCCAGCTGTGTCCTCAGCCACCACCCTGCTGGCTCCCAGGTGGCCTCTGCTCTCTTCCTGTGCTGGGCTCTGCTAGCAGATCAGCGCAGGGGCCACCCTTTCTTGGCTCTGGGGCTGAAGGGCAGGCTCGCACCTCCTCTGCTTCCTAACCCCTTCTCCCTGAGGACTGCCTGGCACTCAGAACCCCTCCATCTCCCATTTTGAAAAGCCGTCCTTAGACTACCTATCGGCAATGAGTGGCTGGCCCAGCTCACCCTTCCAGAACCATCCCCATCCACCCAAGCTGACTTGGAAAAGCAGGCCAAGATCCTGGAGGCCCAATGCTGAGGAAACGAGAGCCTGCTGGGACCGGGAGAGGCAGTTGGTGCGTCCCTCACTTAGGTGCCTCAAGCCCATCCCAACACACACGACAATGGCATGTGCACTCTGGGGCAGTGTTCTCCAGGTCCAAGGCATCCGATTCCTTGCAAGAAACTTCAGGGGCTGCACAGGAAGCTGTGCCCCTCCCAGGGGCACAGGCTCCGGTGCCCACGGTGGGAGCTGGCTCTCCAGGGCCTGTCTTAAGACCAGCCGGGGCCTGGGAGTGGAGCAGGAAGCAGCAGCCGGGGAAGTAAGGAAGACTGGGGGCAGGCACCTCGAGGTTTGGGTGAGCTGGTGAGCCAGTGGCTATGTGTAGGAGAGAAGCAATAACAAAAAACACACCATGGGGTTCAGGGGAAGTATTCTTGCTATACTCTTTCTAAAAATAAAGTACCAAAGTAAAATAAAGACTGCCGAGAGCCAACACTACTGACCACGATAACCCAGCACCAAGCACTGGGTGGGGCAGGTGTTCCATTCATCATCTTCCTTTCGGCTCACAGTGCCCCTGTGACTCAGAGAGGCACACAGCCAGGTCAGTTGTGGGTGGAGTCAAAGTCAGGCCCAGAGTGCCAACTGGGAAAATGCTCCTAGCCACCCAATAACCACATCCCACCAACTCCAAACTGGAATGTTGTGCGTGCTCTGTGGTGTGGGGAGCGCTTCCCAGTAAAGGCCTGGTGAGAGCACTGGTGCCCAGGGTGGCCTGCTGGCACCCTGGCCACACTGACCCCCCCTTGGCGCCAAGCACCAGCTCCTTTAGAGGACTTGAAAGACTGCTGGCGCAGGGACTGCTCACCTGGAGAGTCCCGGGGAAGGAGCCGTGAGCACCCACTCACAGGTGAGAGCAATCACTGATGACCTGGCACAGGCGGGCATCTGTGTCCCTACAACTGTCTTTGCAAAATCAGCCAGACCACCGTGTTCTGACTCTGGCTCTAAACCAAGACCAGTCACTGTCCTGCTGGAGAAGAGCAGCGGGAGGGTGCGTGTGCATTTGGCAGAAAGAGGAACTGCCCTGCAGCCGACGCCACTTCCTCCAGGGCCACCCTCAGAGGACTGAGGGCAGGACAGCTGGTGGCCTGGGGGCTGATGCCCTGAAGCCAGTTCTTCTCACTCTTTCTTAGGACTTTTCCACGTGGGCTCTCGGGCAGGCTCGGGTAGAAGAGCCCTCAAGAGAGGCAGCTTGTGAGGAGTGACCTCAGCGTTCACTGGCAGCAAGTACTGCTGTACTAGTGGAGGAAAGGGTTGGCAGCCCGCATGCAAGGGGACCGTTTCTTCAGGTCCTGAACAAACCGTGATGTGCGGTCGGTGCTAAGAACATACCCTGAGCCACATCCTCAGGCAAAGTGTGAACTAACACCCACTCGTGGCTTCAGACAGGCTGCTGCGGCCCTCCTGAGTGCACGAGGCACTTGCAGCAGTTCAGCACGTCGGCCCTTCACCTGAGTTCATTGCACGAAACCCAATGTGCCATTTCCACTCAAAATAACCCCCACTTCTCTTGCCAAGTGGCTTAAAATTTCATACTTCCACCCCACAGCCCCGTCACTTAGCCCTTTAGCCGTGTCTATAAAATTCCTTTCACTACCTTTCCAGTCCTGAGACTTGCCAACACCAACTACACCTGCGGTGAGCACAAGCAAAGAACTGCAAGGGGCATGTCAGCAGAAGTTCCTCTCTGGCCCCACTCCTCAAAGACCCATCTGCCGCCAATGACTCTGCAATGCTGAAGCCAGGAAAACAGCCCCGTCAGAGGACAAACGCAAATGAGCCACCCTCAGTCTTCTCCAGGCCTGGCTCAGTGGCAGAGACCAAACACCCTCAAATCCTACTTCATTTGGGTGGTTACCCACCAAGCAGCATTTCCTGATGCCCTTAAACTCTGAAAGCCTCTCCACACTGACAGGAGGGCTGATTCAGCTCTAAACAAAGTCTAACCTGTTCAACGATACCTAGGGGCCAGGTACCACAGAGTACAGAGACAATCAAAATGAATCACAGGTCAAGCATTTAGGAAACACTTCCGGGAAGGAGTACTACTGCAGCTTGCTGGCCCCTAAGGGAACATGGCAGAGAAAAATGACCCAGGACAGGTGAAGTGAGTAAGACTCAGACCCAGCCCTGATGCAGGAAAAGAGAATTTGCACTTGCAGTATCTACAAAGAGAACCTCATGGTAGCAATGGGCCCAGAGTCAGAACTTGAGACAAGAGGGCAAGGGTTTGGGGGCTTGGGAGATGGGAATGGATCCCAGGCTCAGTCCTGAGACAGGGAATGTGAAGACTTAGGGGAGGGGGGACCATTTGAAACATGGTCCAGCTTCCCATCCTCCCCTAACAACCTATCTGTTGACTTATTAAAAAATACTCAAGGAAATGTCCTGTAACTCCACCTCCCCTGCACCACTTCCCCAGCTGACCTCCCCACCAGAACCTGCATTTAACAGCAAGCCACAGGCATTGTCCCAGTGAACTCCAAACCCATCAGGTTCCTGAAAGGTTCCAGGTCTTCCCGCAACTCCTCCCCTTTCCATCTCCCCACCCAACCCCTGTCCAAGCACCACCTTCTGCCTGCCCAGGTGCTCCATCAACACTAGTGAAATGCCCAGTAGGGAATCTTCACCAGGCCAACACTTGGCTTCAGCCCTAGGATTATCTGCCAGGTGTGCTTTCATGAATCCTAACGAGGAGGCCAGGGCTTGAGATTTTTACATGCGAATCAACATCCTGTTTGTCTTCTGGTTTGTAATTAGGAGCAGAGCCAGTGTCCCACTCCAAACACCCTTTCCCCTCCTCCCTACAATCCTCAGATTGGTCACTTGGGGTTTAGTTATCTAAGGGGCAGTCTCTGGGGCATTCTTTCATCAGATCCTGGGGCGAGGGCAAGTGGGGGGACCTGAAAAGACCGAGTATCATACATGCCCTCAGTTGAAGTAAAAAACCCTACGACTATGACTATTAGCATTACTCTTTCTGGCACATTTGCATTATCTGTGACTAAAACTAACTCTTAATCTACTATCAACTATTTTATTAGACAGAAACTGGAACTTCTACCTTACCTTCATGTTCTAAATTTGTTTTACATTTTAGAAAAAAAATATGGTTAAGTGGATAATTGAGAAAGTAAGAATGTAGATACATTCTGATAAATTAATTACCCTCCCCCAGAAGATTCCTGGTACAGTAAAGCATTAATTTTTTAAGTTGTTTTGAAACAGTACAATGAAGGGATGAATTGACTTAAGTGTAAACTAGTTAATTGGCTCCGAATCAATTGTTTAAGTGTTGAATAGCCAGTGATTGCCCTACAACCCAATGGCCAAGAGCAGTTTAAAATCTAACTCAGTATGTTGTCCCAACCAGTGTGCCTGTTTGTTGGGCATCATCCTGCAAAGGAAAAGTTCACTTGTTCAATTCCTGGTCAAGGCACGTGCCTAGTTTGTGGGTTCAGTCCTTGGTTGGGGCACGATATGCTGCAAGGGGTAGCCAATCAATGTTTCTCTACCATTCTCCCTCCATTCCGCTGTCTGTAATATAAATAAATACTTAAAGTCTGAATACGAAAACTAATACTGGAGTAGACATGTTAGTTGACGAGCAGTAAAACCCACTGTTTTAAAAGAAAAAATTGAAACATCCATGCTGTGAAAGGGAAATGATAGCTCGTAAAAGTCTATCCATCTGGGAGTTGACGCCTGCAAGCACGGGGCAGGTAATGTGCATTGCGCTAGGGGTCCGGGGGGGGGGGGGCGGGGGGCGGGGCACCTGTCCTGTTNGGGGGGGGGGGGGGGGGGGGGGCGGTGCACCTGTCCTGTTGACCCTCCCTAGCCCAAATCCAGGTTGGTGTGGGCCTGGCACAAATATACAGGAATGATTTCAGGACCTGGGACAGTGCCTGCCAATTTCTGAGGAAGCAGATGCCCACCAGGTTGAGCCAGACACAGTGGGTCCTGGATGCAGCTCGGCAAGGTTCTTTGTCATGATTTCAGCAAGACCTGCCACAGGTCCGTTGCACTGGAAGCTGTGGCCTTTACTAAGGTCCTCTGAGGTGTCCCACAATCGTAAAGTGCCAGCCTTGGGCAGAAGTCTGTAACTGACAGGCTGTGCTGTCCCCACCCCCACACCCCCCAGCCACATGCAGCATGGTCTTCGGCTTTGGGTTCAAGAGGATTTTGCTGGCCTTAGCCCAGTGTGTGCAGCGCACTGACATGGCGGTGGGCCCGAATCCAGGTCAAGCCCACCGCAGACCCCCAGCAAAAGAACTATGCCAGCCAGCGCCCGCACGCTGCATGCTTTTTTATTACAAGACTACCGCGCATACATGAAAAATTCATCATCTGGCAACTATAGCTAAAGCACAAATATTTGAAAAAAGAAACAGATTCATTAAATTATGATATGATTAAATCATTGACCACATAGAAAATTTATATAATAAAGCCAGAAAAAAAGTTGTAAAATATAGATTACAGTAATTATTCACATTCAAGGCTGTACATCAATACATATAACAACGTGGCCCCGAACATGAATTCAATCCAAACAATTCATATATTAGACTTTAAATAACACAGACTGAATTAGAGGCCAACAGTAGCCAGCAAATAACCTTATATAAGAATAAAAATACAAAAGTGTATATCCTATATCATTGCATTATTTGTTTTCATAAGTTTTTTTTTAAACTTTTGCTTTGCCTGTACATCACAGTTACAGCTACAGACCAGGTAGAGAATATTACACGTGTTCTAACTGCCACCAACCTGAAAGACAGCTAGCTACCATCCTATCAACTCATCCAATTTTGTGATCAGGAACAGGTACGGCAGCTCTAAATACTGCAAAATTTGGTTTTGTCAACATCCAATCAAACTTAGGATGGTAATAGAGGCTTTTCACCTGTAAAATGACTCCTATTTATAGCCATTCAGCCAGATGGGTTAGAGGAGGGTGGATTACACAACTGAAAAAGCTTTGCCTGCACATCAAATTTGGTGTTTCCTCAAACGAAAGAAATGCGTAATGGGAAAAATTCAGGCATACACATAGGCTTGTTCAGCGGCACACCACAGCCATCAAGAGCCCGAGAGAAACTCCCTCTTTGCTGGACCCCTTCTGCCCCAGACCAGTTATCCACATGCAGCCTGATCGACAACCCTGCCTGTGCCCCCAGAGGCTCTCGGAGTGACCCCTGGCCCTGGCTGAAAGCACTCTGCAGGCAGGCTGCCCAAGAGGCCAGGGCCACACCCATTTGGGTCACCATCGGTTCAGATTAGGTTTGGATAGGAAAAGAAACAATATGGAAACACGCATATGGCAGCATCTCCAAGAACAGTACCATCACCAAACTCTCCCAGCGGTTGCACCCTCTGATGTCTGGGCAAAGAGCACCTTCAGTCCATGGACTGACCAGCCAAGGGAGGGGTTATCAGAGGAGGGCAGGAGACCCTGACTCTACAATTCAGCCACAATCTCTGGCAGAGGCAAGTGGCACTGAGCCACAGTACCTAGAAAAACCTCTTGTGCGTGTTTGCCTTTGGAATTGATGGGCCCCAAACTGAAGTGGAGAAAGTAAGAATGAAACCAAATTTAGGTGGTCTGAACTTGACAAGCAGATAACCTGCAACACTGGGTGAGGAGTGGAGAGAAGTCTTTGAATCCGCATCAGCCAGGACAATCACATTCTCCCATGAAAATGCCTGGCCAGGCGCTGCAGAACCAAGTCCCTCTAACCAAACCGCAGGGTTCAAAGGGCACCAGGGTCTGGGGCAGGGCACACACAGTAAAACCCAACTGTCCATGCGGTTTCTTTTTCAAGTAGAGCCTTTGTTCCTTCACTGATTCCAAATGGTTCAGCATTCTTTGAGTCTAGAAACTTAACAAAAAACCCTCTTCCAAGCATGTGGCAAGAACAGTCCAACACTTTCTATCTGCTGATTGTGCAGATGCAAATTCAGTACCATTGTGGACACAAAGTACAAGATTCTGAAAATATCACCAAGCACTTGAAAGCCGTAGCAGCAGGGGTGGGAAGTAACTAACATGCAAGTACACCAGATTCTTTCAATGAAAATAAGGGAACTGGCTTTTGGAAAAAAATCTGTCACAAATAGACTGCAGTGATGACATCATTTTTAGCATTAAAAAAAAGAAAAAAGAAAAAGAGCAGTCTTATTCAAACATTGTTTAAGAGTTTGAACAGAGTTTACCGAGAATTCATTCTTCAAAATCTGAAGGATCACAGCAGAGCTCTGGGCGTCCGAGCACCAGACCCAGACAGATGGACCAACACGATGCACTCACTGAAAACACCACTTCTGGGATGAGGGGGGGACTGGAGTGAAAAAAATCAAAGATTTAGGAGGATATTCATCACAGCATTATTTAAATAGTGAAAAGCCAGAAACCATCTAAATGTTTTATAATGGAAATAAATTATGGTAAAATTTCTAATCATTAAAACTCTACAATCAATAAAAATATTTCTGAATCGTTGTTCATGACATGGAGAAATGCTTAAGATAAAATTATCAAAGCTGGATGCAAAAGAGTGTATGTTGTACATTCCCAGTTTAGATAAAAAAGCAAAAGTATTGGGGAGTGGTGGGGAGAGCTTGCTATATACCAAAATGTTCACAGTGGTCTTTTCTGGGTGGTAAGCATAGGGTTGACTATTTTTTTTTAGAAGACAAATGTTTCAAAAGTACTGAGTCAATAGAGCCCCCAGGGGTGTGCGGGGGCAGTGTATGACTGTGCCACGGGGGCATCTCCCACAATCCCTTCAGGTCTGGGCCACAAATACCACAGTGTGTCCCATGGGCCTGGAGTAGGTGCGGTCCCTGCCAGTGTTGGCATGACCACGGGACCTGTGTTTCCCAAAGCGAGCCTGGCACAACCTGCTGGAGAGTCGGGTTCAGAATTGCAGGCAGCTGGTGGTACCAGTCTCCAGTGGGGCTCTGTATTCCACAGGGGCGGCCTGCTGCCTACGGCCCTGCCGGGCCTACAGAAAGAGGAAAGGAAACCTACACAACCCAGGTTCCTCGAGTTCCCAGAGACAGGCAAGGCACAGCGGGGACCACAGAACCTCCTGGCTGTCCTCCCTCCCCTCCATGCCGAGAGGCAATATGGTGTGGGACTGTCTCCAGTTGGAGGATACTTGGTTTGGCACTAACACTTGTCCTTGCCCTCTCTCAGTGAGACACACAGCTCCTGGGTCTATTAAACAGGGCATTTTCTTTCTCACTCTGGATAAATCCGTGTATGTATTTCCGTGTGTCTCTGTGATGTTCGTAGACCGACACCCTCATCCACAGCTCAGAATGTTAAGGCACCTGCATGCCGAGATGATGGTTATAAGGATGAGTTGGATAAAGCTGGAGTTGACAGAAGTGCAGGGTTAAGAAAAGAATATGTATGGGCCAAAAACAAACAAACAAACAAACAAAAACCCAGACTCTGAGCGAGCAGAGAAAGTTGACTTACAGAGAAGGGTTCAACTGTCACTGGCTCAGCTTTGAGCTCAACCCTGAGGCCCTTACTCTCTGGTTTCAGAGGTTCAGATGGAGCTTGTTGGTTAAGCCCAGGAGGTAGTGGCGCTATCCAGAGGGCAGAACGCTAGGGGAGGACTTGTCTCCTTAGCAGCCCAGCTGAGTGCGCCTGATAAAGACAAATACCATCTACGCTTGTTTCCTGTAACGAGACACTGGGAGAAACGCTGCGCAAGAGTGCGTCTAACTGCACACGCAGGTGGGTATTTTGCGAAGAGTAAAGTGTAAATATAGGAGTAAGCCTGAAGTGAAATTCTCAAGAGGGACAAGTCAGGCTCACTTTTTGAAAAGCAGGTGAACACAGGCAAGCCTATCAAAAGCGAGGAGGAGGAGGGACAGGAGGGAGCTGGATCCATGGGCAGGCGGGTTCTGACACCTCGGACCTCCCCTCCGCTGCTCCACACACTCAGAGGAGCTGTCTCAGCCCTCACAGAGCGGAGGGCAGGCCCGAGCAGTAACAAGCGCAAACCTGGCTACCACGTCTGGCCCCACCTGAACCGCTCTCCCTGCCCAAACAGTACCCTTCACATCCACACTTTTTCCTAGTTTAAGAACAGCCACTCTGATCACTCAAACAGTGTGAAAAAGGCATCTTTCCTCTCCATTTGGACCATGGGTGACAGATCAGTGGGCTTGAGACACGACATGGGGCAAGGAAGTGGTGAGGCGGTCTTTCCTGTGTGAGCCTTTTGCTGGTACCTTGGTGAAAATCCAAAGGAAAAGGGTGTTCATGCCCTGGGTACAGGGCCAGCTCCTCTCCCACCTGGCACCAAGGACTACCCTCCAGTGACACCTGGCCAGGGTGAGGAATGGCCAAGACCTTCCCTGTCCGGGGAGCAGCAGCAAAGAATACTGAAGGACTAACAGGACCTGGACCACATGTGCTTTACAGTAGGGTGGGCACTGCCTCTAAGCAGCTGAAAGAGGGAACCTGAAACAAAAGGAGAGCAGGCCAGGTGCTTGGGTTCCCATGTGGTGGTCTTGCCCCTCAGGCAGGGTGCAGGAACCGCGCGGTGGGGACCAGATGACCTGGCCCCACGAGAAGGTGTTTAGATTCTTACAGCTGGGATGTAAAAACGTTAGACTGTGAGAATATTCAATCACAACATGAAAAGGATGGGTGCGCTGGCCAGGATCCTGCACAGAGTGCCATCCAATTTGGGAGGCCAGGAGTCTCTTAGCTCCTATTTAACTGATCTGGGGAGGCCTACATGTTCACCTTTGGAAACAACTCTCCAGAGCGGCTCATCTGGACTCACTCCTCCACATGGAGGCTACCGGGCCCTGTTGCCCCAGCCTCACACGGGACAGGCAGTGCCATCTCCCGGTGCAGCTGGTGCCAGTCAGGCCCACTGCTAACTACATCCCCTTCAGGCGTGTGCTCGGTTCCAGCTGCGGAGGGCAACACTGCTCAGAGGGATGACAGGCTGGAGGAACCTTGCTGACAGTGGCTGGTATCTCACCTGACAACTGGTTCCACATCCCACCACCGGGAGCCTGCCTGGCAGGCACAACATGTGGAGCACTCGCGGACAGCAAAACCACAGAAATCCTGCAGCAAGAACTACTCCAGGAGGAAAGCAAGGGGCCCGCAGCACAGGGGAGAGCCCCAAATGAGGGACGTGAGGAAAAGTGCACGTGGACAAAAGCCAAGAACCCTCCCACCCCATGGATGTCAGAGGCCACCCCCAGCAGAGGCACGCTCAACTCCCTGGTGATGAGTTCTGTGATAATTTAGGGACCCCGGACACACGCCCTCCTCCCTAGGCCACAGCAGAACCAGCAGGTGACTGGGACGCGCTGTGGAGAGCTGGTGACACTGGTCCACTGGCCCAGGTAGGAATCAGGTGGACGCGCTGATGGCAAGGACAGCTCGGGGCATCCTCCACAGAGCACAGAGAGCAAGCAAAGCGACCCTGAATTCCTGTTCATTATTGGTTTTGTTCTTTGTGTGGTTGGGTATTTTTTTCTTCTTTTCTTTTAAATAAAAAAGCCGCAAGGTTCTGCTGTCTGCATTCCCCTTGGGATGGCTGGCAGGTGGCCTGGAAGCGTCCCGGACGGCGGTGAGCTGCGCGGGGGCGCATGTCCTGGCAGCGAGGGCAGCGGCTGCGGGCTGTCACTGCACGGCAGCATCTGGGTGGCTCTGGTATCTGTGCCTCCACACCTCCTGGATCTTTTTGCACCATTTATGAGCGTTCCCGCTCGGGTCCATCAGGTAATACGTCCTGTTTGGCTGCAGAGAAAGAACCCGTTTAATGTTCCCAAGGGAGTCTCCCCAAGGCCGGGGTATAAAGAAACTGCTGTCCCAGCAGCCATTGCAGGTCCCTCTGGAAGCACACGAACATGTGGATGTCCTCCTTCCACATGTGTGCAGAGGTTAAACATGGGGGTGATGACCTACAGACCACTTAGGTCACCCCCAAAGTGCAAAACAAGTACAGCGGGTCTCCCAGCCCAACTCACACCTGTGACATGGACATGGGGCCTCTGACACAGGGAAAGGGGGAACCGATTGCCTTGACGCCAACCGCCTCCTCGGGCTACGGCATTTGGGCGCTTCAGACAGGAAGTATAAAGGCCTCCAACCGCTCTGCAAAGAACCCAGAGGGACCAACTCACTGTGTGAACAAAGAAGGTTTTAAAATTCTTGGCCTCTGGTCGGAGTTCCTGTGACCACGGAATTTCGCCCTTCAGAACCTTGCTGACGGGGTCCACGTAGTACAGGTGCGGCCCCTCTGTGAGCAGCAACTGTCGCCGTCGTGCAAACAAGCCCTGGTCGGAAAATAGAAAAAGAGGACCCTGCTCGTCAAGGCCCAGGGGCCACTGCCGCCACCTGCCTGCTCACCTGGGACAAAGGGAGTGTGCGCACCTCCTCCCGTGTGGACCGGCCTTGGATCGGAGAGAGTGGGAGCACTGACTGCTTGGTCTTGGTGAGCTGGGTCCCACCCCCCGCAGGCTCACCACCAGTGGTCAGCCCCCACTGCTCCCTGTGTCTTCTGCTCCACACTAAGGCCAGAGCTCTGCCTGCTGGCCGCTCACACCTCACCCACCTTCAAGGGGGTTCTCATCTGCTGAGGATGCCCAGGGTGGGTCAGGAATGGGGGCCAGGAGCCTGAGCTTAGAAGGGCACATATCAGCAGCTGGAGAACATTTATGGATTCTGATATGTTCTGATAAAATTAATCTAAAACCCATAAAACATACTAAATAACAAGTTTCAAAAACAATTCTTATAAAGTGATAGGTGACTTGTGGGGATGTCAAGTGGAGCCTCAACAGGACAGAGAGTGTGACACAAGTGACCCCGGCCTCGTGGGGACACTGGAAGCCTGGCTCCAAGAAGGAGCGAGAGGCTCTATCTCTCTCACTGCAGCCTCGCGTTTGATCAGCTGAAACCCCCCTTAGCCGTCAAATCTAGAGATGATCTCTATAGGGAACCGAAACGAAGGATGCTGCATGCACTGAATTACAGCAGGAGCCGAGAGGAAGACATATCTTGAGTCAGAACCAGGAGGGAGATGGGCCGACACACGGCAGGAGGAATGGGGGTCTGACTTACCTTCCGCTTATCTACTGGGCCCATTTTTAGTATTAAATTATTTTCTACAAACTGATGCCTACAAAAGAAAAGAACAAGAATGAGACACTCACACAAGTCAAAGTCAGAAATTCTCCGAACTCCTCCCTCCAAAACAAATTCCCCAGTGGCATTTGTGAACTTTGCTTTAACCAGGCCTCCCGCTTCACAGCTCCAAACTCACTCAGGTAACAGGAGGAAAGGCCAACTGTAACTGAGCACGAGAGCACCACCGCTTTATGGAACTTTCAATCTGTACTTGGACCAGATGCCAGAAACACTACCTGCTGTCCCTTCTCATTCAGCAGCCTTCATACAACGAAGGGAAGGTAGAGGGGGACAGGGCTGCAGGGCTGAGCCTGCCACGTAAGTCCTCATTATTTTAAACAAAGTGGGACTGAGACACAAAACCCCTTTAAAAGGGCAGAGCTCACTGGGAGTCAACTTGAGGATGAAGCTGGCTGTTCATATGTCACCCACAAACTGGGACCCCCAAGTCATTGCTCAGAATGGAAGAAAAAGCTTTAAATACAGCTTTTGATTTAATACAATTAGCAAAATATACGTCACTTTAAGAGGTTTTTAAAAAAATACATAAATTTTATTATGTATTAGAGAGGGGAGAAAGGAGGGAGAAACAGGGACAGAAACATTAACGCATGGTTGCCTCTTGTACACCCTGCACTGGGAACGCGGCCCGCAACTCAGGCACGTGATCTAACTGGGAACCGAACTGGTATCCCCTTGGTTTGCAGGCTACCTCTTTTGGTTAAAGCTAACAGTTACTGGCTTATGTTCTGATTTGACTGAAATTCCTGACCCAAGATTCTGTAGGAACACAAAATATTTCATATTTGAAAAACATGTAAGACAGCTGTCATTTCAAATGGTGACAATTTTACCACATAAGTATCTAACTAAGCGCACCCACATGCTTCCCTGTTTCCTTCTGGGACCTGGTGCGTGCGCGGGGAGACTAGTGGAGCTGGTGGGACCATGCTCCCCCACTGAGTGTGCCTGGCCCAGCCAGACCCAAGCAGACGAAGGCCCACACCCCGGAGCCCCCTGGGCTTGCCTGCTGAGACCCCATCACTGAGAAAGCAGCCTCAAGCAAACTGATGTAGCATCGTATGGATTTTGAAAGCAACTAAAAACACTAATAGTAAAAGTGACTGTGACCACCTATTCAAGGAAAAGTACAGTACATCTCACTCAGAGGTACTTAAAAAATAAAAACAAATCTTGAAACAGAAAAATAATCAAGGAGAGCCCTGGCCAGTGTGGCTCTATTGGTTGGATCATCATCCCATAACCAAAAGGTTCAGGTTCGATATCCAGTCAGGGCACATGCCTAGGTTGCAGGTTCGATCCCTGGTCTGGGTGTGTACAGGTGGAAACTAATCAATGTCTCTCTCTCCCCCTTCCTCTGGCTCTCAAAGCAGTGAAAAGGTGCCCTTGGGTAAGATTGGAAACAAAACCCAAAACAACCAAAAACAAAACACAAGATTTTTTGAAAAGGAGATTCAATGAGACTCGACCGCAGCACAGCGTTACTGCACTCTGCTGTGTACAACACACCTCCGTGGTTTTTGTGCGCATTATACACGGGATTGTTATACTCATGGCGTGTTATCATTATACCCAAGTATAATGTGCGTCCTTATTTTCCTCTCAAAAATCTGGGCAAAAAAGTATGAGTGATACATGGCAAAATGCAGTACATAGAAAAAACAATGGAGCCTAACTGCTTCTTTCAACCAACAGGTCCTCTTAGGTAAGAACTCAAATTGCAATAAAGAATCACAAATTAATAATATGGGGAAAACTTAAATTATACTGGGCAGGGAGGAGGAGGTCAGTGTAATCCCAGGCCAGCTGAGAAACTCGGCCAGGTTGCTGGGGAACTGGGCCAGTAGCACCATATCACCAGGGAAGCCTCACGGACAGGCAAGAAAAGAAGGGATCTCCTGGCATTTTTGCAGCCTCAGATGGATTAACAGGAGACACAGTTTTAAAATATTAAATCAAACAAGACAAACTGGAAGAAAAAGAGGAGGAAATATTGGTAAAGCTTAATTGGGAAAGGTTACTTTCTAAGCTAGAAATAAAACAAGTCACTTAACACAGAGTAAATGGGCACGACCACATGAGAACAAAAGGAATCTCTAACTGCAAAAATAATCAAAAGTAACAAGAAAACACACTGGAGAAGATTTTCAGCAAATACAACCACCATCTACAAAGTGATTGACATAAAAGGCTTAAAACCTCAACAGCCAAAGATACAAACCGGACATTCCCAAAAGAGGAATTAAGTGGCCCCCAAAATTCTCAATAAAGAAATGAAACTGAGCCCCACTTCCACGTGCTCTGCTGAGGCGCACTGGTGTGTGGGTGGGGTAATCTCACTCTGACCGGCACCAACAGACTTGAAATTAGGAGGGCTTGCTGAAAAAGCAATTTGGAAATAATGTACTGACAAGTAGTCCTATTCCCAGAAATCTACCCTAAGGAAGAAGAGACAAGCAAAGACCAGGAGCACCTGCATCTACTGTGGTTCAGCAACAGAACATTCTGGCACCACATGGAAACAGGAAAGCCCTTTCCTTGTCCCTGCAGAGTAAGGACCCCAAATGACAAGTACCAGTCCCTCTGAGGCAGATGGACGTACATTCTCTCTCCCTCTCACAAATGCCCACCAGCACAGAGTCCCCTCTCCCTGCTTCTCTGATGACAGGACACAGGAGAGCCACTGGTGTCCCAGTCGGTGAGAGATGACCCAGTCGGTGAGAGATGACCCGGGCCCCTAATCATCGGCTATGGCGGAGTGAGCTGAGGACTCGAGGGAGTGGACAGAGAGGGTCAGACGCTCCCTTACTACAAAACCACAGTCCATTCATTCAGTTAACTATCCAGCTGGCTTAAACAGGCTACTAGGTATTTATCTACTTTGACAGGTGGCAGGTACATTCTACAGATTCAGAGCTGAAAGCAGACCTAAGTCAGAGACATGCTTAACTCTTGGCATGTAGTTAGCATGTATAAGAGGCTTTACCATTCTCCTGGGCGCATACATAGCCTCCTGCCTCCCCCACAGGCCACATTTATCATCACTTCATTACAGATGTCAACACAGGGGCTGAGGGTCTCATTCCTGGCCCGCAGTCATTTCACAAGGGGTGACAGTATAAACCCCCCGTGAAGGGTTTCCTGATCCCAGCCAGGGCCTTCTCCTTATCACCCGCCCGGCCCCCCTAGACTCTAAGAAGACCAGCCTCAAGGATGCGAGCCTGAAGCCGGCAACAAGCGGGTCCGTTTCAGAACACGGCCGCCTCCTGGAGGGCGCTCCACACTGGGCTCCTACACAGGTGAGGGGAACCAAGTGACCAGTTTGCTCCTAAACAGCAGCTCTCAAACCTTCAGGTCTCAGAACCCCTTTATATATATAATATATTTTAAAGATTTTGTTTATTTTTAGAGAGAGGAGAAGGGAAGGAGAAAGGGATAGAAACATCAATGTGTGGTTGCCTCTCACGTGTCCCACACTGGGGACCTGGCTCGCAACCCAGGCACATGCCCTGACTGGGAACCGAACCAGCAACCCTCTGATCCACAGGCCTGTGCTCAATCCACTGAGCCATGCCAGCCCCTCTTTATAATTTTAAACCTTATGGAAGATGCCAAAGAGCTTTCCTTAAATTGAGTTATATCCACTGATACTATGAGAAACTAAAATAGGTATTTTTAAGTATTTTTTAATTCATTAAAAAATAATAAACCTGTCACTCAATAAATTTAATAAAAAGGAAAAAGAGCCTTGGCTGGGTGGCTCAGCTGGCTGGAGCATCATCCCATACACCAAAAGCTATGGGTTTGATTCCTGTCAGGGACCATAGAGTAGGCAACTGACTGATGTTTCTCCCCACCCTCCTCTCTCCCCCTATAATGTCAGTAAACAGTATTTTCAGGTGAAGATTTAAAAACAGACAAAAAAATTAACAAAAACAATAAACCCATTACATATGACTATAAGTAACATTTTCATTCAAAACTTTTTTCTCCAAAACAAAATTACTAAGAAGCATGGCACTGCTGCATATTTGCAAATCTCTCTGATACGTGACTCCACAGACCCCCTGCCTCTGCCGTCACTCTGCCGAGCTGTGCGAATCTGGGCCAAAGTGCACGAGAGGATCAGCCTCACTCAGTTAAGTCACTGGAAAAGAGAGGAGTATTTTAACGGCCCTTTCAGATATTTGTGGGAATTCTTTGATACGACACCCAAGCTTGACAAGCATAGCTTCTTCAAAGTTAGCTGCTATGTGGAATCTGAACGCCCGACAATGAATTTTTCATACTCGGTGACACTGGAATCCATCAGGTGACCTTGCACTTTGACCAGGTCTTCCACCCTGCAACTGTACAGTGCCATACACTGGTTATCTGGAAAACTGTAGTTCACTGAATTATGGAGATCTTCCAAGTGTTGACAAATTCCATGCTATCATATCAACAAATCCATTAACATCACTACCTATTCTCCTCAAAAAAAGCCTGTAAGTATTGGGAAGATAGCAAGCTTACAGTGACAGATAGTTTCCCCAAATTCTAATTTTTACTCAAAGATTCTGATTTATCATTGGTAACAAATACTGGCTCATTTTCCAGAAAAATGTCAGCCAGATAGCCAAGTCTGAACAACCGGTTCGTCAGTCAGACTTCCAGTGAAAGTAGACTTCTGGGAAAACAGCCCCAACCATCAGGCAAATGCTTCACTTGAGATAACCGCCACACTTAGGCTGGCGGAAGCGCCTATGCTTCCTTTGCATTTCATTATACAGAATATTAATAATAAAATCAATACTTTTAAATTACTCATTAAGTGAGTCTGGCTTTTCTTTTCTCCCTGTGAGCATGTGGCCGTGAAGAACCTGTGTCTCCTAGCACCGCTTGGCGCCGTGGCCTGGACCCAGGACCTGGTGCCACAGTCTTACCACCGCGCTTCTGTGCGTCAGCGCCATCAGCACAGCTGTTCCAGAACTAACCACGAGGCGCTCACCGCTGGCCATTTTGGCACCATTTGTGCTTACTGCCTACCATGCACTTAGGTAAAAGAGCTTTTTTTTCTATAGTGCAAGATAAATTTTTATTTGTTCACAAACACAAGCACCTTGACATTTTGGCACATTCTAAGGAGAGCAAACCCTTTTGATTCACTGTACCATTTTCTCTTCCGGTACATGTTTATGGCATCTGATGTGCATTGTTTGACATGCTTTTAAGATCAAAGTGGAAGGTTTAAACCTTCTGACAAGAGATGACTTTTTAAAATATAAAAAAGCAGTCTGTGAAAACAATCTGCTTTTCAATGAGGGGACCCTTTATTTATATGCCTGATCCAGGATTAGGTTATAAAACTAGATTTACGTCAACCAGATCTGTTCTTATGTAATGTATTTTTGGTCCATAAAAATCTTGTGGAAAGTCATCACTGATTCTTCCTCGTGCAAGATGCCCGGCTGCCCCTTTGATAAGCCTGAGTACCTGCTGTGCAGAGCAGCGTCATACCCTCCTGTCCAAACCCTGTACCAGGGCAGGGAAGGGAGGAGGGTTTGGCCTGGCATGGGGTATCTCAAGCCCTCACAGACCTACTCTATAACACTTGTTCCAGTGGTTCAACTAGCCTACTGAGCCTAGAGGATGAACAACTTTTTGTGGCAATGGGAAGGGAAAGAAAGCAGGGAGAAAGGTCTTCTGCCTTCATTAACTCATTTCAAGGCCAAAAGCAGTTATGGGCACAGGTGAATTGACTGTCCCAGGCAGATTTCCTGTGTAGCTCCAGTTACTCTTTCCTCAAGCGAGTGCATTCAGACCTCGGGACAGCATGAAAAAAGACAAGAATACCACCATCCCTGGGCACATGAGGGGAACAAGCCACCTGGGGATAAGAGTCACAGCAATAGCCTAGAGGCCAGGCCCTGACTTCAACTGGTTCTTTCACTGCTAGGGAAAAAAAGTGCAATCAATTCCTTTGCAATGGTCTGGGCAGGGGAGGGGAGACAGCTTCTTTTACGGAAAGGTGGGGCTGGTATCAGGCAAATACAAGCAAAGCAGCTAGTCTAGCCCTGTCTGGAGATTCACCCACTATCAAGGCAAGAGTACAACTCAAAGGCAGAGATACCAACTCACTCTTCCTGTCTGCAGCCACCTCTTTTACCCAGTGCATTAGTGAATCACGGACCTCGGCAGTCCCAGGGTTTTCCTCACCAACTTCCACCCGGGGGCCACAGGGCAGTGTTGAGGGCCCAAAGCTTTTTAGTCTTCCAGCTACTGCGTGCATTTCTCCAACCTCAACAACATCGCTTCTCTGTGAGATGCTTCAGTGACACTTTACTATTTGGCTTTGAAAGAGCTCATCATGTGTACATTTAAAATATTCAATTCCTTTATCTTTAAAAACTAAACGATTGTTCTTAAAATACTGCAACTTAACTGGCATCATAATAGCATGCAAAAACGTTCAGTTCACAGACACAAAATGGCAAAGTATTTATACCTATAAAGCCAAGGGAAAGACAGCTTTTGGCCTATGTTTGTTTTATATGTACAGTCCCTCAGTCATTCTGGGGCAGATTCCTCCCTTCTGCAAGACAGAGAGAGAACCTGGGCATGTCAGTGTCTCCTTCTTAGCACCTGTAGACTTGGGTGAGGCTGCTACGGGGCTGAGAAAGCAAGTCTTCTCCTTTTTCAAGTCAATGACCCATACTTAAATATAAAAAATATTATAAATGTTCTTTTAAAATAGCTAATTAAAATCTAAAGTAGCGGGTGCAAATAACATTCAGAAAAGTTTTGAGGAAATTTTTAATATTGTAAAACAAGTCAACAAAGTATACTTCTTGTTGTATTTCCACGTTAGTCACAAGGAAAACGTTAGTATTTCAAAGAAATGATT
Source organism: Sturnira hondurensis (assembly GCF_014824575.4). Taxonomy (NCBI): domain Eukaryota; kingdom Metazoa; phylum Chordata; class Mammalia; order Chiroptera; family Phyllostomidae; genus Sturnira; species Sturnira hondurensis. The sequence goes on from NW_028076720.1 coordinate 573,861, forward strand.
TACTGAATGATATAAAGTTACAGTAATCAGAGCAGGTATAACTGAAGACAGCTACTATGAGCCTAGTAGCAATACCAAGAACTTAATACTCTCTAAAAATGCACTGTCAAAATTTATGACAGACTTAAGCAAGACAGGAATTGGGAGGGCCTGTGGGAGGAGCCCTCTCACACCCTTTGCTGGTTGCCCAAGACCCTACAGGGAGGAAGTCCTGGGCTCCAGCAGAGCTCCGGGGTTAGAGGGGCCCCTCCCCTCCTTGTCCTGTCCCCTCTGTACAGAACTGCCCCGTTCCAGCCAGTGGCTCCCCAGGTCTGCACGTGTCAGACTGCAGTCCTTCTCTTGACCCCTTCCCTTCTCTTGACAGAGTGCCTAGCTGACTTTCTGCTTAGGGTAGACAGCAAATTACTTATACCATGAACCTACTTCTTTACAAGATTTTTAAAAAAACCAAAAAACAAGAAAACACATTCCTTAGCCATCAACGCAAAAATGTCATCCCTACAGTGTGTAGCCTCTGAAAAACCCCTCTACTTACATTCATAGAGAGTACAAGGGAAAAAAAGCAAATTATCATTTTAATAGTATTACAGAGTTATTCTTACGGTCTGTGGGCCACACACTGAGAACCACTATTCTAAAGAACCAAGTGCTTGACAGATTCCCCACTGACCAAATGAGTGATGCCTCAAGCTCTCTGCAGTTCGTCAGCCTCCAACAGGGCCTGAACCACAAGGAAAGGGAGACAGCCCAGAACCAAGAGAGGAGGCAAGAGGCTGCACATTGTGACCTGCCATCAGTTGCTCCTGCAACTCAGTCCAGAGTGCAGGCTGAAGGGGCTGTGCCATGAGGGGCCTCTTGAAAACGCCTAGGGCAAAGGGAAGTGGGTTTCTGAGGAGTCCCCCACATGCCTGCACCAGCACTTCTCCAGTGCTCCGATCCCGGCCACACCCTTGGGAAGGGCTAAACAGTTGTCCTAGGAAGCCCCTGCCAACCCACACACAGACCTACCTGGAGCATGTGGCCCACCAGCGCTTAAACTGTTTCGGTCACAGCCCCTCCCCTCTTTCTCAGTACATATTAATACTCCTAGTAATACCACTTTAGGAAATATAGATTCCTGAGAAGTGTAGAGTAGTTCAGTTGGCAACCATCAATACTCATATTTTCTAGACACAATAATTTCTAGAAATTACTGGCGCACATTACTGGCGCACATCCTAGCTTCACCCATAAGCTGCTTTTCCCCCCCGCATCTATTTTCTTTCCATGTGACTGCTCCGAAGTCACACGCATCCTCTCATGCTGAGCCAATCCCTCAAACCCTGCCCTGCCACTCCTTCCATTTCATGCAGCCTCTCACTCCATGACTTCCTGGAAGACACTCCCCACTACGACCCTTGGCCTTGGGCTCCTCTCTGCCCCTGAGGAAGGTGAAACCACAAAAATTCATGAGGATAATGTCAGGGTAGAGAAGCTCTTCTCAACATCACCAAAATGGAAAACAAAAACACAAACAGGTTTGCTCTGTAAGAATTTTCAACTTCCATACAAAAACATACACAAACAGACCAAAGATATTAACCGAAGAAAAATGTTTGCAAAATAGATGACAAAGAAATATTCTCATCAAAGGCTCTTAAAGTAAATTTTTAAAAAATACAACATAGCCCTGCCTGGTCTATCTCAGTGGATAGAGCACCAGCTTGTGAACCAAAGTCAACTGGTTTGATTCCCAGTCAGGGCACATGCCTGGGTTGCGGGCCAGGTCCCCAGCAGGGGGCACATGAGAGGCAACCACACATTGATGTTTCTCTCCCTCTCTTTCTCCCACTCTTCCTCTCTGTCTAAAAATAAATAAATAAATAAAATCTTTAAAAAATNCTGCCTGGTCTATCTCAGTGGATAGAGCACCAGCTTGTGAACCAAAGAGTCAACTGGTTTGATTCCCAGTCAGGGCACATGCCTGGGTTGCGGGCCAGGTCCCCAGCAGGGGGCACATGAGAGGCAACCACACATTGATGTTTCTCTCCCTCTCTTTCTCCCACTCTTCCTCTCTGTCTAAAAATAAATAAATAAATAAAATCTTTTAAAAATAAAATAAAATAAAAGCAACACTTACAAGAGGAAAAATAGGAAAGGCACACAAAGCAGCCTGAAAAATAAATACAAGCGGCCAATGAATCTAGGAAATGTTTGCCTTGATAAGAATATAAACACAAATTCACATGGGCCCATTTTTAGAGGTCAAAACGCTCAAGGGCAGGCATGGCCACTGGGGAAACAGGGGCTCTCAAGCGCCACAGTGCAAACCACTGCCTTCTTAAATGCACACACTGTCCCTCCACCTGCCACCCCAGGACTCCACCTTAAAAGAAATACTCAGACAAGTGGTAAAAGCTATGTGCAAAGGATAACTTAGAACAGCAAAGACTCTGGAACACCCCAAACATCTCACCATGGGGCAGTGGTTTTTTAAATCATGTTGAATTCATGTCTAAACAGATGCCAGCATGCCTGGCCTGCTGAATCCCAAGGGCCAGGGCCTGGACAGTCCCAAACACACTCACTTCTGGCCCAATGCCTCTGAATACTCACTCCCAGTTGCACCCTTTGAGGGGCCTCTCCGCAGTATTAGTGGTAGCTGTGGGAGGCCTGAGGTGGTGCAGAGCCTCACAGGCAGCAGTGATGAAGGCGAGGATGCCTGTTCTGTTTACCGCGTCTCATGTCCCCATGTATTCCACTCTGCATTTCTAAAGGAAGCACTGCTTTTGCCTATAAATTCTTACCAAGGGTTTCCACTGGCCTGCTTCTCCAATAATAGCTTCTTTTCATCTTCAGAAAACTGTAAGTCCAGTTCAAAAGAATTAGTGTCCAGGTCATGGATATACTGCTCAATGTTGCTGCCTGCTCTCTGTGGCAGACCCGTGTCTGAAGCAGACAGGGAGTGGGAGGAGGATGACGATGACACTTGCATGCAGCCAAACTGGCTCAGGAGATTGTCGTACTGCACAGAGAGGAGGCAAAAGTGAGAACAGTGCCTTAATTTTCCTAGGCTTCAAAGACGCAGACACACTCTGACCTACCCTATACCAGCAAGTGCACAGTCTGAAGGCCCAAAGCCCAGGTGGCAGATAAGCCCCAAAGCCCCAGCCCAGCTCTGCTTCTCCCAGTACGTGGGCAGCTTTGGTCTCTCCTCCACTGGATGGCTGGCCACTGATCCAAGGGCTGGATCCTGCCTGGCCTGGGTCCCCCTTGTGAGGGAAACATCAAAACATGCTTGCCCTGGAGAGTGGCTAACCCTCAACCTCCATCCCTAGGAAGGGAAGACTTCTGCGAGCCCCCATGCTGCTCCAACCAGAGGGGTCAGGGTGCCTTCTGGGAAGAGGAGGAATGAGCACCTGGTGCCCTGCAGGATGCAGAGGCTCCGTGGCAAGACCCTGGGAGCTCAGAGCCCTCCTCTTTTGACCCCTCGGTCCTACATCTCTGAGTCTGTGGCTGTCACTACGTATTCCAATTAGACTGTGTTCAATTAAAAAAAAATACTCCTTTTAATCTCAGCAAATATTAATTAAGCTTGAATATAGACAAAGTTGCCTGCTATTCTGGAGAGAGCTGCAAACCACTGGGGACACAGAAGATGGAATGACTCACAAATGTGCCAAACAGGCAAGGCCTGTGCACTCACACACTCCTGGGCTACTGGGTGGGCCAGACAGCCCTGCACAGACCTGGGCAGAAGCGGTCCCCTGGACAGCCTGCCCCTCAATGGCTGTCGAAGAGGAAAAGGAAAGACGCTACCAGGAACAGTGAAGATGAAAGTGCAGTGTGTCCTTCCAAGCCCCCTGTGCCTTCAGAGGGATCTCACCCTCCCGCAGACCCTGCGCCCGCCTTCCCCATGTGTTGCCCATGCAGCCTGCTCCCACGTGGACACACGGCTCCCTCAACCCTGCCTCACTGGCTCCCAGCTGTGAATGACCCAGGACATTCCTGTGACCCCTCCATTTAAGGCTTGGCACATTCTCCACTCCCCGTCTGAAAACACTGGCCAAGGCCACCTCTGGGTGGTGTCTCAATGAGACTTGCAAAGCCAGTGAGATGACTGTTACCATCATCCCCATTTCTGAAATGAGGAAATGAAGCTCAGAACTGGCCCAAGGTCACAACCCAACAGCTGACATCGAATTCAGAACTAGTCCGCTTTGTCTTTCTAATGCAGTGACCGCCTCACTCCCACAGCAGAACTGCTGGGTGACCACCATGACTGCTGCTTGCTAGGTGGGTCCTGCCTTAGGGTCTCCATTGTAATGTTCCCCAAGGAAAGCTCCAGATGGTTTACCTCTGTACGCCACTCTCCTCCCCATCGGCAGCACCTAGTACAGACCAGCAGCACAAAACCCCAAGCTCAGAAAGGACACGTGACAAGGGATGACACCGGGCTGAAGTGGAGGCCTCACCAGCACACAGTAAGGAAACACCTAACTGCACCAGACACTGAATGTTCCTCAGGCAGCACTGCACCAGGCCCGGCCCACTTGGGAGCCCAAACACAAGCACCACTGTCAGTCACCAGCATGGGGTTAGGAGCACAGATGAGAACGGCACGCCTGCTCTCTTCATTCTGTGAATAAAGACAGCTTCTGCTCCTCGCTTTCAGAAGGAAGCTCCCTTTCTGCTGAAAAGGACACTAGGCTCTCTTGGAGCCACATGGATGGTGAGACTGTCCCCTCCATGACATAATGCCAACCCCTGCAGGAAGGGAATGAGTGTCTCCTTGAGCAGGTTTCCTTTGTATTTAATGCCTTTCCAGGCCAGTCTTTTTCAAGACTCACTAAACAGTCCAAATGTGAAGTGTGGTACAGGAAAATCAGCCTGAACACTTTCCAAGGCTTTCAAACCAGACAGCTTGTAGAATGAGGGTGAGCCGTCTGATGACAGCGAGCTGCTCTGCTGATGACGCAGAGCCAGCTTTAGATGGCAACGCTTGGGTCCTGAGAAGCCAGAGCTCTCACCATGGCAAAGGCAATGGGACAGCAGACGGAGGGCCTGAAAAAGACACTAAGTGTGTGTGTACACACATACACACAAACGGGCACACATACACACACACACATGCTACCTGAAGCCGAGCTCCCCAGGCACTGAGATCCGAGACAAGTGGGGCCTAGTCAGCTCTGTCAGAGCTCAACAAGCAGAGTGTACTGCTTTCCTGGGACATCCCTGCCAAAGGCACTGCAAACGCTAACATGCTCCTGCTGGCTGTGACTTAGGAAGGACAGCTGCGGGGAGCTGGGGCCATGGCCACTGCAATGCAGAAGCAGACCAGGCTCCCTTCAAGTCTGGGCACAAAGGATATTTCAGGACAAGCCAAGGGAGATGTGTTGCTTACAACAGCAGGCAATAGATATAAGGAGCTTTTGACCTCCGAGAAGTGATACCAGTAACAATAATTTTAACTCTTAGATAGAGCCTAGAATTCCCATTTCAACCAAAGTGACATGCTACACACAACTAGTTACAATAAGCACAATGACAGGACTCAAACCAGAAAAATGGACCGTCGACGATAACAACACCTGAAGATGGGCAGTGGGTGCACTGCAGCCCGTGGCGCTCCCCTGTCCACTCCCATCTGCTTCACTTCATCTATAAGAAAAACTGAGGGACAAGTGGACTCAGACCCTACTTCCAAGATCAAGCTGGTGACTACACCTTCCCGCACATGCCCAGGTGCTGCACCCGTGGGCTTCTATCAGGCACTAAAAGCTGACACTGACCAGTGTCCAATCTCAATACCACGCCCCCCAAAGTTCCAAGCAGCAGCGCCCCAAGCTTCTCTTGGAAAGATCAGAAGCACTCCAGAATGTCCAGACACATGATTATAATGCTACCAGCCAAGAGCATAAGACAGATGCTACGAGGAGACTCGGTACCCAGGAGCCCAGAGGGGAAAAGTAGAGGAAGGAGGATGCTGCTCCCACTAGCTCCAGACTTCCCCACCCAACGTCTGGCTCTGGTTCAATCCCTATGGGTAAAAAGTAACTAGAAGGAATGAGATAAAGGGACTCAACTACCCCAGGGCCTGGTGACCTGCACTCAGGACAGAAGTGCAGACAAAGCCTCCTGGGGCCAGTCCTGGTGAGAGACTCAGGCTTGGGCTGCAAACTGTTCAGACACCACCGGCTTGCCCTTGAGCCCTTCACCCCACGAATCAAAGTCTTGGAGCCCACGGGCACAAACTTCCTGTGCATAGAGGAAGCATTTTCACAAAGCACGGTAAGCAGAATTCATTGCTGTCTGGGTTATCCCCGACATACTCAAGCCAGCTTACATTTCCATAGCAGTCTTCGTCATCTTCTGACATGGCTGGTAAGTAGGCTGTGAGTTTTGGAGGTGTCTGATGATGCAGATTCTCCCACGTGATGGACTCAAAGAATGGGTGAGCCTTCAGAGGGCCATACCCTTCCATTTCTTCACAGCCTAATCGCTTTGTGGCATCTAAAACCTTAAAGGAAAGTCGAGACAAGTCAGTGTCAGGGGTAAAGAGTAATTCTGATAAAAATTCTTTTTGAGTAGTTCTTTTCAATTCCCGGTATCTCCTAGAATTAGAAAGGGCCCATGGCCGATCCCACCTAATCCCACCTTGGGCCAGGGACAGGAGGGGTCACTCTCTAGGAGTCCTTTCACTGCTCTTGAGTTTCTGCTCCTTTCCCTCTGACAGATAAAAAGGAACCACAATCTCAAAATTTTAAAAATAGCAGCAAGTATTATTTTAAAATATAGAATTGAAAATCCTGAAACAAGAGAAAATGAACTTCCTGGCTTTAATAAAAAGACAACAAAGAATTTGTCTGGATGGTGATCTCTTGCAACCAGGAGCAAAGAGGCATGTCTCTCACCAGCGCTTGATTCCACGGCCCCACGACTGTCTGCTCCAGGATCCGGCTGCATCCTCCCACTCCCCCTACCCAGAGAAGGTCAAGTGCACCCTGCCACTGAGGGGACAGACTCGGAGAGGCAGACTACAGCGTTCTCCCACTGCTGAGGCAGGACTGACCCAAGATTACGGTAAGGGACATTCTAGAGACAAAGTACCCCATGGGTAGGGACAGTGCAATTTCTAGAACCTAAGACACGACTTTCCTGGGTAAATCTGTTTGCCTTTACTATATACTGCCTGGAGTGATCTTGAAAACCTCATGTAGCTGACTCTGGAGTTGGTACCCACAGATATCACTAAGTAGGACTTACTTCGATGCACCACTTGCTCCAGCACCAGGTGACTTGAAAGTTGATGAGCAAATGTTGATGAGCTATACATGTTGATGAGCTATACATGTTGATGAGCAAATGCAAAAAAAAATGGTACGTAATTTCCTGGCTGATTAAGGTAAAGAACCAGGCATTTGCGATTGGAAAGGGCTTATGATGAGATAAAATAAGAGATACAAATCTAACCTCTATTAATCCTAAAACAGCCTTTTACCAAAGACAGTTGCCTTCAAGAACGCCTCTCCGACCACAGGTTCAGAGGGACTCCGGGTATGGCTATTCAGATCATCTTACCAGAAGAAAATTCAAAATATTTACCAAAAGTTTTTCCACAAGGTCTCTTGCCTTAGGAAAGAATTTTTCAGGAAAGTCATACTCCAATTTAATGATCTTCTGAAATATAAGATATTCATTTCTGTAAAATAAGAGAAACCGTTATTCTGGGCAGGGTCACACAAACCTTTCAGAACAGAGCTAGACCTTTTCTGGGGCAGTGGCCTCCCTCTCCCCACAGAGCCACTATATTCATCAACCACTCATGGTAAAAGTCCTCCCACCTTGGCCCCTCCCCTGCCCTGGCTGCTCCAACGGGGAGAGGTGTGAGGGTGGGTAGAAGGTTGGGGTAGAGGGTTGGAGGGGGGTGGTATCTCTTACCCAGCTCGGAATGGTGGCAGTCCTGCCACAAGCTGGTATATTATACATCCAAGAGCCCAAAGGTCTGAACTTTAAGGGAGGGAAAAAACAAAGAATGGCATTTGTAAAATTTCAATGACATCTCCATCCCCTCTATTCATACCACCCCATTTAAACCTCCAATTTACTGCTTTCCTATCAAGAAAACCAGGTCAGTGTGAGGGTGGGCACCTGCTCCAGGCCCTTCTTAAGGGGGAGCCTGGGCCCACGGCATCCTGCTCACACCTTCTTTCAGTGCAGTGCTTGGGGGGATGGGGGATGCTGAGAGATTCTCTCGTAACTCACTCAGTGTTTATCCCTAGGACATAGGCACAAGCTCACATACACCAAGGAGCCAAAGGAGACAACGTATAGGATGTGCACAAAGTAATCCCTTCTTGGACTCCAAAACCCTGCCTCTTCTTTATAAACATTCTAATTATACATTTCAAAAGAAACACAATGCAGTTCTAAATTGCCCTAAGTCATTTCCAGAACCAGCTGGCAAAAACCCTAGAGGCGAGGCTGTACCTCTTGCCCTGGATGTCGCCCCTCCTTCCCACCTGCACTCGTCCATTCTCTGTCCTCTCAGTGCCATCTTGGAGCTCACAGCTGACGTCTACTTTGCATCTTTAATTTCCTCTGTAGGGGTTGCATTCTGTCCCTACACCTCAGCCTGAGGAAAGCATCAAGCTGCTCCCTGCCCTGCACTGCCAGCTGCCTCTCCCTATCTGCCAGCCTGAAACGTATGTAGGGCTCAGGGGTGGCTGGACAGAGGCAGTTTCTGAAAGAGGCCACAGCCTGGTATCTGGAAAATGAACTTAAGGGGTGTGGGTGAAGCCAACAGGCCAACTGCAGTGCCAGGATTTGCCTGGGACAGATGAGGCTCTGGATGTGAGTTAGAAATGTAACAGGTCAGAAATTTGAGCCACAACACACAGACAGAGTGAAGGACATTTAAAAAGTGAATCGCATTTTACACAGCAACTAGCTTTTACACTTGATTTTCTGTACTGTTTAGTCTAGTTAACAAGAAGCTGCGCAAGAAAAACACCTACAGCAAAGCACTGACCATTCTGCGTGGACGCAGCCAGAGGACAGCAGAGCTGTGGGGCGGGGCTGCCTCTGCTGCCCACAGGGTCGTCCGTCTCCAGGGAGGAGGAGTGCTGGCAGAGCCTGCTCTGGGGCTAACTTTTCACTTGCGAATTTTTTGAATGTCTTACCATCAGTGGGTATCTTATCATTTTAAATGATTTTTAATATAATAAAACCTAAAGGAGGAACCAGTGTAACATTTCTAAATACCAGTATGTACTAAAGACTTTTAAAATGTCCAGGTAGGCCACGTCATTCTACTTGAAATTCATGAAATTCTTGAACTTCAACAGAGGAGCATGGGGCAGCCTGGAGGCAGCCCGTCCCTCCCACTGGATGAGCAGGGGTGCCCTCCAGCCACCCCCCTCCCCCCCCCCCACACACAGAACAGGCAGCACACAGCAGGTGTGCCAGACTGTGTCACATAAACAAAACCACTTCAACATCCAGTGACAAGGAAAGACTTTGATAAACAACAGTAAATCATACGCTGGAACACCACACGGCTGTTAAAGATGACTGTAAATAATTTTAGTAACATGGGGAAGTGTTCGTTATATAATCACAAGGATTATATATTTAACAATTAGATAATAATCACTATATACTTATTAGTTGTCAAATAACCATTCAAAAGTGAGTATTCAATATGATCCCAATATATATAAAACCCATAGAAAAAACATAGCTGGGAAGATATACCAACTCATTATCTGTGACTTTAAATAGGCTGGAGACTAAATGATTTTGTTTTTTTTTTTATTCTCTGTGTTTTCTAAGAATTCTTTTCAATGAATATCTATCACCTTTAAAAATATATTTTATTGATTGTGCTGTTAGAGTTGTCCTAATTTTCCCTTATGCCCTGCCCCCCAAAGGATCCCCCACTCCCTCAGGCAGTCCCCACCCCATTGTTCACGACCATGGGTCAGGTGTGTAAGTCCTTTGGCTGCTCCATTGCCTATGCTGTGCTGTACATCCCCACGGCTATTCTGTAACTGCCTATTTGTACTGCTTAATCCCCTCACCTCTTCTCCCATTCCCCCACACCCCTTCCCATCTGGCAACAATCAAAACACTCTCTGAATCCATGATTCTCTGCTTTACTTGTTTGCTTAGTTTTTTCGATTCAGTTGTCGATAGGTATGTATTTATTGCCATTTTATTATTCCTAGTTTTGAACTTCTTTTTCTTAAATAAAGTCCCTTTACCATTTCATATAATAATGGTTTGGTGATGATGAACTCCTTTAATTTTTTCTTGTCTGAGAAGCTCTTTATCTGCCCTTCGATTCTAAATGATAGCTTTGCTAAGTAGAGCAATCTTCGCTGTAGGGTCTCTGCTTTTCATGACTGACTATTTCTTGCCAATCCCTTCTAGCCTGCAAAGTCTCTTTTGAGAAATCTGACAGTCTTATGGAAATTCCCCTGTAGGTAACTAACTTCTTTTCTCTTGCTGCTTTTAAGATTCTCTCTTTATCTTTAACCTTTGCCATTTTAATGATTATTTAAAAAATATTTTATTTACTTATTGTTAGAGAGAGGAGAAGGGAAGGAGAAAGAGTGGGAGAGAAACATCAATGTGTGGTTGCCTCTCATGTGTCCCCTACTGGGGACCTGGCCCACAACCTAGGCATGTGCCCTGACTGGGAATCAAACCGGCGACCCTTTGCTTCACAGGCCAGTGCTCAATCCACTGAGCTATGCCAGCCAGGGCTGGCATTTTAATTATGATGTGTCTTGGAGGGGGCCTCTATGCATCCATCTTATTTGGGACTCCCTGGGCTTCCTGAACTTGCATGTTTATTTCCTTCATCCAATTAGGGAAGTTTTCTTTAATTATTTTTTCAAATAGATTTCCAATTTCTTGCCCTTTCTCTTCTCCTTCAGGCACCCCTATGATGCGAATGTTGGTACACTTGTAGTTGTCCCAGAGGCTGCTTACACTATCCTAGTTTTTTTTTTAAATTCTTTTTTCTTGTTGCTCTACTTGGTTTTAGTTTCCTTGTGTTCCAAATCATCTGTCTGATTCTCAGCTTCATCCACCCTACTGCTGATTCCCTGTAAATTGTTCATTTCCTTTAGTATATCCTTCATTTCTGCCTGGCTCTTTTTTATGCTGCCGAGGTCCTCACTGAGTTCCTTGAGCATCCTTATAACCAGTGTTTTGAACTCTGCATCTGATAGATTGCTTATCTCCATTTCGTTTAGTTCTTTCTCTGGAGTTTTGATCTGTTCTTTCATTTGGGCCATATTTCTTTGTCTCCTTATTTTGGCAGCCTGTGTTTGTTTTTATGGATCACGTAGAGCTGCTCTGATTCCCTGTCTTGGTAGTGTGGCCTGTAGGGTCCAGTGGCACAGCCTCCACTATCACCCAAACTGGATACTAGGGGTGTGCCCTCCATGTGGGCTGAGTATACCCTCCTCTTATAGTCGAGCCTTGACTGCTGTTGGCAGGTCTATGGGAGGTGCACAGGCTCTGGGGTTTTCTGGGAGGTGCAGACCAGAGTCAACCACTGCCTGTGTTTGGCCCAGGGCCAGCCACCAATGTGAGCTAAACAGCAATCTACAGGTGGCTGCTGCTACTTGTGCTAGGCTTGGAGGTTCCGCGGGCAGAGCCAAACTGTGATGCAAAAGTTGTTGCTGCTAATGCTAGGTCTGGGGCTGCTAGTAGGAGGGTTGGGGGCAGCCTGTAAGCTAGGGTAGAGCCTCAGGTAAATGCCAGAGTGGGGCAAACAGTGTAAACCAGGTTGATGGGGTCTCAGATATGGCTCCCACCTTCCTGTTCTGTGGCTCTGTTGGGGGAGGGCTCAGAAAAGACTCAATGGCCTCTGTCTACTTTTTTGTCTGGGAGAGAGCTGTCCCCAGCTCTTGCCCTGATACCAGATACTTCAGTTCCTCCCCATAAGCCACTGGTGCCTTTCAAGCTGCTACCCAATGGTGCTGGAGCTCAGAGGAATGCATCTGAGTCAGTTTGGCACAGGCTCTTTAAGAGGAACTGCCAGGATGTTCAGTAGTTTTTTTCCCTGACTCAAATCCTGCTGGTTTCTACAGCCAGAAGTTATGGGGACTTATCTTCCTGGCATTGGAACCCTGGCTGGGTGGTCTGGTGTGGGGCTGGAATCCCTAGCTCCTGAGATACTCTTCCTGAACTTTTACCCACCACAAGTGGGTGCAGGGACCCATTTGTTCTGCCTCTCTGTGTCTCCTACCCTTTCGGATTGATGTGCTTTCTTTAGTTCCAATAGTTGTCAGGCTTCCATTCAACTTGCTTTCTGATAGTTCTGAGTGATTGCTGGTCTATAATTTAGTTGTAATTTTGATGTGGTTGTGTGAAGAGGTGAGCTGTGTTTACTTACGCCTCTTCTTGAATCAAATGTTCCCTGTGTCATTTTTAAAATCATTTCAAAAATCTTAACTATTTTTGCATATCATGTGTTAAAAAATTAAAAAGCATAAAAAGATATGCATTGATATCTTCCTCACAACCCTGTTCCCTCACTATCACAGTTACCCATTCCTTGTACAGACTTCTAGAGAGTTATAAATACATGAACAAATGGATCTGAGTAGATATTCTCCCTCCCATTTTCACACAGAAAGTGGTCATTCTGTGACTTCCTTATCTCATTCAGTGGAGCTTGGAGATCTTCTCCCATCAGTGTTAATGAGCTGCCTCATCCTATTAGTAAACCCCACACTGAGGAAAAGCTAGTTCTTACGAAGCAGTGACACACACTGAGACTCTGGCCAACAGCACGTACCACCCAGAGGAGGGTGTTTCAGCCTCAGCACTATAGAGATCTGGGCCAATCATTCTTGCGGTGGGGCCATCTCTGAACTGCAGGACAGTGAGCAGCGCCCACGGCCTCCACCTACTTGATGCCAATCCCAACCCTTACCAAACTGTAACACCAAAACTATTCACACAAAGCCAAGTGTCCCCTGGGAAGAAGTGCCCCACCTAGGAAGCCCTAGCCTACCACAGCATCTGGCCCTCAGTAAGAGCTCAAAATCCAAGAGCCTAGAGACCCAGTTTAATCTTTCAGAGCATCCTTCATCATGTTCCTGCCCTGTGGCTCCACCCCTTAGAGAGTTGTTTAAAAGCTCTCACACTCAGAAACAGAGCTGTGGTCCCTGGAACCACTCACTCCTCTGCAGCCTCTGGTATGTCACTCTGTTATTCTAGGATGGCAGCCTGTCAATATAGGTCAGTGACCCTATGACCTTCTATCAACTCAAGGAAGGGTGCCAGGAGCCCACCTGCCTGGCTGGCCTGGGCAGGAAGGATCCAAGGGCAAACTTTAACCACAGAACCTGTCACTGCCTAGAATTGCTCCCCAACACCTGAAATCCCAGATTCTACTGCCACTTCAGTCTTTCACCTGCTTCATGCCTACCGGACAGCTCCCCAGACTTCTTCCCACTCTTGGCCCAAATGCCCCTACCTTCCTTTCCTCCACTGCCTGGCTGCCCTGCTAACCCTTCTCCACTCTTCAGATTTCTGCACTTGTGAGCAAAACCCCAGCCCCAGCGTCCTCTATACCATAATTTACTCTGCAACTACCAACACCCTCAATCCCACAGTTACTTCCAGGCCTGTCCCAAGTTTGAGCATGGCTGGCTCGTCCTGGCTGGGCCCCAGGAAAATGGTTCCGTCCCCTCTCACACACACTGCCTTCTGAGACTCTTCCCACAGTCTGCAGGGTCTGTTACACTAAGCAGCTGACCTGCGGCTGCTACCAATGCCAGAATGCCAGAACTGGAGGCAGCACCAAGGATCCCCAGGCTCTGGGAAAAGCAAGAAGTCTCATTAAATAATACAGACCTGTCTGCCACACTTGTCCCCACTGAACAGTTGTTCCAAGAGAACAAGATCCATTCTCAAAGCATAAAAAAATGGATCAAAAAAGAAAAAATTAGGTTACCTTTTACAGGCCGATTTCTCTGTGAGCAGCTCTGGAGAAACATACTGGGCTGTTCCTACAAACGAGTTGGCCCTGGCTGATGAGAAGAGCAAATGGTCATGCTGAGACACAAAGAACTTACCATTACGGACATTCATCTACCAAGACACAATGGCTGGCATGGACACCAACTGGAGCTTTTTGTCAGCACAGCACTGGTCACTTGGAATCAGACTACAATCCCAAAAGCCTGTCTCATCCAAGGCCCACCCTTCACACTGCATTCTGAGACCCTGTCCTGCCAAGTCTGGCTCAAAGGTCACCTGCTCAGTGACACTTGCCCTGACCACCAGGGTGGCTCCTCCTGACCCCCTCCCCAACATGAGTGAGACTAACCCAACATTCTCTCAGCTGGAGTATCTCGAGGAGCCTGTGGTGCCTAAAACAGCCCCGGGCATAGAGCAGGCACACAATGAACACGTGCAGGATGCAGGAAAGGACAGGGTCCCTGCAGGCTGTGTACAGGGAAGGGATACTTTCTCTTTTTACAAACTGTTCAGGGAAATCAGGAGCGATGAAGGGAATCAGACTCATGTGTCCTGGCTGGGGACCCAATATCCTGCCACCTCTAGTACTGGACTGTGTGATGCAAGGCTCACAAAGTTCAACTGCAGACCTGGGTAGGGTAGCAGCAGGACCCTCTGGAACCACCCATCACCAGAGAGGAGGCACTGACACCCGTGTCACCCCAGTAGGCCCCAAGGACCTCAGGGACTTCGTCAATGCATCCCTGACAAAGAACCACAGGCAAGAGTCACCTGCCCCACCACACTGCTCCTGAGGCACCCTCCACGTGGCGTCCTCTGGCATTAGGGATCACACAGCTGCCCTCGGCCTTTCCCCATGACTGGAGGACGAAGGATCATGAATTCTGGTATGAGAGCCACCCACCTCCCCCAGAGCAAATGGACTCTCTAAGGAGAGCGGCCACATGCCACTGAGAGCAACCTACCTCCCATGACCTTCCAGGCCGGCACTGTGTAACTAGCACAGATATTTGTTGCCTACCTTCCTGACTGAAGGAAATGCTCAGTTTCACTTAAAGTTTAATAAAAACCAGTAATTTTCTCCTGGCTGGCTGGCTTCTGTGACATCAGGGTAAAGGCTCCAGAAAGAACATTAGGAAACCACAGAGGTCATCTAGTCACCTCCCCCTGGAAGCTTAGGGACACACCAAAGGTCAAACTTCTCCGGCTACTGGAAAAGCAGGCCCAGGACCCACTGCTGGTCAACGCTGCTCCTCTGTGCCACTGAGGCCCTCACCTATAGGCCGCACGGTCAGGGGAAAGGAGGAGGATATTGTCTCTACCCTCAAAGTGGTTTAGAGAAAGTGACCAGCATCCTGGGCCATGGACTACCCTGGCCACCAGAGATCTGTAAGTCAGACTGAGAAGCCAGTGGGGAAGAAGGAACCTGAAGAAGTGTCTCTGAGGTCAGGACATACCCACACTCTTTTCAAGCCAACAGTGCAGACTGTTAGTGTCTTACCCATAAACCCAAACATGAAGGACAGCAAACATCCACAAAATGTGGTCAACTTTTGGACAGAAGATGAGAAAATGGAATACCACAACACATAAAAAGGAGTCTGCAAAGGAGATTTATCCCAGGAATGCAAGGCTGATTCAACATATAAAAATCAACCAAAGTAGTACATATCGTATCATTAGAATAAAGGACAAAACCACATGATCACCTCAAGAGATGTAGAAAAAGCATCTAACAAAAATTCAACATTCTTCATGATACATAATATGTATCTTCCTATACATAAAATAATAACAGAATGAAACCTCCTCAACCTGATGAAGACATGTATCTATGAAAGCCAAGATAAACAATGTAATAGTGAAAGATGGAAAACATCCCCGTTAAGATGAGGAACAAGACAAGGATGCCACTCTTGCCATTTCTACTCAATGTTGTAGTGGAGATTCTAACAGACAAGAAAATGAAATAAAAGGGATGCAGATTAGAAAGGAGGAAGTAAACTACCTCTAATCACAGAAGACACGACCTTGTACACAAACATCACTGTGTGTCTAAACACCTGCAGTGAGCAATCTGAAAATGAAAAAAACTTCCATTTATAAGAGCCTAAAAAATAAAATATTTAGGAATAAGTTTAACAACTGCAAAGCTTATACACTGAAAACTAGATTTCTGAGAAAGAGTTTTGAAAGAAATTACGGATTAGAAAGACATCCCATGCTGAAGGATCAGAGACACAATATTGTTTTTTTTTAATTTTTAAAAAATATTTTATTTTTTAGAGAGGGAAAGGGAGAAAGAGAGGGAGAGAAACATCAATGTGTGGTTGCCTCTTGCACACTCCCCACTAGGGACCTGGCCTGCAACCCAGGCATGTGCCCTAGACTGGGAATCAAACCAGTGACCCTTCGATTTACACGCTAGCGCTCAAATCACTGACCGACACCAGCCAAGGCAAAGACTCAATATTGTTGAGATGACAACAGACAGTCCTGACTTAAGATGGTTTGACTTATGATATTTTAACTTCATGATGACACAAGACTGTGTACTTTGAATTTTGATCCTTTCCCAGACAAGCAGTATGTGGAACACTGGGCAGTGGGCCACAGGTCCCAGTCAGGCCTGCAACCGCAAAGGTAAATAACCAATACTCCACAGTATCCCACATTGCCAAAGTGTCTGCATATTGTGTTCTGAGCACATTTAAGGTAGGTTAGGCTAAACTATGATGTTCAGTAGGTTAGGTGTATTAAATGCATTTTCAACTTCTAATATATTCAACTTATGATGGGTTTATCTCAACATAACCCCATCATAAGTTAAGGGGCATCTGCACTCCCCAAACTGATTTATACATTCAACATAATTCCAACCAAAATCCCAGCTAGCACAGTATTTTCAAGGTTCATCCAGACTGGAGCATGTATCAGGACCTCCTTCCTTTTCATGACTGAATAATATTCCACTGTAATGGATAGACCACACTTTATCTATTCATTAGTTGGACACTTGAGTTGTTTCCACTTTCTGACCATTAGGAATAAAGCTGCTATGAACATTCTCACACAACTTTTTATGTGAACGTACACTGAATTCTCTTGGACATATGCCTAGAAGTAAAACTGCTGAATTATAAGGTAACTATATTTAACTTCTGATGAACTGCCAGACTGTTTTCCAAAGCTGACTGCACCATTTGACACTCCCGCCTGCCATTTCTCCACGTCCTCGCTAATACTTATCTTTTTGATCGTAGCTGCTGTTGAGAGTATGAAGTGGTACTTACAGTGGTCTTGATCTGCATTTACCTAATGACACTGAGCACCTTTTCCTGTGTTTAGCGTCTATTTGTTTATCTTCTTTGGAGAAATGTCTTTTTAGACTCATTGTCATTTCTTAATGTTTTTTTTGTTTGCAATTAGGAGTTCTACAAGTCCTTTATCAAACATATGATTCAAAAGATTTTATTTCCTATTCAGTTGGTTGCCTTGTTACTTTTTAAAAAAAATTATTTCATTTATTTTTAGAAAGAGGGGAGGAGAGGGAGAAAGAAAGGGAGAGAAAACATTGATGTGTGAAAGAAACATCGATTGGTTGCCCCTTGCACATCCCCAACTGGGACCAGCCACAACCCTGACCAGGAACTGGACTGGCAGCGAACTCCCACTCTGCGGGACAGCGCTCAGCACCTGAGCCACACTGTCGGGCTCTTTTCACTCTCAATGGTGTCACGGCACAAAAGTTTTACAACTTGATGTGGTCTAACTTACATATTTTTTTCCTTCTGTTGTTTGTGCTTTTGGTGTTACACCTAAAAACCATTTCCTCGCCCAAGGTCATGAAGATTTACTGATATGCTTTCTTCCAAGAGTGTTAGTAGTTGTAGACCCTACATTCAGACCCCCAATTTATCCAACATCTGAGTTAATGTCTGTGTATATTGTGAGGCAGGGGTAAGAATGTTTTCGATGATTTGGTCATCACTGGAGGATGATGGTGGTCCAATTCATGGTATTCAAAAGTGGTAAATAAACGGAAAGGAGCAAGCATTTATACTGTTTCGCCTGCACAATCAATAATACTAGCTAAGCAAATAGATGCTTTGGAGAAGTTTCTCTTTAAGGAAGAATTCCGTCTCATGAAAGAATTATTGATTATAATCACTCTGTATTCTTCACTGACCTAATGGATCTAAGCCACTATGGCTTTAAAGGGCTGCTGACACCACGCAGGAAGAGACTAGTGGGTGGCAGATGCTTTCCCACAGAGAAGGCGCCACCGCCGGACTCTGGTGCGAGAGGACTGAACTCGAGCGTGGTCGGAGTGGCTGGCTCTGACCGCCAACGTACAGGCCACACAGAGAGAAGAGAAACATGTTACACGACTCCAGAGATCCTGCCAGCAAATTTTGGTAAACAATGACCTGGTTTCTTCAACAGACTACAAGGGGAAAAATGAAGATGGAAGGGAAGCTACAGATTAAAAGAAATTTAAGAGACAAATTAGCTAAACTCAAATGTAAAAACTTTACTCGAATCCTGATTCAAGTAAGCCACAACCAAAAAAATTATGATGTGAAATTATAATTGGGAATTTAACACTGTTTTGAAGTATTAAGGAATTACTGTTATTTTTTATTTATAAAGTAGTATGATATTATAGTTGCTTTTTAAAAAGATGCTTACATTTTAATGATAACTAGTAAAATATTTATAGGGAAAACAAATCAATGACAATGGGAACTGGGTCACATGTATAGTTTAAATTTTTTATAAAAAAGCAGGTACTCTGTTTAAAAATGAAAACTCCGTAAGTCACAGCTATGACTGTATCAATAAAAATATGAAAAGCCAGAGTAAACCATTCCTTAATGGTTAAGAATTGTTTTTGGTGGTGTAAGTATAGCCTTGACTTTTTACTCTGTCATGAGAACTGTGCTTTTGTGGTGGAAAAAAATCTGTTTCAAAGCAGCCCTTCCATAAAGGAAGAGGGCGGCCCTGCCTGTGTTGGAAGAGTGACAAGACAGAGGTACTGTGAGAGTCTTGAGTCCACAGGACACCTAGAGGGGACTGGTGCTGGTCTGAGGATCTGGACAATGGCTGTCCACAGAGGGGTCACATGGAAAAGGTACAGCTGGAATGACAGAATGACTTCAGCTCTGAAGCCTTCCCCCTTTGTCTCCTGTCCAGCTGTCCTGCACCCCACCCTGGCCAACCCACCCCTTCTATTGGTGAGTGGAGCCTCCACACCTGGCTGTGTACCAGAAAACCCTGCACAGAGCAGGACAGTTTCTCAGGCACAAACTCCCAGTCTGAACCTCCGGAGCCCCCAAGCAACCCAAGCCTCTTGTAAAGGGGGCAAAGGCCAGGGACACAGCCACACAAGAGGGGCTTCTCCATGTGATTAAACTGACACCCAAAATATGTCTGTGAGGTCCTTGTGCAATGTCAGAAGTCATAAGCCCTCTGTGCTAGAAAGTGCTCATCAACCCTATATGCCCTCAACAGTTGCTGCTATCTCCCACCCTTGCCCATTACAGGCATGGAGGCCACTCTGACCCAATAGGCAGCAGTGAGAAATGCAGGGTTCATACCCCTGACAGGAGCAACCCACTGGGACAGATGTCTGTAAAGGTGGACATCTGTAAACCTGCCTCTTACTAGGAGGAAGGTGAAACATGCTTACTAAAGAGCTAAAGAATCTGAGCTCCCACCAACACTTTCCTTTTGGAAGCTTTAAGATGTTTTCAGGGAACCAACTTTGCACAAAAGTTTTTATAAAAAGCTAAGACTTTAGGCCAAGATGGAGGCATAGGTAAACACACTTTGCCACCTTGCACAACCAAAAGGACAACGACAAATTTAAAAATAAAAAATAACCAGAACTGCCAGAAAACTGAACTGTATGGAAGTCTGACAATGAAGAAGTTAAAGAAGAAACAACCATTCAGACTGGTAGGAGGGGCATAAAGATGGGCAGCTGGGGTAGAAAGGACATGTAGCAAGGCAGTGGCTGGAGGACCAAGTGGATGAGGTGGTGGCTGGCAGATGTGTGGTGCCACATTTGCATGTGGATAAATAGGTAGGAGCAACTGCAGAGCAAGACAGACGCGCAACCCAGGGTTCCAGCATGGGGAAATAAAGCCTCAAAACCTCAAGCTGCAGCACAGTGCTTCCAGCCAAGATGGAGGCATAGGTGGAAACACCGTGCCTCCTCCCAGAACCAAGTTTAAAGACAACAAAGTTTTAGTAACAAAAACGCAACCAAAACGCAGAAAATTGAACTATATGGAAGTCTGACAACAACGAACCATTCAGCCAGACCAGTAAGAGGGGCAGAGCCAGCAGCTGGCAGAACGGGGTCAGGCAGGAAAAATCAGCCAGACCAACCCAGGCATGCAGGTGGCAGTTGGCAGATCCCAGGTGCAGGGTGGCAAAGGCAGACCCAGTGGGGGCACAAGGCAGCAGGCTGACTGTGGTCACACATTCGTGCGCAGATAAACCAGGCAAAGGAGTGAGCAGTGAGACAGACCACACAAACCAGGGCCCTGGCAACGGGAATTAAAGCCTAAAAGCACCAACTGGAAAAACTTTCAGGGTTGAGGTGCCAGGAGAAGCTCCCAGGCTCACAGAAAGTTTGCTGGAGAGACCCACAGGGTCCTGGAGGGTGCACAAGCCCACACACCCGGGAGTTGGCACCAGGAGGGCCCAGTTTGCTTGCAGGAAGCAGCAGAAGGGACCAAAATCCAAGAGAGAGCAGAAAAAATGCCACTGCCCCTCTCTGACCCCGCCCCCCCCCCACAGCATCACAACCCAGTGGGGCAACCCAGTTGCCCCACCCTGGTGAACACCTAAAGCTCCACCCCTCACATGTAACAGGTGCAACAAGACCTAAATGTTATGGCTCAAGAATAGCTCAAAGCCCCAGAGCCAATAATTCTAAGCAACCAAGAGATAGCCATCCTATCAGATGCACAGTTCAAACCACTGGTGATCAGGATGCTCACAGAACTAGTTGATTTTGGTCGCAAATTAGAGGAACAAATGAAGGCTAAACTAATTGAAATGAAGGGAAGTGCACAGGAAACCAATAGTGATGGAAAGGAAACTGGGACTTAAAAGAAAAAAATGACCAAACAGAAAAGAATGAAGAAACAAGAATTCAAAAAAATGAGGAGAGGCTTAGGAACCTCCAGGACATCTTTAAATGTTCCAACATCCAAATTATAGGGGTGCCAGAGGGAAAGAGGAACAGCCACAAGTGGAAAACTTATTTGAACAAATAATAAAGGAGAACTTCCCCAACCTGGCAAAGGAAACAGACTTCCAGGAAATCCAGGAAGCTCAGAGAGTCCCAAAGAACTTGGATCCAAGAAGGAACACACCAAGGCACATCATAATTACATTACCCAAGATTAAAATGAAGGAGAGAATCCTAGAAGCAGCAAGAGACAAGGGGACAGTCACCTACAAAGGAGTACCCATCAGACTGTCAGTGGATTTCTCAAAAGAGACCTTCCAGGCAAGAAGGGGCTGGAAAGAAGTATTCCAAGTCATGAAATCCAAAGACCTACAGCCAAGATTGCTCTATTCAGCAAAGCTATCATTTAGAATGGAAGGGCACATAAAGTGCTTCTCAGATAAGGTCAAATTCAAGGAGTTCATCATCTCCAAGCCCTTATTATAGGAAATGTTAAAGGGACTTATCTGAGAAAAAGAAGAGAAAAAATATGAACAGTGAAAGGACAGCAAACTCACAGTTATTAACAACCACACCTAAAACAAAGGCAAACCAAGAGGACAGCTAGATCAGGAGTGGAACCATAGAAATGGAGATCACATGGAGGGTTAGCAACAGGGGAGAGGGAGGAGAAGAAGGTACAGAGCATAAGTAGCATAGACGGTAAGTAGAAAATAGATAGGGGGAGGGCAAGAACAGTATGGAAAATATAGAATCTAAAGAACTTGTGACACATGGACATAAGCTACAGGGGGGGAATGGTGGGGGAGGGAGTGTGCAGGATGGAGGGGAATGGAGGGGGGGAATATGACAACTGTAATGGCATAATCAATAAAACATATTTAAAAAAAAAACAAAAACAAAAACTTCAAGCTGCACAAATCTGTGGGTGTTGCAGTCACAGGAGAAACTCCCAGCCTTACAGGAGAGCTTGTTGGAGAGACCCACTGGGCCCTAGCACATACACAAACCCGCCCAACCAGGAATCAACATCAGAAGGGCCCAATTTGGTTGTGAATAGTGGGGGAAGTGACTGAAAGCCTGCCAAGAGCCAAGCAAGCAGTGTTGTTTCTTCTCAGACCCTGCCCCTAGAAACAGCACCACAACCCAGTGATGTGGGTTACTCCGCCCCAGGAATACCTAAGGCCCCGCCCCTTACAACATAACAGGTGTCCTGGGGCAAAAAAATATGGCCCAAATGAAAGAACAGATCAAAGCTCCAAAAAAAGAACTAAGCGATGAAGAGATAGTCAACCAACCTATCAGATGCAGAGTTCAAAACACTGGTAATCGGGATGCTCACCAGAAACAGCTGAGTATGGTCACAAAACAAGAGGAAAAAGTGAAGGCTATTCAAAGAAAAATAAAGAAAAACACACAGGGAACCAAGAGTGAAGGCAAGGAAATTGGGACTTATATCAATGTTTTGGAGCAGAAGGAAAAAGTAAACATTAACCGAGAACAGAATGAAGAAATAACAATTCACAAAAATGAGGAGAAACTGAGGAACCTCCAGAACAACTTTAAATGTTCCAATATCTGAATCATAGGGGTACCAGAAGAAGAAGAGCGAGAAATTGAAAACTTATTTGAAAAAAATAATGAAGGAGAACTTCCCCAATCTGACAAAGGAAACAGACTTCCAGGAAATCTAAGAAGCTCAAGAGTCCCAAAGAAGTTGGACCCAAGAAGGAACACACCAAGGCACATCATCATTACATTACCTAAGATTAAAGATAAGGAGAGAATCTTAAAAGCAGCAAGAGAAAAGGAGACAGTTACCTACAAAGGAGTTTCCAGAAGACTGTCAGCTGATTTCTCAAAAGAAACCTTGCAGGCAAGGAAGGGCTGGAAAGAAGTATTCCAAGTCATGAAATTCAAAGACCTACAGCCAAGATTGCTCTATTCAGCAAAGGTTTCATTTAGAATGGAAGGGCAGAAAAAGTGCTTCCCAGATAAGGTCAAGTTAAAAGAGTTCATCATCACCAAGCCCTTACTCCATAAAATGTTAAAGGGACTTATCTAAGAAAAAGAAGATTATCAAAAATATGAACAGTAAAATGACAACAAATTCACAACTATCAATAACCAAACCTAAAAAAACAAAAACAAAGCAAACGATTAGAACATGAACAGAATGACAGAAATGGAGATCACATGGAGCATTAACAGCTGAGAGGGGGAGGAGGGAAAAGGTACAGGGAATAAGAAGCATAAATAGTAGGTACGAAATAGACAGGGGGAGGTTACAAACAGTATAGGAAGTGGAGAAGCTAAGGAATTTATATGTATGACCCACTGACATGAACTAAGGCGTGGGGAATGCTGGTGGAAGGGAAGGTGCAGGGAAGAGGGGAATAAAGGCCAGAAAAAAATGGGACAACTGTAATAGCATAATCAATAAAGTATATTTAAAAAAATTTTTAAAAAGCTAAAACAGGAATAAATCCCTAAGTACTTCAAACAGAAAATGAGAGTAAGTTACTAAAATGAATCATTTGCATAACCACATGTTTTTTCCCTTTTCCTCTAGGAAGGAAAAAAAATCAACTCATCTCTATATTCAGCAATTCTCCTTGGTTTACAATATAAGGACTTTTAGCCTGTGCTTCCAGAAAAAAAGAAAAGCAAGTTTATTTCATTATTTCACCAATGCATTTAAATTCTTATGTTTTTTCAATGGCTACAGGGTAACAGGACTAGCTTGTACCGAATACCAGATTCGGAAGAAAACCTATGTGAAGGAAGAAAGGACAGACTGGACCTCGAAGTGGGTGTCTTCTAAGGCTTACTTGGGGGACCCATGGCAGAAGTCACACATGAGGTGATGAGCAGCCTAACAAAAACTTCTGGGGACATAGCTATTTCTGTTTGGTTTGCATCTGTCATGGACAATGATACAGTTATGAGTTATACCATATCCATAAAAACATGGTTACTGGTCAAGAAGATGTTACTATATAATAGGCACGTGTAGAATAGATCAAGGTTTTAGGGTGTCTCCAGGTGGGAGGCCACCCATCCTCTGATACCCCATGTGGGAAGGAGGGAAGGGAGCTACAAAAGGCAGGCAAGTGAGGCCAGGATTAAGACTTGTTGACAAAATAATAACTTGTCCCATGATGGCAAGTTTTGTTTCAGCCCCAAAAGTGTGGGGCTTTAGGATTCTCAGGGAAGTTCCCAAATCCAAGATGTTGTCTTGGTAACACAGTATCTGTGCAGAGATTAAAGCACTAACTGAATCTTTTTTTAAGTATATTTTCTTATTTATGCTATTACAGTTTTCCCAATTTTTCTCCCTTTATCCCCCCTCTGCCCTGCACCCTTCTGAACCTTGCTTTAAAAAAAGATTTTATTTTATTAATTTATTTTTAGAGAGAGGGGAAGGGAGGGAGAAAGAGGGACAGAAACATTGATTGGCTGCCTCTCCTATGTGCCCAACTGGGGACTGAACTTGCAACTCAGACATGTTTCCTCATCAGAAATCAAACTGGTGACCTTTCACTCTACAGGATAATGCCCCAACAGCTGAGCCACACTGGTCAGGGTGAACTAACTGAATCTTAACTACACTCTTCACAAGAATCCTCTGTTTGAAAACATGGGGCTGGAAAAACACCAGAAAGGAAAGACAAGGCACCATGCAATAGGAAACGCATGGAGGCCCAGGCAGGCTCACCAGGTGCTTCCCAGCAGCACAGGTCTGTGTCTCTGCTCACACTTGGCTGGGATGAGCGGCACCAGGGGTCAGCTCAGTGGCTGCCCGACAGGTTGTTAATCCAGCCGCAAATCAAGTTCAAGCCAGAGGAGGCCAGGCCAGCTGAGCTAGAGGGCTTTCTGAAAAACCAAGCTCTCCCCCACTGCTATGTGATGCTCACAGTCTGACCCTTCTGCCAACAAACCCTGTACTCACACCCAGCACACCCATTAGCTCAAGCACTTCTCACCAAGGTCTTCCTCTCATGGCAGAGAGGTGCATGCAGTATAGGGAGGTCCCCGCAACAACCTCCTGGGTAAGGGTGGCTCTGACAGTCACAACTGTCCCAAGACCCCAGTTTATTCTCAAGGTCACTTACTAACGCACAGTGACCCTCAGCTTCCCCCAAACCTCACCATAAAGAGCTTTCTTTACCCGCTCTCTACGTCAACACTTGACAACAATTTTCAGAAGTAAAATTGCCTTCTTTATACTTCCAGAGTTTGATTTCCACCTAGAAAACACCTGAAAGGCAGGGCGAGCCTCTGCTGAAATGCCCCCTGGCTAGCAACAATACCCAGGACGCTCTTCTGGCCCAAGTCAGCAACCCCTCTCCAGGTGACAGAGCTGCCACACTATGTAATCCAATGCTAGGAAGCACCCGAGGGGAACAATAATTAGGACAATCAGAAACATACTTGACCAGCAAGTAAAACTCAGCCCCTGCTGTGTGATTC
The DNA here is from genome assembly GCF_014824575.4 of Sturnira hondurensis. Lineage (NCBI taxonomy): Eukaryota > Metazoa > Chordata > Mammalia > Chiroptera > Phyllostomidae > Sturnira > Sturnira hondurensis. Next base: position 599,530 of record NW_028076720.1, read on the forward strand.
TGTAGAACCCTATACTACAATGGGTGTGTCTGGGCCACCACTGGCAGCTGCACACAGGAGGCAGGGAGAAAGACAAAGCCAGCAGGCACAGGGATACAGAGGCAGTTCAGCCCCACCTTCCTAGTTACAAGCTGTAGTACCAACCGGAAATGCTGAGAGCTGATCACGTTGACCCCACGCCCTTGCAAGAGAGACCAGGAACAAATATGGCACCCCAGCATCTTCTAAGACTAAGGAGGGTCAGCCAAAGAGCCCTCAAGGGTACTCGAAAGGACCTGTGATAACAACATGCAGAGAAGGCCTAGTGACCCAGCACCCCCACTAAAGGCCAGGCAGACCAACCACAGCGACCTAGGAAGCCCCTCTTCCCACCACTACACCAGGAACACAGCTTCCCCTGGGAAAGCTCACGAGCACCTATCTTACATTAACAAAGATGTGACAAACACCTGTCGCTGTGACGAACACAATGCAATTCACTGCACTGCTAAGTGGTTGTTTTCGATCTAAACACTAAACAAGGATTTGCTGGAAATAAAGCATTCACACACCTTGTTTACTCTCTGGGGATAAGACTTTTGCTGTTCCAAAATCTGTGATCTGGATATGCATATCTTCATTTAACAAAATGTTTTCTGGTTTCAGGTCCCTGTGAAAGCAGATTTTTTACATTTGAGAGAAATATTCACAATAGTAATGTTATTACGATATTAATGTTATTACTATTTATAGTTATTACTATAAATTTTGCTGAAAAAAAATGAACTGGTTAATACATATAATCTTTACAGACTAACAATAAAGAATATAAGTCTAAAGTTCACAATCAATACAGATATTCAAATTACATTACTTCATAGTTGTATCTATTATTTTTAATAAACTTTTCATTGAAGTATAATCCATCATTTTTAACCCATTAAGTAAAAAGCTTTTAAACCTATTATGGTAATCATTTCGCAATATATGTAAATCAAACCATCATGCTGTACAACTTAAATTTATACACTGATGTATGTCAATTATTTCTCAATAAAACTGAAAAAAGTATTAAAATGGTAACTTTTATAGTATGTGTTTTCTACCACAATTTTAAAAAATCACTAAAAAGTGGGGGGAGCTTACTTGAATACTTTAAATTTGACTTTATCAGAAAGTCATGGAAAGTGAGACCAGAACAAGTACACACAAAAACTACAAGGGACAAAAATAAAAGCAGCAGTCAAGATGGGTGAGAAAATTGTTAGCCTAATAACAGCCATATGAGGAATTTCATCTGAAAGTTTAAGGTCTGTGAGGCTCTCAAACTCAGGGTGATGTGAACTCTTCTTAGTTCTCACACGAGGCATCCCACCCTCCATTAAACAAACCAGAGCTGCCCCGGACCTTGTGAGCAGAGCCCCAGTCCTGAGCTTGGTACCTGTGAATGATGCCCCTGCCGTGCAAGTACTCTAGAGCAGACACCATCTCGGCTGTGTAAAATCGGGTGCACGTCTCATCGAAAGAACCGATTTTGCGAATGTATTTAAGTAGCTCTCCATTTTTGGCATAACTAAGGCCAAAATCTAAATATTGCACAGTTAAGGAAGAATGCAAAAGTCATTTTTTAAAAACTTAATCCAATAGGAATTTTTAATAAATATTTGCTTTATCCATTTAATTTGAGAGAGGGGGAGGGAGGGAGAAAGAGGAAAGAAGCATCGATGTGCAAAAGAAACACTGATAGGTTGCCTCTTATATGCCCCCAACTGGGGACCAGCCTGCAACTCACACATGAGCACGAGCTCCAATCAGGAACTGAACCAGCGACCCTTCACTTTGTGGTATAATGCTCAACCAATTAAGTTACACTGATCAGGGCAGGATTTTTTTTTATTAATAAAAATTTAAGGTACTTGTCCAAGACAAGTGCCCTTTTTCAAGTCAGACTCTGCCATGGTCAGATCCATGGCCAATGGGAATTCTAGACCCCAGCTCCACAGCAAGGCCCTCTTACCAAAAACACAATGACAAGAGTCTCTCAGCCCAAGTGCCCCTTCTGGACCCCAAAGGCTCCAGAAGGCACCGTGGCCCCAATGAAAAAAAGCTGCTCAAGATGGCAATCTAATATCTCTTCGCAGGCTCTAGCCAAGGTTTATGTATGGTGCAGGTGGAGATGGGGCCTCTCCATCATAGTCCAGTCTCCACACCTGCACAACGTGTACACATTTACTGAGTACCAGCTGCCTTCCACATGCTGTGCTAAGAGCCAATTCATGTAAAGGCTTCTCAAGTGAACACTCTTTTCAAGTTTTGTAACGGAAATGCCATTTTATTAACATCTTGATTCAATCTATTTATTGGGCAATCACTGAAGGAACAAAGCCTTCTTTCCTTTGGACACTACTGAAGTGTGATGTTTTATTTCTATTTTCTTTTCTAAACAGGACTAATGGTTGCAACAATAAATGGATCCCACATAACTTCTTCCTTCTAGAAACACCAAACATCTGAGCCCATTAATGGAAATCTACAGGTACCTTGCTGCCCCCTGGCAACCAAGGACAGGAAGGGGTTGGCTTGTGCTCAGGGCATTTCATCTTGCTTCTATTTTCCAAGCCACTACTACCATATCCCACCAAGGAAGGAACCTGAAGCTGTAGTACAGTGAAGACAAGCCTGGGAGGAAGAGACTGGCCACCAAAGCTGCCCAAACCTGCCCTGCATCCAGTCCCACATGCGGCCACCCAAACCCTTCCAACGATGTTTAACAGGAACCTGAAGGTAAAAAACAAACCTTACTTCTCAGGAATGCAAAGGGGCTCAACCAGGCCTCCTTCCCTCTTTGCCCTGCTCTGTCCCCTCTACAGAGAAGGCTACTCTAGACCACCCGACCCCAAGCAGGAGCTCAATGCTGCCTGGGCAGGTGGCCCCACTTGGACCAGCCCAATAGCTTCACCAGTTAGGAATGCTGTCTCCCAGGAGCCTGCAGCCCACAGAGGCTTGGCCACAGCCACAGTGCTTCTCCCTGCTTCACAGGTTCTGCCCCTTATCTGACCATTCCCCGAGTTCCTGTTTCCTATGTGAGGGACACTTCCAGTTCTCTCCTCAGCTATGAAGCTAAGGTGATTAACAAGTTTTGAATATGACAGATGTTGAGGATCACAGCTCCAAGCCTATGTTGCCTCCAACCGCACACATTTCTCATCCTCCAGAAGCACTTTTTCAGACCTCATTGGTCCATTTCCCATCCTAGAATGTTTCTACCTCCCTCAGCACAGCTGATGCCCCAGGGCACTGAGAAGTCTGTGCTAATGCACAGAGAGGGTGAATTCCCAGGATGGTAAGCACAGACCAGGCCTGTACCAGAGCCCAGTCAGCCCAAGGCCTGTACTTTGCAGAGGAATGTGGCCCAGAGAGGCTAAGCAAGGAGACTGACTCAAGGTCACAAAGTCAAGGAGATAGTATTGGAGCACAGCCTCCGGAGGCCTAGGTACATGCCTCAAGCTGCAAGAGGGGACACACAAGGATGAGCAAGTTGGGGGTGGAGGAAAAATGCAGACTAACTGAATAACAGCCTCTGAAACCCCTCAGTCTACATCCCTGTAGGAGCCTGGGAAGAAGGGTGGGCGCGTGTGCTCAGGAGTGTCTTGGAGGTCAGCTCCCTGTCCTGGGGGCAGGGGCTGAGTCTGGTCAGGCTGAATCTCCAGAGCCCCAGTTTCCAGGCTGCCACAGGGGTGTCCCCAGGATTTGCCTCACCTGCCCCAAGGGGACTTTGCTCCTGCAGTTGTTCTAGGCTCTCTTCAATGTGTAAATTATGGCTAAAGGGAGAGTGGTATGCATATTGAGGCTTTTCTTCAGGCAGAGAGTTTCCTTTTCTTTCTCCCAATACAATGCATGCCACTAAGGGTTTCAACCAGTGCAGAAGTCCCTGGGTTCAAGGGCCTTCACAGGTGTTGGAATTACCCTTAAAATTTAAGAGCAACAGTTTTTGCTGGACAAAGACCTAGAGTCCCCTCCACCTCATCCTGTCTGGTCAGAGAGCAAGTTCGCTCATCTAGACCCTGAGCCACCTAATCCCACCACATGTGATCCTGGGAGAAGATGAAGCCAAGTACATGTGATTCGTTGGAGCTCCCCAACCAAGAAGACATATTGTCCCATGGGCTCTACAGAAAGCGCAGCCTGGGCCTCCAGAAACTCTGGCAGTCAGAGACTCCCCATAGGCTCCAGGAGGAACACAGTCACAGTAGTCCCAGGGAGCACAAGGAGCGAAGGGTCAAGGTGGCCTCAGAGGTAAGAGATACAGAACAGACATGAAAAGGACCCGTCAATGTCTGTCCTCAGTAGGCCACTAACGGCTGCTGCACAGCATGACAGCAGAGCAGTGGGGACAAGGAGTGATGCTGGAACCAGGTAAGAAATGAACATTCCATAGCACCTAAAACAGACCAACAAGAAACCCCCTCCCCTCCCCACACACCCTTGGCTACCAGACTACTGCTACCCTCTATAGCAAATCCACTGGGGAGAACTTGCCCTGTGCACTGTCTGTATTTCCCTACCTCTCTCTCAAATCCTCCTCCCACCTCTAAACTGCCACTGTCAACAACTTGCACAGGGGACAAGCCATAGGTCAGGCCCAGGCTCAATGCACTAGACCGGTCCTGTGGCCCTCAGGTCTATGTCCTTTCAACTCGCTGGCTACGAGTCCCCTTCTCCACCTTCCAGAAGGGTCCCTTCCACAGTCTCTTCCATAGTCCATGCCAATCTCTGTGAGTGGGGGTGACCCAGGCTCAGACCTCGGACCACTCCCCCTACTGAGCACCCTCTCACAGTCGCTGTCCAGGCTGCTAAGGCAGACCTAAGTCCTCCCTGAGCTCTGCTGGCAACCACCCAGCAGCCCACCTGGCCTTCAGCAGCAAGTACCTATGGATGTGTCAAATGCTAATGTGACCTCCACCCCTGGCCTGGCCTCTCTCCAGTCTCTTTCTGCTCAATTACAGCACCACTGCGCACCCAGGCTCTGGGTCCACACCAAAGAGCCACTTTGACTTAATTTCCCCCCACTCATTTATTTATAAGAAACTTCAGTGAAGCAGCAGCCAGAGTGAATGGCTGCTCCGCTGGAGACCTTTGTGGGCTCCCTGCCACACTCAGAAGAAAATCCAAAATTCTCACCAGGCCTCTGTAGCTCAAAGAGCTAACCCCCACCAAGCCTACCCACACATATGTGCTCCTGTCCTTGTTCCATCCAGGCCTCTGCCTGATACTGTCAACTCAGCCCTTCGAGCTAAAACAGCAGCATGCTCTGACACTCCTTTACCTGGCTTTACTACTCTCAGCCCCTCAGAGTTTACCATACAGGTATTGGTCACCTGTGCTAATTCCTGCACGAAAACGTAAACTGCACGAAAACGTAAACTCCACGAAGCAGAGCCCTCACATTATTCATCAGCACATGCCCACCACCAAGAGCTCAGCAAAGACTTCTCAATAAACAAAATAAATTCAGCTGACAGTTGACGAAGCCAGAAAATAGTGTTAAAGGGGAACAGGACTGAGCAAAGTTTTAACCCAGAAGAATCTGTGTGTAGACAGGTGGGGAAAGGAAGCCTGAACTGGTGGGGAGAAGAGATGAGGTAGGTAAACCCTCAGACACTGGATCAATTTCCAAGTAGTGTGGTGAGGGGAAAGGGTTCTGGAGACCCTGAGAACAGGAGAAAAAGAAAAGATGCAAAGACTGAGGTTTAAATGTGAACAAGCTCTGAATCAACTTCATTTGACAGTCCAATCTCTCTCAGCTGAGCAGAAAATAAGATCATCTGTAGGGATTAAGAACAGTCACTGGGCAAACAGGGGCTGAAGGAAGTCTTGGTTTAGAAGAACAATGGCAGGAAAGGAACTGAGGAGTGGGGAGAAAACTGGCCAGCCTGGCTACACAGTGGGCAGGCCCTGAGATAAGTTGCATGATGCAGATGTGTGTGGCCCATCCTGACTGCCATAGTGTGCTGCTTTCCTGATCCCTAAGCAAAGATAAAAGAGAAAAAATACAATACTCCAAGGATTAAAAGAGAATTCAGAGAACATAAGAAGCCCTCAAATAAAGCAAAGAATCAGCAGGTATGATGTCTCTGATGGAGATGCAGCTGCACAGCTGTGGAGAGCCAGAGACACTGAGTGATCAGAGACTGAAACAGGCAGTAAGAGCAGACTTGAGTGATGCCGCAGGAGGCAGGAGGCAGGAGGGTGAAGACCCCATGGAGGGGACAGCATTTAGGTACAGGGAAAAAGGGTTTGGGATCCTATGGTTCACTCCCTAGACTTCTAACCTGACTGCTGAGCCTGGTAAAGATATCCCTTCTAACCAAATCTCACACATCTGAGCCAAAGAGGGCAGATAGGCTCCCACCTTCAAGGAGCCATGGGTGCCCAAGATCATACCTCCTCCCTCACTTCCCTGCTTTGAGCACAGGACATGACACCTGAGAGATAATCTATGAATGCTGGTTAGAGAAATGAGGAAAGCCTCTGAATAAATGTATAGCTACCATGTTAAAATAATAACAATCTTTTGGATACAATGCTTATCAATAAATAAAAAACTAAAAAAATGTTTGTGATGGTCTCCCTTCAAATAATCCCAGGGGCCCCAACCATGCTGTGAATTCCTTTGTGTTTAGAATATACAGCCCTTTTCCTTTCTGGGAGAAGGGGCTACTGGCAAACAACAATGGTGTCATGATGCCAAAATAATAAGGTGTCACTGTGTGATTTCAGAACGCTTTGACTATTCAAAGGATACACAGCTTTTCATCATCCTGAAACGTGAAGTAAAGTTTAACAAAGAAGGGGTGATCCAGGCGCGACATCACATCTCTCTCTCTGGTTACATACGGGACCTTGTTCTCTTTGATAATGTGGCGTTTCTCTAGAATTTTAACTTAAGGTAAGAGAGAAGTGAGTTACCACGATTTGAAATGGTAAGAAAATACTAAAGATATAACACATAAAGGTAACTGGTATAAAGTTTTTCATTTTTTTCACATAACGAAGCCATTGGCTTCATGGTCTCTAAGACAGACCAACCGTGTCCTGTTCCCTAAAAGCAGCACAGAAACCCCTAAGCACTGGGCAGCCAGGTGGCCGTCAGCCCAGATGTGTGCTGTTTCTGCGTCCCAGAAACAGCTCGCTGGAGTCAGTACTTACTAGCATATTCCCTTGAGGTTGCCAGTTCTCGGGCCAGGACAACCTGGTTTGAGAAGAAAGGGGGGGAAGAGAAGAGAAAAAATACCAAATGTAACCAGGGCAGTGAGTCTCACAAGTTACCCCACAACCAATCACACAGGCTACCCGGCTCCCACTGTAAAATTACATTTAAATATTTTTGGTCCTGTGCTAACAAATATAGCTGGATATAATGATCAAGTTAATGCACTCTAATAGTTAACAGCAAACACATATCTCTCTCCAATATTTCCAAGAGGTTCTTCATCAGCTGCCAATAGTCCCCACTGTGCACCAAAGTATACACACAGAAACATCCAGACCAGCTCCCTCATCACAGGCTGCAGCCATATTCCTAGCCAGCCGGGTCCTCTCTGTGGTAGGCCCAAGTTGGTGCTCAAACTCCACCTGGCGGACAGAGCTGCTAATGGGGCACTGCACAACACGGGAGAGGCCTTTCTACACAAGCGAACCCTGGGCGCAACCTGAGCACAACTTGCAACTGCCCAACGAGCCCAGTTTGGTGGTATGCTAGGCAGCCCCCACCACTTCCAGCTGGTACAAATGCCTCTCCTAAGACACCTCCAGGGGGATGGCCCAAGGACCAGAGAGGAAATGGAAACCTGCCCAAATCCTGGGATATCCCTGGGCCTTCTGGGAAGACCTCAGGAGGCCCCTGGGTATGAATTATATGCCACTACAGAATTATTCACCAGGATTCATCAAAAGAAATCCTGGAAAAGCACTGTGTGAAATGCCCTGCAGTCATTAAGAATGAGGTTGGGTTGTGCATACTCAAGAAGAAAGATCTCAAAAGTCTTTCCAGAGGAATGTACCTGTGCGGACTATTCATTTTCAGGTGCTGGGAAGTGCTGAGGGAGTCAGCTGGTTATATATTTATACTATGTTAAATTTCTTCACAGGAGCATGTAACAGCTATGTAAGTAAATAAAAAGAACTGTTAAAGAGTACTAACATTTAACGGAAATCTTTCTGAAAAAGACAGTTATGTCATCCTTCTATTGTGTGAATTCAGCATTTCACATAGAGGCACAGGGCAGGAAGTGCCCCTCATCCACAGAAAAAGGTATGACACATTCTGCTGATGGCAGAACTAATGTGAACATCATGATTATCCTCAGAAAACCAGACACGGGGAGAATTCACAAGTCAGCCCTATCTCCCAGTCAAGATAAATGGCCAATGAAGTGAAGTTGAGAAAGGGGAGAATTCTTCTTCTTTTTTAAAAAATGATTTTACTTATTTATTTTTAGAGAGAGGGGAAGGGAGAAAGAGAGGGAGAGAAGCATCAATGTGTGGTTGCCTTACATGCACCCCCTGCTGGGGACCTGGCCCGCAACCCAGGTGTGTGCCCTGACTGGTAATGGAACCAGTGACTCTGGTTCGCAGGCCAGTGCTCAATCCACTGAGCCACACCAGCCAGGGCCAAAGAACTCTTTTTTTTACTGCATTGTTGTAAGATGCTGTGAAGAACACCAAGGTTCTCCTCAAAATGGTTTCTTCTTTCTGAAAGAATCTGTAATTACCAGAAGGAACAGGGCTATCCTCACAGTTAGAAGTTTTCATTCTAAGGACACAATTCTTTCATAATTTAAATAAAAACTGCCAATTAAAAAATCTAAGTTAAAAGTGTAAAGGGAGCAAAAATTAACTAACGTTAATTAAAACAATGTTGAAAACATGGATGAGCTATAATATTTCATGTTCTTCCTTATATTTTGAAATATTTCATAAATATAAATAGAGAAAACAATTTTCATATAAGGTTTCTCCACAAAGGCCAGGCAAGGAAGGCTCACTGTTCAGAAACCCCGCTGCAGTGAGGGGCTCCAGCACCACTACCTGGTGTGCCCACAATGCACACCTGGAGACCACAGAAGCACAACACTGTCTCTTTATGTGAAGGCATAGACTTAAACTGTACACGCCAGCTGGGGAGCAGGTACTCAGGCCTCCGCCGAGCCTGTAGCAAGCACCCCCCCCACCATAGCCACATGGGGCTACCACCTCAACAGAGGGGCTGCTATGAACCTTTACGTCTTTGCTTTTAAAGTAAAAATACCACAGGGCAGACACAACTCACTCAAGTAGTCAAAAGAGTTACTCTGAGTGGGACTTAAGAGTGCCCTGATAACAGCTGTTTATGACACCGAGGACACAAAAATCTGGAGGTCAGCAAGTCTTATGCTGTAACTCTAGCCAAGTGTCAAGGATTTAATGTCATATATAGTTTTTTTTAAAATATTTTATTTATTTATCTTTTAGAAGGGAAGGGAAGGGAAGGAGAGAAGGAGAGAAGTATCAATGTATGGTTGCCTCTCGTGGGTCCCCTGCTGGGAACTGGCCTGCAACCCAGGCATGTGCCCTGACTGGGAATCGAACGGCGATCGTGTGGTTCGCAGGCCCGCGCTCAATCCACTGAGCTACGCCAGCCAGGGCTCATATATAGTTTTAAAAATATAAGAAAAATAATAAAGGTTGGTACATATTTGCCCCAAACTCTGAAGAGATACTAACTTTTAATCTAAGGAACAGAAACCTTCCCAGAGCCTTGCCAATGTGATACAAGGACATGGAATGTAACCTGCTGATCCCTGGTTAGAATTAAATGAACTGCCATTAAAAAAAAAATAGGATTAAAAGATGCCTTTTAATGCTTTTGCCTACAAAATCATGGTTTAGGTATTTAAGCCACGTGATGTGCTTGGTGGCTCCAAGTCACCCTCAGAACAGAAGAACCCCCAGGGGCCTCATACCCTCCTCCAGGGAAAGAACACACTCTGGTATCTGGGTCTCCCAGCTCCAAGTCTGGAAGATCAGCCTGTCCGAGGAAAACACACTCATTCAACAAACAACATCAGCATGGACTCACTGTTGAAAAAGAACCTTCACCAAGAATTTTCCCAAATTTGAAGTCTTCAGGCCGTTTCTTCCGAGGCTGTGGTGGTGGCTGTGCGGCGTGTTGCAGTGAGTTGGCACTTGGTCGGGACTCGGCTGCAGTGCTGTCCATGGTGGTGGGGCCCTGCCTGCTACCACCACTGGGAACAACGGGGGCCGTGCCGGACTCAGTCTGGGTCCTCACCATTGATGGAGATGGGCAGGAACATAACACCACGCTGGACTGAATAGGAACGGTGTCATACTGGCAGACACAGGAAAAATAGGTAAGACTCAAAGCAGCTCGCTTTTCCTAAACGCATGAACTAAAGTACCGACATTGTTGAAACACAAACGCCAAGTACCAGCAGGCCATTTGACATTCTGCCACACTGCTCAGGCTGCTGTCCTCCTCCTCCAAGTCCCTTCCCTGCTCAAATCCCAGCCCTCCTTGTCCTGCTTTCCCACTGACTCCACCACCCAGATTCCTCCCTTAGCACTGCATAAATCGCCAACACTCCCACCCCACCCAATGGCCAGTTAGCCTGCCCATCACTGCTCAGCTTACATGCCATCTGCAGCTAACCCTTGTCCACAAAGGAAGTTGGTCCTTTCAAAGTAAAAAGACAACCCACAGAATGGGTGAAAGTATCTGCAAATCATATATCTGATAAAGGACTTGTAACCAGATTATATAAAGAACTCTTACAAATCGATCAAAAATACACACACACAATTAAAAATAGGCTATGGTTCCAAATAAACACTTCTCTGAAAAAGAAATACAAATGGCCAACAAGCACATGGAAAGATGCTCAACATCATCAGCCATTACAGAAATGCAAATCAAAGACACAATAAGATTCCACTTGGACCCACTAGGATGGCTAGAATAGAAAAGACAGATAATAATGAGTGTTAATAGGAATGTTGAGAAATTGGAACCCTCATGCACTGCTGCTGGGAATATAAAATGGTGCAGGCACTTTGGCAAACCATCTGACAGTTTCTCAAGAGGAACGGGTACCACAGAACCCAGCAATTCCACTCCTTCGTATATACCCAAAAGAAATAAAAACGCATTTGTACGAGAATGTTCACAGCAACATTACTCACAGCAGCCAAAAGGTAGATACATCCCAAATGTCCATCAACAACAAATAAGTGGATAAACAAAACGTAGTACTGTCATAAAATCAAATATTATGCAGCCATAAAAAGGTAGAAAGTATGGTTACATGTTACTACATAGATGAGCATTACAAACATGATGCTAAGTAAAAGAGGCCAGGTACAAAAGGCCACATACTATATGATTCAATTGATGAAATGTCCAGAACAGGCAAATCTATATGGACAGAAAGTAGTTAAGTGACTGTCAGGGACTGGGGGAAGGGGAGAATGGGGAGTGACTGCTAATGGGTCTGCGGCTTCCCTTTGGAATGATGAGGTTTTGGAATTGGATGGTTGAGATGTTTGCACAACTTCAGGAACACACTAAAAAACCACTAAGATATACATTTTAAATGAATGAGCTGTATTGTATGTATGATTTAAATTTCAATGAGATGTTATAAAAAATAGCTGTATCACACATGACTGCATTAATTTATATACAAGAACTCGTTCAGATCTATAAATCACCAAGACTTTTAATGAAGAAATGGGCAAGGGTAGGCACCAAAATACTTCAGGTAACCGAGAGAGAGAAATGTACACAGTAGGGTGGCAATGGAAGTGACCAGTGAGCCAGGTCACTGCTGAAGAGGGCTCAGAATCACCCCATTTGGTGGAGCTTAAAAATGGGGAGACACACAACAAGCACCTGGTAAGCTGTGGCAACTGGATGAACATCAGCCTGTGTGAGGTGATCTGCACATCCAGGGACAGGGACAAGTTCTGACGGATGCCCGAGTGCTACATCCCTGGCAGCACCATCCAGTGCCTGAGCATCCTTAACAAGATCATCGACATGGTCAAGGAAAAGGAGGTGGCCAAGGGCTGTGGCTGTGGTGGCCTGCAGTGGCAGAAAGGCCAAGGCCTGGAGGGTAGTGGGCAAAGTGTGTCTGGTGGCCGGGGTTGAGGCAGGACCCCAGGCACCAGCAGGAAAGAAGGTCAGCCAGAAAAGAAGCCAGGCAGGCAGGTGGGCAGTGGGCCAGCCCTGTATCTCCCAGAGACTCGAGTGTCTCCACCCAGACTGCATGTCTGCTCTAGTCCATGAGTTTGTTCAGAATAGAAACAAGAGGCAAGTGTTGGGGGGACCCCCACCTGTGCATTTTGTGATCCTCCTTATGTCAAGTTGTTTTTTTTAAGCCAGCATTCTACAGTTGGAAATGTTACTTGGTGTTTTTGATTTTGTGAAGTTGCAGCCAACTTGATTCCTGGAAGGTTCTCTGTGTTAATGAATCCTTAGAGCCTGGCCCTTCTGTTAAGGGGGGCATTTTCCAAACAGGTTTGTTTTGTACCTCTTTTTGGATCCTTGTGTAACAGACAAAAAGTTTTCATTTTAAGCTCTTTGCACTAAGACTGACAGTCCAGGGAATTTTCCTGAAACACAGAACTGAAATCGTCTTTTCAAAACAAATCCAGACAGACATGTGCTTCATAAACTGTTGTGGGGATGTGGCTGGACCCTGCCACTTTGCCTTCTCCCTCCCTCTTCGTGTTACAAAAATAAAAACAAAACACAATTACAGAAAAAGAATATGTACATGGTATTCAAAGATGATTTAAAGCAACCAGACACAGCACACTGCACAGAACATTTTCAACAGGGGGTGTAAATTAATAGGTAAGAATGATTAAATATATTTTCAATATACAGAGACAACCAAAGCTGGCAAGACTAGGATAAATCAAGTACAAGGTCTGTTCAGAAAAAGTCCAACCATTGTTAATATAATGAGAAAGGTTTGTTCTACATAGCTATAACCTGGCAGCCAAGGAGAGTGGACTGGAATTCACATGCATGAAAGATGATGACTTCAATGTACTAGTCAGTGGGAGTGGTAGATGTCACTGAGTGAGCATGTGTACTGTGTGGCTGTCACATTCAAAGTGACTGAGCAAGTAAAGCAACAAATCTGTATCAAATTTTGCTTTAAGCTTAAACATTCCTCTGCAGAAACCATCTGAATGATTAAGAAGGCAACAGCTATGGGCTGTTGGCAACTTCATCATGACAGTGCACCTGCTCATGCATTGTGTTTCATGGAGAGTTTTTTTGTTTGTTTGTAAAACATCAAATCACACAGGTGACTGAATTCCCCTACAGCCCAGATTTGGCACCCTGCAACTTCTGGCTTTTCCCAAAATTAAAATCACCTTTGAAAGGGAAGAGATTTCAGACCATTGATGAGATTCAAGAAAATACAATGGGGCAGCTGATGGCGATTGAGAGAACTGTGTGAGGGCCCAAGGTGACTACTTTGAAGGGGACTGAGGCATCATTGTATCTTCTTCAATAAATGTCTCTTTTTCATATTGCATGACTGGATACTTTCTGGACAGACCTCATATATACCTACAAGTGCAGCTGGCACCACAATCCTACGTTGATGTTAAAATATTTTTGGAAGGCAATTTGGTAATTTGTCAACAAAGTGACAACAGAACAGTTATCAATGAAACACTGAAGAGAAGTGAGTATAAATACAGTTACAAATTTAGTAGGGTAGTAAGAAAGGATCAGCCCTGGCCCAGGCCCTGGCTCAGATGGTTAGAGCATCATCCTGACACAAAAAGGCTGCAGGTTCGATCCCCAATCAGGGTACATACAAGAAAACAAGGAATGCATAAATAAATGGTATAACAAAGCAATATTTCTCTCTCTCTGTAAAATCAACTTAAAATTTTTTAAAGATTAGATAGCCTCAAATCAGAAATATGTATAAGTTGTATGCATAACCATTAAAAAATATTTTCTGGCTCTGACCCTGAAGTGTTTGAGAAGTGACATCATTAGCTTGCTCACCCCAGACTGTGGTGGAACAACACAAAATGAACTCAGCACCCAGATCTGTTTCTAGTAGTACTCCCCCACTGAAAGAACCCAGGAGAGCATTGACTCCATGTCTTGAAACAGACATGAATCCCTTGGAACAGAAGCCAAGATGGAGGCGTAGGTGGAAACACTGTGCCTCCTTGCACAACCAAGTTTAAAGACAACAAAGTTTTAGTAACAAAACGCAACCAAAACACAGAAAATTGAACTGTACAGAAGTCCAACAACAACGAACCATTCAGCCAGACTGGTAAGAGGGGCAGAGCCAGCAGCTGGTGGAGCAGTGTTGGGCAGGCAAAAGTGGCCTGACCAACCCAGGAGCGCAGGTGGCAGTGGAGGATCCTGGGTGTGGGGTGGCGGCGGGCAGACTCAGTGGGGGCGCAAGGTGGCTGGCTGACTGCAGCCACACATGCGCGCGCGCACGCAGATAAAACAGGCAAAGGAGCGAGCAGTGAGACAGACCGCACAGGCCAGGGCCCCAGTGATGGGAATTAGAGCCTGAAAGCACCACCTGGAGAAACTTTCAGGGTCAAGGTACTGGGAGAAGCTTCCAGGCTCACAGAGAGTTTGTTGGAGAGACCCAAAGGGTCCTGGAGGGTGCATAGGCCCACACACCAGGGAGCCAGCACCAGGGGGGCCTGGTTTGCTTGCAGGAAGGGGCAGAGGGGACCGAAATCCGAGAGAGAGAGCAGAGCAAACGTCATTGCCCCTCTCTGACCCCACCCCCACATACAGCATCACAACCCAGCAACTGGGTCACCCTGCCCTGGTGAACACCTAAGGATCCTCATATGTAATAGGCACCACCTGACCAAAACATTATGGCACAAGTAGAAAAAGAGCTCAAAGCCCCAGAGCCAATACTTTTAAGTGACTAAGAAATAGCCAACCTATCAGATGCACAGTTCAAACCACTGGTGATCAGGATGCTCACAGAACTGGTTGAATGTAGTCACAAATTAGAGGAACCAATGAAGGCTAAACTAATTGAAATGAAGGGAAATGCACAGGAAACCAATAGTGATGGGAAGAAAACTAGGACTCAAATCAAGGGAGTAGACCAGAAGGAAGAAACGACCAAACAGAAAAGAAGGAAGAAACAAGAATTCAAAAAAATGAGGAGAGGCGTAGGAACCTCCAGGACATCTTTAAACGTTCCAACATCCAAATTATAGGGGTACCAGAAGGGGAAGAGGAACAGCCACAAGTGGAACACGTATTTGAACAAATAATAAAGGAGAACTTCCCCAATCTGGCAAAGGAAACAGACTTCCAGGAAATCCAGGAAGCTCAGAGAGTCCCAAAGAACTTGGACCCAAGAAGGAACACACCAAGGCACATCATAATTACATTACCCAAGATTAAAATGAAGGAGAGAATCCTAGAAGCAGCAAGAGACAAGGGGACAGTCACCTACAAAGGAGTTCCCATCAGACTGTCAGCGGATTTCTCAAAAGAGACCTTCCAGGCAAGAAGGGGCTGGAAAGAAGTATTCCAAGTCATGAAATCCAAAGACCTACAGCCAAGATTGCTCTATCCAGCAAAGCTTTCATTTAGAATGGAAGGGCACATAAAGTGCTTCTCAGATAAGGTCAAATTCAAGGAGTTCATCATCTCCAAGCCCTTATTATAGGAAATGTTAAAGGGACTTATCTGAGAAAAAGAAGAGAAAAAATATGAACAGTGAAAGGACAGCAAACTCACAGTTATTAACAACCACACCTAAAACAAAGGCAAACCAAGAGGACAGCTAGATCAGGAGTGGAACCATAGAAATGGAGATCACATGGAAGGTTAGCAACAGGGGAATGGGAGGAGGAAAAGAGGGGAGAAGGTACAGAGCATAAGTAGCATAGACAGTAGGTAGAAAATAGACAGGGGGAGGGCAAGAATAGTATGGAAAATATAGAATCTAAAGAACTTGTGACACAAGAACAGAAACTAAAGGGGGGGGAATGGTGGGGGAGGGGGTATGCAGGGTAGAGGGTAATGAAGGGGGGAATGGGACAACTGTAATGGCAAAACCAATAAAATATATTAAAAAAACAAAATAAAGTATACAATCATAACAAAAGTACATTCACATTCAATGACTTCCCCAGAGATTAGTAAGAACTTTTTGTTCCCAGGAGCAGTGGTAAATGGAGAAGAGGTCACAGCCGGCAGGCTGAGGCCCAGCAATAACCATGCTAGGCCTGGACTGCCTTCACCAGCACTACTAGTAGTACCCTCACCTTTCACCAGTGAGGGCTGTGCACAGAGCGCTGAGTACTTCATGGAGTTCCCGTTACACAGTCAAGAGGGAAATGCTCTCTGAGTCTCCAGGGTCATCCTAAGTACATCCTGGGACCAAAAAGCAAAAGGATTGTGTGACCTGAAGGAACACATGCAAGGGAGGAGCCAGCCGTTCACACAGCGCAGTCCTGGGCACTACAGCACTGCTGCGATCTCTCTGGCCCATGCCCACTGGGTAGCCATCACTCCCCCGCAGGACAGAGGAAGGGAGGGCACCACTTGTCTCTGTCATGCCCCGCCCCACCACACCTGTCCTACTAAGTGTGCAAACCAGATTGACATGGGACTGTTTACAGGCCTCACCTAAGTTCACCTGGGTGCCCAGCCATCTGCTAAGCAAGGCTCGAGGAGACAATTGAAGATGCACACAGGACAGTGACAAGTAATACTTTTAATTCAAAACTGACATGTGAACTACAGAATAAAATGTGAAACATGAAGTTTTTAAACAATAAAATGTGATGGAAAAATGTGATGGATCTGGAAAAATGTTATTGTATATCACATGCTTCTCAAAGACAATCCAATAAAGGTACCAACAAATCTGTCACATAATGGTTTTTGGCACAGGCAGAGGACAGCCCATTGTTTCTTCTCAGTGGGCAGAACCTCAACTTTGGGAGGTACCATAAGCAACATCCAAGAGCAGTAAGGAGTTTCCCAAAGGGTCAGCTGCAATGCCTGGGGAGGCAGGGGACAGCCGGCAGCAGGTGTTTTTGAATCCAGAGGAAGCAAGAGAGCACTGAAGATCTGGGTACAATCCCCCTTCAACAGACAACCCAGACCTCAAACACTCTTGGAGGGCTTTCATACAGTGAACATGGCTTAGGAACACTTACCAAGACAAGCTTCCTGAGTGCTAACTGAACAAGTGTCCAGCCCATGAAGAGCAATCCTTCAAAGTCAATGAGAAGGTTAAATCTAATGAAAGTCTGGTTTATGAGTTAATGTTTCTGAAAGATTTCTTTTATCAAAGTGATATCTTTGGTAATAAAAAAAAGTCTCCAGAACATATCACTGCCCCTTAAAAAATGCAGGTTTAAAATCAATCTGGGCCAGGCCAACCCTGAGTGCAGGTGTCAACCAAGTAGGTGGCCCTTGGCATTCACCTCGGCATTCACCTCTGCCCATTCCCAGGCTCCGTGCTGGACCTCACCCAACAGGCCCAGTGACACAGGGCAGCACCTGGCTACCCACTAAAGAGGGAGCAAGTGGAACATTGTGCTGGCTAAAACCTGCTCACGTCCTCTCTGTCACCCATCCACATGTGAGGATGGTAAGCATCATGGAAAAAGCCCCCAAACATCTGAGCAGATGAGAGAGGAGACAGGAGGTAAGATAACACTGAGATTTGAAAGACAAAAAGTGAAATGCTTTGTAATTACTAGTGGTATCTGTTGGTATGGTAGACAGTAACACATGATTCAAGTATAAAGAACAACACAGCCCTGACCAGTGTGGCTCAGTTGGTAGGGCATCATCCAGCAAAGCAAAAGGTTACCAGTTCAATTCCTGGTCAGGGCTCATGCCTGGGTTGCGGGTTTGGTCCCTGGTTGGGGTGCACACAAGAAGCAACGGATCAATGTTTCTCTTGCATTGATATTTCCCTCCCTTTCTTTTTCCCTTCCTTCTCTCTCTAAAAATAAATAAAAATCTTTTAAGAAGAGCAACAGAGATGGCATTGCAGAGCTGCCCTTGTCTCTGCAGAATTTAAGTGTCAGATGTGCTGTTTCGTGTTCACACATGTGGATATAGAAGACTTCAAGGTTGATGCTGCAGCAGCCCAGTGCCAAAAACACCTGGTCAGACCAAATATGCTACCAAAATCCAGGTGAGTGCATGTGTCCAGTACATGAGAGTGAACCTTAGAACAGGCAATGGGCTCAGTCCTGTGGCTGCCCTCAGTGTGGGGTTCATCCTGGAAGACGCCAGGGCTACACCTAAGTACAGTCCAGTAGGAGGGAGCCCACACCATGGGATCCCTGATGCATATTCTATCCCAGTGGTTCTCCACTGAGGCAATTCTACCCTCTTCCCACCCTTGGCAATGCCTGGAAGACATTTTCGGTTGTAACAACCATGGGAGGAAGAAAAGTTTTACTGGCACTTGGTGTGTAAGGGCAGGGATACTGCACTACCCCTACACTCAACAGGACAGCTCCCATCTGAGAGGCTCTGGTCTACCCTCATAGACTCTACACCCCCTTCTGCGGGAAGATGCCCACCAGTGTTTGGTGACCGCCTTCAAAGTACTCAGCAGTTGGGCAGGCCCTTTGTGCAATGAGACCCTGCACTGCCATTTAGAGCAGGAGAGAGAGAGACGCTCAAGCACAAGAAGCTGAGATCGCGAAACTGCAGTACCAGCTTAAAGGCATGTTAAAAAAATCACAAGATTGTGTTTTGGAAACAAGAAACTTTTACCTATGACGTAATCAGTATAAAACGGCAGTATTAATGAGGCCTCACACTAAGATGGCCAACCAGGGCTGTGACTTTACATTGAGAGATACAGGAGTGAGTGGAAGAAAGCACTCGTGGTCCTCCTGAGCCAAATGGACATGCAGGAGGGCTGGAGGTCGTGGGGAGTGGCCAAGAGAGCTGGAGGAGGCTGAGGAGGGAGTGGGCACACCTCTACTGGAGGTGAGGGGTCACCCAACTTCCTCAGCAGCCATATCCACATTCAACTCTCAAGAGGATAAGACACCAACCGGGCAAAGACGCATTCGTCCAAACGTTTCTCAGCACAACCCCCTGCTCCCTGAAAGCAAACCCTAAACCTGACAGCAGCCCCAGGGCCGAGGCCCAAAGACACGCTGTCAAGGCACAAGGACTGCACTTGCTCCCTTTGTCAGTTTTCCCTGGACTCCTGCCTCAAAACACACAAGTTTGGGCGGAACTCGGCTTGATGTTGCTGTTTCCAAATGCCAGCTTTGGACATTTCACTAGCCATGAGATTATACCCAGTAATTTCTCTGATTTAAGGTTTTTGTTTGTTAGTAGTTAGTTTTTACTAATGACACAGCTCTCAATAAGAACAGCAATTCCAAAGACACAACTAGGAGCCCCTCTGTTTGCCATGAGGGACACCCTGATTATTCCACAATAGAGCGAGCCACACTGCAGAAGGAGAACACACCCAGCCAGGAAAATTGTGTGTGAGGAGACACATCTGAGCACAGGCACCTTGTCCCTTCTTGTGGAGAAGCACCTCTCCAGGAAGGAGAGCCCCCAGACAGCAGGCAGGTAAAAAGCATTAAGATTTAATCCCTTGTCCTTATTCATAGCATTGTCCCCTGTGGGGGGTCTAGGACTGAGATCCAGTGGGTTCTGCATCCTTTACAGCACAGGTGTTAAACACGAGGCCCAGGGCTGAATCCGGCCCTCCACCCTGTTTTATACAGCCCAGCACCTTGTTTCTACCCGGCAGCAGCATAGAGCTCCTTGCCCCTGGTTAAGGAATAGTTACATTTATACAGTCCTAAAACTACATTTGGCCCTTTGAAGGCAACTGTGAGGCTGATGTGGCCCCTGGGGAAAATGAGTTTGACACCCCTACTTTATAGACTCTGCCCCACCATAAAGGTTTAAGCCAAGGCTTTCCCCACCTGTAAACATCAATACACCTGACACTAACTTTTACTTTACAAGATGCCTGGCAAGTTCACTCAGCCCAAAAGCACATTTCCAGCAAGAGGTTAGAAGGTGTTAATAAGCCTCTCCTTTAAGGCACACGGGCCACCTCACTATAATTTGACATACACTAGTCAGTCACCTTACTGTTGCTGGTGGCTGGCTGACACCATCCGCACGCTCTGTGGGTGCAGAATGCTCTGGGGCCTGAGCGGAGCCCTGCCTGCTTTGGTTTCGGGGGACCAGAGTCCGAGCAGAGACCACGGTGCAGTGTGTGCAGAGGTGCCAGAGGGGGAGGAGGTGGCACCCTGGATAGGAGGAGAAGAGGCAGGGAGGGGACACTGGCAGCACCCATGGCACACAGCCACCATCCTGCGCCACCTCAAATTCCCACGACTCCGAGAATCACCCTGGGAACCTCTCTAGTGCCCCCCTGGCACCCAGCTTGGCAGGCACATTCCGATGTTGGCTGCAGCTTCCGGCACGCCCCACAACTCTGCATTCTCAGTCCTGGGAGGGTCAAGGGCAGCCCTGAGACCTTTAAGTCACCCGGCACAGACAGCTCAGACTGTGGAGTGACTTCTCAGAGTACACCTGACTCGCCAAAGCCACAGTTTTCCTGTTATTTCAGAAAAATCTGACTTCCAACCAAGATGGAGGTGTAGGTGGAAACACTGTGCCTCCTCGCACAACCAAGTTTAAAGACAACAAAGTTTTAGTAACAAAAATGCAACCAAAACATAGAAAATTCAAGTGTACAGAAGTCTGACAACAACGAACCATTCAGCCAGACTGGTAAGAGTGGCAGAGCCAGTGGCTGGCGGAGCAGGGTCATACAAGAAAAGTAGGCCAGACCAACCCAGGCACACAGCCGGCAGTTGGCAGATCCCAGGTGCGGGGTGGCAAAGGCAGACCCAGTGAGGGCACAAGACGTCTGGCTGACCACAGCCACACATTTGTGCGCAGATAAACCAGGCGAAGGAGCAAGCAGTGAGACAGACCCCAGGGGCTTGTGGGAAGCAGCAGAGGGGATCGCCATTGCCCCTCTCTGACCCCGCCCCCACATACAGCATCACAACCCAATGACCTGAATTGCCCCACCCTGGTGAACACCTAAGGATCCGCCCCTCATATGTAATAGGCACCACCTGACCAAAACATTATGGCACAAGTAGAAAAAGAGCTCAAAGCCCCAGAGCCAATACTTTTAAGTGACTAAGAAATAGCCAACCTATCAGATGCACAGTTCAAACCACTGGTGATCAGGATGCTCACAGAACTGGTTGAATGTAGTCACAAATTAGAGGAACAAACGAAGGCTAAACTAATTGAAATGAAGGGAAATGCACAGGAAACCAATAGTGATGGGAAGAAAACTAGGACTCAAATCAAGGGAGTGGACCAGAAGGAAGAAAAAATGACCAAACATAAAAATATGAAGAAACAAGAATTCAAAAAAATAAAGAGAGGCGTAGGAACCTCCAGGACATCTTTAAACGTTCCAACATCCAAATTATAGGGGTACCAGAAGGGGAAGAGGAACAGCCACAAGTGGAACACGTATTTGAACAAATAATAAAGGAGAACTTCCCCAATCTGGCAAAGGAAACAGACTTCCAGGAAATCCAGGAAGCTCAGAGAGTCCCAAAGAACTTGGACCCAAGAAGGAACACACCAAGGCACATCATAATTACATTACCCAAGATTAAAATGAAGGAGAGAATCCTAGAAGCAGCAAGAGACAAGGGGACAGTCACCTACAAAGGAGTTCCCATCAGACTGTCAGCGGATTTCTCAAAAGAGACCTTCCAGGCAAGAAGGGGCTGGAAAGAAGTATTCCAAGTCATGAAATCCAAAGACCTACAGCCAAGATTGCTCTATCCAGCAAAGCTTTCATTTAGAATGGAAGGGCACATAAAGTGCTTCTCAGATAAGGTCAAATTCAAGGAGTTCATCATCTCCAAGCCCTTATTATAGGAAATGTTAAAGGGACTTATCTGAGAAAAAGAAGAGAAAAAATATGAACAGTGAAAGGACAGCAAACTCACAGTTATTAACAACCACACCTAAAACAAAGGCAAACCAAGAGGACAGCTTAATCAATAGTGAAGACACAGAAATGGAGATCACATGGAGGGTTAGCAACAAGGGAGTGGGAGGAGGAGAAGGGGGGAGAAGGTACAGAGAATAAGTAGCATAGACAGTAGGTAGAAAATAGACAGGGGGAGGGCAAGAATAGTATGGGAAATATAGAATCTAAAGAACTTGTGACACATGAACATAAACTAAAGGGGGGAGAAAGGTGGGGGAGGGGATGTGCAGGGTGGAGGGGAATGAAGGGGGGGGAAATAGGACAACTGTAATGGCATAATCAATAGAATATATTTTTTCAAAAATCTATGCACTCATTTTATGCATCAGAGTTTCTTAAAGGAGGTAAATCAACTACGTTATTAAGCCAACTACTCAACAACCATGACCACTGTGCCAGCTAGTGTCCAGGGACATGGCTTTAGGTCACTTAGTGACCACTTAGGGGTGGTCACTACCCCTAAGAAGTGACACCTTAATGGAGTAACCAGCCTGATGTCATTTACAGAACTAGCTGGTTAAAGATGTGAGGGTAACTGTGGTGGAGCTGGACAAGTGCGGGGGGGTTACGGAGTAGACCCCTGGCTGCTGTGACCCCAGCATGGGCTCGGACGGAATGGTTGGAGTGCTGTGGCACTGTCCAGGGGAGGGCGATGGAGGCTTGGCTGGAGATACTAATACTGAGAAAGTGAAATGTAGGGCAGGGGGAGCTAATCACACATTTTAAGTTTCACTTTCCCCTATGTTTCAGATTCAAAATACAGCAGCCTTCATGAATCAGGAAGAAAAACCATTATTCTGAAATCAACACCCAAGTCAAGTACAGAAAGAATGCTGGAGTTGGGAAATGGTGACAACAGATGATGTAATACTGACAGAGACACATGGACACACAGACACACACACACCCCTGATGTTCCATCACATGCTTTATGTGAAATAGCAGGCTCTCCACCAGCATCTCATGGCAGCTTCAATGGTTCAAGGCAAATGCAGTGCTCTTGAGACCATGCTGCCTTTTTCCATCCATCAACAAAATTTATAGTGTGTCCTACCATGATAATTACTGTGAGAAAACACAGCAGGGAAGGGAGACAGGAGTATTTGCATGGGGATGGTGTAAATTTAACAATCAGAGAAGCCCTCACTGGGAAGATGACATCTGAGCAAAGACCTGAGGAGGTGGGAGAGCCCTAAAGAAACCTGGGGGGGGGGAGTGTTCCCAGCCCAGGAGTAGCTAGTGCAAAGGTCCCAAGGCACACAGAGGTCCAGCTTGTCTCATGGCACAGACCACCTCCAAACCCTTGGGTGCCAAGCAGGGACCTGGGTACCTCTGAAACATCCCTTCTAGGTACCTCAAACCACAGGGTTGGGACCCTGAGAAATGGAGCTGCCCATGAGGACCCAGGCTCCTCCTAAACCAGGGTCTCATGACAACCTAACCAACACTGTGCTGTCCAGCATCAACCCAAGGCTCTGAGATGCTGGTAAACAAACCACTGCCACTCCCAAAGCATCCCCGCAGCATCCCCTCCACTCCAGCACTGTGGGCACGACGATACAGAAATTCATCATGAGCAGCCTTCCTCCTTCGTGGAATTGTGTGATTTCCTTCCTGCCTCGGTCACATTCGCCAGCCAAGCACCTCAGCACAAGAGCAGTCAGCCCTCTCCCAGATGGAGATGTTCGAAGCGTCAGCTCAGTGCTCAGGCTTTCTCTTCCCACAGGCATAACTCACTGGCATGGGTGTGTTTCATAAACAATTTTACTTCTGCATTAAAAAAAATGATGGTTGCAATATTACCTTGTAAAGCATCTTTAAAGCATCAACTGTGAAAAGAAAAGCGAAGGAAAAAAGCTCTCTTCCAGTGTGAAAAGTCCACATGTTTACTTGTACTATAGCTGTTATTCTAAGGACTAATTTTTGGAAACATCTTGAGGCAGTATCCAAGCTGCACAAACAGCACTCTGACACCTCTAGGATCTGGAAGACACTTGCTGACCGAGTGTCAGGGTGGGTGGGGTCTGGTCAGGCTCCTGAGGTGCCCCCTTCCAGCTTGCCAGCCCTCAGCCCTGCAGGGGCAGCACAGTCTGGGGAGCCTGGAGGACCCAGGTCTGTGAGTAAATCACTCCCTCTCAGCACAGCCCAATTGGTTGGCCGTCTGCTTGGTGACCCAAAATTATGGTAGGTAAATACTTTTGGTTACTCAACAGCTTCTGAAATTTCAATCTCTAGAGAAATTCAAAGCAACAAAACCATAGGTGTGCCTGTCCTTCAACCCTGTCCCCACTAACAAAACAAAGCTGGTCACAGAGACCAACACAGCTCCCTGCCCAGTCCACAAGCTATGACAGTTGAGCTTTCTTACACAAAGATGTGCATGCACCCCAAATCCAAGACCCTCACACCCAAGGAAAGGCTGTGACCACCTATGACTCCCTGTGGCCAACGCGCTACATCAAAGACACTCCTTTCCCACAGGCCGTGCCCCAGTCCCCACTTTTCCTCCCCTACTTCCCACTAATAGTACCCCAACCATCTCCCCATGCCCCTCCCACAATAAGACCCCTCCTTTCTTCCTGTGTGCTGCCAGGACAAGCTTCCATACCTGCACCGCCTCAGAGAACTGAGGAAGGTGTGCCCCCAGCACAGCTCTATCAAGAACAAGGAAGGATGGCTGCTGCCAATGAATTCGGTCAGGAAGAGTCAGCCATCAACACTAACACCTTTGGAGTCTCTGGAAAAGTGGGTCTCACCATGGCCACTCAACTCCACCCAATGTAAATCTCCTCCTATACCTGTTAGCATGTCATGGTGAATCAGAGAGTGAAACTGCCACTTGCTGTGCCCGCCCCACTTTTTCATAGCCAGCGAACGGGGTTCTCGAGAAGACTACAACCATCCCTTCGCACAGCATTTCTGACAGGAAGATAAGGACAAGTTTTAAACCACTGACTTCCAAAGGAACTTGAAAAATACAGCCCATCTGTAACCTGTAGATGTCAATATAGTTCCTGAGTAATCTGTAGACTTCAATTTGTTTCACACAACTTGTATGTAAGAACTTCGGAGTTCCAGCATTTTGAACTTCATGAGTACTGAGTCCAGCAGTCTCCTCTTAGAAGGGAAAATTACTCTGAGGTCGAATTACATTTTCATAGCCACCAAAAACATATCGAGGCTCCATTTAATTATGTAGTACCTTGCTTGGCCACTAAGAGAGTTTAGGAACATATCGGCATCAAAATATCCAGTACCCAATGTGCAATCCTGTTAAATGTGCCAAACATTTGATTGACAAATAGACTGAAATGCAAATGAATTTGGGGCAAGGAAATGAATGACCTGTGGGTTTTCCTGGATTTCTTTTCCCCCTGCCATCAAACCTCACAGCAGACACCTCATGTCCTCCAAAGTGGCACACTTCCCTACCTAACTGCCGGTAGATGGGAGCTGATTTTTAAAATGCAGAGCCAAGTTTTTCAAGCATACCTCACACTCCTTAATTACCTGGTGGCAGGAGAGTGCTGCATTGAGCAGAGGAGGAAGTGGAGAGGTGAGACAACTCCTTCAGGTTTCAGGAGGCCACAGCAGGTATCTGGGGGAGAAGCCCACAGGAGGTTGGCAGGGGCGGAACCGGGGCTCCTGCATCTGTCTACACAGGGGAGGGAGCCCAGCTGAGGAGGAGCATTCTTCTCCAAAATGCTTTGCAGGAGTTGTGCTATGATGGGAGACTCATGATTTTTCTTGTCCCCCATTTTAAAATGAAAATACCTGGCAATTACAAGTGATTTACCCATGCACCCCACTAACTGAGAGTCACCGAGCACCCACCAAATGCCCAATCCTGCCTGAACCCTGTGGTTTAGAAGAGGAGGGCCAGGAGGGCCAACCGGTGAACCTGAAGCTTGACTGATGGTTCCTCAGACCCTCCTGGATCTGACTTTATCTGTCTCTTTAACTCTTCAGAAAGGAGGAAGTGCAAACTAAGGATTTCGTGTGAAGACTGAGCTGGGGGAGTTTGCAGCTAGACTCTGGGTCAATGTGATGAGAAAGTCACACATTCAGAGAGGGAGACCCTAGATCTTCACAGGGACCAAAGATTCAAAGCTGGGGGCCTACACTCCATACTTCAGCAGCTACAACTGGATTCTTTAAATGTGTCTTGGCTCTTTGAGATTTTTGAATTTTCCACAAACCCGCTGAGGAAGAACCTTAATTCCAGGATATCACAAGAATAAATAGCCCAGGCTGGTATGGCTCAGTGTGTTGTGTGCTGGCCTGTGAACCAAAGGGTGAATGGTTCGATTCCCAGTCAGGGCACATGCCTGAGTTGCCAGTCATGTCCCCAGTTGGGGGCATGTGAGAGGCAACCACACATGAATGTTTCTCTCCTCTTTCTCCCTCCCTTCCCTTCTCTCTAAAAAATAAAATAAAATAAAATAAATCTTTAAGGGAAAAGAAAAGAATAAATAGATCCAAAATCTTAATCAGTAGTGTCTAAACTGTGTAAACCTTTAGACATGGGCCTCGGGTAGACAACAACAGTTACAGGTACCAGCAGAGAAGGGTATTACAGAACTTTAAGAACACACATTCTGCTGGAGTGAGCGCTGCTCCTCACCAGCTGTCTCACCTTAACAAGTCATGTTACCTCTCTGTGGCTCAGACCCTTTACCTCACAGTCAGGGGTAAGAAGAACGGGAACTCTGAGGCTTGCTGTGAGGATTTAATGAGTAAATGTATAAAAAGCACTCAAGCTGAGGCTGCCAGGAACACTTTTACAATTAAATAACACAGAAGATAACAGAAAGTTTCTCCAAAGCAGGGGCCATCAAATCATAAGATAAGTCCTTCAAGCCCTTTCCAAGTGCCGTTTATGCATCTGTAACTAAAACTAAATTAAGTATATAATGTATCACCAGGCCCAATTCTAACTGTGAGTCAGAAAAAACAATATAGAAAGGCTGAGCTCCCCTAACACACCAGCAGAGGAATCAAAATCAAAACCAGGGCCTTGTATGGGCAAGATGCTGTCACAAAGCTTAGGCTCCAGTCAGCAAGGGAAACGATCCCAAACTCAAAAAGGAAAGATGCCTTTAAGTGCTGTCTGGATGGAGTGCACTCTGGAGCTCTGAAGGCACCCGGACAGGTACCCTCAATATACCAGAGGGAACACCTCCCCCCGGGACCCTGTGTAAAAGGGGTAGGAGGCTGCCATCAGATCCAACCAGCTCATCCCTAAAGGGACTCTGCTCTCAGGTCAGCTGTGCTCACCAACAAATGATGTTTTGCTAAGAACCTCTTCTCACCCCCAGAAAATTCAGAAATTTAGGCCCGCCACAGAAAACCAGTCAGAGGTTGGGGCAATAACCACGGCAGCCTCTCCCACACCCAGACTCTCACTGTGAAGAACTACAGGGGAGCAGCAAAACTAAGGACCAAGTTCCAGGTCCGTGAAACTGACCCACCCTGGGTGCACCAGCAACAGACATACATGGAGGCACTTTGTGAAAGAAGTATGCTGTACACTCAAGGGGAAGACAGGGCATGGCTTACTGACTAAGGTTGCAGGAGGGGATTCTTGGGCCCAGGATCCTGCCTGCATGTGCTCCTAACATGGACCGTGCCACATATGCTGCCCACCTGGGCCTTTGATTGAGGGCAGATGGGGAGTTGGCACACAGGAGACAAGTGGTCCTCAATGCTCTTGTGCAGAACAACACACAGCAAAGCGTAGCTTGTCCTAACCAGCATGAACCCACACTTAGGAGCTGAAGCTCCAGGTGGTGCCTGGCTAGATTTAAATGAAGACCAGACTAAGACTGCTTGTTCTGGGCCATAGAACAGGGTGACGAAAGGATGAGAAGGGGGGGGAGAAGTGTTCAATTGGTGCTCTCCACCTCGCCCCCATTAGTGGTCACCTAATCTGTCTTCTCACTGTCTCCTCCAGCCCCTTGGAGCCTCTCACCCAGCGAGAGGCAGGCCAGACGGGCAGAGTACACTAGGTCAGGCTGCCAGCAGCTGGCCATCCAGTCCTCAGGGATAACTGGTCTCAGGACTCAGTAAACACCCATATCTGTGCATTTTACTAACTGCACCATCAACATCAACTTTGCATGCATGTCACCACAAATGTACAATGAATGCTCAAGTACAAGATTTCGTGGCATGGACATTGATGCTCTGCTCACTCCCTGCACTTTGGAACTGTCCAACGATATACTTTACACGCCATAAACCTGATTAGCATAGACACTGGGATACAGGTCACCTCAGGGCGAGAGAAGGAAAGATTACAATCAGGAAGGCCACTGGCCAGGGCTTCTCAGAACCTAGAAAATCCTACATTTAAAGCAGGGTGGTCAGCACATGTGAGTTCATATTCATTCTTTAAACTTTCCAGCCCTGGTTGGTGTGGCTCAGTGGACTGAATGCTGGCTTGTGAACCAAAGGGTTGTGAGTTCGATTCAGAGTCAGGGAATAAAAATAAAATTTCTGTATAATTATATATACCCCTTATAGATGCAACTTTAAACACCACTGCTCAAAATAAAATTAATGTCATTTTCCACTTCTAGAAATCATAACTAAATTTAAGTGCTTACCATCTGCTATGCATTCTTCTGACCATTTTACATGTGTCATCATGGCTACTCCTCCAAAAAAGTCTTGGTGTGAAAACCACTGGCATTCTTTTCACAGGTGGGGACACTAAGGCACAAAGCACGTCCCTGTCTACAGTCACACAACCAACAGTGAAGCCTTATTCAAATTCCTTGCTTTCAACCCTTCTCAGTACCAGTTAGTAGAGGTTCCGTGTGATACTGACACTCCCTGTCAGCCAGGGACTGAGGAATGGGGAGCCCTAAATTGGCAGGACCTTCCTGGGAAGCAGTCAGTAATCATTACCATGTAATACCTTAGACTTCTCTGCTCTTCTGACCTGGCACATTCCTCTACACAGAATCTGGCAGAAACCGTCAGAAATTTAGAGTAAGATTTATATTAAGAAAACATTCATTAAGAAATGACTCCTAAAAACTAGAAACAGCCTATGTAAATGTCTACCAATAGGACCATGGCAACTCTGGTTCACCCAGAGAGGGGGAATACTAGGCAGTGTGGAGTGTGCAAGAAATGCCCCTGAAAAATGTGAAGTAAAAACAGCAGGAGAAAAAACAGTCAAGTATACAACAGAGGGCCTAATTTGTTTAAAAGAAGACAGAAAGGAAACAATGATGACCTCTGGGTGAGGGAAAGACAGACAATCCGGTTGGTTCTCTGTAACTACTAACCTTGTGAGCTACAAAGGACAAAGACAAAACCCCACATGGACTGGGTCAGCAGAAACAGCAAGGGGAGCTCCCTGAGGGTGGGTACCTCGGAGCGACCATCTCATTGCTCACCTGCTCACCTACCAGGAGACACTAGTGATATCACCTGGGGCCCGCAGACCTTTTGAACTCTCTTCTGGGTTCATCAGATCCTACATTCAGGAAGGACCCAGATGTATAAGGAGTATTTGCTAACGAGCGAATGAATAAACTGGTAATGTTAGACACAGGTCCCACGGGAGGGGCAGAAATCAGTAGGGACCTGGCATGGAAATCCTACTTCTGCTTCTCAAGCCTGTCATCCTGGAGCTGCATGAGAAAAAAGCAGTAGCACTTCAAGGTAATTAATTCAATTCGTACACTGAAGATTTCCGAATGCATTAAGAGCTTTACCCAGGGAAATCTACCATCAGCCAGAAAACAGTATCGACAGTCTCGTGCCTTCTGTTTTGCTAAAATTAATCATCTAACATGTTAAAGGTGACAACTAAAGGAGAAACTGAGTTTCTAACTTAAGTCACATAAATTACACACCAGTTAAACACAAACCTTTCCTTGGGAATTACGTTTATGCCGCAAACATTTCCCCCCATGATCTAGTTTGTGAATCTGAGCAACACCTAACATGATCAAAAATAGATTATCTGGTAAGTAAGTGATGAGGTGAGCCCACCAGGTGTTGGGCGAATCTGTTTCCCTCTTCTTTCCCACTCTCCAGCTTCCGACCCCAGGACCTTACAGAAACCCTTCAGCCTCCAAGACTACAAGGGCAAAAGCTAAAATAAAACCTAAAGCATGTGGTACTTCCAATGAAATGAGAGCCTTTCTCTGGGGCTCCGGCCCTACCGATCCTTCCTCTCCAGCACCCCTCCCCCTCTCTGGTCCCCTCTGCCGGGATGGGGACCCTCAGTGCTTCCCATTCCTCTGATTGCTGCAGCAGTCCCATCACCTTCCCCTCACTGACCCTGACACACCAGCTCTGCCCTGTCCTCCTGTGTCCTTCAACCTCAATGTGCACTGAGCTGCACTCTGTCCTTGCTGGCCCATGGCCTGTGTGCCCCCGAAAGAAACAGCAGCTCCCCGGGCAAGGTGCAAAATCCTCGAGAGCAGCACAGGGTCCAGGGGGAACTTTCTGTAGCCCTGAAAGGCCCTGGAGTTCCTCTACCCTCCATCAGCGTTTTCCACACATAAACTTATGCCCACAGTGACATGGATAAATGTTCTAATAACCCCAATGGGCTGTCCTGTAAAGAAAATGCCAGGTTAATGCGGTCAGACTTTTCCTTCTTAAAAATCAGAAGCTTCTCTCTCCTTGAAACGGAACACAAACAAACAGAAAACACACAAACAGACTCCTAGAATGCCACTGGCCATATAAATAAACCTCATCTGGCAGGAACACCCCTCCAAGCAATGTCAACTTCCCTGGCTTGCACTGCAGAAGACAGCCCCAGCTCACTTCTAACCAAGAATGCCTGTCCTGACACCTGAAAAGGCACCATAAACAGAGATGCTCTCCTTTGCTGCGCTCCTTCAGCACAAGTTTTGAACAAAAGACTTTCTTAGACACAGAGACTATGTCACAGTGTTAACAGCCAACTCCCACAAGAAAACTTCCCAACATCATCAGAATGCAGAGAAAGATCTATTGTGCCTAGCATGACATTCAGCCACACCTCCACTGCTCACCAATTGCGAGTCTGCTTGCCAGAACCCAGGAAAGGAGGAGGTGTGGCTGGGTGTGAAGAAGAGCAGGGCTGGCAACCAGACCAGCCTACATTTTGCCTCGCCTTTGCCAACTCCGAGCACCTTACACATGCTTGCAGACTGGCCACAGTCCCGCGTGAGCCCTCAACAGCCTGAGGCCTATCTGCCCACTGCCAGGAGCTGTCACCATCATTTTTCCCAAATGCTTTCCCCTTGTGTCAGTGTCCCGTCTTCCTTCCAACCAACCATTCCCACCTTCATAACCGCTTGCTTTTCCAGAGGTGGGGAGGAAAGGAGATGGGAGGTCAAAGCTGTAGATGGGTGGGAAAATAAACCAAGCTCGTGACTGTCCCCAACTGCCAAGCTCCTAAATTCTGGCCAGGAGAAACGCCATACTCTGCTCTTGGTTCAATCTAAAAGCCTCAGTGGAACAGCCCACGACTTACTCTGTGGCAGGAGGCAAAGGTCCTCAGATGATAAACAACACCATAGCTTCACAGGACAAAAAAGAGCTGGAAAAGAACATCTCAGAGCCCACCACCTGCTCTCACAAAGACCCACAGCACAAACCCATCCTCCCACCTGCAGAGAAAGCGCCAAGAAACCAAATATGCAGACCCCAGCTGTACGTCACACAAAGGCCGAGGAGATCACAAGCTCCAGAAGGATGCAGTCCACTGCTGACTGGAAATCAGCTCTATCAGGGAGTTCAGGTTCACTAGCACCTGGGGACAGTCTGTCCCTGCAGTGTCCCAGGAGTGTCCGTGTGTGCAAAAAGTGGCCAGAGACACAGGTGCCTGGGCCCCATTCTGCCTCTGACTCAGTACTTATAAGTCTGAAGCCCTTCAGATGCCAAGTGTCTTCATCTGCAAATGGGAAGAATCCAACAGGGTAACTAGCATGAAGGTCCTCCCAGAATAAGAATTCTGGGGTCATGCTATGACCCCAAACAGCACATCAGGGCCCTGGGCCCAATTCCAGTCAATCAGCACCAATCCTGTTTCACCAGGGCAGTGACACTCAGGCACCCCTGACAGGATGCACCAGGGCACCCACCTCCCCAGGGGGCGGTCCTTCCTGGGCCCAAAACTTTAGCCTCCTCACCAAAACACATCAGACAAACCCAAACTGAGACACAGTCAACAAAATACCTCTGACATTACTCTTCTGAAACATCGTGCTTGCGAAAAACAAGGAAGATCTAAAATTGTCCTAGACCAGAGGACACCAAGGGGCATGATTACTAAATATATTGTGGTCCCTGGATGGGACCCTGGAACAGAAAGAGGATGTTGAGGGGGAAACGGATAAAATCCCAAACAGGTGTGCAGTTTAGTCAATAGTGGTGTCCATGTCAGTTTCTTGGTTTTGACAGGTAACAGGGGTTGTACTGATTTCACATGAGGGAAAGTAGGGTCATGGGAACTCTGTGTTGTCTCTGCGACTACTCTATGTAGCTAAAGTTACTCCAAAATCAAATTCTGAGTAAAAATAAGTTTGTTTGGGGGCTATTTTGATAGCTTCGAGCACATTTAAAAGACCCAAAAACATCCTGTGTCATTAAAACCCTGAATCACAGTCACTGCTCAACACTGATTTCAAAAACATAAGGCCACCAAAGAAAAATAGTACACTTGAAAAAAGGGTAAAGAGCCGAACACAAGTAAAAGTTTAGTGTAAACACCCTAACTCCACCACCTTTGCCAGCTCACACTGTCCAAAAGGCCTGCGTGTATGAAGCCCAGCAAGTCTCCCTGGGCGAGCATTACTAGTCAAGGCTGGCCTACCTGGTCGTCCCAGGACGAGGAACTGCTTCCCTCCTCGCACTTCTGCTACACTTGGCTACTTCCTTGCTCCCCTGCCTTCTGGGGGCCAGTGCCAGGTGCACTCTGGGTCCAGGTTCTTTTGGCTCCTCTCTGGAGCAGCCCTGCAAAGGCCAGCCAACCCTCCTGGCAGGGCACTGCCTTGCCTTCAGGCACCATTTGTAGTGGCCATCGTCTTGATCCCTTCCTCTCAGCCTCTGCAGCAGGGTGGTGGTTGGTGGGACTGACAGAGTGGTGGCAGTGCATACCGGCTGTCCCCCACCCACTAAGCTGCGGATTCAGTCCTTCTCACTCAAGGACTCCTTCAGCAGCGTGGAGCCCTGTTCTGTTGATGCCTCTGTCTCCTAACCCACCACCAGCCCACCCTCACACCTTCCTACCTCAGAGCCCCAAGGCTCAGTGGCAGCAGCTTCTGGGATGAAGAGCCTTCTGAGACTTTTTTTCAAGTGGGGGTAGGGGGAGTGAGAAAGAAGGCATTTAGATGATAAGTTTTGCTATTTCTTAAGGAGAATGAAATGCATTCACAAATAAAATTTGTATATAGACACATACTTTTAAATTTGAAACTGCATATCTGATAAGAACCAGCTAGGTACTTACAATCAGTAGAGGACTATAATTATGACCAATGAAAGAAAATGCCAAACTGCAGGAAGAAAAAAAGGAGCTGACAATGAAAACAAGGGTAGTAAATGCTAAGCTTCTGAGACTGCGCACTGAGGGAACAGTTTATTCTCTCCGTCTCCTGTCCAGCTTAAGTCATAGGCCACTGGGAGAGAAAAATGCAGAATGGCTGAGTGCTCACCCTCAAGGAATGAAGCTAGTT